>NC_062232.1:65451727-66087896 GCF_902686445.1 Sciurus carolinensis | reverse complement strand
AGTGAGGGTAAATTCCTTTGTTAAAATGCTAAACAATAACTATAAATGCCAAAAATGCAATTTCTTGACCATTCCTACCCTACCCCTGCCCCCATTTCTGGATAGCAATTCAATCATCTGGACAAACCTCTTGCAATGCATGTTAGAAAAGCATACCATTACTGGAACATGATAAAACAGGTTCATAAATTAGAGTTGCTAGAAGGAGACCCCATAGCAATCTCTTTTATCTGTGGTTATCACCTAAGTTTTGTGAAGAATGCAGTTTTCTCTCTGAAAATTAGTGGCTGGAGATTCTGGAATGATAGTACTTAGGCTTGCCACCACTTTGTTAAGCTTATGAACCGTGGGAAAACCACTTTCATTTGATGTTTGTTACTTTTGTTTCCTTTAACAAGATTGGTATTGGTATGTCTTTGTCTTCAAATTTCCAATTCCATGGGTTTGGAAGCTCTGGTTTCAGTCCTGAAATTCTGCATTTCTTATCTTTACAGACTCCTTTACCTACTGGGAAGTCTTATAACTATCTCCATGACAAGGCGGGGCCTCTACTGGCACGCAAACCTGCCAGGTGAATCCGCCCTTCAGGGGTGTGGCAGTACAATTTCCTGGAGCAATCTCACAGGGTGGCTCCACTTTTCGTTTGAGCTCAACTACTTTGTTGCCTCCTCTGCAGCTGCCAGACCTGCTCTTGCTGCTGCTCAGGTAACTCATCTCTTGCTTGCACCTCTATGGGCAGAGGTGGTTGATAAATAGTTTCTGCCCATGTGCCTGCCTGCACTTTTTAAAATTGTCATTCTCTGTTTATTCCTTAGGGAGAGCATCTGGGGAGTCCCTTTCCAACCACCAAGGAGATGATGAGCTCGAGCTATTGGAGTGAGACCAGCAGCAGCAGCTGTGGGACCCAGCAGCCCCTAGAGATGCTACAGTGCCAGCCCCAACATTACCACTGCTACCATCAGTCAAGCCAAGCCCAACAGCCTCCAGAAAAAAATGTAGTGTATGAGCGAGTGAGGACCTACAGCGGGCCCATGAACAGAGTGGTGCAGGCCTTGGACCCCATCAGCCCCCGGGAAGTGCTCTCCCCTCTCAAAACTGCCTCTTCCTACCAAAACTTGGTTTGGAGCGACCATTCTCAGGTATCACAAAGACAGTTATTCCCTTAGTGGAAAAGGAACTCTGAACCTCATTTCTCTCCTTCCTTTCTGTTTATTTGCCTCTATTCTACAGGATCTCTCTTGGCAGATTACAGTTATATATGCCTTGGACAATCTCCCAAATTTTATTTCTTGGCCATTTTTTTAATCATTTACTAGTGCCTATACTTGTTCATTTACCAGTTCCACTGATTTGCATAATCTAACCAGAGCATTGGTTTTCTTTTGGAGTTGAATGGAAGAACTGATCTGAGTGAGGTAAATTTTGCCTCTTCTGCAAAGCAAACCTCATCTTGAATACAGTCATTTTTTTAGAACAGGTTCCCACTGATTTATTTTGTATCACAAGCAAACAGTTTTTTAATAGATTATTTTTAGTTATACATAACAGGAGAATCCATTTTGATATAATTATAAAAGCATGGAATATATTTTATTCTAGTTAGGCATGTGAGAAGTGACAAGTAATTATTTGTGTTCAGTTAGTAGTTTGCTGCTTCAAGATAAGAGACAAGTGCAAATGTCTGTTTGAATTATCATATGGGTTTCATCTTCTGAAAATGGCACATTGATTCTTATACAGACTAGGTGAATAATTTATGTAATATTGATAGAATGAGTACAGAAAGAAGAGGTATAGTATTAAAGAACATAAGAAGTAACCAATTGTTATATAAAGCAGCAAAAGATGCAACTCTAATATATCATTTAAAAATGAAACAAATTTGTTTCTAAGGTTTTTTTTGTCACCAATACCTGTGCTGATAATCTTGCCAATAAATTAAAAGTAATATTGCAAGACCGTATATAATGAACAACTTTATGTTTATTTTCATTCTCTGACTTTATTTACATTAATTTTACATGTCTTTAAGCTTTCTGGAAGCTTCTATCCAATCTGAAATTCTGTTTTCAAAATACAACTTGTATTTTGAGAAACTCAAAATGCAACCATTGGGATTTCAGCCTGTGTTACATTATTATAGCAGTTGACAATAGTATGAATTATTTTTCCAAAACAATTTAAGGAGGATATGAAGCAATATTTCTAATGTGCCTAATAAAATTATTTTAAAGTATTTTTCAAAGATATAAATAATCTGAAAAACCAAATGCTGCAATTTCACTTCTCTGTTCAACACTTAGCTTAATTTCAGGGGAAAAATTTGAAATAGTATTTACTGTCAGTAATTTCTTGGTAGTGAAGAACTCTACCTATATTGAGCTCAAAGGAAAGAAAATTACAAAGGCTAAACATACCAGTTTATGTAAGTGATAATAATAATACAAATGTACATTCAAATATTCAGTATTAAGATGCTAATGAACAAAGTGGTTGTCATCTTTGTTCCATAGTAGCCCACAAAACAATGAAGGTTGAAAACAATGATTGCTATTATCATAGAAATGCTAAAATCATCCTATTTGTCATAATTTAACCAATTTAGACACTTTTCATGTGAACTTGGTAGTAAAAGAAAGGTAGATAGATACATACCAAAAAGCTGAATTTTGGCAAATAATAAATATTGTCCAAAGAACAGGTCTTAAGATTATACTTTATTGTGTGTTCCATTGCTCAGCTTTCTTGTTTAATAATACCAGGACCATGCTGGACAAGCTTTTTACTAGTTTTTCCTTCTTTTACCTGATATTTGCCAAAGTGATATTTCTAGACTATCTCCATCTTGAAATATAGTTTCCTATTAAAAACTGTATAAAGAAACTTAGGGATAGAACGTATGGCCACAAAAACCAAGGGAAGAGATTGGAACAAAGGGCACTGTGAAGTCTGAAGTTATTTATAATTAAAAAGATCTGGGTGTGGATGGGAGGGGTGAAATTCAAGTTATGTGGTAAAGGAAAATAAAAAGAAGCCTTATTCCCTTGGTGGGACAATATGCAGGAAAATTTGACTATAAAATGCCGAACTGGTTTGGATATAAAATCCACTGTAAAAGAATATGGCAAGATAGCTTTTAGATAGCTACCACAAAGTATGTGAGCACAAAACCCTTATTTTCTTCTTTTCTTGTTTATTGGAGGGATGGCATTGTGACATTATGTGAAATAGTACCTATGTTTGCTCTGAAATTACCATCATGCTAATGAAATGGGAAAGATGTGATGGTAGGTTTATTATATATCATGCCAAGAAGTACATATTACTCAAAAACCTTTCATTTATTTTATGTTTTAATGAAGTCTCTGTTTCATATGCCATGTTTCAGATGAACTGGTATGTAGGCATTATTCTGATGCCAAAGTATGTGACCCTGGCAGCTAGGGAAATGAGTATTACATTCAATTGATGGTCATCCTGAATTCAATTAAAGTTTTACTTTGTTTTCAAGTATTTTGGTGTTTGGATAACATTCAAAGAACTCATGAAATTTTAAAATAAATATTGCCAGTAGTAAAATATGTTCCCTTTTAGTAACTTAAATTGATACCACTCTGATTTGCTCCCTGGATCTTAATTTTAACTCATGTAGTAGGCATTTTATATTTAACCGAATGCTTTTTGCAGCACTTTAGTATTTTTTATTTTTATTTTTTTGGAACATGGGTTTCCCTTATTGCAGTCTTATGCACTAAAATGGTGTTAGGGATGTAAATATTTAAACTTTCTCTAGATATATTGTTGCTTTGTTCCTTGTCTATGATTGATCAAGTATACTTTGTTTTTCTCAGTTATTATTAAATTTAGAAATCACTTAATAGCAAGTTGTCTGATTTCATGGTAGAATTAAAATTATTAGACTTATCCATAAGAATAAGTATAATCAACATCAGGTATAATCAAGGTCATGGATGCATTTTAGAATTCAATGTAATATTGTAAATCAATGAATAGTATTCCAGAAACTGCTTAAAAGAACAAAACCCTTTAGAACTCAACCTTTGGAACTTAAAATATTAACCTAACATCCTTAACTCAAACTGAAATACTGCCTTAAATTTTTAAGATCAGCATTGATGAAATTACTCATTGGACTTCCATTTCTCCTTCTACTAATTTAAATTTTCATAAAGTTCAAGATATTTTCCATGAATACAGAGGAACTCTATATAGAGAAAGAAAAATTGATCAAAATAAACTAATTTTTAATTCTACTCATTCACTGAACATGTACTTATTATTTATAAAAATAAATAAGTGTCTTTTTATAGAAAAAGTGAGTTTTTTATGGATAAATACTCTTTGCTTGTCTGGGGAGAATCCACTCTGAGGATAAATATACAGAGCCTGTTCTATAGGTGATCCATATGAATATTTGTATTTCACTTTAAAAGCTTATTTTTTTATTGTGGCCATTGAATATTTTACTCATTAAAATACTGGTCTTTTAATCTATGTGTTGTAAAAGTTGCCATTCTTTTGAATTTGAAACCTGAAATCAAATCTAATTCTAGAGAACTACCTAGGGAAAAGGCACATTTATGGATGGATAGCCTCTGATTTCAGTAATTATTCAGCAGGGACTTGCCTTTGTTTACATGATTATTTCCTTTGTATTTGGTTGCAGCTATCATATAATGCTCCCATATTGTGTTAGGATTTCTAAATACTATCAGAAAGTTTTCCTGTTCTGTGGGAAAGGGTGTGTTGCTTTGATAAATTGTTGTTCAAGGGTGTGGTCACTAAAGTGAATGATTGTTCAGGGAACTAGGTTGCCTGAAAAAAGAATGAGGTCATTGGATAAAGAGACTGGTGTTTTCAGTTCTGGTCATCTCTAGTGCTTATAATTAAATGAAGCTGTAGAAATTGAGTGCAACTAATTGCTGGGTGAAAATGCCCATGGCAATTGTCTCTTCTTTTAAGGGAGGTCTAAAAAATTGCTGGGAGCGTTTTCAGTCAGTGGCAAACAAATACATTAGAGATAACTTTTCTTCACACCAGAAGCTAAACCAATAGAGGCTCTTTTTTTTAACTTCCAGTAGAGCATATATACTTGTGGTATTTAAAGATAGAAAGCATGGGCTGCAAAGGAACTGTATATTATTTCATCTGCATCTACTTTCCTTCAGAGAGGTGGTGGGGGGGACACCCAGTAATGAGTTCTTAAATGAAAGATTTGTGCTGAGAGAAAGAGGGGAGGGAGGTAGTTCTAATACTAGTACATTCTATTGCTTTATTTACATGTCAACAGAATAACAGATTTTATCCTAAATGAAGGAAACATTTGTTTCATCTAAAGAGAGATCATTATAATTTACATCTTTCTTGTTGCATAAAGTTCAGCAATAAACTTAGGCAGGTGTTAACCATGTTACTTCTGTCTGAAAATTTCTAACATCATCTCCCATACTATTCAGGGGATTTATTGAAATAATAGTTTACCTTGGGAAATTCTGTCAGCATAAATGTCAACTAGTTTTTTAAAGTATTGCCTCTTTTGAAATTGTTCAGCCTATACATTTACTAACTAACTATTATTACTCTCAGTGATTCTCATAGTTATTGCAACTGACAGAAAGATCGTAAGTCTCCCATGGTTTCCTTCTTGGTACATTATATTTTATAACACACATTCTTAGGCACTACAACTAGTGCCTAAGTTTTAAAATTCAAATTCAGCAGCATAAAAGAGTTCTTTGTTTATTTTAACAAGCTTCCAAATATTTATAGAACAAAATTCTTATATATATATATATATATATATATATATATATATTTCTTTTTCCAAGTACTATATTACCTTGAATAAATCACTTGATCTGTAAGGACCTCAGTTTTCTCATTGTAAACCAGGGATCCTTTAGGATTGTGGTGGATAGTGAATGAGATGGCATGTAAAGGTATTCAGTAAAATGTCTGACATGAAGGTAGCATTCAATAGTTTTCTTTATTTCATATTTGATTTCTAAAAGTATAGCTGAAAAATGTCCCTTGCTACACAGGCAAGAAAATAAACTAAATGAACAGACTATAAAATAAGAGTTCCTTTGACACTGGAAAGGTTAGGTAAATCCACATGCTTGAAAGACTTATTAGGACTCCACTAGCTAAGAAAGAGTAAGGAGGAAAAGCATTAAAGCAATTTTCTGAAATGTGTGGTATATGATCAAAAGACAGAAACAGCAGGAATGGATTTGAAATGTTTACTGGAATAAATATCCTTTAGAAAGATTAATTTGGAAGTTTTCATGCTCTCTTTGAACTTGAACCTCAGCATTTGAGATGGGGATTTTAAATTTGCTATTGTTTTCTTTTTTCCTTTATTAAATCTAAAGTGACATAAAGCATTAAAGCTTGCTTGCGGTCTATCTCTCTCTTAAGATTTTCTCTAGAGTTACTCTTCCAATGTGGTAGCCACTAGTTATATGTAGCTATGTACTTTTACATTTAAATTAATTAAAATCAAATAAGATTAAACATTCAGCTCTTCAGTCACACTAGCATCATTTTAAGTATTCAGCAGCTTCATGGGGCAAGTGGCTACTGAATTGAACAGTACAGATACTGCATATTTTTTACCAAGGTAGAGAGTTCTACTGGACAATGAGACTATAAATTTAAGCCACTCATATATAAATACAGAAATATTTCTAAGATCACTATATTTAAAGAAATTCATGGTGGTACAAATATGTGACCAAGGTACTTTTCCAGTTCATATAATCAACTATAATGTGCATAAAATGAAGCCACAGTCTCTCAATGTATAAGTTTGGAGTGATTACTTTATTAGAAGAATTAAACTCATAAATATTTGGGGGGCACCAGTGATTGAACCAAGGGGTGCTTCTACACTGTGCCATATTCCTGGCCCTTTTTTATTTTTTATTTTGAGACAGAATCTTTCTACGTTGCTGAGGCTACCCTTGAACTTGCAATCCTCTTGCCTCAGCCTCCCGAGAAACTGGGACTACAAGCTTGCCTAGCTAAATGCATAAACTTTTAAAAGAACTGAATGAATGATTTACATATATATGCATGTAAATATTCTGTTTATGTACTTTTTTTCACAGAAACCACTTTTTTCACAAAGCAAGTGACTAGGAAGAGAAGATGAAAAGTAGCTCCCTTTAATCTGAATGCATCTTCCTTCTTTTTCTGAGACAGTTTCTTACTATGTTGTCCAGGCTGGCCTCACACTCCTGGACACAAGCAATCTTCCTGTTTTACCTCCTGAGTAGCTGGGAAAATAAACATGACCAACTATGCCCAGCTTTCTTTCTTTTTGGTATGTGATCTGGGTTTTATGTACTCTCTGGAACTGCTTCCAACCTACCTTACTCTACTAAGTTAATTTTCAACTTTAGTAAGTAAAGTTCAACACTAGTTCCATTTTTATAAATTAAGTAAATGAGGTACAGAGATATTATGTGACTTTCTTTAATTCATATAGCTAATATCAGTCTAGTTCTAGGTCTATGCCTGTAACCACTATGCTATGTTGAATATTCCTACACATTTGATTATTGTTTATATTACAAAATCTCTGATATCTGATTCTTTGTTATATTTCATGATCATTTTCTTGTATGTTCTCCAATTATGAACCACCTATAATCCTTCAGGAATAAACCAAAGGATTATAAGCAAACAATATAGATGAACATAAATAAATAATGTAAGTTAACATTCCATTTAAAATATTATGTTATTTACCAAGAATGTAGAAATATAGTTGTTCAGAACTCCTTTTTTATATTTCTCATAAAATCTTACTGATTTTTTATAACAAAATATATAATGTTATGTAGTACTAACTTATAATTTTTAGTTATTTAAAGAGTCCAGATGCTTTGGTATAATTTTGATAGAATCATTATGAAAACATAAATTGGCTTGCATATACTGTGAAATTTATGACCTCGACAATAAAATGGCATTTGATTTATAATTTAGAATGCAAAGGTGGGTCTGAACTGTTTATCTTGGTGATATTAATAGACTTCTTTAGGATAGTCCCATTCTAAATTTATAATCTATCTCCCATTATCCATCTCTTTATGCAGTATGTTCCAGAATACTAAACTGCTTTTTCTTGAGTAAACTGAATAATTTACCTCCCTTCCCACTCCTACCTTTGTTAATTCCATTCCAGGCTCTATCAATATGCACTTTGCCTCATATCTCTGTAGAATCCCACCCATCTCTCAAAGTTCATCAGAGAAGTTGTCTTCTATAATCTTCTCACCCCCTTCTCAAAATAGTACTCCACTCCTGCCTCCATCCTAGAAATGTTCTCTTGGTACTACCAATATAACTTTGCATTATTTAACTATAAAATGACATAGGTATCTATTATACAGACTAGTGTACTTCTGTGGTCTTTCTTTCCCACCAGCCTGGACTGTACTTGCTGAAGGGTGAAATTATTTAAAAAACCAAAACTCAAAGACAAATCCAAATAAATATTTTGGTACATGGAATAGAACTGAAAATTATATGTAAGTTTTCTTTTCCTCTCTCTCTATCCTTTTTCCTACCCCCTCTCTGTTTTTTCCTCCCTTTCTTTGATTATGGCTTCCAAAAACTGCCTGAACATGGCTTCCAGCGGTGGCTTTAGTAAAAATATATGACTTAAGTGGGACTATTTGTGGTTTTCACTCTTCCATGCCCTCTCTTTGAACTGAAAATGGAAGACACAAATTGCATCTTTAAAAAAGTGAACAACACATAAAATAAACATAAGGAAGCTATTTAATGAGTCAATTAGTTTTCTATTCTAGTTCTTGGACCCCATTAAGCATCTGGATTTGACTTGTTTATATTTGGTTTGTACTTTTTTTTCCTATGGACAAATATTTATCATTACTTATTATGGGAAATGTTGTTAAAGGGGTAGCTATTCTGGTTCATTATCACATCGTTTCTCTAGGTTCTCATTGTGCTACTTCCTTTAATCAAATTATCTTGAAGCTGTTAGTTTGCTTTTAGAGATACTCCCTCCACATCCCCTGCTGCTGAAATTCTAAGTCTTGTGCTTTTATTTATTCCATTTTATTCAATGACCCTGTTAAGCATATCAGGTATGTGTCCAGAAATTTTCTCATAAAAACTATTGCTACCATTCAATACTTATTCACATACCAAAAGACATTTAGAATTTTCTAAGATTTTATTTCAAGCATTTTACAAGATAATATATATTACTTATTAGTCTAGTATACAAATAAAGAAACCAAGGCTCAAATAGCTAAAATTTACTTGTCCAAGTTTAGCACAGCTAGTAAATGGCTGTGCTATGGAGTTTAGAAACCATATATCCACTATACTAATTAACCTTAGATAACTAAGTTAAACAGGTGTATAGTTTTTCATTTCAGCAAATCATTTTATGATTACCCTTACTGTATTTTTCCTATTCTAGAAAGCATCAAAAATACATTGGAGATCAAAAATAGTTTCCAGAGCTGGGGTTGTGGCTCAGTGGTAGAGCGCTTGCCTAGCATGTGTGAGGCACTGGGTTCGATTCTCAGCACCACATGTAGACAAATGAGTAAATAAAGGTCTAAAAAAATTTTTTTAAATAGTTTCCATTCTCATTTCTAATAAATAATCCTGAAATTCAGAATATACCTTAAGTTTTAAGGTTTCTCACATACCTAGTTTTATTCCAATAAAACCTCTCCTGATTCTGATTTCCTTTCTTTCTCCATTGCAGTGTTGCTATGGTTTGGATATGAGGTGTCCCCAGAAGTTCTTGTGTTAGTGCTGGAATATTCAGAAGTGAAGTGATTGGATTATAACAAGTGTAACCTGATCAGTTCCTCCTAGTTTGAATGAACAGATTGGGTGGTACCTTTAGGCAGGTGGGATGTGGCTGAAGGAGGTACATCACTAGTGGCATGCTCAGGAAGGGTTATTCTTTCTATGGTCTCCTCCTTCTGCTCCCCCTTCTCCTTTTCTCTCTCTCTCTCTCTCTCTCTCTCTCTCTCTCTCTCTCTCTCTCTCTCTCTCTCTTTCTTTCTTCTTTCTTTCTGCTTCCTTGCTGCCATGAGCTCAGCAGCTTTCCTCCGCTGGGCCCTTCCCCCACGAAGTACTGTCTCACTTTGGGTCTAGAACAGTAGTGTTCACTGTCTATGAACTGAGACCTCTGAAACTGTGAGGTCCTAATTTTCTCTTCTAAGTTGTTCTTGTCAGGTATTTTGGTCACAGCATGAGAAAACTAATTAAAACAACTGTGCTACTCAAAAGCACCCTTGCTATCGTAATAAGTGAGAAATTTTGGCCATTTATACTTCAACAGATTTAATTCTGAAAAACATAGCTATTTTAACAGTTGGAAATGAAGTGCATTTTTGTGAATAGTGAATTTTCTAGAGAAACCAGAGTTTCTGAGTTCTGGTTTAGAATGTACTACGTTATGAGCAATTATCCCAAGTAATGTAGTGAAAATATCTCAAAAAGCAGATTGGTTTTGATCCATTCCAATCTTAAAATTGGTAATTCCATATATACTTTATAAAAAATAAATGGGAAAGAAGAGGAAAAGTGCTATTACAGTTTTCCCAATGTGTATAATCATTACCTGAGGAAGCTCAGGAGAAACAGACCTGGCTTATATATCATACCTAAGCCCACATAATTATAAATGAAATGCTTTTTTACCAGAACACTATGTACGGAAATTTATCAGAAATGTAATATTTCTTATTTAGCTGGTCTGATCCACAGGAATAAATGACTCAATAATATACTTAATATTTTACCAGAAAATTAGGGAAAGCCTTCCTGCAAAATTGAAGGGTTTACATGATAGAAGTATTAAATAAAAGTTCAATGTTTTATTGCATTTAGAGGACTGTAACTATGCTCTAAATACATCATGCATTCTATAAATGCCTATTGAATTTTTAGAAGCTTAAATTATTTAATCAAGGCTCTTCCCTCACATAGTCATTTTCAGGTGGATTTCTTAATTTCAGATATCCAAAAGTTGTTTTAAACATTAAACAATTTAAAAAGACAATTATCCAGCTTCCTGTTATAAGGACTAGTTGAATTTAACCCTTAGAATTAGGTTACACAACTGGAAAAACAGGAAATATAATGAAATGAGCTTTATATGTGGCAAAATATAGTGGTTAAGAATATGAGTTCTGGGAGTTATGGGAACCTACATTTGAATTCCAGCATGGAAGATTAGCTATGTAATCTTTATCTAGATAATTAACCTATCTTTGTCTAACATTACTCATGTATGTAATGGGGTTGTAATGGTACCTTCCTTATAGGGTCATTTTGAATGTTCAAAAAAACAAACAATGTAACATGTTTGACATAGAAAATTCTTAATAAGTGTTGGTTGCTATCATAATCAGAGGCAAACAAGACTAAGGAGTTTAGAAGATTTGAAATCACTTTATTTTTATGGAAAAATGAGCTAGGAATGATCTCCCATATTCACAGAATGTCAGAAATAGAAAGGAACTTAAAGATCTTCTAATCCACACTTACCTATATCCACATCCCATTTCTTACATGATGACTCTCAAGTTCATGGTGATGGCACTAGTTGTCCAATGTCACATAAATAACTTGTAATATAGCTAAGAGTAAAATTTTACCCAAGGCTCCTGACAACCAGTCCAGGAATTCTTCAACTATATAATCGCCACACCACCCTATCATTTGGTTATCAGGAATGTAAGGTTGTGGTACTGATGGCAGAACAAAAATGTCATTGTTCATTGAATTTAATGATTTTAACATGAGGGATTTAAGTGAGCTATATTAAGATGAGTGAAGCTATAAATTAAAAACTGATATAGGTTATTGTGAGGAGGTTTGTATTCTTATACCTGGGTACCCTTTATTTTTATTTTTATTTTATTTTATTTTTTTTGGGTGCTGGGGATCGAACCCAGGGCCTTGTGCTTACAAGGCAAGCACTCTACCAACTGAGTTATATCCCCAGCCCCTGGGTACCCTTTAAACTGAGACATCATCTTCATTCATTCATTCATAAACATTTGTATTACTTCCAATGGAACAGGCAATGGCTATTTGTAGCATGACTTCCTTCAATTCTGCCTACAAGAAAATGCCACTGAAAGTAATTTTTCTCATGGTCTGGGGAATTCCCTTAGATCATTTTACATAATTCTGTGGTCTTCCAAGGAAAGTGGATTTTATTTAGCAAGTCTTTCTGGAATTAATGAATCTTAGGTTCAGATAGGTTCCCCCTTTATGATCTGGAAAAATCCATACTGCTATAATTTAAATTCAGGCTGGTCAACACCACATGTCTTAATGTCTGATTCATATTAAGCTTAATATTTTACTTTTTGAAGTTATTACATTTGTCCTGTAATATTTCCATGAGAGTTATATAAGAAAAGACACATTTGTTCAGATGATCAATTCAAGTAGAGTTAGAAATACGTAAGTATATTATAATCTGTGGAATTAATGTACCAACTTTCCAAATGTAAGAAAATTAAAAAGTTCCTTTGTTTTAGGGTCAGACTAATCTTTGCTCAAATTTAATTTGCCCTTTAAATGTTTACTATCTCAGCATCCTAATAAACTAATCCTGCATATATTAGTATAAATATATGTGTTGACATGGTATGTGTGCATGACTGCATGTCTCTGTGTGTGTGTGTGTGTGTATGTGTGTGTGTGTGTGTGTATGTTTGCACCTGTCTATTTGGGTTAATATCTGCAAGCTTATAAAACTTAGTAGATTTTTTATCATAAAAGCTAGTCCACTTGGCTAGAAAGGTTCAGTATGTTTCAATTTGCTAATGCTATCAGATTTGAACTGATTTAATGGAGGAGGAGATAACTGCCACTTATAAAACACTAACCAGGTACCAGCTGTGTGTACAAACTGTCTCCTTAGAATGATAATAATATTAGCCCTGGTCTAAACAGGATAAACAGTTTTAGAAAAGTAACCAGCCATTGTGAATACTTACATACATTGCTGATGGATATATAGTTCACAAATCCATTTAGGAATTCAGGTAGTATCTAAATTCATTTTAAGAATAATGCACATCTAGGTGGGGATATAGCTCAGTTGGTAGAGTGCTTGCCTTGCAAGCAGAAGGCCCTGGGTTCCATCCCCAGTACCACAAAAAAAAAAAAAAAAAAAGAATAATGAACATCCTCCATGCCTCAGGAATCCCACTAATTTTGTGGGATTCTAGAGAAGCACTCACACTGCATAAGGATGCTAACTATAGAATAGTGAAAATCTGGAAACAACTTAAATATTGATTAGTCGGAAAATAAGCTATCAAACAAACATTATAGAACACTATCAACTTAATGAGTTAAAACATATACCTTGTAAATAAGAGCTACTGTTAGTTTAAGTTGTACAATAATAAAGTTGATAAATATTACTATTTATACATGGATATTTATGTAAAGATACACTTGACAATAATGGTTACTTCTGGGAAATTGATTTGACTGAAGGGAGGATAGTTATGGAAGATCTTTTACTTTATCGGCGTAAAATTTTATGTTAAGAATGTACCAGCCAGGCCTGGTGGTGAATGTTTGCAATTCCAGCAACTTGGGAGCCTGAGGCAGGGGTATTGCGAGTTCAAAGCCAGCCTCAGTGAAACCCTGTCTCTAAATAAAATACAAAAAAATGACTGGGGATGTAGCTCAGTGTTAAAGAGCCTCTGGATTCAATCCCCAGTACCAAAAAACAAAAAATAATGTACTATGTATTACATAACCAAAAAAAATCCCTTTCCTTTCTTTTTCCTTGAACTTGCTACACTTGGATCTGTGGTCCAAACTCACCTGCACATGGTTATCTCTAATCCTTTTCCTAAACTGAAGAGCATGTTACTGTTTGGTCTACAATCATTATTTAATACTCTGTGTCCGAGAAATTCTCCTTGGCTACCAGCAGGAATTCTGGGAACATACTCAGATGCTGTCTAGAAACAATGAACCTGAAATATTTCTGTTGATGTAGGGGGACAGGAAGGATGAAAATGTTACAAGTTGAACAACAAAAAAGAAAGCATGCAGAATATTTGGCAATTTGAGTAAATGTATGGTCCTGTTTTAAGAATACATTACACTTGTATTATAGATTTGCTTATGTATGAATCCATCCATGTTTCCCTTGTATTAAATCCATGGTTGTGATTTTTAAAATTTCCCTTGTTCCAAAGAAAAAAATGTTTTGTCTTTGTGGGACAATATCTTGGAGTTATGTCAATTAATTTTAAATTATAGGTATGGGATGATGGAATAATGTGATCAACTCTGTGCACACTAATAAAGCTCCACAGGTTTGCTGAATTGGGAAGAATATAAACAATGCCAGTATAATCGATAGTGACCATTTTATCTGATCATTATATAAATCATATCTTTTTCTTTTTTTTTTTTTTTTTTTTTGCGGTACTGGGGATCAAACTCAGGGCCCTGTGCTTGCGAGGCAAGCACTCTACCAGCTGAGGTATCTCCCTAGCCCTATCTTTTTCATTTTTATGGATCATTTTTATATTAGAATTCACTCTCTTTGGAATTAAACTAGAATCAGAAAAGACAAAGAACAATTAAGAGGGAGCTTGAAGTAATCTAAGGGCAACAGTCAAGTTTTCAAAAGTATTTTTCTATATTGGTTTGGCAATTTTTACAGTTAATACTTTTGTTTGATAAATTTTGCATTTCTTAGCCCATTAAGTCCCAAATTTTCAATTCTATGACTTTTTCAATGAAATCGACATAGGTGTATTAAAATAAGTTATAAACCAATTCAGAGCTTACACATTCTTTATGTTCATTAAGAGCAAAAATACAGATTGTCTTATATATAGGACACAGGGACAATATAGCATAAGACAATATAGTATGTATAGGACATTGGTCAAATATGATATCTGAGATGCTGAGACAAAATGGGATATTAATTACAAGCATATAATAACATTGGGGTATATATCAGCACCCCAAAGAAGAAAAAATACATAACCTACAGGTATAAGGAGAATGTATTCCTATGAAAGTGCTCTAGAAATTATTTTATCATTAGGTTACTTGCAAACCTAATAAAGTAATTCAGTAATGTACTCTTTGGAATGATGGACATCATCAAAGAAAGCCCTATGTAATATTCTTATTTCTGGCTGATAATATTATTAGAAAACTAAATAACATAATGCCTCAGGAAATTATGACTTTCAGAAGATACTGTTCAGTAAAAATTACTGAACCTTTTGTTTCTCTCAACAGGAACTCCATTCTCCAACTCTGAAAATATCTTCTTGTGCCCCAAGCACTCTACATATAACCGAAAACACTGAACAGGTAAAAAAAGTTATGAATAAGATTTGATTTGTTTTAACTCTTTTTATGTAGGTCATGATCATATTTGTAAGCAATCTTTAGGCCCGCATTAGGCTTTCTGCAGTCACGAAATGTCAGGATCCTAAAAAGAAAAAGGAGACTCTAAGCATAAGAATCAGCTCAATTAAAGGAATGTAAAATGAGTGCTATGAATCAGATTCTTCAGTTTCATTGTCTAGTCAATCTAATTGCCTTTAGTTTGAGTGAAGTTTAATGTTAACCAAAAATATCTGAGTGAATATAGATATTTTAAGGGTAATTGATTTTAACATAAAGTTCCTTGTAATTTTAAAAATGGACTTTGTGATTGATAATATTTTGTTTGTATTCAGAGAGAATAACTTATAAGGCAAGAACTAGCCTTTCTCATAGGTGTATGATTTGAAAGAGACCAGGGTCTATTTTTCTTAGCATTTAGGGTCTAATAATCCCACTTTTAGAATTCTTGAATCTAGGCAATGTTTGAATGAAATGCCTCTATAATGATAATTAAATACTATGTTAATAAATATGTGTTTTTACCCAGTTGCCACGTATCCAAAATTATATTCTAAGAAATCAAACCATTGTATACCATAAAGTTTGTGTTTAAGTGGGAGGGGAGCGTAGGGAGTATGGAATTTAGAGGATAGTAGGGGAAAGAAGATGCTGTTTTAAAAACCATCTGTTTTAGTCAGCTATTTTGCTGCTGTGACTAAATGATCAGTCCACCACAATTATAGAGGAGGAAAGGTTTATTTGAGGGCTCACAGTTTCAGAGGTCTTAATCCATAGAAGGCCAGCTCCATTCCTCAGGTTTCAAGGTGAGGTTGTACATCATGGCAGAAGAGTGTGGCGGAGGGAAGCAGCTCACATCATCAGGAAGCAAAGAGAGTCTCCTCTCTCCATATACAAAATATTTACCCTAAAGCCATGCCCCAATTTCAATCTCCTCCAGTCACACCCTACCATTTCAATTAATATCATCAGGGATTAATTCACTGATTGGGTTAAGACTCTTACAACCCAATCATTTCTCCTCTGAACCTTTCTGCATTGTCTCTCGTGAGCTTCTGGGGGACACCTCACATCCAAACCATAACACCTTTCCATCCAGATTAAGTACCAGAGCGTGAACTTGGATAATGAGGACACAAATGAAATAATGAACAAACAAACAAACTAGTCTTTAGACCTTGAGTACAATAATGAAAATGTGACATTATGCAAAATGAATAAGATTACCAAAGAAAAGTTTTCCTACTACTTCCCAGTTTGGGCTAGACTAAAGTCAATCAAAATCATGCATTTATTCAGCAAATATTTGCTCAATGCCAAGTTTGTGACAATATTGCACAAAGGCGAG
This sequence comes from Sciurus carolinensis, assembly GCF_902686445.1. Classification (NCBI taxonomy): domain Eukaryota; kingdom Metazoa; phylum Chordata; class Mammalia; order Rodentia; family Sciuridae; genus Sciurus; species Sciurus carolinensis. Next base: position 66,071,107 of record NC_062232.1, on the reverse strand, counting down.
TTAGACCCAATTTTTTTACGCTATGGTAGAACTGTAAGTCCACTTAAATTATAATTCCCTATACCCAAATCCAGATAATCACATTAACTGTTACACATTTAATTTCTCTACATTTAATTTCTGAAAATAAAAATATGTTTATTGTAGAAAAGTTTAAAATTACAAAAGAATATAAGAATGAATAATACAAATCATTCTTGATTTATTCCCTCTCCCAGAGATACTACTCTTAACATTGTTATATTTTCTTTAGTTCAGACACAAAATTAAGATCATACTATATATGTTGTTTTGTATCCTTATTTTTTCACTTAAACTTATATGATATTATGAACATTTTCTTGTAAATGTGCCTTGCTCAAGATAATTATTTAATAGCTATAGATGGTTATTTAATTTCCCCCCTCTCCTTAAGATTATGCTCATTCTACTGCACCTTTATCAGCATTGTTGTCTTTAAAATTTTCAGTATGTGTTATGCTTTTGTTAACTATTGTTCCTAATTTGGTTGATCATGTTTTGTTAAGTTTATTAACCATTTCCTTTTCTTCTTTTATCAATTGTACATGTCATTTACTCATTTCTCTATTAATGTCAAGAATTTTTCTTCATTGACATATAAGAACTCTCTTTATATTAATGATATTGACTCTTTTCCATCTAACCTTTACAAATTTTTAGTGTTTTCTCTCCAGTTTAAAGTTTATGGCCCTCTCCTTTCAACACACTGAAGATTTAAAGGTATACATTCATGTGCGCACACACACACACACACACACACACATATACTCACAATTTTTTTTCTGTGCCCTTCCATTTTTTTTAAATATTGGATGTCCTTTCCAAGCCAAATACTTATTAAATAAATATTAAGCTACATTTTCTTCTAATCATGTGGTAACACAATGAAACAAATATTTTGAAATTCTCTACAAATATTGTTCATTTATCACTGTGAGACACCAATAAATTAGAATAGTACTGAGCACACAATACCTGGTTTCATGAATGTTCCCAAGTCTGAAATTAACTATAGAATCACATATCATGATTCATGCAAATGACTCTAAAACTTTCACTCTAAAACTTGGTCCCTATTAATACTGATGGCTCTAAGGTCACTAAATATAAATAAATATGCACACGTATATTTTTTTCTTTTCAGGAACTTCATTCTCCAGCAGTGAAAGTCACAACATATCCACAGACTACTATTAGGAGATATATAGTACAGAATCCTGAACAGGTAAGATGTCACATAAACTCTTTTTCCAACATATAATTCCTTCAAAGTTGATAGGTAAACTAGAAGGGCAAGTTAGTTACCTGGTCATTAAAATCAAGTCATTGGAATTTTTTTAGTAATAAAGTGAATTTCTAATCATTCATATAAAAAATGCCATCTTTCAGACAACCAGGCACCCATTTATTCTGACTTATGGATGCAATAGTTCCAAGCAGCTTAAAAATTCTTGGGTTATAAGTGGTTTCTGATTCTATAGTCGTAGTCTTGAACTACAAAGGATTTTTCACACTTTGAACCAAAGAGAAAAGGGACAAAGTCCTTTCATAGTCTTTCCATAAAATCCCTATTAACTGTTACACCAGGGATTAGAGTTTTTAGACTATTTAGTTTTGCATTTGAGATATGGACTAGAAAGAAGAAAATGAAAAGTCAAAAGTTCAAAACTGTCTTCATGCTTTTGTTGTTTACAGTGTGTGCTTGTATGTGCCTAGCAATGAGATGTTTTGAAAATTGTATTTAATATTAAGATATACAATCTTGTAATTCACAAAGTAGGTCATTATTCTGTGTCCCATTTTGAGAAGAAAATTAAGAAAATTATTTTTGTTCACAGTAACAAGCTTTCCTTGATATTTACATTCACATTCCCCTCCTAAACACTTCACACGCGCACACACACACACACACACACACACACACAAACACAAAACATTGTCAGCAAAAGGAAGTTCCATGAAGTTATAAGGACATCATTTTACAATTGGATACAGAAAGCTATACAGAAATTCTTTGTTTTGCTTTTTTTTAAAGCAGAAGTTGAAAGAATGTATGTAAACATCCTCAAATAAAGTACACAAAATTCAAATGAGAGCATGACCACAATTAATTTGAAACTAAAATTATATTCTTGCAACAACAAAGTTATAGAAAAATGAGTCATTAAGTAATTGCTATTGTGACATAACTTCATGCTATAGTTGAAGTACTTTGCACAGCTGTAATCTCCAATTACCTTTAAGTTTGTCACAATCTTTAATTTTCTGATTTTTTAAATGGATTATTTGACATTTTGGCAGATCAGAGAGGTTACTGAATAACAAAAACCTCCTTTCATTCCTCATTATTTGCTCTCTTTGAGTTCAATGCAAATTTTTTCTTTTTTTATTTTTACAGACTGCATTTTGATTCATTGTACACAAATGGGGTACATCATTTCGTTTCTGTGGTTGTGCATGATGTAGATTCATACCATTTATGTAATCATACATGTACGTAGGGTAATGATGTCTGTCTCATTCCACCATTTTTAATACCCCCTCCCTCTCATTTCCCTCTACATAATCTCAAGTACTCTCCTCTCACCCCCACCCCCACCCCCATTATGTATCATCATCCACTTATCAGGGAAAACATTTGGCCTTTATTTCTCCACTACTTAGGGAAACAATTTTCACCTCCCTTACAAGATAAAATAAATGATTGGTTTCAGCTATGGAAGGCAAAGCATTAAATTAGGGTGCCATGTTTGCTATTTAGGTGAGTGAGAAGGTTATGCTTGGTTTCTACTAGTGTCCAGTCCCACAATTCCTCATTTATTTATTCTAAAATCATGTTGTCATGTTTCCTTATTTAGGGACACCAGTGGTTCTGCATGTGTGTGTGTGTAAATCTGTGTACACACAAACTCTGAGTATGGTTTGCAGTGTATCTTTTTTTCTCATTTGACCAATCCCTTTATACTTTCTCCATATTCCTCCCCCTCTTTCATTTTCACATGAAAACTGGGAGACATGCATTTTTGAATGCATGGTCCACTTGATCTGGCTTCAAAAGAGTTATTTCTAGATAACACTTCTTTCCTATAATGTAAAAACCTGTGTTTCCCTAGGTTTTATCTAGAAATTTTAAACATCAAATAATTTGGATTTCAATCCACTTTGCCAGCAAATCTTATGTGACATTGGAAGAAGTTTTATTCTTCATCCAATGTTAATAAGAAAACAGGAAAATTAATAGTTATTGGTTATATACCACATGCTAGGCAATTTACATATTGTATTCCATTTAATCCTACAAAAGTGAAGAAACGGAAGCACAGAGAGATTCATTCATCTGTTCAGTGAATATTTATCAGTTACTCTGTGGCAGAAATTGCCCTAAAAAGGTTCCCACTTTTGTGAAACTTAAGTTTTAACTGGTGCAGAAATATTCAGTTACAAAGTGGCAGAGCTGGAAATGGAATTGAAGAATATATATCTGGGAAAAAATATTGCAACTTAAGAGAGTTGATGATGGAGGTAAATTGGTTATCATAGTCTTACCTATAAATCCTCTTACCTTCCATGTAGTTACAAAGGCAGAGAAATTCGATGTATGCAAGTACATAATGTATTAGAAACACTGGGCTTCCTCTGTAGGAACTCATCATTTTGAGCTGTGGTTCAACTATAAACAATTTCTCAATAAGACCCAGCAGAGGACTTAAGAAAAATAGTGATTTTAAAGCTTTTAAGTCTCTCCTTTATTGAGGAATAAAACAAATTTCAAGCCCCATGCTTTGTAAACAAAAATAATCTAACTGGTCTTGCAAAGCAGCTTGAAAATCCTGTCTAGATATATTCCCCATTTTATTTCTAAATACATTCCTTTTTTACTTGCTCTTTTAAATCCCGCAGAAGACTCTAGTTTAATTATAATATTTATAATAAGCTGAGCCTCCTAAATGGCAGCTTCATCCTCTTTCACCTCTCAGCTTGTCTGATCTTTATTTCTCCTCCCTGTAATTAAACTGATCTCAATCCAATTCTTTCATTATGATTTCCTTCTATCTTTGTTCAGACTTTTTTTTTTTTGGTTGTTTCAAAGTGTTCTTAGTCTCCATTTGATACCATTTTAGTCAAAGAACTTAAGCATTTTCATTTATTATTTGAACCAGAAATTTAAAAAATAATTTTATTCCATCCATGGATAGAATCTTATTGATATTTATCAGTTTCATTAATTTTTCAATTGTGTAGCTTTCACTGTGGGGAGGAAACTATGCAGCCTTCATATAGAAACAAGGAAATAGATATGTTTCCTAAATCAAAGGAAGTTATAGTTAACTATAAGGAACTTATAGTTAACTTATAATGAAGGGTAAAAAGTCATGACCACAAATAGCTATGTAAAATACCGAGTGGGATGATAAAATACAGCTAAAATATTATTAGAGTCAGATATTGGAGATAACATATATGATGGGGGAAATTATTGAAGGACTTTTTTGTGGTATTTAAGTTATTAAATGATTAACATTGTTTTAAGCATCCTTTTACTAAAAATGTAGCTAAAGTTTTAATTAAGTGTGATTTGCTCAGGTCTCCTCGAATTCACCACTCTTTTCTGACAGCTGTTCTGGTGATAGTTTTAACAAAATTTAATAACTTACTGGACATGGAGGTTGAAAGAAGAAAAATCACATATACTCAAAGCTTTTCAGCTTAAGACAATATAAATATGGCAGCCCAACTAACAGGATTAAGAAGGGTAGGGAAGACGAAGGTGATCTGGTAAAGAAGATTTAAGCGCTGTTTGAACCAGTGGCATTTGAGGTACATGGAAGATACCCAATAGTTAAAATGATGCAGAGAAAGTCATATTTGAGACAGAGACATGGGAGTCCTATTAAAGTTATTATCAAAGTTTTAGGGATAGTTGGGCATGGTGGCACATACTTATAATCCCAGCAGCTCAGGAGGCTGAGGCAGGATGATTGCAAGTTCAAAACCAACCTCAGCAATTTGACAAGTCCCTAAGTAACTTAGTGAGACCCTGTCTCAAAATAAAAACAATAATAATAATAAAAAGGGCTGGGGAGGTGGTTTGGTGGTTAAGTGCCCCCCTGAATTCAATCCCTGCTTTAAAAAAAAATGCTATGGGAATGAGTGAGATCACTGGGACATAATCGAGAATAAAGGACTGTATAGATGGAGGGGAAGGGTGGGAGGGGAGGGGGGGAAGGGAAAAAATGGCAGAATGAATCAAACACCATTACCCTATGTAAATTTATGATTACACAAATGGTATGCCTTTACGCCATGTACAAACAGAGAATCAACATGTATCCCATTTGTTTACAATAAAAAGAAAAGAAAATAATAATAAAAAAAAAAGATCAGAAAATCAAGAAATGCCTACTTTAAAGTGACAGAAAAAATGAGGCACATTCATAGGAAGAGGTGTTATCAGAGAAGGATGTGAACATAAATAAATGAAGCAAATAACAAAAGGAAGTGATCAACCATCTCTAGTAGTTCTAATGACCACCCAAGAGGGTAAATTTTGAGAATGGGGTTGATCATTAAGAAATCAATAGTGATAATTGAGAGACCAGATTTGGTATATGTGTGGTAGCAAAATTCAAATGTAATAAGTTAATGGGTGAGTGTATCAAGAGGAAATGGAGGAAATGAGTGAGGATTACTGTTATGAAAAGGATATTTGTGAGAAAAAGGAAAGATGGAATGGTAGCTAAAGGAGAATTCAGATGTTTGGAGACACTGGGAGAATTGTAGATATTGGGAAAGAACCAGTAATAAGGAAAGCTAAAGATGTAACATAGTATAGAGACAAACAATGCTGGAGGTGTCAAGAGGGGATAGTACTGTGGGGACATAAAGAGAAGTGACATTGGGGAGAGAGTATTTCTAGAGTAGAAACTGAAGACAGATTTTTAAGTGTGGAGGAACATGGAGAGATCACATGGGATTAGGTTATCTTGGTTTTTTCCATAAACAGAAAGAGAATGAGGGAATATGAGCATGTGGGGGTTGAGGAAAATAATATTTGTAGCCACAGTTATAGGGAACTTGAATATAAGTATAATCACAAAGGTTGGAATGTCTACTTAAAATTGGATAGCTTGTACTTATAATAAGCATATTTTTAAAAATTTCTTTGTTGGAGTTTTGTGGCCTGGGAACAGCAAAGTAGATGTTGGGAATTACATACTCTGTTAGATGTGAGAAATACTGCCGAAGGTTCCAAACATAACAATTAAATTTATAAGATCAACTATTTTGAAAGCACCTTTTAATTTTTAGTGTAGATATGGCACCAATTCAAATGTACAGATTAAACAAAAGATGATGCCCAAATAGTAAAACTGTTTAGCAGTTCCTTTGTTGATAAATCTAAACTTCTGATTAAAGTTGCTATTCTGATTTGTTATATTAAAATAATTTATTCATATTGATATTTGATTTTACTGTCTTATAGATTTTGGAAAAATAATTATTTTAATTTGAAGTCTTTTTTAAAAAGTCATTTTAAAATAATGAGACCAACAAGCATTCTAGAGAGAATCAGTACTGTAAACTCCTGAACCATCTTTCTTCCTTAAAAATAGTAATAAAGGTTCAGGATTTATAGTAAAATTATTTGAGAGAAAAGAAAATTTCATGTTTTAATAAATTTGTTTTCCCTTTCTTAGTTCATGTCATCTGTTCTCTCTCAATCACATGCTCCTTTGCTATGGGGTATTCCAATTTATAAGTCCTTGCCCTCAATAAGCCCATTTTCATTTATTTTGAACTTGATATTCTAGAAACATTAAAATAACATTCTCAGAAATTATTTTAAATATATTATAGATTTTAAATATTATAATAACAGTGTTATTAAAAACCAATAATATTTGTACATTAAAGTTATAAATAAAGGGTACCCTAAAATACATTGTTTTATTTGCTACAAGATACCCTGCATTATTGTCCCTAAGATAAGCAAACTGAACTTCAGAGAAGGTTAAATGGCTTTCCTGTTTCCACAGTTCATAGACAATGAAGGAAGAAATCAAATACAGGTTTTATGACTTCATAACTTTTTTTTCCCATTAGGCCTGCTTCTACTAATTTTAGTAGTGAAACTCATTGGATTTTTATAATAGTCCAAATCTAATCCAGTTTGTAGTTGTTACTTGTTGACATCTCTAAAGCACTTAAACTTTCAACTTCCTGCTACTTCCTGAAAATTTCCCATCTTGATTTCTATGACATATTTTTCTTCTGATTCTCAGACCTCCTACAACTTGTCTAGTTCTATCTTTCATCTTCACTCATCTTTTTAGCAATTGCTTGGTTTTAACTAAGATTTCTAAGCAGTTGGTTCTGAAATCCAGATGTGCAGTCTTGAAATTCCTACTTAATTCCGGACCTGTGTTTTGAAATTCCTACTTAGTTCCAGATCTGTGTTTATAACCATATGCTAGATGTGTACATATAAGTACCCACCCACATATTTGTTGCTTTGTGATGCTGGGGATTGAGCCCTGGGTCTCACATATACTAGGTAAGCACTCTGACACTGAAGTATATCCCCAGACACTTATACATTTTTTTTACAGTCTTTGTGGTATCTCTTTACAACAATTTCATATGTGTTAAAGGAATTACTATGTGTTGTAAGTAATAAAAACATGAACCAGACCCATATTCTAATAGGAGCATATAAAACTCTGTGTCTCAAAGTTTGTTTTTGATACTATTGGCTATGTAGTAGACTCCTCCAGTTTCAAGATCTTAGAGTCATTTTTGAAAAGTACTGCCCTTCAATATTAGGATAATATCCTACCCAGTATACATTCTTGCATTCTTAATTTTCTCTGGTTAATCTTCCTGAAGTCAACTTTTTTTTTTTTTTTTACGTTTACATAGGGTAATGATGTTTCTTTTTTTTCCCTTCCCCCCCACCCCTCCCACCCTTTTCCCTTTATACAGTCCTTCTTTCCTTCATTCTTACCGCTCTCCTTAGCCTAACTCTAAACCTAACCCTAAACCTAATGCTAACCCCTCCCACCCCCATTATATGTCCTCATCCGCTTATCAGCGAGATCATTCGTCCTTTAGTTTTTTGAGATTGGCTTATCTCACTTAGCATGATATTCTCCAATTTCGACCATTTGCCTACAAATGCCATAATTTTACCATTCTTCATTGCGGAGTAATATTCCATTGTATAAATATGCCACAGTTTCTTTATCCATTCATCAACTGAAGGGCATCTAGGTTGGTTCCACAATCTGGCTATGGTGAATTGAGCAGCAATGAACATTGATGTGGCTGTATCTCTGTAGTATGCTGATTTTAAGTCCTTTGGGTATAGACCAAGGAGTGGGATAGCTGGGTCAAATGGTGTTTCCATTCCAAGCTTTCTGAGGAATCTCCACACTACTTTCCAGAGTGGCTGCACTAATTTGCAACCCCACCAGCAATGTATGAGTGTTCCTTTTTCACCACATCCTCGCCAAAACCTATTGTTGCTTGTGTTCTTGATAATCGCCATTCTAATTGGGGTGAGATGAAATCTTAGGGTAGTTTTGATTTGCATTTCTCTTATTACTAGGGATGTTGAACATTTTTTCATATATCTGTTGATTACTTGTACATCTTCTTCTGTGAAGTGTCTGTTCATTTCCTTAGCCCATTTGTTGATTGGATTATTTGTATTCTTCGTGTAGAGTTTTTTGAGTTCTTTATAGATTCTGGAAATTAGCGCTCTATCTGAGGTATGGTTGGCAAAAATATTCTCCCACTCTATAGGCTCTCTCTTCACATTTCTGATAGTTTCCTTTGCTGAGAGAAAGCTTTTTAGTTTGAATCTATCCCAGTTGTTGATTCTTGCTTTTATTTCTTGTGCTATGGGAGTCCTGTTAAGGAAGTCTGATCCTAAGCCAACAAGTTGAAGATTTGTACCTACTTTTTCTTCTATAAGATGCAGGGTCTCTGGTCTGATTCCAAGGTCCTTGATCCATTTTGAGTTGAGTTTTGTGTAGGGTGAGAGATAGGGGTTTAATTTCATTCTATTGCATATGGTTTTCCAGTTTTCCCAGCACCATTTGTTGAAGAGGCTATCTTTTCTCCATTCCATATTTTTGGAACCTTTGTCTAGTATGAGAAAATTGTATTTATTTGGGTTTGTGTCCAAGTCCTCTATTCTGTACCATTGATCTACCTGTCTATTTTGGTACCAATACCATGCCGTTTTTGTTACTATTGCTTTGTAGTAGAGTTGAAGATCTGGTATTGCAATACCCCCTGCTTTGCTCTTGCTACTGAGGATTGCTTTAGCTATTCTAGGTTTTTTATTCTTCCAGATGAATTTCATAATTGCTTGCTCTATTTCTGCAAGGTTCATCATTGGGATTTTAATTGGAATTGCATTGAATCTGTATAGCACTTTAGGTAGTATAGCCATTTTGACCATATTAATTCTGCCTATCCAGGAACATGGGAGATCTTTCCATCTTCTAAGGTTTTCTTGAATTTCTTTCTTTAGTGTTCTGTAGTTCTCATTGTAGAGGTCTTCCCCTCTTTTGTGAGATTGATTCCCAAGTATTTTATTTTTTTCGAAGCTATTGTGAATGGGGTAGTTTTCCTAATTTCTCTTTCTGAAGATTCATCACTTATGTATAAAAATGCATTGGATTTATGAGCATTGATCTTGTAACCTGCTACTTTACTGAATTCACTTATGAGTTCTAAAAGTTTTCTGGTGGAATTTCCAGGTTCCTCTAAATATATAATCATGTCATCAGCGAACAGGGATAGTTTGAGTTCTTCTTTTCCTATTCGTATCCCTTTAATTTCTTTGGTTTGTCTGATTGCTCTGGCTAGAGTCTCAAGGACGATGTTGAATAGAAGTGGTGAAAGAGGGCATCCCTGCCTTGTTCCAGTTTTTAGGGGGAACACTTTCAGTTTTTCACCATTTAGAATGATATTAGCCATGGGCTTAGCGTAGATTGCCTTTATAATGTTTAGGAATGTTCCCACTACCCCAATTTTTTCTAGTGTTTTGAGCATGAAGGGATGCTGTATTTTATCGAATGCTTTTTCTGCATCTATTGAAATAATCATGTGATTCTTAACTTTAAGTCTGTTGATATGGTGAATGACATTTATTGATTTCTGAATGTTGAACCAACCTTGCATCCCTGGGATAAAACCCACTTGATCGTGGTGCACTATCTTTTTAATATATATTTGTATGCGATTTGCTAAAATTTTGTTGAGAATTTTTGCATCGATGTTCATTAAGGATATTGGTCTGAAATTTTCCTTCCTCGATGTGTCTCTGTCTGGTTTAGGTATCAGGGTGATATTGGCTTCATAGAACGAGTTTGGGAGGGTTCCCTCCTCTTCTATTTCATGGAATACTTTGAGGAGTATTGGAATGAGCTCTTCTTTAAAGGTTTTGTAGAACTCGGCTGAGAACCCATCTGGTCCTGGACTTTTCTTTGTTGGTAGGCTTTTGATGACCTCTTCTATTTCATTGCTTGAAATTGGTTTATTTAGGTTGTGTATGTCCTCCTCGTTCAGTTTAGGTAGTTCATATGTCTCTAGAAATTTGTTGATGTCTTCGAGGTTTTCTGTTTTGTTGGAGTATAGATTTTCGAAATAGCTTCTAATTATGTTTTGTATTTCACTCGTGTCTGTTGTGATGTTTCCTTGTTCATTCCAAATTTTAGTAATTTGAGTTTTCTCCCTCTTTCTCTTTGTTAGTGTGGCTAAGGGTTTATCAATTTTATTTATTTTTTCAAAGAACCAACTATTTATTTTGTTAATTTTTCCAATTGTTTCTTTTGTTTCGATTTCGTTGATTTCGGCTCTGATTTTAACTATTTCCTGTCTCTACTACTTTTGGTATTGGTCTGCTCTTCTTTTTCTAGCGCTTTGAGCTATAGTGTTAAGTCGTTTATTTGTTGATTTCTACTTCTTTTTTTGAATGCACCCCATGAAATAAATCTTCCTCTAAGTACTGCTTTCATAGTGTCCCAGAGATTTTGATATGATGTGTCTTTGTTCTCGTTTACTTCTAAGAATTTTTTTATTTCCCTCCTCATGTCTTCTGTTATCCATTCATCGTATAATAGTGTATTATTTAGTCTCCAAGTATTGGAGAAGTTTCTGTTTTTTATTCTGTCATTTATTTCTAATTTCAATCCATTATGATCTGATAGAGTACAAGGTAGTATCTCTATCTTCTTGTATTTGCTAACAGTAGCTTTGTGGCATAAAATATGGTCTATTTTAGAGAAGAATCCATGTGCTGTTGAGAAGAAAGTGTATTCGTTCTTTGTTGGATGGTATATTCTATATATGTCTGTTAAGTCTAAATTGCTGATTGTGTTGTTGAGATCTATAGTTTCTTTATTCAATTTTTGTTTGGACGATCTATCCAGTGGTGAGAGAGGTGTGTTAAAATCGCCTAGTATGATTGTGTTGTGGTCTATTTGAATTCTGTAATTGAGAAGGATTTGTTTGACGTACGTGGATGAGCCAATGTTCGGGGCATAGATATTTATGATTGTTATGTCTTGCTGATTTATGCTTCCCTTAAGCAGCATGTAATGTCCTTCTTTATCCCTTCTGACTAGTTTTGGTTTGAAGTCCACATTATCTGAGATGAGGATGGATACTCCAGCTTTTTTGCTGTGTCCGTGTGCATGGTATGTTTTTCCCCATCCTTTCACCTTTAGTCTATGGGTGTCTCTTTCTATGAGGTGAGTCTCTTGCAGGCAGCATATTGTTGGATTTTTCTTTTTAATCCAATCTGCCAGTCTGTGTCTTTTGATTGATGAATTCAGGCCATTAACATTCAGGGTTATTATTGTGATATGATTTGTATTCCCAGTCAATTGACTCATATTTGTTTTTGACATGATTTGGTTTCTCCTTTATTTGGCTATTCCTTTAGGCTAGCGCCTCCTGTTGCTGATTTGCATCATTGTTTTTCATCTCTTCCTCATGGAATATTTTGCTGAGAATGTTCTGTAATGCTGGCTTTCTTTTTGTAAATTCCTTTAGCTTTTGTTTATCATGGAAGGATCTTATTTCATCGTCAAATTTGAAGGTAATTTTTGCTGGGTATAAGATTCTTGGTTGGCATCCGTTTTCTTTCAGGGCTTGGTAAATGTTGTTCCAGGCCCTTCTGGCTTTTAGGGTCTGGATTGAAAAATCTGCTGATATTCTTATTGGTTTCCCTCTGAATGTAATTTGATTCTTTTCTCTCGCGGCCTTTAAAATTCTGTCTTTATTTTGTATGTTAGGTATTTTCATAATAATGTGCCTTGGTGTGGGTCTGTTGTAATTTTGTATGTTTGGAGTTCTATAAGCCTCTTGTATTTGGTTTTCCATTTCATTCTTCAGATTTGGGAAATTTTCTGATATTATTTCATTGAATAGATCGTTCATTCCTTTGGTTTGTTTCTCTAAGCCTTCCTCAATCCCAATAATTCTTAAATTTGGCCTTTTCATGATATCCCATAATTCTTGTAGATTCTGTTCATGATTTCTTACCATCTTTTCTGTTTGGCCAACTTTGCTTTCAAGATTAAATAATTTGTCTTCAATGTCTGAGGTTCTGTCTTCCAGGTGCTCCATTCTATTGGTTATGCTTTCTATGGAGTTTTTAACTTGGTTTATTGTTTCCTTCATTTCAAGTATTTCAGTTTGGTTTTTTTTCAGTATCTCTAACTCTTTATTGAAATGATCTCTTGCTTCCCGTATTTGGTCTTTTAACTGTTGATTGGTGCGATCATTTAATGCCTGCATTTGCTCTTTCGTCTCCTCCTTCAATGCCTGCATTTGCTCTTTCATCTCCTCATTTGCTTCCCTGATCGTTTTATTTACGTACATTCTGAACTCCCTTTCTGACATTTCTTCTGCTGTGCTGTCATTGGGTTTTATTGATGTAGTATCTAGGTTTGTTTGGGACATTTTCTTCCCTTGTTTTCTCATATTGGTCAGTTGTCAGTGGGACCCTGAGATATTGCAGTTTTCCGCTATTGGCTTATAGTGTCCCGGTAGATTTCCAGTGTATCACCTCCCAGCCTTCAGTAGCCTGATGTCTTGGAGGAATCTGATAAAGCAGCGTATCCGAAGAAAACTGCCCCTAGCCCCCTACTGGTTCCACGATTTGGAACTGGCTCTGTGCTGAAATGCTCTCACTGTGGGCCTGCACCGTGCAGCTGGCCGTGTGGGAGGAGCTCACTGCCGGAGTGTGGAAGGCTACCTTGGGAAGACTCTAGCTGCCCTGCCTGGCTCCAATAAGCCACCTCTGTCTGGGCCTGCCCCCGGGGCCGAGCTTTACCCAGTGGGCAGACTCACCCGTGGCTCTATTTCAGTCCGAGTCTCTCAATGCCTCCCCTTCTTAACTCCTGGGTTCTGGAGCGACAGGGGGTGCAGTCTCCCTCTAGGCCGCCATCTTGGATCGCCCCGAGAAGAGAGCCTGCAGCTGGAGTGGGCAGAGCCGCCTGAAGAGGTGTCTGGCTGCCCTGCCCTGATCCCAGAGGCTCTTTGCGGATCGAGGCTCTCCGTTGGTTCGGGGGCTTGTGGCTGGTTCTATGTAGAAAGTCTCTCACTGGGCGGTCAGCTCCGAGAGGCTAGCCTTGAACGGCTCCTCCCACCGCAGGGGTCCAGACTACTTGGGGAAGTCTCTGGCTGCCCTGTCTGGACCCTGAATCTGCTTGCGTGCCAGAGTACGCTGAGCTGCACTGGCTCCGGGACTCGGAGCTTGTTCTGGTCAGAAAGGCTCTCACCAGTGGGCCAGTTCCGTTCCGAGAACCTGGAGAAGCTGGCTGTGTGGGCGGGGCCCACCGCCAGAGTGCGCAGGGCTGCCTGTGGATGACTCTAGCTGCCCTGCCCGGCTCCGATAAGCCACCTCTATCTGGGCCTGCCCCCCGGGCCAAGCTTTACCCAGTGGGCAGACTCACCCGTGGCTCTATTTCAGTCCGAGTCTCTCAATGTCTCCCCTTCTTAACTCCTGGGTTCTGGAGCGACAGGGGGTGCAGTCTCCCTCTAGGCCGCCATCTTGGGTCCTGAAGTCAACTTTTGTTCATCTCATATGCCCTTTTAAAAAGACAGACTTCTTGCTGTTTATTGAACCAATCTCTCTGACAAGTACATACCCTACATATAACTTACATTTTTTCAAACTTGTTGACTTCTATTTTTATACTTCTCTTGAATTTCTACTTTATTCCATCTCCTTATATTCAAAGATCATCTTAACTTTCTTTAAAACTCCACTTGATGCAAGTATCCTACCTGAGAACTATTAGATAGAACTCAGGTTTTCACCCTCTTAGCATATTCCTATACATTCTTTTTCTATACTTTTATTGACACTTGTTACTTTCTACTTCTTACTTTAGATCTTTGTGTTCATGCATTATCTAGAGCAAGGATTTGGAAAAGTTCCGCATAAAGGGTAAGATGGTAAAAATTGTAGGCTTCGTTAGCCATATAGAGCCTTGGGTCTTCCTTTTTTATTTTTTATAGTCCCTTAAAAATTTAAACGTCCTGTGTATCTTGAGGACAGTACAAAAAAGTGTCTGTCATAGTTTTATAAATTCTGATCAATATTAAATGCTCCTGGTAATAAGTGTGATTCATGTTTGTATGCCTCATAGCCAGTTAGCAAAGTACATTATGTATACCAAGCAATATTTTATATGATTGATTATAACTACCAAAGAAGTTCATTAACAAAAACAAATATACACAAAATAGCTTCCAGAGAATTTTACAAAACTATATATATATATATATTGTTGTTGATGGACCTTTATTTTATTCATTTACTTATATGCGATGCTGAGAATCAAACCAAAATGATACCAAAAGATGGCAAAAGAATGTACTACACATTACATTTTACACTCCTGGTCTGATTCTTATTAGTCCTTTTCTGGTTTATTTCAGATCTTGAACATGTCAACAGCCTTTATTTCAATGGCTAACATCTTCTAAGTACTCGGCTAATCCTCCAGCAATTTAGTTGATTATATGGAGATACAGTGGCTCTTAAAGCTTTTATTCTGCTCTTAGTATTCAAAGCATATGTTGTACTGAGAGTCTTCACCTTGATTATAATCACAAGAATTGTACACTTCAAGGGCACACAAATCAAGTTGTGGGAAAAAAAAATTGATATAGTTCCACCTACTTTATGGCCTAGTAATGCTGAATTATGTTTATTTTGTATTTCTATGATAATAATTTTGCATAGAAAAAATGTACAAGTGAACCCAATTTAAATGAGCTTGACCTGATAGCATGTGATCTGCCTCAGAGGAAACTAATTATATTTTGTTTGCTTTGGTAACAGAAAAAAAAGAAAGAAAAATATAATCTTTCTTACCTCATTCCAGTCTCTCCCAAAAGACCTAATAAAAGGTAGTATGATAAATAGACTGCTTTTATTTCCTTATACATATCAGAACCGTACTGGGATGTCATTCCACTCTCCTCCTAAATCTGATGCTACCACCAAGCCTATGACAAACTGAGTATTTTAAGTTAAGTTTCCTTAGAAAATATACCTTTCAAAGCAAAACATAGTCTTTGCTGTCTTTATAGGAACCACTGTCTCCATTCTTAAGAGGAGGCCATTTCTTCCCAGGAAACAATGTTATTTATGAAAAAACAATAAGAAAAGTGGAGAAGCTAAATACAGATCAGGTAAGTAATAATTGTTTTAAAACTTGTCTTATAAGTGTAAAACTGTTATTAAATGAATATTAAAATATTCATAAATATTTTAAAGATAGAGCTAAAATGACATTCAATTGTCAAATGCCAGGCAGGACTACCATGAATTATGATAATATTTCATTATATCTGCAGCTCTTAATGGTATCCTCAATAATCTCATATTCATTTTATCATGTGAAGTATTATTTTCCCCATTTTGGTAAAAGGGAACTGAAGACAAGATATGTGAATCACAGAAAATTAATGGTAGAATCTGAAATATATATAAAATATACATGTATAGGAATATATATAAACGTTTTGTGTTTTTTCTTTTAAACTAGTCTCAAAAATGATAATTTAAAGCATAATTTTGCGTTAATTATTTTTAACATATGAATTTCAAATGAATAATATATATGAATAGCTATGTAATACACTGTATACTGCGAAAGTTCTAGAATACTAAGGCTTCAAATCACATTTTAAAAATTCCATTAAGCTTAATTGAGAGACCAAGTACAGAGTGCAAAACTGCTGTAGTAGTAATCTCATAGCATCTATAGCACCAAGGCCTTTATGCAGTGTTATTGCAACCAGCAGAGGTTTCATGTTGTTCTGCTTAGTGGATAAAAGTTTGATCAGTCCAATTAAAGCCTGTGATTATCTCTTGAACATTTTTGAACAAGGACAATGTATCAGTTTCCTAGGACTATTCTAATAAATTGCCACAAATTGGATGGTTTAAAAAAGAGAAATTTATTGTCTCACAGGTCTGAAAATCAGAGGTCTGATAGCACTGGGCAGGGCCATACTCCTTTTGAAGCCTCAATGGAAAGAACCCTTCTATGCCTGCTTCCTACTTTCTGGTAGCTTCAGTCATTCTTTGGCATGTAGATGTATTACTCCAATCCTCTGTCTTTTTATGGCATCTTCCATGTACATCTTCACATTGGCTTCCCTCTGTGCATGTTTGTCTCTGTGTTCAAATTTCCCATATTTATAAGGACAGTAGTCATATTGGATTAGGATCTATTCTAATGACTTCATTATAACTTGATTATATCTATAAAGACAGTTTCCTAATAAGCGAACATTCTAAATTACTGGGGGTTAGAGTTTCAGCATATCTTTGCAGGGGATAACAATCAATTAATGATAGGCAGTTAAATGATATCAAATCAGTTTGGATAATAAAATTATTTTTTTCTCATATACAATTTAGACTAACTGACATGTACTAGAATTTCAATTTTTGACTGAGGATGAACCCAGGGGCACTTTACCACTGAACTATCTCCTTAGCCCTTTCTCTTTTTTATTTTGAGACAGGGTCTAAGTTGCTAAGGCTGACCTCCAACTTGTGATCCTGCTGCCTCAGCCTCCTGAGTCACTGGGATGACAGATGTGCACCACTGCACCCGGCCATGTTTTATTTTATGAGCACGCAAGGGCAATAATTATCAGATGTGTAGTAACTAACACAGTTACTTATTTGATGCCCAGCAAAAATGAAATGGAGTAAACTCTCAGAATAATAAACATTCAAATTTTGTTTTGCTTAGAAAAATGAATATAGTATGAAGAGTTTGGTATGGAATGTATCGAACATATATATGGTAGAAGAGCATAAGAATAGTTCTGAACATTATGGTATCAAGTAGAAACACTTCAGCAAGTATGCCTGTTCTTCCAAGGGCCAGAATTTTCTTCAAGCTACCAAATTATAAAATCTGTAATTTATCCAACGGGGCTGCCTAACAATAAGGTTTTACACATTTTAATATTAAAAAATATTTGAGTAGAAACATTTCATGTTGCTTCTAGCTTCATGTTTCAAAGAAAAACAGGATTTTTTCTAATTCTTGGTCATTACAATAAAAAATTGACTCCCCTGTGCAATATATTAACATTATGCAGCTGGAATAGCTAAAGAAAAGCTCCTTTAAGGGAACACTGCCATGCCACAATAAATCTCACTTATATGTGTAATTATAATACATTCTTTAAAAAACAATAGGAAGGAAACCAGTAAAGTAGAGGAAGGGTAGGGTGGAGTGAAGGATCAGGGGTGGTTCTGGAGAATGGGATTGAGCAAATTATGTTATGTGCACCTACAAACATGTCACCATGAATCCCACCATTGTGTATAATTATAATGCCCCAATAAAAACCATAAAAATGAGAAAACCACTACTGTTTACTATTAAGTTGAGTATTTACTTGATTATGCCCACTTTTCTTATTAATGACTTAAAGAATTTGGGAGTTTTTGAACTGCCATGGAAGCTGTCCAAGGTAAAAAGAACCCTGTAGACATAACAAACTATAACTTCTTTGTTCTAGTTAAGTTTCCTCTGTGACGGAGAACATATTAGGACAAAATGGATAAAACCAGAGTCTGCATGAAACTGTTTATTGTCACTAGTGGATTAATTAAATATGACGAGCTCATAGGAGATGTGACCTATCCAAGACAAAAGATGTCTTTGTAGTGAAGGGATGGTAAAGTAGTACCAGTTGCAAGATAATTATTCAATTCATATAATTTGTACTCTATAATTCTTTTTTATCCATCAAAGAGGAATAATCTATGATAAATCAGAAATGTTTGATATTTTATACTTAGAAAATTCAGTTCATGGCATGCTTCAAAGTTTAATTAATATATGAACATCTTACTCTAGAACAGCAACTTTTTAGTCAGGTATAAAATTGAAAGTGGGGCTATGAGTGTAGCTCTGTAGTAGAGCTGTTGCGTAATAGCAACAGCTAGAATTGAAAATTTGCTATGATCTCAGGAGAACCAATATATGGTTCAGAGGCTAGATAGGATCAGAGAAAATGTAGAGCACCCTAGATGATAGGAATGTCAGTGTTCTATTCAAGAGTCAACTGATACATTAACAGAAGAAGATGATTAATAAATGAGTTTTGTTTTCTTTTTTTATTATTGTATACAAATGGGATACATGTTGTTTCTCTATTTGTACATGGAGTCAAAGCATAACATTTGTGTTATCATAAATTTACGAGTTTTGTTTTCTTTATTGGCCTTTGTTGATTTGTCCTTTCCAAGTATTTCCTCACTTGTTTTTTGGGGTATACATTGTTGTAGTTTTTTCAGGAGAGATTCTATCTCATTAGTGTTCAAGAGCCCCCACTAAGTGATGCTCTTCTTATATTGTCAATGTGATTTTTATCCTAATCTAGTTTACAATGATATTGTTTACCATAAAAGAATAGATAATATATTTAAACCCCCAAACTTATCCAAAGGTTACTGACAGCATATGGTTAATTTTCTAAACTGTTAAGATCTTAGAGTTAGCATACTTTTAAAGTGAGTCATATTTAAAAACAATATAGAGAAAATAATTCTAAGAACTGATTCTATGACATTTACCTATGTGTCTATCAAAGTAACTTGTATTCGTAAAATGTGTTTCTTGATCCTTTTTTTCTTTCAAATCTATTATAAATATAAGATAAATATATATACTTATGAAGGTAATTTGTATAAATGGTAAGAATTTTCAGAGTCTAAAGAGACTCTAAAAATATAAAAAGAGTATGAAAATGCATACAGTGAAAAACAAGCTTATTTGGATCATTTTTGTCCCTAGTTTCTCTTAGCAGATTTTGCCATTTTTAAGTTGATTGGTCTATGCCTACAGAAGCATTTATGTATATTCATAAATATATATGTAAATACATTCTTTATAAGTTGTACTAGAAGAATACTAGATTAATTCTTCTGTACTTTTGATTTAATATAGGTCGAAAATTTTTTCATGTAAAAATGTAAAATGTGAAGTACTTTACTATTTTAATATAGGTCAACTTTCCACAATTGAAAGGAAATAGAGCATTGAATTCAAACATTCGAAGTTAGTTATACATAAATGTAGCATTATGACACAAAACTGAATATTTTCCTTTGAAAACAAGCTTCTAGTTTCCTCTTATCAAAGTAGAATAATAACAACATACTATAGCAGATATCTGAATTCCTCAAAGCTAAAATGCCTAGATATTTTTTCTTAGTTTATTTTCTATACTTACCAGAAAAGAAATTCATGGCGTATAAACAGATAGCAAAGATTTAGTTTAAACATAACAAATTCAAGAATATCTTGAGACCAGTATGTGTTCATCCTAATACCTGAAAGAACTCTGCTAGAAATCATGAGTTCCAACCCCAATTTTGCCATTAATTACAGTCATTATAATTAAATCATCTTGCTTTTCTAGCTATCAGGGGTTCATTTTCTACCTTCAAAATTAGTGAGGTAGATGATAATAAAGTCGATGATGATGACATGGATGATATAATAATAGTAATAATAATAGTGATAAATGTATTACTCACCTCCCTTATACTATGCAATGTACAGACATTAATGCATTTACCTCTCACAAAACCCAGTGAGAACCCATGTTGAGTACAGTTTTGCAATTAGGAAACTGAGACTCAAAAAGATATATATATGTATGTATGTATACATATATATATATATATATAATATAATTTTTTAAGATCAAAGAGTAAGAGTAAGTGGAAGAGTTAGTTTCCTGAATTGGAAGCACCAGTCACTTGTTTTCAATCTTTTTTAAAAAAATTCATACTCGATTTTCATAAGCATAAGTACTTTGCCCCCTACCGTGACTCTAATATGCTTCCTGACACTGAAAATTAGTACATTAAATTATTTTCTAATTTTATACCCATCTACATTTTTGGTGTTATGGTATTATTATGTAATTAGATACCAAAGTGCCTGTTGAATCATCAAAGAAAGATTAATTAATATTAATATTCATTATAGTTTTACTGATAAGTGTAACTGGAATATTAATTTAATCAGAAAATGCTATTCCCTGACCTATCTAGGTGAGTATTTGAACAGTCCCAGCTACCTGATTGAATAAAAATAGAATTCAATACAAGTTTTCCCAATGGAGTAATTTGAAAAATAATATAGCATCAATTAATACTACAAATTCTAGGATTTAAATTATACTGTGAAAAAAATGCATTGAGTTCTAAAATGTGTTTTCTGTTGCTTTTTGTTATTGATTAGTGTCATTTATTCTCAGTGATTAGTTTTTATATGTTTATGTGTTTTAGGAATGCTATCCTCAGGTTCAATGTCATCATCATATCATACAACAACCTCAGATCATCCACTCTCCACACTGTCAACAATCCCATTCTAGCCAACAAATACATAGCATCACAGGAAGTGATTCAACTTCTACAAACATTGGAAATGAACTGTGTCATGGTGGAGCAAACCAGATACATGAGCAGGTAAAATCAATCAGCTGATTCTTTTTCAAATGGAAATAACATCCTTGGATACTTCTCACACCATTATATAAGTACTAATATTAAATTTTCATCAAAAAATTGAGTTTTACCACTGTCATTTGTGTTTTGTTACAAATTTTTAAAAACCAATTATCCCATCTCTCAAAGACAGAACAATTCAAGTTCTTTAATAATTAAATCTATGACTTAAATTATGACTCAAATAATACATAATTTCTCGCTGATCCTTCTAAAATAAGTCCAGTTGTTATGCAACATTAAATAATCTTCATGAGATATGGTGTTTAAATGAACAACAAATTAGAAATATTATTTAAGATGATTATAATGGTTACATTTCACAAGCTAATTACTTCCTATATGTGTTATTTGAAACTATTGTACTAATCCAAAGGAAAATATGTTTATATTTCTTTGTATATTAAAACAAAACAGAAACCACGCTTAGTAGCTAAAGAAACATCTCTTGGGATGACATCCTCAGTGACTAATTTATGTTTAGAAGACTGGAATCTTTTAAACATCTGTTATACACGTGTTAAAAGAAAAAAATGATTTTCTTGTATCTAGTAAACCAATAATCACAACTGGAACAATGGCGAATCAGACATCAGGAACGTTTTTTCAGATCTCAAATCAACATCTCATAGGCAACTATTACTAGAAGACAAAAGAATAAGAAAGAATAAATAAGGAGCCTGTCAATATAAGATTTTGGATTGTTTTAAATATATGTGATATCATTTCTAAAGATTGAAATTTTGAAATAAATACTATTGGACAAAAAGAACTATAAATGATTTTAAAAATCTATATTTTTCTAATCTGAGAAAACCCTAAAATTGCCTTTCCTCTGAATGTCTGCACGAAAATATTAATCTAAACCACAATCCAAAGGCCATTGAATTTCTTTTATTATATGGATTAATAATGACTATAAAAGTGTTATTAGGTTAATTAATTTGAAATTGTCATTTAAACAGTCATATTGGTCAAATGTCAGTAATATCATACAGTTCAATCTAATCCTGATTTTGTTTTGACTAAGTTTCCTCTAATAGAGGAAAGTAGAAAGCACAAAAAATATGATGCAAAGCAAAGTCTTGTGTACCATTAAAGATAAACAAACAAAATGCATTGGGAAGACAATGGAGAAGAAATTAATTTCAGCTGGGAGATCAAGGAAGCGATTGAGAAGGTGGTAATTTACCAGGACTTTGAAAAATAGGCAGAATTTCCATCAAGTAGCATTGTGGTATTGCACAAAGATAATAACCAAGGAAATGAGAATCATATAAATTAAGTTAAAGACTTATGGAAATACATTTTATGTTTCAGGAATAGTGCTTTGTTATGTATGGGATAGAAGATATGTGATAAGGAGATACAAGGGTATAATGTTACCATATTGAGTTAAAGCCAGATTGTGAGGTTCTTAAGTGTAAATTACAAATTTTGGACTTTCTTTAGTAGGCAATGGAGAGTGAGTGTTACGGTTTGGATGTGAGGTATCCCACAAAAGCTCATGTGTAGACAATGCAAGAAGGCTAAAAGGTGAAATGACTGGGTTATGAAAGCCTTAACCCAATCAGTGAATTAATTCCCTGATAGGGATTAACTGAGTGGTAACTGAAGGCAGATAGGGTATAGCTGGAAGAGGTGGTTTACTAGGGTATATAATTTGTATCTGGCTCTCTCTGCTTCCTAATTGTCATATCTTGAGAAAATTCCCTTCATCACACTCTTCCCCCATGATGTTCTGCCTCAACTCAAACTCTGAGGACCAGAGCCAGCTGATGATAGACTGAGACCTCAGAAACCGTGAGCCCACAAATTTTCCCCTTCAAATTTTTCTTGTTAGGTCGTTTGGTTACAACAATGAAAAAGTGACTAAAACAGAAATGGTTACAACAATGAAAAAGTGACTAAAACAGAAATTTGTACTGAGAAGTAGGATCGTTGCTGTGACTAACCTGACCATGTGGTTCAGAAGCTTTTGAACTTTTTGGAATTTGTATGAGGAATTTTGGAAAGTTTAGCAATAAAACCTGGAAAAGTGTTAGATTGTTGTAAGAAGAGCTTAATGGAGCTCAGAAGACCAGAATGCTGATACAATATGGAAAATAAAGACAAGGCTCATGAACTTTCAGAGGAAGAGGAGGAGGTCTCTATTGGAAATTGGACTAGAGGCCATTCATGTTACATTCTAGCTAAGAAGTCGTCTGCATTTTGCCTGGTTCCTGAAACTTTCTGTGAGGCTGAAAAAATGTCTAGGCAGTATAGTATTCAGGTGGTGGCATGGATGTTGACTTTTAGCCAAGATTATTTTGAAATTCAGGAGTAGAAAGATTAGAAAAATTTGGATTTAAAGGCAGGAATAAAACTGGGGCTAAGGAAGTTGCAGTTGTTAAAGACATGACAGCCACTAAAGAAATGCTAAAGACTTTGTCCAGAGACAATAAGAAAGATGCTCCAAGGGCATTTCAGGAATTGACATGACCATACCCACAGGCTCAAAGGAGTAAAAATTCTTTTGAGAAGAGACCAGTGGGGCACCATGCTTGCATAGGAGAACCTAGAAAATTGTTTCATCATGCTCTTCCACCTAGGCACTCAGAGGCTGGTACAACCATCCTCCCTGGAGGGTTGACTACTGCTAGAGATGGGGCCAGACCTTGGAGTTAAATATGTGGTGCTGGTTCTGCACGAATGCAGGATAATGGTGTTAAGAGGGTCATGAGGGCTTCCACCAAGATTCCAAAGGAAGGTCTGGGAAGGCCAGACAAAGTGCCCCAGGGTCAGAATCACTGCAGGCAGCCCAAGACAGTGATGAATGGAGATGTAAAGAAGATGCTGAAGCTGCACTGGAGCCCCTTGAGATTAATAAATGCCAGTAATGTGGGATCTCTGCTGAGGAAAGCAGCAGGAAATGAGCAAAGACAATCCAACACAGAGGCCACTTTGGCTGTAACCAGCAAAGCAATAGGGGTAGACTAAACAAGTCCTTTGGAGAGAACATCAGAGTGCCTTTTGCTGCAAATGCCAGATATGGAAATATAGGAGTTGTTTGCCCAGCTGGATTTGGGTCTTCCTCTGATGCCATCCCTTCTTTTTTTTATTAATTTTTTAATTTTTATTTTTACAGACTGCATTTTGATTCATTGTACACAAATGGGGTACAACTTTTCATTTCTATGGTTGTACACAATGTAGATTCACACCATTCATGTAATCATACATATACATAGGGTAATACTATCTGTCTAATTCTACTATCTTTCCATCCCCCGCCCCTCCCACCCCATTTTCCTCTACACCATCCAAAGTTCCTTCATTTTTCTCTCCCCCCCACCGCAACCCCCTCTCATTATATATCATCATTCACTTATCAGAGAAAACATTCGGCCTTTGGGGTTTATGGGCTTGACCTATTTCACTTAGCATGATATTTTCCAGCTTCATCCATTTACCAGCAAATGCCATGATTTTATTCTTCTTTGTGGCTGAGTAATATTCCATTGTGTATATATACCACAATTTCTTTGTCCATTCATCAATGGAAGGGCATCTCATTTGGTTCCACATTCTAGCTATTGTGAATTAAGCTGCTATAAACTTTGATGTAGCTGCATCACTGAACTATACTGATTTTAAGTCCTATGGGTATCAAATGAGAAGTGGGATAGCTGGGTCAAAAGGTGGGTCCATTCCAAGTTTTCTGAGGAATCTCCATACAGCTTTCCAGAGTAGTTGCACCGTTTTGCTTTCCCACCAGCAATGTATGAGAGTGAGTGCCTTTTTCCCCACATCCAAGCCAACACTTATTATTGCTTGTGTTCTTGATAATAGCCATGCTAATTGGAGTTAGATGAAATCTTAGGGTGGTTTTAATTTGTATTTCTCTAATTACTAGGGATGATGAGCACTTTTTCATATATTTGTTGATCACCTGTGTATCTTCTTCTGTGAAGTGTCTGCCCAGTTCCTTAGCCCATTTATTGTTTGGGTTCTTTGTATTTTTGATGTAAAGTTTTTAAGTTCTTTATAAACTTTGGAGAGTAGTGCTCTGTCTGAGGTGTGTGTGGAAAAGATTTTCTCCCACTCTGTAGGCTCTCTTTTCATATTACTGATTGTTTCCTTTGCTGAGAAAAAACTTTTTAGCTTGAATCTATCCCATTTATTGATTCTTGCTTTTATTTCTTGCACTATGGGAGTCTTGTTAAGGGAGTCTGGTCCTAAGCCAATGTGATAGAGACTTGGGCCTATTTCTTCTATTTGTTGCAGGGTCTCAAGTCTAATTCCCAGATCCTTGATCCATTTTGAGTTGAGTTTTGTGCGGGGAGAGAGATAGGGTTTAATTTCATTTTACTGCTTATGGATTTCCAGTTTTCCCAGCACCATTTGTTGAAGAGGCTATCTTTTCTCCATTGTAAGTTTTTGGCACCTTTGTCTAGTATGAGAAAACTGTACTTATGTGGGTATGTCTCTGTGTCTTCTATCCTGTACCTGTCTATTTTGGTGCCGATACCATGCTGTTTTTGTTACTATTGCTCGATAGTAGTGTTTAAGGTCTGGTATTGTGATACCTCCTGCATCACTCTTCTTTCCCAGGATTTCTTTGGCTATTCTGGGTCTTTTGTTCTTCCAGATGAATTTCGTAATTGCTTTCTCTATTTCTATGAGAAATGTCATTGGGATTATAGTTGGAATTGTGATAAATCTGTATAGCACCTTTGGCCCATCCCTTCTTTCTAGGCCCCAATTTTTGTGATGGAAATGGTTACTCTATACCTTTATATATTGATTGCATACTTGTAAAAACACTTGATTTTTACAGGAACTCAGAATACAAGTTTGCCTTGAGTCTCAGAGGAGACTTTGGACTTGAACTTTGTAGCAATCATGTAACTGTTGAGACTATGGGAACTCTTGGAAATGGACTGAACGTATTCTGCATTGTGAGAAGGTCATGAGCTCTTGGATGCCAGGGATGGAATGATATGGTTTGGATGTGAGAGTTCCCCCAAAAGCTCATGTGTGAGATAATGCAAGGCTTAAAGGTGAAATGACTTTGTTATGAAAACCTTAACACAATCAGTGAATTAATTCCCCGATGGGGATTAACTGAGTGGTAACTGAAGGTAGATAGGGTATGACTGGAGGAGGTGGGTCTTTGCCTTTGGGGTATATAGTTTGTATCTGGTCAATGGAGGCTCTCTATGCTACCTGATTGTCATATCTTGAGCCATTTCCCTCCATCACACTCTTCCACCATGATGTTCTGCTTAACCTTCAGACCTGAGGAATGAGACCTGAGGAATGAGTCTGTCTATGGACTGAGACCTCTGAAACCATTAGCTCCAAAATAAACTTTGCCCTTCTTTTTTTGGGGGGGGGGGGTGCTGGGGATTGAACCCAGGGTCTTGTGCTTACAAGGCAAGCACTCTACCGACTGAGCTATCTCCCCAGCCCCAACTTTGCCCTTCTTAAATTGTTCTTCTTAAGTCTTTTGGTTGCAGATATGAAAAAGCTGACTAATATAGTGAGTGAAGATAATTGAGTAGGAAAATACTCATAGGTATGCTCTAGAAGTTTAACCCTTAGCAGCTTTGTGCAAAATAGATTAGCATATTGATTGCTTTTCTTTCTACAGTGATGCAATTAGGAAGGTGTTATTATTGCCCTTATCATTCAGATAAGGAAACTGAGATCTGAAGAGGTTAAGTTACTTGCAGAGGCTTACATGGTTAGATTATTGTGGATCCAGGATTCATACATAAGTTAACTAACTCCAGAACCAATGGTTACCCTACCCCTTGGATTTGAGTCAGTTATATGGAGAGTATTTGAACAATAATGTAAACTTTAATAGAGCACTGTATTGAGAGTGTCTAACAGTAGGGAAATATTAGTGATGTAATAGGAAGTGGACTAGTTTAAGGATAAGAAGATTTGGGTTCCAGTTCTAGCTTTGTCCCTTTTAAGCTATGTGATCTTCATAATATGAAACCTCTCTAGCATCTTCATTCAAAAAATTGGGGTAATAATGTCTACCTCACAGGGTTGATATAAAAACTAAATGAAATACATGCTGAAACTTCAGAAACTATAAAGTCCACAACATGAAAAAATGTCATGGAGAGGGCGGGGATGTGACTCAGTGGTAGCATGCTCGCCTAGCATGCATGAGGCCCTGGGTTTGATTCTTAGCACCACATAAAAATATAATAAAGGTATTAAAAATTAAAATAAAATACAAGCATTTCCTTTTTTAAAATGTCATGGAGAAAGATTTGTGAATAGAATAAAATTTAACATAGAATAATGACAGTAGGAACTGTATGAGATAATTATCACAGATGAAAACAATATCAATGGATTAAGAATTTGTGCCCAGGCCAGGTGTAGTGGCACATGCCTATAATCCCAGTAGCTCAGGAGGCTGGTTCAAAACCAGTTTCATGAAAAGCAAGACACTAAGCCAATCAGTGAGACCCTGTCTCTAAATAAAATACAAAATACAGCTGGTGATGTGGCTCAGTGGTCAAGTGCTCCTGAGTTCAATCCCTGGTGCCCGCTCCCCCCCAAAAAGAATTTTTGTCCAATGGCAACAGTAATGCTATATATAACTACCTTAGTACATCTAATAATATATTTGATCAGACATTTTATTATGTACTTAGAAAATGGGCAGCATTTAATGACTAATATCACTTTTTTTTTTTTTACAATACTGAGGGTTGAACCTATGGACACTCTACCAACTGATCTACACTGAAGCCCTTTTTTATTTAATTTATTTTGAGACAGGATCTTGCCAAGTTGCTGAGACTGTCTTCAAACTTGCCTCAGTCTTCTGAATAATTGGGATTATAGGCATGTGCCACCACACCCAGTTACATCACTTCCTATTTTACTATTCACACTATAGTTTGAGATTTCTCTGTAGTTTTGTTAAAGTTTGAAGGCTTTTTGTGTAGATACAGTTTTTTAGTATTTTATGAAGGATAAAGGCAGGATGCATAGGACTGATGAACAAAGGAGTATAGGTGAGTTTTGTAACCCTAGGCTCCTTGGTGTTTACATTTCTGTATAGTTGTGACCATGAGTAGAAGACTCTTTTTTTGTTTGTTTGTTTGTTTTTTTTGCGGTGATGGGGTTTGAACTCAGGGCCTTAGTGCTTGTGAGGCGAGCACTCTACCAAGTGAGCTATCTCCCCAGCCCACAGAAGAATCTCTTTAAAGGGTAATAAAGCAGATACAATTTAGGCTCTTTTAAAACTAAAATTTGTCCCATTTCAAAAATTTTTGTTTGAAGTTATATTTTGGAAGTAGCATAAAGTGGTAAGGATTTAGGCTTTCTGTTTAATTATCTGGTTTGATAAAACCTGATTCTGCTGAGCTGCATGGCCTCCTGTAATTAATTGGGTTGAACCTCAATTCCTTCTTCTATACCAGGGCATCATACTTTAATGTACAATATATCCTATAAAAAGATGATTAAATGAGACGAAATATGTAAAATACCTAGCTTAGTGCTAAGCACATAGTAGATGTTCAAATTAATGTTTGAGTCTTGACCTTCTTTCTTCACCAAACTTAGACCCCAGATGTTTCAAGGCATCAATATAAAGCAGGCATGGTGGTATAAGCCCTTAATTCCAGATACTTGAGAGGTGGTGGCAAGAGAATTGCAAGTTCAAGGTCAGCATCAATAAGTTGGTGAAACCCAGCCTCAAAATGTTAAAAAAATATATAAAAAATTGGTTCATTATAATGCTCTTTGTGTGTGTGTGTGTGTGTGTGTGTGTGTGTGTGTTTGTTTGTGTGTTGCTAGGGACCAAGTCCAGAATCTTATACATGCTACATGTGTGCTCTATCACTGAGCTGTAGTACTATTTTTAGTATTTTAAAATGCTTGCCCCAAAGGAAAGGGTTTTGAAATATATTTCAGAATCATGTGTCCAAAAGCCTGACTTCACAATATTTTTTATAAAACTAATATATGTATATTTTTCATGGCACTCCCTCAGGGTAATTTTGGTTTCAAATTCAGAATATCTCTAGCCATGTCCCAGGGGAAATTAATATCATGATGTGATCATCATGCCATTAACAAGGATGATTTCACAAATATTAATAACAGAAAAGCTCAGCTGAACTCATTTTATAAGTTGTCATACAGCAGGTATTTATAAGAATGACCAAATAAATATTTATATTGTGTATACAACTCTCTTGCACTTGGTTTGTGACTTCCAGGAAATATTTAAAGTCACAGGAAGATTGTAAAGAGAATAGTTCTGCCTGCTCAGATAGTGCTGTCTCCAAAGGAAAAATAACGCCAACTTGGAATGTAATATTGTCTTTCTTCCATTTTTTAGAAAAATTTCAATAGTCAAGGTCAGTCTTAGTGTCTTAGTGTCAAATGCATTTTCTGTCAGATCTTCTTTTCAGGAAGCTTGCTACAAAGTTTATTTTACATAAGTCATTCCTTAATGATGGAATTTGGTGGGTGGTTACTTCAATAAACTGCATCTTCACTCAATGTGTGGCTCAAGTCCTTCTTTATATTTATTGCTTTCATTCCTATTATTGAAATTGAGTGTCATTTGTGCAAACTTCAATTCCCTGCTATCCATATCAAAAATTTAATTTGTATCTCTTTGGGCGCCATATTTGTCTCCTGCTACCACATGCAACCCCCTGCTATGTTGCACCTTTTTTTTTAATGACAATCTCCTCTTTGTTTTATAAAACCGTTACTTATTTAGTATTGTTAGAAATTAGTTTTTATTAACAAAGTAATACACTTACATAGCTTAAAAGTTCAACTAGTACTCAAAAACATGAAATAGAAATTCCCTATCCAAGCCCTCTTTCCACCCAGATCAGATATTCAGAGGCCAATAATTTTCAATTCTTAGTTTTGTTTTCTGGCGTTTACAATTTACCTCCATCTAGCTAAATAGAATGCATATATTTATGATGATATTTTTTGATTTATCAAATATTCTGTATTTTCTGTTGATAATTCTGGTATACAAAGATTTTGTTAATCCTTCAACCACCTGCTTTCCTCCCTTCCACCCATCCCAATGCAGTTAAATATCCATCTTTCTTTTTTTGCTAAATTAGTGTTCAGTATTTATGTCACTGTTGCAATATAAATAGTATTTACTACTAAACCTGTTGGTGTGTTGTTTCACTTTTTTTTTATTGTAAACAAATGGGATACATGATGTTTCTCTGTTTGTACATGGCGTAAAGGCATACCATTTGTGTAATCATAAATTTACATAGGGTAATGTTGTTTGATTCATTCTGTTATTTTTTCCCTTTCCCCCCACCCCTCCCACCCCTCTTATCCCTCTATACAGTCCTTCCTTCCTCCATTCCTGCCCCCCTCCCTAACCCTAACTCTAACCCTAACACTAACCCATCCCACCCCCCATTATGTGTCATCATCCACTTATTAGTGACATCATTCGTCCTTTGGTTTTTCGAGATTGGCTTATCTCACTTAGCATGATATTCTACAATTTCATCCATTTGCCTGCAAATGCCATAATTTTATCATTCTTTATGGCTGAGTAATATTCCACTGTATATATATACCACAGTTTCTTTATCCATTCATCAATTGAAGGACATCTAGGTTGGTTCCACAATCTGGCTATTGTGAACTGAGCAGCTATGAACATTGATGTGGCTGTATCTCTGTAATATGCTGATTTTAAGTCCTATGGGTATAGGCCAAGGAGTGGGATACCTGGGTCAAATGGTGGTTCCATTCCAAGTTTTCTAAGGAATCTCCACACTGCTTTCTAGAGTGGCTGCACTAATTTGCAGCCCCACCAGCAGTGTATGAGTGTACCTTTCTCCCCACATCCTCGCCAACACCTGTTGTTGCTTGTATTCTTGATAATCGCCATTCTAATTGGGGTGAGATGGAATCTTAGGGTGGTTTTGATTTGCATTTCTCTTATTACTAGAGACATTGAACATTTTTCTATATGTTTGTTGATTGCTTGTAGATCTTCTTCTGTGAAGTGTCTATTCATTTCCTTAGCCCATTTGTCGATTGGATTATTTGCATTCTTGGTGTAGAGTTTTTTGAGTTCTTTATAGATTCTGGAGATTAGTGCTCTATCTGAAGTATGATTGGCAAAGATTTTCTCCCACTCTGTAGGCTCTTTCTTCGCATTGCTGATAGTTTCCTTTGCTGAGAGAAAGCTTTTTAGTTTGAATCTATCCCAGGTATTGATTCTTGCTTTTATATCTTGTGCTATGGGAGTCCTGTTGAGGAAGTCTGGTCCTAAGCCGACATGTTGAAGTTCTGGACCTACTTTTTCTTCTATAAGATGCAAGGTCTCTGGTCTGATTCCGAGGTCCTTAATCCATTTTGAGTTTAGTTTCGTGCATGGTGAGAGATATGGGTTTAGTTTCATTCTGTTGCATATGGATTTCCAATTCTCCCAGCATCATTTTTTGAAGAGGCTATCTTTTCTCCATTGCATATTTTTGGCCCCTTTGTCTAGTATGAGAAAATTGTATTTATTTGGGTTTGTGTCCGTGTCCTCTATTCTATACCATTGATCCACCTTTCTATTTTGGTACAATACCATACTGTTTTTGTTACTATTGCTTTGTAGTAGAGTTGAAGATCTGGTATTGCGATACCCCCTGCTTCACTCTTTCTGCCAAGGATTGCTTTAGCTATTCTGGGTTTTTTATTCTTCCAGATGAATTTCATAATTGCTTGCTCTATTTCTGTAAGGTACATCATTGGGATTTTAATTGGAATTGCATTGAATCTGTATAGCACTTTTGGTTGTATGGCCATTTTGACAGTATTAATTTTCCTATCCAAGAACATGGGAGATCTTTCCATCTTCTAAGGTTTTCTTGAATTTCTTTCTTTAGTGTTCTGTAGTTCTCATTGTAGAGGTCTTTCACCTCTTTTGTGAGATTGATTCCCAAGTATTTTATTTTTTTCGATGCTATCGTAAATGGGGTAGTTTTCCTAATTTCTCTTTCTGAAGATTCATCACTTTATATAAAAATACATTAGATTTATGTGCATTGATCTTATATCCCGCTACTTTACTGAATTCACTTATGAGATCTAAAAGTTTTCTGGTGGAATTTCCTGGTTCCTCTAAGTATATAATCATATCATTAGCAAATAGGGATAGTTTGAGTTCTTCTTTTCCTATTCGTATCCCTTTAATTTCTTTGGTCTGTCTAATTAATCTGACTAGAGTTTCAAGGATGATATTGAAAAGAAGTGGTGAAAGAGGGCATCCCTGCCTTGTTTCAGTTTTTAGGGGGAATGCTTTCAGTTTTTCACCATTTAGAATGATATTAGCCATGGGCTTAGCATAGATGGCATTTACAATGTTAAGGAATGTTCCCACTATCCCTATTTTTTCTAGTGTTTTGAGCATGAAGGGGTGCTGTATTTGATCAAATGCTTTTTCTGCATCTATTGAAATAATCATGTGATTCTTGACTTTAAGTCTATTGATATGGTGAATTACATTTATTGATTTCCAGATGTTGAACCAACCTTGCATCCCTGGGATGAAACCCACTTGATGATGGTGCACTATCTTTTTAATATGTTTTTGGATGCGATTGGCTAAAATTTTGTTTAGAATTTTTGTGTCGATGTTCATTAAGGGTATTGTTCTGAAATTTTCTTTCCTCGATGTGTCTCTGTCTGGTTTAGGTATCAGGGTAATATTGGCTTCACAGAATGAGTTTGGGAGGGTTCCCTCCTCTTCTATTTTATGGAATACTTTGAGAAGTATTGGAATAAGCTCTTCTTTAAAGGTTTTGTAGAACTTGGCTGAGAACCCATCTGGTCCTGAACTTTTCTTTGTTGGTAGGTTTTTGATGACTTCTTCTATTTCATTACTTGAAATTGGTCTATTTAAATTGTGTGTGTCCTCCTCATTCAGTTTAGGCAATTCATAAGTCTCTAGAAATCTGTTGATGTCTTCAAGATTTTCTATTTTGTAGGAGTATAGATTTTCAAAATAGCTTCTAATTATGTTTTGTATTTCAGTCCTGTCTGTTGTGATATTTCCTTGTTCATTCCGAATTTTAGTGATTTGGATTTTCTCTCGTCTTCTCTTTGTTAGTGTGGTTAAAGGTTTATCAATTTTGTTTATTTTTTTGAAGGACCAACTATTTATTTTGTCCATTTTTTGTATTGTTTCTTTTGTTTCAATTTCGTTGATTTCAGCTCTGAGTTTAACTATTTCCTGTCTTCTCCTACTTTTGCTGTTGGTCTGTTCTTCTTTTTCTAGGGCTTTGAGCTGTAGTATTAGGTCGTTTATTTGTTGAGTTTTACTTCTTTTATTAAACGCTCCATGAAATAAATTTTCCTCTAAGTACTGCTTTCATAGTGTTCCAGAGATTTTGATATGATGTTTCTTTGTTCTCATTTACCTCTAAGAATTTTTTAATTTCCTTCCTAATATCTTCTGTTATCCATTCATCATATAATAGCATATTGTTTAATCTCCAGGTGTTGGAGTAGTTTCTGTTTTTTACTCTTCCATTTATTTCTAACTTCAATCCATTATGATCTGAAAGAATACAAGGTAGTGTCTCTATCTTCTTGTATTTGCTAACATTAGCTTTGTGGCATAATATATGGTCTATTTTAGAGAAGGATCCATGTGCTGCTGAGAAGAAAGTGTATTCGCTCTTGGTTGGATGGTATATTCTATAAATGTCTGTCAAGTCTAAATTATTGATTGTGTTATTGAGATCTATGGTTTCTTTGTTCAATTTTTGTTTGGAAGATCTGTCCAGTGGTGAGAGAGGCGTGTTAAAATCACCTAGTATTATTGTGTTATGGTCTATTTGGTTTCTAAAATTGAGAAGGATTTGTTTGACATACATGGATGAGTCACTGTTTGGGGCATAGATGTTTATGATTGTTATATCTTGCTGATTTATGCTTCCCTTAAGCAGTATGAAATATCCTTCTTTATCCCTTCTGACTAACTTAGGCTTGAAGTCCACATTATCTGAAATGAGGATGGATACCCCAGCTTTTTTGCTGTGTCCATGTGCACGATACGTTTTTCCCCATCCTTTCACCTTTAGTCTATGGGTATCTCTTTCTATGAGGTGAGCCTCTTGCAGGCAACATATTGTTGGATCTTTCTTTTTAATCCACTCTGCCAGTCTATGTCTTTTGATTGATGAGTTCAGGCCATTAACATTCAGGGTTATTATTGAGATATGATTTGTATTCCCGGTCATTTGGTTCATTTTTTAAATTTTATTTATTTATTTATTTTTTTTGACACAACTTGGTTCCTCCTTTATTTGACAGTTCCTTTAGGATAATTCCTCCCTTTGCTGATTTGATTCTTTGTTTTTATCTCTTCCTCATGGAATATTTTGCTGAGAATGTTCTGTAATGCTGACTTTCTTTTTGTAAATTTCTTGAGTTTTTGTTTATCATGGAAGGATCTTATGTCATCGTCAAATTTGAAGGTAAGTTTTGCTGGGTATAAGATTCTTGGTTGGCATCCATTTTCTTTCAGAGCTTTAAAAAATGGTGTTCCAGGCCCTTCTAGCTTTTAGGGTCTGGATTGAAAAATCTGCTGATATCCGTATTGGCTTCCCCCTGAATGTAATTTGGTTCTTTTCTCTCACAGCCTTTAAAATTCTGTCTTTATTTTTTATGTTAGGTATTTTCATTATAATGTGCCTTGGTGTGGGTCTGTTGTAATTTTGTGTATTTGGAGTCCTAGAAGCCTCTTCAACTTGATTTTCCATTTCATTCTTCAGATTTGGGAAATTTTCTGCTATTATTTCATTGAATAGATTGTTCATTCCTTTGGTTTGTTTCTCTAAGCCTTCCTCAATCCCAATAATTCTCAAATTTGGCCTTTTCATGATATCCCATAGTTCTTGGAGATTCTGATCATGATTTCTTACCATCTTCTCTGTTTGCTCAACTTTGTTTTCAAGGTTAAATATTTTGTCTTCAATATCTGAGTTTCTGTCTTCCAGGTGTTCTATCCTATTGGTTATGCTTTCTATGGAGTTCTTAATTTGGTTTATTGTTTCCTTCATTTCAAGGATTTCTGTTTGGTTTTTTTTCAATATCTCTAACTCTTTATTGAAATGATCTTTTACTTCCTGCATTTGCTCTTTTAACTGTCGATTGGTGCGATCATTCAATGTCTGCATTTGCTCTTTCATCTCATCATTCAAGGCCTGCATTTGCTCTTTCATCTCATCGTTTGCTTCCCTAATCATTTTAATTATGTACATTCTAAACTCCCTTTCTGTCATTTCTTCTGCCATGCTGTCGTTGGATTTTATTGATGTAACATGTAGATTTGTTTGGGGCATTTTCTTCCCTCATTTTCTCATATTGTTCAGGAATCAGTGGATCATTAAGATATTGCAGATTTCCTCTATTGACTTATAATGTCCCTGAAGATTGCTAGTATATCCCCTCTTATCCTTCAGTCGCCTGAAGTCTTGGAGGAAATTGATAATGCAGTACTCCACAAGGAAGCTGCCTCTCTAAGGGTGGTGGTCTTCAGGTGGGCTATATTCCCTGCTAGTGGGCAGAGGTGCCTCCACTTGTTGACCAATGGTCATCCAAAGGGGAACTAGGCTGCTGGCTGAGGCAAGGCCTGTTTGTGCCTGTGTCTCTGGTTTTACCGTCCTTGTGGGAAAACCTCACCTGGCAGGGAAGACTCACCCGGTGGGGATGTCTCGCTAGTCAGTTCCCCTCCTAGAGGTTCCCCTCAATCTACAACTCCCACCTGGTCTGGGCTGTCTTCCTCTGCAACGTTCCCAGGGGCCCGGACCTACGTCCTGGGCCTGGGAGCCTCACCCTTTGCAGAGGAGTCTCCTTAGGCTGCCTCTCCTCAGAGAATCTGCCCGCAGTCCTGGAAACTTCGCTCCGCCCCTAGGCATGTCTCTGTGTGGCTCTTCTACCAAGAAGCCACCTAGCTCCTGGGACCCTGCTCTGCAATTAATCACCTGGCTATGGGGCCCCTCCTCTGAGCCGCCACCTGGAGCCCCGTACAATAGCTCCGATACCCAGAGACCCGCCACACACCTCTTCCTCCGGACAGCCGCCTGGTGTTCCGACGCAGTCACTAGGAGTCCAAGCAACTCACTTCACGTCTCCTCCTCCCGCCAACCGCCTGTAGCCCTAGGCAGTCACTCCAAGTTCAAGTGACCCGCCGTGTTCCTCCTCCTCCTCGGTGTAGCCCCCCGGGTGTTCAGGAGCGGTCGCTCAGAGACCAATCGACCCACTGCGCTCCTCCAGGCAGGCACCAGTGTTCAGGAGCGGTTGCTTTGAGTCCAAACAACTCACCACTCGCCTCCTCCTCTGGCAACTGCCTGTAGCTCTGATGCAGTCACTCCTAGACCAAGCGACCCGCCACGTTCCTCCTCTTCCTTCGGGCAGCCCCCCGGTGTTCAGAAGCGGTCATTCTGAGTCTAAACAGTTCACCACCTGCTTCTCCTCTGGCAACCACCTGTAGCTCTGATGCAGTCACTCCTAGACCAAGCTACCCACCGCCCTCCTCCTCCTCTTCCTCCGGGCAGCCCCCCGGTGTTCAGAAGCAGTCACTGAGTCCAAACAGCTCGCCACGCAGCTCCTCCTCAGGCAGCCGCCCAGAGCCCCAGTGGTTGCTCTGAGTCCAAGCGCAGTGCTGAGCCGCCTCCTCTACGATGATCCCAGTTGTCCGTGTTTATCGCTCCAGCGGGTGGAGGGGCGTCTCGCCGAGCAACTCTACTTCACAAAGTTCCCTGTGTTCTGGGGCTACCGCCCCATCCGGGACTCCTCCCCAACGGGAGAGACTCACCCGGCGGCTTTGAGTTGGTCCCAAGTCTCTCACTATCTCCTCTTTTGAATCCTGCATCCTGGAGCAACGTGAAATGCAGCCGCCCTCTAGTCCGCCATCTTGAAACCCCTCACTTTTTTTATTAATATAATTATGATTTTTCTAATGATGCTAATTTCTCAGGCATTACTTATTCTTTTCTCAATACAATTTTATACTCAGTCAAATATTCTGGAGTTGTTTTGTTTGGTTTGGTTCTGTTTTGGGTACTGGGGATTGAACTCAGGGGCACTCAACCACTGAGTCATATCCCCAGAACTATTTTATATTTTATTTAGAGATAAGATCTCACTGAGTGGCTTAGTGCCTTGCTTTTACTCTTCTTAAAACTCAGTAATCCACATATACCATCCTTCTTGACTCCAATTACCATTATCTATTGATTTTCTGGTTACTCACACCATCCTTCAAATGTTTCATCAAGCAGCTTACAATATTCTCTCCACTTCCTCCATACCCTGTCCTGGAATCATCTATGAGAATTAGACCATCCCTATCAGTGATCCTTCTCACACTCTGTCCTCATAGTTCTTCATCACCTTTAATTTCTTCATTTCTTTGTATTCAGTCTACATAGACTTTGGTCATTCCTTGAATTTATATTGTCACTTGAAACTGTTTAACCTGAAGTACTGAATGTCTCTTTCTCTTATCATCAGTTTATTACCTCATCTTCTATGCTCTCCTTACTACTTAACTGAGATTCCAGCCCTCAGTTCCAAGCCGAGTTGGCCACCATTGTCAACCAATTCAACAATCCTTTTCCTTGAAGTTGGTTAACTTTTTGTTGCATTCTGTTTTATTGTCTTCACTGTACAGATCTCTTAATTTGAGTAGACTAACATCTACTTTCTCTGTTCTGAGATTTTGACTTCTTTGTGTGATAAAGAAAGTCCCTAAATTAAGCCAATTTAGTCTAGGAAAGATTGTTTCTGTCTTGGTGTCCTCTTTCCATTAATAGACAACTCTTTTAACTAATTCTAAATGGCTTGCTACCAGTATTTAATGTCTAATCCTTTTCTGACCCTCCCTACTTTTATTACAAGTCCCATTACTGCTCTTTCCCTCTAGGTGACCTTGACTTCTACTAAAATTGGGAAGTGGAGTTCAAGCTTATTGTGTGCCAGAATCAGTTGAAAGGTCTGTTTAGGTAGAGATTGCTGGGGTCTGACAATTTCTATTTCCAAGTTCCTTAATTATTTGAATTCTACTGGTCCAAAGACCACAATTTGTGTTCACTATGTGAATTTCAATGACCTACTTCACTGAAAAAATTTGTCTATTCCTTTAGTATTCTTGATTATTTTGATTCAAGAATTAAGATTATATTTGTTTTCAAGTTAACTCCATTTGCAATCCTATCATTCTATTGACAAGATCTCATCTGTTTTTTTTTTACCTCCACAAAATTTACAAAGGAAGAAGCATGCTCACTTATGCCATGTCCTCACTACCCACACATTCCTTAATAGTTTGTGAATCATATTCTAGCTTTGCTATGTTCCTGAAACTTCTTTTATTGAGCTCCAAGTTGCCAAATTCAACTTTCTTTACTGGTTCTCATCTTGTTCCAGTTCTATTGCATATGATACTTTTTTTTAATCTATTATAGATATTCTTCCATTATACTTTATTGTTGCTTCTAAGTCCTTTTCTGTTTTAGTCAGGCTTTACAGTACTATGACTGAAGTACCTGACAAGAACAATGTAGAGGAAGTTTATTTTGGCTGGTGGTTTCAGAAGTTCAGTCCACTTTGGGCTGACTTCATACTTTTGGGCCCCAGGTGAGATAGAACATCATGGCATAATGGGGTGGCAGAGGAAAGCAACTCAGTACATGGCAACCAGGAAGAAGAGAGAGAGAGAGAGAACACGTGAGAGAGGGAACACTGCTCACTGTGGACAAAATACAAACCCCAAGGACCTACTTCTTCCAGCCACACCTTACCTACCTACAGTAACCACTAATTAGGTTATTTTACTCATAATCTAATCATGTTACCTCTGAAAATTCTTGTGTTGCCTCATGCATGAGCTTTAGGGGGACACTTCATATCTCATTCATAACATTTCAGGCTCTTCTCCCTTTACTCACAAAGAGACCTTCCCTAAGGACCCAACTGTGGCCCCTTTCTCCTTTTTCTACCATCTGTCTCTTGACAATATGATATAAAATCTTGACTTCTGCCATACCTCTACATGGACACCTACCAGAATTTCTTCCTCAGCTCTAATATGTCATTTTAATTGCCTGCATGAATCTCTTTTTAACTGACCCACAGTGACCTGCAACTGACCATGCCAGATTTTACTGTGTCTCCTCTTTTAATGGTATCTCTAGTAATCATCAGACTCAAAATTTAATATCATTTTGCCACTCCATACCTATTCAGTTGTCATAGTTTAATGATTGTACACATATCTCCATTTATCTCACTGAAAGTCATCTCTTTCTTAGAATTTTTTTAGTATTTGCTGCAAGTTGTCTCAGAATTCTTTTGCCTTTGATTTGTGCCTCTATTTATATTTGTTATCAATTAGTCTATTCCTTACATTAATGCTATTTAGGTTTATAATGTAGCTCTTCTGAAAGACTATAAAGATCATGAAGACGTTGAGGAGGCAATAGCTTATTTGATTGTGTTTCTAGTAGTACTTGGGACAGTGCTTACTAAGTTCTCAGTAAAATGTGTGCTTAATTAAGGAATGACTCATGCCACTGAGACCTTATAAACCCTATATTTGGTTTGTGGGTATAGATTTTAGCTTCAGGTTTAATAAGAAACTAAAATATATGATAAATTACCAGTGCCAGTGTATATGTACAGTAAGTCTTTCCACTAGACTTGCTTATATAAGCTAAGTGTTTCCATACTTTGAATAAATTATATGCTATGGAATCATAGAACAGAGAAATTATAGAGAAGTAGAAAACAGGAAAAAGGTAACAACAAATGTATTATCAAGCTGTTATGTACTTAAAAAATACATATTCATTTTTTGATGTATATATTTATGCATTTATACCTCCTTTCTCATTTCAAGGAATTTGGAATGGCTTATGAGAATCAATAAGATGCAATGGAATAAATAAATATATAAGTATCAATGACAGGGTAAATATAATGGAATGATAACACCAGAGGGAAAAGTACACAGAAATTCAATCCAGAGAGTTTTGTCATTAGTAAAACAGAATCAAAACTTTGGCTCTGAGCTTCCCAGAAACCCTTGGGAAAAAAAGAAAAAGCATAATTCTTTATAAAGTTTCCATTGTCCATGAGAGAAAAGCTTTATAAATTATTAAAATTCATTTTGTATTATAGTAAAATATTATACATTTAATTTTCCAGTTAGAATAATTTAAGAAGCTACAAATGTTATTATTCACTTATCCATACTCATTATGAAATGAATATGCAAAACAGCAATGTGTTTTTCTAATTGGTTGTGAGTAGAGGAATCACAATATTTTATAATATAATATCAAATTTACGTACACACAAGCGCACACACCAAAATGAAGTCAGAGAAAACTTGATTAGGTTTTACTAAAGTGCATTTAAGTGAGCTTTATTAAAGCAACTTTCCAACCAGTGATTTTTTATCAATTCTACTTAATAAGTATTCCCAATTTCATCCTTGATTACAATTTTCTCACTACTTACCTTCCATCATTAGGCTGTTAAAAAGGCTGTCCTTAATATATATTTTGATTAATGAGATAAATTGATGCAGAATCAGCATTATTAATATTTTTATAATGTTGAAAATATTTAATCTATTTATTCAATATATTTTATTAGCACTTACTATATTAAGGCACTATGCAAGGTGATGAAATTTTAGGAAGATACTAAGACAGTATCTCTACTCTCAAGTACCTAAGAATGTTTAAACATAAACAATATTCTTCTACTCTTTTTATCACAATTCTAATAGAAAATTGTCTGTATGCCTTAAACTAAATAAAATCATTATTTTCGTGATTAATAATTTACAAAATATTTTACCCCTATTCATTTATTTATTTATTTTGGTGCTGAGGGTTGAACATAGGGTTGCTTTACCACTGAGCTACATTCCCAGACCTTTTTAAGTTTTTTTAATTATTATTTTTAAAATTTTGAGACATGATCTCACCAAGTTGCTGAACCTGGCCTAAAATTTGTGATCTTCCTGTCTTAGCCCTCCGTGTTACTGGGATTACAAGTGGAAGCCACTACTCCCAGCTCCCACTATTTATTTCTATTTGATACCTCCCATAACTTTGTAAAGTAGTCACTAAATTACCTACCTTTTACAGTTGAGAAAACCAGGTTATGCAATTTACTTAACCCACAACTAGGAAGTATGACTTCAATTTCCATTTTCTTCATTACCATACTTTGCTTTATAAGTATATCCATATTCAAATTTATATTGGGTGTTTAACAACTTAACTATCACAAGTAAAGAATTCTTTATTTTAGAATTGTGATTGTTGTACAGCATATTCAGTTCATTGATATTTATTTATTTTATTTTTTATTGTAAACAAATGGGATACATGTTGTTTCTCTGTTTGTATGTGGAGTCAAGGCATACCATTCATGTAATCATAAATTTATATAGGGTAATGTTGTTTGATTAATTCTGTTATTTTTTTCCTCCCCCCCCCACTCCTCTTTTCCCTCTATACAGTCCTTTCTTCCTCCATTCTTGCCACCCTCCTTAACTCTAACCCTAAACTTAACCCTAATCCTAATGCTAACCCCTCCCACCCCCCATTATATGTCATCATCCGCTTATCAGCGAGATCATTTGTCCTTTGGTTTTTTGAGATTGGCTTATCTCACTTAGCATGATATTTTCCAATTTCATCCATTTCTTTATGGTGGAGTAATATTCCACTGTATATATATGCCACAGTTTCTTTATCCATTCATCAATTGAAGGACATCTAGGTTGGTTCCAAAATCTGGCTATGGTGAATTGAGCAACTATGAACATTGATGTGGCTGTATCTCTGTAGTATGCTGATTTTAAGTCCTTTGGGTATAGGCCAAGGAGTGGGATAGCTGGGTCAAATGGTGGTTCCATTCCAAGCTTTCTGAGGAATCTCCATACTGCTTTCCAGAGTGGCTGTACTAATTTGGAACCCCACCATCAATGTATGAGTGTACCTTTTTCCCCACATCCTCTCCAACACCTATTGTTGCTTGTGTTCTTGATAATCGCCATTCTAATTGGGGTGAGATGGAATCTTAGGGTGGTTTTGATTTGCATTTCTCTTATTACTAGAGATGTGGAACATTTTTTCATATATCTGTTGATTGCTTGTAGATCTTCTTCTGTGAAGTGTCTGTTCATTTCCTTAGCCCATTTGTTGATTGGATTATTTGTATTCTTGGTGTAGAGACTTTTGAGTTCTTTATAGATTCTGGAAATTAGTGCTCTATCTGAAGTATGAGTGGCAAAGATATTCTCCTACTCTGTAGGCTCTCTCTTCACATTACTGATAGTTTCCTTTGCTGAGAGAAAGTTTTTTAGTTTGAATCTATCCCAGTTGTTGATTCTTGCTTTTATTTCTTGTGCTATGGGAGTCCTGTTAAAGAAGTCTGATCCTAAGCCAACAAGTTGAAGATTTGGACCTACATTTTCTTCTATAAGATGCAGGGTCTCTGGTCTGATTCCAAGGTCTTTGATCCATTTTGAGTTGAGTTTTGTACAGGGTGAGAGATAGGGGTTTAATTTCATTCTGTTGCATATGGTTTTCCAGTTTTCCCAGCACCATTTGTTGAAGAGGCT
The DNA here is from genome assembly GCF_902686445.1 of Sciurus carolinensis. NCBI lineage: Eukaryota > Metazoa > Chordata > Mammalia > Rodentia > Sciuridae > Sciurus > Sciurus carolinensis. Next base: position 66,028,322 of record NC_062232.1, on the reverse strand, counting down.
ATCTTTTCTCCATTGCATATTTTTGGACCCTTTGTCTAGTTTGAGAAAATTGTATTTATTTGGGTTTGTGTCCATGTCCTCTATTCTGTACCATTGATCTACCTGTCTATTTTGGTACCAATACCATGCCGTTTTTGTTACTATTGCTTTGTAGTAGAGTTGAAGATCTGGTATTGTGATACCCCCTGCTTCGCTCTTTCTGCTGAGGATTGCTTTAGCTATTCTGGGTTTCTTATTTTTGTGTGCTGGCGATATAGCCCATCACGTAGTGTGCCTGCCTTGCATGCTGGAGACCGGGGTTCGAGTCCCCAGCCCTGTTAGATTGCGGAAATAACAAACAAACTAAACCAATTCAGAGGCTCCTGATCTTAAGTCCTCTCCCCTGATTGATATTTATTGAAAATCAAATATGTACCTTATATTGTATAATAGATAATTTCTTTATTAAATATGTACCCAGATTAAAATAGCATTAAGGATTTTCAGAACCTAAAATTCTTATACATTTTCTCTGTCTAGGATTGGTTGCTATTTTTGGTACAAAATATGTGCAACCAAATGATGTTGCACTTAAAATGCATTTAATTTTCTCAGAGACTTATGATCGCCCACCACCCGCGGGGACAATCACAACGCGTACGCTCTTCTTGATCACAGGAACCAAAAGGACTTTATTCCACAAGTCTCAGACTTATATTGAGAACATCAGCCTATCAGAGAGTAGACTACCAGGAAAGTCAGCCTATCAAGGAACAGTCTCCAGGCAGATACCAGGATTGCCTCATGTACAACAGCCAACCAGAGTTACTTCCTAAAACTTGTATATGAGTGCAGCTATGTCTGGCAAGCTGCCAGGCACCATCTTAGAGATCAGGCCAGGGTGCGGCTCTGGGTCCCTCAGAGCACGACCCTGACATCTCCCCCTTATTCTTTAAATAAAGAAAAGATGACATGGGACCATGCCTGTCTTAGGTTGTCCATGGCAAATTACATCCTTACCCGTCATTGAAATTCTGACCTCCAGGCGTCAGAACCCTGTCTTAGGTTGGTATGCATTTCCACAGATCTTACCCGTCTTTGACTACTGGTCCAGCATGCTTAGCTATACTTGGGGGGATGTGCCTGTCTCAATGGCTGTCAAAGTCTGTACTATAGCCCGTCGATGCCGTTGGGCATCTTGGCGAACTCTGATCTGGCTGTGTATAACATAGGCTATCCCTAAGCAGATAATAATCAGAACAGCTACTGTTCCAGCCCACTGTTTTGTCAATCCCAGTGCTTTAGATAACAAAGAGAACATCTTGGATACCGATGCAACTTGAACCCTGGTGGCATTGACTCTGAGTATTTCAGCTCATGGCTGACTGGTTAAATTATCAAACATAGATGACCAATTACCAGTAAGGTAGACAGAGAGATTTTTAGATAACATAACCACAGAGCTAAGGTTATTATAAGCAATAGGGGTGACACATACTGCTCTTAAAGGATAAACACATCCCAGTCCCAAAAGTTCTTGCAAGATCCACTTGTACTTGTAGTAAGTCCACTCTTTGATTTACAAGGAGTATGCCTGCTGTTAGATGTTGGTTTAGGGTCTCTTTAGTCTGTAAGGCTGCAGCTGTATTTTCAGCCAAGTGATTGTTTTTGCTGTCTGTATGGTTGTGTCAATGCTGCTGCTGCGGTTGCGGCTGCTGCTGCAGAGACTGCTACCATGGCGACCACGGTTGCTGTGATGCCAAAATCTCTCCTGTTTCTTGATAGTAACACTGGCAATTCTGCATCTGTAACAGAGACTGGGACTGGTAGGAAGGTAGGAACACACATTAAGACTGCCAGCGGGAACCTAGAAGCATTCCAACATTGAGAGAGATAGCATCCTAAGAGACTAAAAAGAGGTTGTAAGTTAGTTCAAGGGGGGCTATGAGCATCATGGTCATCAGGAGTATGTTGGTCTGAGTTACTTGTTGGTAGCGTTGGCACTGGTCGAGTTAGTCACTCAGGAACCCAGATAGGCAATGTTTTATCCTGTGGAAACACACAAACCGAGCCGTGGCTCCAGTAAAGCACCGGGTCCGGGCCGTCCTCCATTGTCCTGTAAGAACATCCTTCCATTTTACCGTCGCTCTATCATGTTGTTTATGATTGCCATGTCTCTCAGCGGCAGAGCGACCCTCATTATCCAGAGTTAAAAAATTTAAAATAAAGAGGCAAAGAGAAAGTTTATCTTTAGGGGACCTGAAGGTCTCCCCTATTCCCCCTTTTTGTTTATAAAGAGTATTTTTGAGGGTGAGATGTGCACATTAGAATTATACCTATTAGGACATAACTCTTAGTAACCTTGTTTTTAGTTTAGTGATGACACAAAACAATTTTTTCTACAAACACATTTGAGTAATCCCATGCATGTCAACTCTAATTCACTTATTTTTTAAAAACCAAGATATCAGACAAGTGTCCTGAACAGTATTTACCGTCTCTTTCCTGTTGAAGAAAAGTCCTAGAAAAATTGATGTTAGACATTATATAAACATCAACATTTTATTAGTTTGACCACCTAGAGACTTGCGAGTTATTTTCAAGACATTTTACTTCTATTAGTTTACCCAATTTAAATTGAACCTTTTTAAATCACATGAATTAAAAGTATTTGGATCCATTTTTAAATTTTAATTTTAGGAGCGCTCAGTTTTGATACAGATAAAACATGACATCAGACAGCATGACATACACATAACACAAAATCAAAGGCCTTGAAACTTTATAGGTGAATCTACATTGCATTGTAACAGATGTTAAAAAACTCTAGTTGAATAAAAAAAATAGAACTGATCAAAAAAGTCATGAGCTAAAAAAATATGTAGAATTCAAAAAAAAACAAGAGTCCTGGAAAAATGATATGGGAAAAATGATACAGCTGTTAATTACTTTAGTAAAGCACCATAAAATTTACTTTTGCTGTAGTTTTGGTAAGACTCTTTTTGCTCTTTTTTTTTCCCCCTTGGATTTGAGACCGGTCTTCTACTGAGTTTTCTAGCTTCCTCCATTTACATTTCAATGTAAGCTTTGACTGAGATCAGGATCTGAAAGGGGCTAAAATGTTCCAGCAGAAACTTGATGCCTAGGGCATTTTAACCCTTATTCCTGGTTAGTAATCAATTCAGGTTTGGACACAGAAAATTATGAAACAATTATCTCCCAATACTTGTGGGGACTGGGGCTACTATATCATACTCCTTACTAGGACATGCCACTGATGGTTGGGCTGGTTACTCCCTCCACACCGGTGTATGTGGGACCTCATGGCAGGAGGACTAGGTGGGCTGGGTGGGGTGAAGTTGGAGGAGGAGGAGGGATTAAGAGGGGGAGAAGAAGGAGGCATTCGAGTTTGCAGGAAGAGCATAGAAGCGCAAGAAAGAAGAGACTTGAAGATAAGGAATTCCTTTCCATCTGCCCACTCGCTCACGGATGCTGTGTGCCAATATCTTTGGTAACCACAATCCACCTTCCCATGGAGCAATCTTTCATCCCTGCACAGGCCAATTTGTGATTGGTAGTCATTGCTTCCCAAACTAACATTTTACCATTTACCGGGAAGGCCATACAGGGAGGGGGGAGGTTAGAGTCTGTGAGTTCTTGCCCAGTATCATAAAATGGCCACCGGGAAGATTTCCTGCCACCCTGAAGGAGGAGGGCGAGGGCTTTCATTGGAGTCTGATGTGGCCCCAGAATACAAGATGGCAGCAATGAGCCTCCCTGGGGCGGTTTTTAGGCGGCGGCTCTTTGGGGAGAAACTTGGAGCCCCCTTTGGGAGGTCCTGGAGAGAAGCAGGCCTTAAGGGCAGATAACGTAGGGCAGACTCCTAATGGGGGACCCTCCCCTAAACTGATTTCCCTCTTAAAGGTGTCCCAGGCTTTCTCCGCCTGTGTATCAGACCACTCAAGGCTGCTACTCTTCAGCATGAGTCTAAGAGCTGAGAGCGCAGGGTCACCATGTGTGGTGTGTGTTTGCCCCATCTTTTCTTTAGTAGATCCTGTAATAGCGAGATTTTTTGTTTTACATAGTAAATCCTCCTCTTCATCTGAACTATCCTCACACCCAGTTTCATTTTCCTTGTCTGTCTCTGATCTTATTGACGCCCTTTCTGATGCTTTAGACCTTTCCTCTTTTATTTCCTCCAAAACCTCTTCCCCTTGTTTTATGGCCTCTCTGCATTTGGTTCGGGGTGTTTTAGTTTCAAGAGGAATTCCATTGGCCCGGAGCAAATCCTTTAAGGGACCTTCCATGCGCATTCGTGACATTTCAGTGTCCATATTTCTCTATTAAACTAGCAGAATGCAAAACACTTTAACTAGCAAAACAAAAGCGAAAACACTTACACTCAATCTCCGTCGCTTATCCCGCGAACTTTAACTCGTCACTTATCCCGCGAACTTTAACTCCATCGCTTATCCCGCGAACTTTAACTCGTCGCTCATCCAGCGAACTTTAACTTGTCACTTATCCTTCGAACTTTAACTCGTCACTTATCCTGCGAACTTTAACCTGGCCAGACTGTACTTTACTTTCCCTGTATTTACCTGATCAGTTCCTTCTTTGTAACTCGAGTTCCCGGGTTTTGGCACCACTTATGATCGCCCACCACCCGCGGGGACAATCACAACGCGTACGCTCTTCTTGATCACAGGAACCAAAAGGACTTTATTCCACAAGTCTCAGACTTATATTGAGAACATCAGCCTATCAGAGAGTAGACTACCAGGAAAGTCAGCCTATCAAGGAACAGTCTCCAGGCAGATACCAGGATTGCCTCATGTACAACAGCCAACCAGAGTTACTTCCTAAAACTTGTATATGAGTGCAGCTATGTCTGGCAAGCTGCCAGGCGCCATCTTAGAGATCAGGCCAGGGTGCGGCTCTGGGTCCCTCAGAGCACGCCCCTGACAGAGACTAATACCCACTGGATTAAGGATTATTTGAATCAGTTTGATAGCTATTAAATGTCTAAAATTAAAACAATATTAAATGGTATCCTTATTTATCTATAAATGTCATCATATCCTTATGAGTTTTACTGATTATATAGATATCACTTATACATTTTAACTTTTTATTAATGTATTTTCATTTTCATGTAGCAGTTCAAAAGTTATTTCTCAATTGAATCTTAGCACAGCCGATCTCATTATTTAACACGTTCATGAGTTTTAGAATGTTAGTTACTTAATGGCTAATCACTTTAACATGGTATTTTAAGCACTTTATAATCTGTTAATCAGCCCTTCTGAATAGGTAACTTAATAGGTACACACTAAAGACAGTTCCTGGTGGGAATAAATTGAATTAAGACAATGTGCTATCATACTGAATTGTGATTTGTTCCTTGGCTGCAAATAGCCTCCAGAAAAATTCTCACAGGTGTGTGTCATTAAGCTTGAGGGGCACCATGCAAGAAAAGATAGTTCAGGTGAAATTAGCAGCAATTGTGTTTCTATTATCTTTAGGGTTCTAAAATTCCTGCGACTGAACTTTACAAATATGGTTGGTCAAAATCATCATCTTTGAATATCAAAATTGATACAGTATAGGCCTAGCTAGAAAAGTTTACCTACTATTCCTGGAATCTCATAGTACACAAATATGACACAAAACCCCAAGATAAAATTAGGACAAGAACTTCCAAGGCAGTAGTGAGATGAGGTCCGTGATTTCCCTTTGGAAAGTACTTACTTTCTTCAGATATTCTGAAAAGTGACCATTAATCTGGTTATAAACCTTAATGTGGTCGCTTGACTTGGGTTTTCTTGAGTCATTAACGATTTCTCACTGCAATCAGAAAAAAGGAACTGGACATCTAGGTATTTATTAGAACAAAGTAGTGATCTGATTGAAGGTATTTTATTGTCACAAGTTCAAGAATCTTTCATAATTTTTTGAAGAAATACCACACATTGGATATCTGGAACAACTGTTCATTAGCAGTCTATATTCCTTTTCTGTTTATATGTGAACAGTTAAAGTTATTAAGAAAGATTGACATTTGGCAGATGAGTAAATATGGAGGGTACTTATATCTCAAGTATCCTATCAACTCAATATCATAAGATACAAAACCTCCATCTACTACAGTTCTTCTGGCCCAAAGCATTCATGTTTCCTTGGGAAGCTCCTTATTATGGCTTTCTCAGAGCAAGAAGAAGATGACTTTTAGCCAACTCTAAAAGTTAGGCCAGGGTTGGGGTTGTAGCTCAGTGGTAGAGCACTTGCCTAGCAAGTGTGAGGGTTCAATCCTCAGCGCACATGAAAACAAATAAAGGAATTGTTTCCATCTATTTTTAAAAAGTTTAAATAAAAGCTATGCCAAAACACACCCACAATCAATTCCAATAACATTTAGACATTCTAAGAAGTTGTGATTTAGTAATGGGAAAAATGGCTAACTGGCACATCCCAGTTTGTGATTAGAAAATTTCATTTTATTCTTGAGTACTACTATTATTAAAGATTTAATACTAGGTGAGAATTTGAATTCCTCTGTCCTCACAACTCCAAAATTTTGAACTCAACTGAGTTTTGGCTTCTACTGAATTTTACTTAATTATTATAAATCTATGATTCTAAAAAACAATAAGAATATATTCACGAGTGAATTTTTTCTTCTGGTTTCTCTACTGTGACATTTCTCTTAGCAAAAGAATTCGTTGTTCAATTTTAATTATCTTAACCTTTTCTCTAGCTAAAATTTATTGCCCGAACTTTAGGCATATTTGGCACAGTTTTCCACTGAAGAAAGAAAATTCCTCACTGTTTCAAGTGCTAGCCCAACTCACCTCCAAAGTAATTACCTCCTAAGTATATACTTAGGGATAATGTATATCCAAAGTAACCAAGAAAACAAATAACAGAAGTCATTTGGGAAGGTAATGTATTTTAATGGTAATGAAGTATGTAGTGAGAAGCATTACCTAATTTACTGTTTATGTGGAGTGCATGGTAGTGCCTGGAACACATAGTAAGTCCTGAATAAATATTACTTATTATTATCTTTTCTTGTAATAAAATTGTTTCCTATAGAAACTTCTAATACCTGTTTCTAGCTTTGAACATATATAAAATGTTGATGAAAGTCACTTCATGTCTTGGTCTATGTGATTCTTCGAGTGCTTAAATACACCACACAGAAATCACATAAGTAAAATTTAATTAATGGCACTAATGATTAATGTGGGAAAGAAGGATGCACCTAAAAAGTCTACCAATGTGCAGTACAATGACAAGAGAGTATTTGTGCACAACAGCAAATATTTTAAGACAATTTGCAACTATGAAATTACTCTTTCCAATGATTCAGATGGGAAAGAAACATGATTTTCATAGCATTAGGAGAGAATTATCAGCTGAGAGAAAATCATGTAAAATTCTAAATTCATACAATTAATTGTTTGGAAATTTTAGAAGATACACTCAGCACTTGAATATTCTTGGCTAAAAAATGACCTGTTCTGCTTGGGAAAGTTGTCATCTGAGAAGGGACACATGGGGGGATGAGAGAGGAATGGGGACCAGTCACTGCAAAGAAAATATCCTCAAGATAAATAGAGTGACATTTATATGATGCCTAGATTTTCAATCTCTGCCATGATTTGGATATGATTTGTACCCCTGAGGTTTATATGTTGGAAGCTTTATCCCTGGTGTGGTGGTGCTCTGATTTTGTTTTGAGCAGGGTAGTACCAGGGATTGAACTCAGGGACATTAGACCACTGTACCATATCCCCAGCCCTATTTTGTGTTTTATTTAGAGACAGAGTCTCACTGAATTGCTTAGTGCCTCACTTTTGTTGAGGCTGGCTTTGAACTTGTGATCCTCCTGTCTCAGCCTCCCAGGCCACTGGGATTACAGGTATGTGCCACTGCGCCAGGCTGCTATGATGTTTTGAGATATTTAAGAGGCAAAGCCAGTGGGAGTTGGTTAGGTCATTGAGAGTATCACATTCAGAAGGAATTAAGGTAATTCTTGTGAGATGCTGAATTAGTTCTCCTGAAAAAGCTGTTCTAAAAAGATTGCTCCCTTCCCCTGATCTGGATTCCTGCTTCATCACATAATCACTCCCTCTTGTTATATACTACCAACATTCTGATGCCATTTGCCATGAAGCTGTCATCAAACCTGAACTGATACTGGTGCCATGCTCCTGAACCTCCAGAACTAAAAATCAAATAAACTTTTCTTTGTGAAATACCCATCCTCAGGTATTTAGCTACACAAGAAAGCAGTCTAATACACCTTCTTATCTAGCTAATTTTGCTTTTTAAAATCACATTGAAACCATGTTTGCTGGCTACTCTCAGATTGATTAATATATAGATGACCAACAGGGGGGAAATGAATGAATAATACACAAAATAAACATTTAAGTATTTAAGCTTACTTTGACTATGGACTAGCCTGGTTTCAACCTTCATTTCCTGAGAGAAGCCTGTGATAGAGGAGCTGACGGTTCAGAGCTTGAAGTCCAAGGGGTACTGAAATGTCAACCTCCAACTCTACAATTCAGTTTAGTTGCTGCAACTCTTAACTTTTTATTAATGTATTTTCATTGTCATGTAGCAGTTCAAAAGTTATTTCACAGTTGTATCTTAGCACAGCAGAGGGTACGGGCATCACAATGATAACTCTTGAGGAAGTTTTGCCTACATTCATTTTGGTTTTCTTAAAAATTCTCATTGACTGCATTAAGAACAGTCTGTAAAAAAATATCCTTTCAGAATCTGCATCAGTTCTAATCAGGTAGATAAATTCTTGCTATTCAACAAGTACTCACTGGGTAGCTAAAGAAATTTTAGCCAATATTGTGCTAAATACTATGGGATATACCAAAAATATGACTTATTATTTACTGCTAAGTTTTCTTGTTATTTCTTTGGGGGAAGAGAGAGAGTGCTAAGAGAACAAGACTTCTATGTGTTAAAAACTACCAAAACAACTCAAGATAATTGAACACAAAGAACAAAATTAAATTAGCCATGTTGGCTGGCAGAGTTTCAATTTTCATGGAACTGATAATCTTGAGAGGTATTTCAAAGGATGGGTAAGATTTTAACACAACCAAAAGGATAGAGCATGTTCTAAGCAATTGACAATGCAAGTAAAGACCCAAAGGCAGTAATTACATGATATGACTGAAACAGAGAGCTTGTAAAGAAACAAAGTGTTACTAAGTTGCTAGGTTCATATAAACATTCAAAAGTATTATATTAAATATTTAAATATAGATCTATGGACTATATGTATTTTTATATACCATAGTACCTAGAATTTATGCACTACTTGTAAATTTTGTGACATTTAAACCTACTGTGTGCCACTGACTTTACAGGTTAACCCAAAGATTGGTAGTAAACGATATGAAGCCAACAAAAATTAGTCTTATTTAGGACACTATTCATGATAATTTGTGTCTAGGATTTCAAATGTATCTTGGGTCTGTGAATTTTCAACACTTGGGTCTGAACTACTTTTCTCCAAGTCAGATCAACTAGATAGATATTCAGTCCAAATAATAAAAGGAGGGAGTCTAACAAGAAATGCATAAAACATACTGAATAACATAAGTTTTCTTAGTCTAACTTTAAGATATATTAGTAAAACGAGATCCCTTTCACTAAAAATATGTAAGTCTAAATGAAAATAATTATTCTGTAGTCAGCATAAGTCAAATATCACATTTTCTTTTCCCACAGTAGGCAGATGAGAAATCCTGGTGGTATTAATGAGAAATTCAGAGATTATTACTTATTTTACTGTTTTATTTAAGTACCTATATTCAGTATTTGTTATTCAAGTTTTACATTCATTGGATCATGTAGACTTGAGTGAAATGAAATTGAATATGTTATTGCAGTGTTTAATTGTCTTTAAATTCTTCCCCTATGGAAAAAAAGTGATACCTTAGATACATAGAAAGTTTAGGAATTAATTCATGTGTTAACTTTAATAGGTTATTTTAATTTTTACATTTTATATGAGAATATCTGTGAACTTAGAAAAAAATAATATTTTTTATAATTCTGATTGATGTTTGCTTCAGGTGATAATTCAGGATGATGGCCCTGAAAAATTGGATCCCAAATATTTTGGAGAGTTGCTTGCTGACCTAAGCCGTAAGAACACGGATCTGTATCACTGCTTATTAGAACATTTGCAGAGAATTGGAGGAAGGTACTGTAAATATATATTTTGCTTTGATATTGTAGCTATCAAATATTTTACTACATTATTATATTTTAATAGACTTTTTTAAAAGAGAAGTTTTATGTTCATGGCAGGATTTTCATATGTTTAATGGGTAAATGAGCAACTGTGAGTAAAGCTGAGTAGATGGCTTATTTTAAAAATTATATGTAGTTTATGAAAATCATCAAAGATTGCGCTAGTCTTTTAAGGATCATTTTGTATATGAACTGATGAATGGATAAAAAATTGTGGTATATGTACACAATGGAATATTATTTAGCTATAAAAAGAATTAAATCCTATCATTTGTGATGACATGGACAGAAGGGAGATCATTATATTAAGTTAAATAATCAGGGCACAGAAACACAAATACCATATGATCTCACTCATGTGTAGAATCTAAATATGTTGATCTCATAGAAGTAGAAATTATAATAAGAGTTACCAGAACCTGAGGACAGTAGCTATGTGGGATGGGGAAAGGTTGATCTTTTGGTACTAAGTAACTGATGCATAGGAACAAGAAATTCTGGTGTGCTATTGCACAGTAGGGTGAATATTAGGTAATGATAATAGAGTGTCCATTTCAAAAACCTAGAAAAATGATTTTGATTTTTTTAACATAAAGAAGTGATAGATGTTTGATAAGATGCATAAGTTTAAAAGCCTGATTTAAGTGTTGGAAATGTATAAATGTATTGTAACATTATATGGAATCTCATAAATATTTATACTTTTTTAAATGTTAACACAAAATGTAAGTTATTCTATGACTTGTTTTAAGATATTGCATGTATGATACAAGATATAGTCCCACTGCCAACACACTACTATTAATCTGGTATGATGAATACCCAATATATGGAGGCCAATGCTCAATGTATTTAATACATTATATAGCACATATAAATGCTATACATTATATTAACTTTAAATATTTTATTTATATTACATCTGAATATGAAGTATAAATACCTATTTATAAATATAAAGTATTATGTATGATATGTAATTATATATATTTAAAATATATGCATTAATAGTTTATCCACTATTCATGTATAAATGATAACATGCTATCATGAAATGAATTCCATGGATTTTACCTCCAAAGTTGCCTATTATATTTTTAGTCACAGCATGTATGTGACCAACTATCAGGCAAAATCTACAAGAGCTCTTTAAATTCAGAATAATCTGAAAGAAAAGGAAAAATCAATAGTTTTTTTTCAGTTCAGACTTTTTATTACCTAGATTCTTCCACTTCTTAAATATGATTTTTACAATATGTAATTGTATGTAATATATACAATTTACATATAAGGGAAGACACCATATATGCCATTTTGTATACCATTTTAGGGCGCTACATCTTCATTTTTTCTGATTAATACCTTCTCCCATTGACTGAACAATTCTCCCTTTATCCCATTACACATGAAAACAACTATTTCATACATTCATCACTTCATACAAGTTCACTATCTTAAAATTTTTCCCCTAAGTTTCTATAATCAATTATTTTATTGAGTGTTTACTATGTGTGGCACACTGTACAAAGCACTTTATTTGTATTATTGAACCAAAAAAAATTTCAGATGAAGGCCCAAAGAGAGTAAGGTTTTCTTTTTGTTTGTTTTTCATTTTTTTAGTTGTCAATGGACCTTTATTTTATTTATTTATACGTGGTGCTGAGAATAATACCCAGTGCCTCACACATGGTAGGCAAGTGCTGTAAAACTGAGCTACAACTCCAGCCCCAAGAAAGTAAGTTTTTAAGCAGGTCACACAGCTACTAAGGGCTTGAGATGAATTCAATCATTTTTGGTAATCTTACACCTATAAACTATTTTCTGATAAACCTTCCATAGATCCTCATTTGGATCTAGGTGCTGCTCCTCTTCTGTGTATTTATTGTGCCCTAGGGATATTATTTTCTCTCTTCTCTTCTTTTATGAGATGGGAGTCAACTGTGTTGCTCAGTCTGGCCTCAAACTCCTGGGCTCCAGTGAGCTGCTCCCAACTCAGCTTCCTAAGTATCTGGGACTGTAGAATCATGTCACCATGTTGATTTTGTGAATATTTCTATCAAAGTATCACATTGTAAAATTAAGAGGTATAAAGAAACATAGTCTTAAGTATCCTAATTCTAAACTGTTTGCAGGGGGTTACCAAGGATTGAACCCAGGGGGACTTAACTACTGAACCTCATTCCCCACTCTCTTTAAAAAATGTTTTTATTTTGAAAATGGAGTCTTGCTTAGTTCCTTAGGGCCTTGCTAAGTTGGTGAGGCTGGCTTTGAACTTGTAATCCTCCTGCTTTGGACTCCTGAGTCACTGGGATACAGATGTGTACCACTAAGCCTGGAATAAGTACCCTAATTCTAGATCCAGAGTTCACCTCCTAGGTTCGTGTTCCAGTTTTTATTACATACCAGATATTTAATATCAGATAATTTGTCTGATCACTATGTCTCAGTTTATTCAATAAAGTTTTATAGAATAAGAGTAAACTATACTCCAAGTAGATTGTCTCATACTAATTATAAGCATAGAAAGTAACTAAGTAAGGGGAGTTAAATTATTTCAAATTTTGTAAACTCTCCAAGGTAGATAAGGTCTTGTAAAATTTTGGTACCCAAGAGTTTCTGCTTGTCAGAGGTTATATCAGTTTCTTTCTCTTCCTTCCTCTTCCTCCTTCAATCTTTCGCTGCTTCCAACTTTCGTTTTTCCTCATTAAATTCCTTCCTTCCCAGAAGGTAAGATAGCATATAGTGAGTGCTACTTTGTTTCTTTTTCTGCCCAGTGTAATTCCAGCTACTATCCCCCAATGCAGAATGGAGATATAATCCACAATGACATTTCCATCTCCCTGATCTGCTCTTTGTTTCCACCTTCTCCTTGTGTCCCTCCTCCTTTTGTTTCCACTTTTTTTCTTTTTCCAAAATGCAATTCAGCAATGAGTGGGCTGCAAGTTCAGAATTCAGGAAGATTGTCTCAAGGAACCATTCTAATTACTTTCTAAATTTCCAATATTAAATACTATTTATTGTTCCTTGTTTTGTTTATTGGTTTTGTTTTCTTATTTACAGAAAGAAGTGAGTGACTAAGAACATGTATACTAAATTGGTAATGGAATAGGGAGAAAAAAGAATTACCATATTTAAATACAAAATTATCTATTTATATTATTATAATTCCCATTAACATTAATGCAAGATTCCTGAAACTGCATTGTGATTCATGATTTTAACGTGCTTTATCTTCAAATATATACATACAGTTAATATAGTGAAACAATTCAAAACTAGATGGATTTTTTTTTTGGCTACGTCCTCCCCACAATTTCTATTTTGGACAACACAGGAAACATCACATACATACATGCAGATAATTGCACATATATTATCATACCTTGGGAAATGGTACCTTCAGATCTTTTCTCCACACTAGCTTGTACATTTTTCTAAATGTAAGAGGTTTTACATAGTATGTGACCCACTTATCTCTGTAAGCAAGATGTTACTAATAAGCAATTACTTAAAAGGTAAATATAGGTACTAATATACTAAAATTGTCTTTAACATATTCTGACGATATCAGAACATGTATACTGTATATTGTTGTTGTTACTGTTTCTTTGTTTGAGAAGTATATTCACCATATGTTTGTTGCCTAATTCTTCCACCAAGTACAGAGGTAGCAAGTATATAAAAATAAAAGTCTTTCTGTTGCCTCTGACAACATAAGAACTATATCATTTCCAGTTTTCACCATTCCCAAAAGAGCTAGTACCAGTCTAGTGTGACTACTAACAATATCACTGAAGCATTTGCCTAGTTAATGGGGTCCTAAAAAGGGCTTTCCAAATCCACTGGCCAAAGTTTCATTTTGATGCTAAAAATTCTATTATCCTACCAAAATTTTGATTACTTTAAGGTTTTATCCTATGTAAAGATTCAAATACCTTCAAGCCTCATTACTGCCATATAATAGTACAGGTTGAATGAGTTAGTATTGTCTTTCGACTGTTAATTTTGATTAAAAGGATATGAGAAACTTAAACAGTGTAGAGAGAAACTGATATTATCACTGATCAGGAGCAATACAAGGATAAAAGAGAGGTGGAGGTGAAGAGAAAAAACCTATTGTTATTTTATTCATTGAGGTAGCGTTTACTGGCGAGCACTTAGGACTTCTACATTTAGCCTCAGAAGGATGGTGCTAATGGGTGATGTACTAACCAGTTCTGTAAATTTTGTCTTTGGTATTCTGATGTTGATATTATTAATAGATTAGCTAATTGAAGGAAAATTATTTTAGCCAAACTAAAAGTGCCATTTTAGATAGTTTCAAATTTTTCATTTGGATTATTAAAAAATAAAACTAATGAAACTGTAGCATTTATGTATTATAAGTGAGTACATTTTCCAAAGATTCTCTTTTTTCTCTTTGCAGCAAACAGGACTTCGAGTCTACTGATAAAGTAAGTGCAAAAATAGATAAAAAGAAAACATAATAGATAGCAAAGTACACTCTGATATTTGAATTTAGTTTTAGTTTATACTTTGTTTTATAGTACTTTAATTAGACTGAAAACACAGGTGTTAAGAGAAATAACTATTTTCTTTTCAAATAGCTATTTATACCTTTTTAATGGCTATAGAAGTAGTCACCATTCACAAAAAATGTTTTGTCAGTTGTCACTTTATGGTTTGTCTTTGCTTTTTAGAACATTTAAAATGACATTGACCTTATACTGCCTCCTTCAGAACACTGAAATCTACAAAATTAAGTAGATAGCAAATTTAATTATAATATGCTTGAAAACCTTGTGTATGCCAGCAACTCAAAGTAAAAATTGACTATTCTATTACATATGTAATTTTGTTAATAATTTCTTTTAATGGTATAAGTAATCAAATAGAAAAGAACTTATTCCAGTGCAATAAAAAGCACAATCACCTCTTTTGTGTTAATCTTTATCTTTATTTTCAATATATTGGAATACTGAATTCATTACAATAATTCAGTAAATCCTAAATTGCCTTTTAAAAAGCATTTCAATTCAGTTTCTCCTTTAAAATTAGTATTAGCTTCCCACTGTTGCTGTGGCAACATCTTAATCTTTCAAAAGTCTCCATAGCTCTATGTAAATTCCCAATAAACCCTGAAACACCTTTAGTTTTATTTTCCAAAGTTTCATTATTTAAAAATTCAGGGGCTAGGGATACAGCTCAGTTGGTAGAGTATTTGCTTCGCAAGCACAAGGCCCTAGTTTCAATCCCCAGCACCAAAAAAAAAAAAAAAAAAAAAATTCAGCTTCTAAAATGGCATATCTATCCCACGACAAAATTTATAGTTGTGGAAAGGTATATTAAATAACATGTTTGATAGAATTTAATAGACCATTTTGTTTTTTAAATTGCTTTTTTTCCCAGTTGTGAGAATTGAACCCAGGGCCTTGTGAACCCTAGGCAAGCACTCTACCATTGAACTCTATTCCAATCCCTAAATTGCTTTTTAAATAGAATTTGAGTGTTTTATTGTTTGACCAAAGCTTGTCCATATAAATGCTTAGAAATCTGTGTTCTTTCCATGCCTAAGTTATATAATTTTTTAAAAAAAGAATTGATAAGACTATAAATGAAGTTTGTGTAAACTATTCATCAGAAACTGAATTAATCTTTTAATGTCCCTAAAAAATATGCCTCACTACATAAAAGTCAGTGGACTGTGGACCCTAGGATTAAAATACTAATGTGGTCAATGTGTAAATCTCTCTTTTCTTACAGTCGGAAGATATAGAATCATTGATTCCTAAAGGACTATCGGAGTTTACAAAACAGCAAATTCGCTATATTCTACAGGTGAGACATGTACAGAGTGGGAGTATGAGATAGACACTAACAAACTATACCTTAGGATGCCTCCCTTAATTAAGAAAACAAAGTCCAAAATGAAAAAAAAAAGTTCCACAGGAATTGATTATTTTTTAATTAGATATTGGTATAAAAAAGAAAAGGCATAAAAGATAAACGTAATTAGGGTTGCATGATAGTTCAGTTAGATCATTAGAAACTAGTATTTAATGATTGGCATTTAGGAAATCATTCCAGAAATAATATTTTCTGCTATGGAATGCCTTTAATTCACTCTTCAGTGTTTTAGTACAATCTGAGTCTAACTCAGTATTTGCCTTCCTCTTCTCAATTCCATAATCTACCCCACCCCACCCAACCATGGATAGTAAGAGACTGAAAGGCCAGTGCCTTACTTTTCCTGAGTTGTGAAAGATTAGAGAAACTGAGCAGTAAATTCCCCTATAAAGAAGTGAGAGACCACAGATCAAGATGTGTGCTAAGGAAATATGACTAAAGACAAGAGTGCATGCATTTGCAAGAAAAAATTCTAAATATAATCTAGTTTTATCTGGTGAAACCAATGTCCAAGATTGATACTTGGTCTCAGACTATTGTTGATCATCCAGGTATTGACCATGGTGGCATATTTGTGAAACCTAAATATTTTAAATGGCATACAGTCTGTATTATAAAGATGTTGTGATATAGGGAACATATGTGCTTTAGAACCTGAATCTTGGAGATATCCTCCATATTGTCTCTGGTAGTGGCATATTCGTTCAAAGTATATTCTTTCTATTTACTTTCCATTCTATTTGAAGTGAGTTTCTCATAGACAACACATTGTTGGGTAATATTTTTTTCTTTGTCCATTCTGTCTCTGCATTCTAATTGGCATATTTGGAAAAATTGCATTTATTGGCATAGGACTAGATCTGACTTTTTAATTTTTATTTCATGCTTTTATCCTTTTTTATAAATCCATATATTCTTTGTCCTGTGTCCCTATGGATTACTTAAACACATTTTAGAATTTCATTTTGATTTTTCACTAACGCTTTTGAGTATATATCTTAGTATAGGTTTTACATAGTCTCTCTAGGTATAATATATTATGTATCTATAATTTATCCCAATGTATTGGTGTCAACATTTTACCTGTTTCAGTGAACTGCAGAAAACTTTGCTTCCTTTGTTTCTTTCTCTTTCACATTTGTAAAATTATTGTGTGAAACTGTCCCACTCTGTACATCAAGAAATACATCGTTATAATTTTTTGCTTCAACTATCGAACATAATTTAGAAAACTGAAGAAATAGAATGCATATTGTATTTACCTTCATTTTACTTCTCATGCTATTTTTTTCCATCTTAATAGTGCCAATCCATTGTTTATTATTTTCTTCTCTTTAGAAAAATTCCTTTAGCATTTTTCAGGGTAGGTTTGCTACTAACAAATGATCTTCATTTTCTTTCATCTGAAAATGCTGTGATTTTTCTATTCATTTCTAAAGTGAAACAATCTCATTGGATACAGTATTTGCAGTTGACAGTTCTGTACTTTTAGCATTTAGATACAGAACCAGGCGGAGTAGGTAAGGAAGAATGGAGGAAGGATGGATTGTGTAGAGGAAAATGAGAGGTGGAGAAGGGGGAGAGGGGAAGGAAAGATAATAGAATGAGACAAACATCATTACCCCATGTACATGTATGATTATGCAAATGGTATGACTCTACTTCGTGTACAACCAGAGAAATGATAGTTTTGCCCCATTTGTGTACAATGAATTGAAATTATAAAATATAAAAATAAATAAATAAAAATATAGTATGCCAATTCCTTCTAACCTCCATGGTTTCTGATGAGAAGTGTACTATTATTTTAATTGATTTTCCTAATAGTTAAGGCTTTTCTGTGCTGCTTTCAAACTATTGTCTTTAGTTTTGAGAAGTTTTTTGTTTGTTTGTTTTTATTTTTGTACCTGTATTGAACTCAGGGCACTCGAACACTGAGCCACATCCCCAGCACTTTTTTATATTGTATTTAGAGACAGGGTCTCACTGAGTTGCTTAGTGCCTCACTTTTGCTGAGCCTGGCTTTGAACTCAAGACCCTCTGACCTCAGCCTCACTAGCCACTGGGATTGCAGGCGTGTGCCACCTCACTCAGCTAGTTTTAAGAAGTTTGATTGGTCTTGGCATAAATTTCTTTGGTTTTATCCTATTGGGGGTTTGTTTAGGTTCTGGAATATATGTTAATTGCTTTTGCTAATTTGAGGGAATTTAGGTTTTTGTATATTTGTTCAATTCTATCCTTTTCTTTCATTATGGACTCTAGTAACATGAATAGTAGATATGTATTATACTCCCCTGGTTGCTTAGGCTCCATTCAGTTACTTTTCTGATGTTTTCTCTCTGCTACTCAGTTTATGTAGTTTCTTTTTCTCTTTAAATTTATCCATTATTTTCCCTGTCCTCTCCATTCTACTTTTTAGTCCATCCATTGAGAGTTGTTTTGTTTTTGCTTTTTTTGCTTGCTTATTGAATTTTTCAGTTCTAAAAATTTATATATACTTACATATTTTTTCTTTCTTTCTTTCTTTCTTTTTTTTTTTGTTTGTTACCAGGTTTGAATCTAGGGACACTTAACACCTGAGACATATCCCCAGTCCTTTCTTTATTTTTTATTTTGAAGAAGAATCTCACTATGTTGCTTAGAACCTTACTAAATTGCTAAGCCTAACTTTGAAATTGTAATCCTGCCAAGTTGCTAGGATTACAGATGTCCCACTGTGCCCAGCTCTTTTTTTATTTTTTGTATTTACTATTTCTTTATTGAGAATTTCTAGTTTGTTGTTGAGACATGGTTCTTTTTGTTTGCTTCAGTCTGTTTGCTGAAGCATTTTAGGGTGGTTGCTTAAAAACTTTGTCAGATAGTTCTAATATTTCAGTTATCTTGATATTGGCGTATGTTGTTTTTCTTATTGAATTGAGATTTCCTTGTTCTTGAAATGGTAAGTGATTTTCAGTTGAAATCTGGCCATTTTCAGTATCATGACACTGGATATTATTCTAATATTCTGTTCTAGCAGGACATCTCTGATTCTGAAACATCAGAGGAAGTGGGGGTGCTATCACAGCCAGCTGGAAAAGGAAGATGTCTAGGTTTCTCTACTCAGCCTCTCTTGATATGATAGGATGGAAGTCCAAGCTCCCTTCATGATGTCAATTGGCACCACAGTCTTGGGATTTCATTTTTTCCCAGCTAGGATGAAGGACTCATCTATTTTTTTTTTTTAACCAACACCAACCTGATGAGTGATGTTGGTATGCCTCTTTAGTGCCTGATGAAGAAGTCTGGGCTTGACTCTCAGCTTTTGCTTGTTTGGGTGAGGGGAGACTTGCAATTTTTCTTGTTGTATTTTGCTGTAATAAAGGGTTATCACCTAAAAGTTTCTGTCTTCCTAGCAACCCCTGCCCTTTCATGATCCTTTGGCTATTGAAAAAAGGCTTTTCTTAGGACATTTTTGTCCAAATCCGTTGGTATATTTGGATTACCTGTTTTCCCAACACCAGTCTGTGATATATAAAACAAAAAAAAACAAGAATTCAATATTGCATTCCTCAGTTCCAAATGTACTATTCTTTTTTCACCATTCTGAGTTTTAAATATTTCTTTTATATATAATATCCAGGGTTTCTAGCACATTTAGTAAGAGAACTAGGGAAAGGTATTTCTCCTTTATCTTTCCAGAAGCTGAATTTGCCTTTTTTAAAAAACATATTTTTCTTTAAGTAAATGAGAATAATTTAGTGATAGGCTTTTCTCCTTCTTCTTTATAATTAGAGATGATCCTATACTTCAAATTTAAATTTAATTCCTATTAAATTCTTCTTAATTTAGGAAAAATCTATGCAGTCGGCAGCACACTTAGGGAGATTCATTTCATTACTTGAAGGTTGATTTCTTATCTTTTCTAAATTTTTAACAAAGAATTAAAGCAAAATTGATAGAATTTTACCATGTGAGAAAAATGATACTTTGTCATGTAAGACATAATAAAACCCTTATTCCCAATACATGGCTATGATCTCTAAGGAATACTGCTGGGACTGTTTACACTATTGAAAAAATGTCTTGTGTCACTATTCTAATATAGTAATGTCCAAAATAAAATTATAAATAAGTTTACTGTAGGAACAGAAAAATAAGATTACTTTCATTTATATTGCCTATTTTTAAATGTTAATAAAAATAAACCATCAATTTTTGTCCTCCTCCAGATGAGAGGTATGTCTGATAAGTCACTCAGGCTAGTGCTGTCCACATTCAGCAACATACGGGAGGAGCTTGGACATCTTCAAAATGACTTGACCGTAAGGATTATATTGATTTTTATTGATTTTTATTCCCTAAGCACTTCTAATTCTTCACTTCCAACCATATAAATGAAGACATTTAGTATACTTTTCAAAAATTCAATACAACACAGCAATATTATGTTTACCCAGACATAGCTAATTTTTTTCTCAAAAGAGTTAGAAAAGGAAAAAAAAAAAACTGTCTGATGTGTAATGTTCAGTTTGAAAGTGCTGAGAGTGCACTTATTATTTAGTTTACTACTAAGGTAATTTAATGGTGAAAGCCAGGGAGTAGCCCACAATATTAGAATAATCTCACTCATTGAATAGAAATTTCCCATTTCTTAATATTAAAGCATACTCTAATTTCCTTTTCAAACATAACAATTTAAAAACTTCTTTCTCTGAGAACTTAACCTTTACTATTTTCTATCTTAATTGGTATTCCTGGTGCCATCAACTAGACACATTCAGAAAGCTTTTCTTACAATGAATAACTCCTTGAAGACTTTGAAGTGGTTTTTCTTTTGTTTCTTCATTCTAATGAATGTAGTTAGTCTCTAATTTGAAAATTCACCACCTGCTGGGGTTAACAAGGAATCTTTGCAGATTGAATAAAAACATTAAAATAATTCAGAAGGTTCTACTTCATTGCACTTAGAGTTAGTCCATCAAAATATCCTTTGCAATATAGGCTTTGAATGTTTCAATCTTGTTTATACCACACTTTGCTTAACTTTTAATAATTCTGCTTTATTAAGCAACCTCAAATGAAACAAGTGTTTACTTAAATCTTCCAATGTAGACAACTCTTTGTAGTATGTGGTTGTTGACAAGCTCCTGTTATTCTGAATCATAATAAATAATTTATGCTTTTAGTCACTGGAAAATGACAAGATAAGCCTTGAGAAGAACTTGGCATTCAAAGAAACTCAAATAAAAGAATATGAAGAACTCCTGGCATCAGTGAGAGCAAATAATCGCCAGCAGCAAGTAAGTTATGATTTTGTTGGTGATGTACTAGATTGATAGTTTTTATATGCACAATGACTAATACATTAGAATTACAAGATACAATCCAGACAGAATTAATATATGATGAAAGAATGTTTTCATATGAGAATTGAGTGGTTTTAGAAAAGACAACCTTATATATTTTAGGCATAAAGTATATACAGTACAAAATTATCTGTATTTTTGAGTGATAAGTATTATATGAATACTAAATGAATAATAAATGAATGAACTCTAGAAGAGTATTCCTGATATCTGAGTAAAGATGATTCCTAAGAAACTGTATTGAGTCTCTTAGCACCTTCCTAATCATCCTCATGACTGTTCTAAATTCTTGCTCAGTTGCTAGTGGTCACATAAATAATCAGGTACATGGTCATTTTGATGCCTACTAGAAGGCAAGATAAAATATTATCAAAGAGTAGCAAGAATCTTATTACTAACTTGGGACACCAAAAACTCATGTAGCCTTGACTCATTTTCACTGAAGATAGGCAAGTGAGAATAGGAGCAAGACTAATATCTTACATGGCTGATTTAACACACTATCTAAGAGAATGAATATAAAATAATAAGCATGGGAAAATATTTGCTTGGTTTTAATTGAATGAACTGATTAAAAGAACACTTCACTGAAAATATATTTGTCTTATATACTTGTGTCTTCCTTATAGCAAGGACTTCAAGACTCAAACTCAAAATGCCAGGCATTGGAAGAAAATAATCTTTCTCTTCGACATACATTATCAGACATGGAATACAGACTAAAAGAACTGGAATATTGTAAACGTAATTTAGAGCAAGAGAATAAAAACCTTAGAATGCAGGTATTAAAATTTTTTTTAAAGATAGAACATTGCCTTAGTTATGTCAGTATAATTCTAGCATTGACAATATTAAAATTCCTTCCTTCCTTCCTGTTCCTCTTGAGAAAGTATGTAAATTTCTTTCTGATAACCTGTTCTTATCAAAGTGAAATTTGAGTTTTACAAAACAGTTTCTGAAAACCACTATCATTACTGGTATGTCATATTTAATCATATGGTTTCATGTAATATTAATTCTTGAAACATAATATGTATTTCCTTCATAACAATCCAATTATGAAAAGTTATTTCATCTTGTGTAGGTTTCTGAGACTTGCACAGGCCCGATGCTGCAGGCTAAAATGGATGAGATTGGCAACCATTACATGGAAATGGTTAAAAACTTGAGAGGAGAGAAAGATAGAGAGATCTGCAAACTACGGGTATGTTGATCCTATATTTTATAATACACAGGTCAGCACAGTTTCTATCACAATGATAGTTTCAAGTTTAAACTCACAAGGAAAAATCGACTGAAGGTAAAGTTTTGTGAATACGCCACAGAACCTTTTGTTATAATTACACATCACCATATAGAAAATATCATTGTTAAATTGTTTTCTGATTTTGCTTAATCTCTTCTAGGATAGTAAAGGAAAACATTAATTTCATTGTATTGGGTTTTGTTATTGTGTTTTGTGGGGTTAGGTGGAGTCCTTTGTTATCTTGCTTATAGCATGCTTATGCAGGCAAGAGAACAATTCAAGATTACCTAGCAAAACCATAATCGAATTTATAAAATCATCCCTGAATTTGAGAGATGATGAATATCAAAGACTTTGTCAAGCACAAGAATAAAATTGCTATTAAGTTTTATGTACCTACAATTGGTAATAAAACTAGAGACT
Organism: Sciurus carolinensis; assembly: GCF_902686445.1. Taxonomy (NCBI): domain Eukaryota; kingdom Metazoa; phylum Chordata; class Mammalia; order Rodentia; family Sciuridae; genus Sciurus; species Sciurus carolinensis. The sequence continues at coordinate 66,005,129 of NC_062232.1, read as the reverse complement.
AGAGTATTTACAATAATAAGTATATAGTGACTTACCTTTTAATTCTAGGTTGAATTGGCTTAATATAACCCATAATTTATTGATTTCTAAATATCTAAATATTCTCAAATATACTTAAATTTCTTTTTTTGGGGGGGAGAGTACCAGAAATTGAACGTAGGTACACTAGTCCACTGAGTCACATCTCCAGCCCTATTTTGTATTTTATGTAGAGACAGGTTCACTGAGTTGTTAAGTGCCTCACTATTGCTGAAGTTGACTTTCAACTTGTGATCCTCCTGCCTCAGCTTCCTGAGCCACTGGGATTACCAGTGTGTGCCCCCATGCAGGGCCCTTAAATTTCTTAATAAGCAAAATGATAAAAGATTTTCTCTCCAAATATAACCTATGATGTTTACCAAAAATCAAAATGAAACAAAACATAATTTTCTAAAAAACATACTGATTACCAGATTTCTTCCACTGTTTCTTCTTTCCTTCTCAACATTACTAACTTTAACCAAACAGTCATCTATATACACATATATAAAAAGAAAAATAAACCAGGCACAGTGGCACATACCTATAATCTCAGTGACTCAGGAGGCTGAGGCAGAAGGATCATGAGTTCAAGGCCAGCTTCAGCAAAAGTGAGATGCTAAGCAACTCAGTGAGACCCTTTCCCTAAATAAAATACAAAATAGGGCTGGGGATGTGGTTCAGTAGTTGATTGCCCCCCTGAGTTCAATCCCAGGTACCAAAAAAGAAAAAAGAAAAAGAAAATGAACAAGATTTGTAGTCAGACCTATGTTGATGTGTACTTATTTACTGTGTGAGTCTGTGTTGTTTAACTTCTGGAAATTGTTTCCTTCTTTTAATCAGTGAGGATTATAATAATTTTTATCTCAAAGAGATGCTATGAGGCCTGAGAAAATCATGCAGGTGAAATAATTTGTGAACTTAAAATCATAAATTTAGTATTGAACTTTCTTTTATTACTATTTTAAGGAATCTAAAGTGCCTGTTTTGTTAGCTTTATTTTAATTATTGTGACCAAAGACCATTGCTTTGACAATGTTTAAGTGCTAAGTAGCAAAATATCATTTAAAAATATTTTTAGTTGTTGATGGACCTTTATTTTATGCATTTATTTATAAGTGGTGCTGAGAATCAAACCCAGTGCCTTGCATATGCTAGGCAAGCACTCTATCACTGAGCCACAACCCCAGCTCTACAAATATCTTTTAAAAATGAAAAAAATCTTAGCTGGGTGCAGTGGTTGCACATCTGTAATCCCAAAGGCATGGGAGGCTGAGACAGGAGAATCATGAGTTCAAAACCAGCCTCAGTAACTTAGTGAGGAGCTAAGCAACTCAGGAAGACCCTGTCTTTAAATAAAAATATAAAAATATGGGCTGGGGATGTGGCTCAGTGGTTCAGCACCCCTGGGTTCAATCCTGGTTAAAAAAAGAAAAAAGAAAAAAAAGAAAACTTCCTGTCATTTCAATTCATTTTTTATATTCACAAATTTCTATGTAAGTTTGTAATTATTGGTAGTTTTCTGTTCATCTCATGACGAGCTGTGTGACTGTGTAACTAAAACTACACTGGAACTCAGTTATAAACTTAATAAAGAAGGGCTATAATAATAATTTCTTCTTTCTATATCCTTAGTCTCAGTTAAACCAGTACCAAAAAGATGTTTCAAGAAGAGAAGGAAGTTGTAGTGATTTCCAATTCAAGCTTCATGAACTCACAAGCTTGCTGGAAGAGAAGGATTCCCTTATAAAACGTCAGTCAGAGGTAAAGAAAGAAAGGGATAGGAAAATAGAAGAATAATGTAACTCAGTCCAATAAGATAAACACTTCCCAGGGATTAGAAAAGGAAACATTACCAAGACACACTTTATTATGTGGAAATGCATGTGAAGAAGTAGATTAATATTTCAGAAGATATAATTCAAATGAAAGTTAGAATTGAAGCAAAAAGAAGTGCTGTGGTACTGTACATTTAATATTTCTAAGACACTGATTTTTAGATTTCATTAGCAGTGAAACTCCCTCAAAGCCTATGAGCTTCTTATTAAATATGGGCTGCTTCATCAAGTGACTGTGTTAAATTCCTCCTTGTATCTTCAGTATGTAGTTGAGGATTTGGTACACAATAGGTACAAAGGGAACTACCAAAATGGTGACTAATATCATATTGTGGTTATTGAACAAATGGTGCTTATAGTAACATTCACTGATAGGAACCTATGTGTGCTTCCATATTGAATTCTCAATACATTTATTCTTTGACTATATTTTTCAGGTTTTTTAGGACAGAAACATTCACATCCTTATCTTAAGAACTATGTCCATTTAACCTCAAGTTAGCCACCAAAGATAGATATCCTACCTCCTTTAGTGGATTCTTACAAAAGTATATAACTTCTTGAATACCATGAAACAATATTATATGATAATCAACAAATGAGATTAGAACATTTTTGCCTCATGGTTAAAAAGAAAAGGAGTGATAATTATCCTAGTAACCTTGTTTAATGATCAAGCATACATCTTACCTCATGTTTCTACTTTTTTAAATGATTATATTGTTTTTCATTTTTAAGGAACTTTCAAAGTTGAGACAAGAAATATATTCATCTCATACCCAACCCTCCAGTGCTGGAAGGACTACTATTACTACTAAAAAGTAATGTATTTATATGAAGTTTTAATATGGCTGGTTAATATACATTTCAAGTTGTTGTACTGGTTATTATATATTTCAAGTTATTAAAATTGATCACTAGACAGTTTGGTGTTTTTTACTAAACAATAATTCTCCTAAAGAATTAATATTCACAAAGGACATTGTTATTGTCTTCAATACAGTCCTATAACACACCTTTCCTGTATTCACAATCTGTTAAATATTATGCAAATAAAAACAAATAATTGGTTGGTTGACCAACTATATTAGTGAGGACTCTTTTAGTTGTATGTTACAGAGACTCAACTTAGTGTGTTTAAACCATCTATACTTAATATGATTATCTATAATGTTGAATTTAAATTTACCATCTTACTATTCGTTTTCGTTTTGTTTCATGTTTTCTTTATTCCCCTTGTGCTCTTTCTTCTTCTGGATAAATTACTTTTTACATAATTACATTTTATCTATGTGATTAGATTATTAGACATATTTTTTTATGATTTTTGTAGAGCTTACAATATGCTTCTTTATCAGTCTACCTTCAAACAATATTGTATCCCCTTCACATGCAGCCTAATTTCACAATTTTTGGCCTATATATTTTCTTTTACATATATTAAAACCCCCAAATAAATTAGTTTTAATTTTTAAAGACATATTAAGAGTAACAGAAGCAGTGTTTTAAATTTGCCCACATATTTATCTTTTCTGGCACTATTAGTTCCTTTGCTTAGATCCAAATTTCTATCTGGTATGATTTTCCCTCAGTCTGAAAGAATAAATTCATTAAATTTTTATCATGCTGCTCTTTTTTTTGTTGTTTTTTTTTTGTTTTGTTTTTTTGTGGTGCTGGGGATTGAACCCAGGGCCTTGTGCTTAACAGGCAAGCACTCTACCAACTGAGCTATATCCCCAGCCCCTCATGCTGCTCTTTTGATGAAGATTTCTTTTGGCTTTTTAAATCTGAAAGTCTTTATCTTGCCCTCATTATACAGAGATACAATAGTTCCTTATCTGAGGGGAATATGTTCCAAGACTCTGAGTGGATACCTGAAACATGGTGTAGTACTGAATCCTATGTATGCTGTTTCTTTCCTATTTGTTTTTATAATAAATCTTAGGAATATCATCATATTATTCTTTTCTTATTAAGTTGAGAGCTTTTACCTTTTCCCTGGAAAGGAGTATGTTATATATTCTCTTGGATATATATGCATTGCCACCATCACTACTCTTGTGCCTGGGGGACATTATTAAGTAAGATGGTTACATGAATGAAAGCATTGTTGTTAGAATGATTGATCTGATAATTGAGAAAGCTACTTATTGATTAGCAGCTTCATAACATATTCATCATGGATATACTGAAAAACATGGATGATTTGCATCACAAGTGGATTAGGGACAGCATAAAATATGTCATTATGCTAATCAGAAGAATGCTGAATTTGAAAATTAAAAAGTATTTATTTCTGGAATTTTCCATTTAGTAATTTGGACTGTGAATAAGTGAAACTATAATAAGGGGGACTACTGTTTTTACTGTGTATAAAATAGTAAGCTGATAGGTTTTTTTAAGGAAGTACATAAAAGATATCACTTGTATTCTGACTTTCATTGTGACTGACAAGATGTTTGATATTAAAATTATGATTTTTTTCCTGTGGGTAGTGTTCGTTTTTTTCTGGTTGTTTTAAGATTCTCTACCACTGACTTTTAGCAATTTGATAATGTGCCTCTCTGTGATTTTCTTCATGTTTCTTTTTCTTGTGGTTTAACCAACATCTCAAATCTGTGTAATTTCATTTTTCATCAAACTTGGAAACAATTTGGTTGTGATTTAGTCAATTACTTCTTATCTTTTGTCATTCTGCATAACTTTAATGCACACACACAATGGCAATTAATATTTTCCATAGGTAACTCATGTTGAATATATTTTTCCCTCATATATTATTCAAAACAATTTCTTTATGCCTTCAAATTTACTATAGTAAATAGTGCCTATTCTGCTGTTAATCCTAGTCAATTTATTTTTCATCTTTAAAAGTCCAATATGATCTTTTTAATATCCTCCATTATTTTCCTAATTGTGTTCGTGCATTCCTCTAACTTCTTGAATATATCTGGTATATTTCTAATAGATGCACCTTTTCTTCTCATTTTTTAATCAGCATTATTTCTTGGCTTGTTTCCTTAATTTTTCTCTTCATTATTAGTTATACCTTCCAGTTTCATTGCATGACTACTGAATTTTTTTATGGAATGCCGTATATTAAGGTTTTATATTGTTGTATTCTAGAGTTTTTTGTATTACTTAAAATATTTGGAAGCTTTATTCTCAGATAAATTTACTTGGAAGCAGATCAATACTAAAGTCTTGCTTTTAAACTGTTAGAACAACCTGTATTTAAGTATGCCCCTACCAAGACTTCTATGTTGTCTATGGGATACCCCATATATTAGAAGTTATTTCTACTCTGGTTAGAGGAACACAAAAAAAGACCATCCTTGTGCAAATTCAAGGAATTGCCAACCTGCTCCTTTTCAATGGTCTTTCCCTGGCATTAATAACGTCTTCCCATATGTATATTGATTAGCCTTCACCAATTTACAGGGAAGCCTCTACATGTCTCCTGACCTCTCTTCATCTGTATAACTTTCTCTTGTCTGATAATCTGTCCACGAATTCTGGCTGCCTTAACCTATCTTTTCTCTAAACTCTCTCATCAATTTCTGAAATCTGTTTTGTTTACTTTTCCCTATCCTTTAACTGACTAAATCTTTCTAGGCAGTAAGTTAGGCATTTGTAGGACACACATTATTTGTAACCTTGTATGGAATCATTTCCCTATCCTGCCAATGATCCATCACAGCCAGAGGTACAAGTTCCTCCCCTTTATTTTTTGGAAAATAATTGTAATGAATCTTTGCCTATTGAGAGGTGGTTTATTTTATTTCTTTGAAACATTTAAAAGTCATTCAGAGCCAATTGGTTTATTAAGGGGAATCAAACTAGGAGTGATTAAATATGAGTTATTTTCTCATCCAATGTATGCTTTATTATAGGTACAGGACACAATATCCAATCCTAGGACTCCTGTATGATGACTATGAATACATACCACCAGGTAGTGACACACAGACTATTGTGATTGAGAAAACAGAAGACAAATGGACTTGTGTAAGTTCACATGAGCACTTCTACCCCTAATTTGTCTATATCTTAATAGTCTTTACAATTTGAGGTAAAATATCAAATATCCTGGACAATTATGAAGGAGAATGATGGATGGGGTAGAGGCATGTTCTAGTAGAGTCTGTTTTATGTATTTGAATACAGTACTTACTCCTGTTTACATTGTATTAGGATTTTGATAGGCAAGAGGGTGTTTATCTATTTTCTCACTAGATTGTAAGATCATCCAGTTTTAAATCCTACAGTACAGAGTGAGCCTGCTGAACAGTCCTTTAAATGTCATGTAGTCTAATATCTCCCTTCTACAATATCCTCCAAGATCACTAGGTAACACAGACCTCAGCATCTTTCAGAGTCATTCAATTCATTGTTAAGGGGCTAATTATTAAAACCTTCCTATGAGCAATGTTAGCTACTTCTCCAGAATTTTTACTGATTGACTTGTTAACTTTTAAATTAGTGATCATCAAAGAGGAAATATAGCTGGACATAGTGGAACACAACTGTACTCCCAGCAGCTTGGAAAGCTGAGGCAGGAGGATCACAAGTTCAAGGCCAGCCTCAGCAACTTAGTGAGATCCTAAGGAACTCAGCAGGACCCTGTCTCTAAATAAAATATAAAAAAGGGCTGGGGTTATGGCTCAGTGGTTAAGCACCCCTGGATTCACTCCACAGTACCAAAAACAAACAAACAAACAAAAAAGGAAATATTTATTCCCAGCACAGTAGTTCTCTTCAAGGGTAAGTTTACCCTCTAGGGCACATTAAGCAATGTTCAGAGACATTTTGGGTTCTCATGTCGAAAGCAGGGCTATATTGGCATCAAGTGTACAAAGGCCAAAGGTGCTTCTAAGTATCTTAAAATGTGCAGAGCCATCCCTCACAACAAAGAATTATGCAGCCCAAAATATTCATAGCACCAAAGTTGAGAAATCCTGCTAACACAACAAAATGCTCTTCAGGCTTTTTTTTTTTTTCTCTAATTACATACTCCTATACTCTTGCAAGAGATTCTAATAATAAAACAGTGAGCATAGGAATGTGTGATATCTCTCAGGTGCAATGGACAGGATAAAGGTTGAGAATACTAGCCCTCAAACTATACATAATCCATTGTAAAATATTGTAAAAATTCTTGTTATGTTAAAGTTCCCAACCTATCCAACTGCTTTGGGTACTAAAATCAGGTAGAACTAATCTATGGTTATTAAATTCAAGAAGTGATTATTATTGGGAAGTAGGCAGGGGAGTATAAAGAAGACATCTGGTTACTAATAATGTTCTGTTTCTTGAGAAACAGATGATTGCATATGCATGTTCAGTTTGGGAAAATTCAATTAGTTGATTGATTATAATATGTGTACTTTTCTACATGTTTACTATATGTCAGTAAATATCCTGTGACAAGCAATAAACATAAAAATAATATTTTGCAGAACCTTTTGAAGGGATTAAGATTATATTATTATAATTATAGATGTATTAATAAAATTATGTCTGTCAAATAACTAACCTTACCAAATATCTTTTGGTTAAATAAACTCAAATATACTTTTTAATATTTTTAGTTGTAGATGGACACAATGCCTTTATTTTATTTATTTTTATGTGGTGCTGAAGATCAAACCCAGTGCCTCACACATTGTAGGGAAACACTGTACCTCTGAGCTACCACCCCAGACCAAGCTCAAATATTTGAGTAATCAAAAATTAGAAAGTTTTTGGCTCTGAAACTGATCTTTAACTATATAATAAAACCATCAGTCTTGTAAATATGGTTGTCTATCATTAGTGGAAATGACCAATATTTAATAACCCCAAATAAATATGCATACATAATCTGATCTTTGAAATGTTATTTTACTTAATCATTAATTAGTTTAGAATTACTTATTGCTAATTATCAACTGATAAAGGGTACTTGATGACCCAAGAACCATATGATTAGCAAAACATGTCAACATAGGATTTAAAATTTGTCACTCAGATAATTTCATGCTGAAAGTTAACATTGGAAACAATTGTTGCTAATAACCACGTGTCCCATAGGTGGCAACAGTGTGAGAACCAGTCAAATAAGATTAGAATAGTAGCCATTTCTTCCCTCTACATTAAAATATATAGCAATAAACATTAAAGTTTATACCTGAAAAGGCTCTAGAGACTAGTAACAATTCAAAATATATTCAAGTATGTTCAAAGATGATAGATTCATATTTATTAATTGAAACCTTTGAGCATATATCTAAATTATAATATGACACTATGGAAAAAATCAACTAAATCTTCCCTCCTCCCTGATTAAAATCATTTAAAAAATTTGCCTTCACTAAAGTCAGATCTTTGTTTCAATTAATGTCATATAAAGGAGAACCATAAAAGGACAATGCATTTCTAGTGGTTTATACATATCAATTTAAATAATTTCCATAATTTTAAGTATACAATAATAACAGTGTTTTAATTATGGACCAATTATAAGATAACTTTGTTTTTCTTTTCTAGCCATGAATGAAACAACTTCAAAGAATTACAACTCAAAGGAAATTTTGTGTGTCTGTATTAGTATCTACATTATTTTTTCCATCACTAAAGGCCAATCAAAAATTTGAACCATGCTACTACCCAATGAATCTATGGAATAACTTAATTCTACAGATGTTTCTCCAGCCATTTATGAGAACTCAATCATTTCTATTTGTGTCTCCAATATAACAACAAACAAACGAAAAGAGGGAACTTGTTTGTTTAAATTTCTATTGCAGACACTGTAGAACAAAACCAGCTATTTTTTAAAAATATGTTAAATATCTTAGATGTTTAACTAGTTTGAAGAGGTAGATATTTTACAGGTTATTCCATTAGAATGTTTTCTCCAATATTTGCTGTACAATTTACTTAAAAGATTTAATATTGATTTTAATAGTGAGTCAAAAAACAATTTAAATTTTAAAATAAAAGACTATAGGCCATGATACATACAATGTAAATTGCATTTTCTCACATGAACCCTATGACTAAAAGAGATGCTTCATTACATACTATTTGCACTTATTGGAAACACAACTAAATCAAAGTTGATGGTTCATTTCATTTAACAGGGAATTGGGATGATGTCTTTTCAAATAAGTAAATCCATTTATTATTAATTATGCTTCTCAGTTTGTAGTACATATCCTTTTGTGCCTTGACAAATTTGTTCTTTCAAAGCATATCCTCCCCAAATAAAATCATTCACTTCCTTAAAAACATGTAATACTCTACTGTAGTAGTGGTCAAAAAGAAGGTATGGTTTTTCATAGTGGTATACAAATATAATATTGAAGTACTGCATATATAGAAAAGCTTATAGAATAAAATAGCAACAAATACTTGATAGCTGTATCCTGCTTGGGAATATATTTTATAGTAATGTACTTAAAATTTGGTTAATTAGTTGTACTCTAATGACCTTACAAAATGAACCCAAGAATTTTTAAATACATTACAAGGTAAGAATGAAATTTCTTAATTTCAACTTGTTTGGCTAAAGTTAGAGTTACCAAAAGTCATCGTGTTTGTATTAAGGCAACAAATGTATTTGGGTTACAAGTAAATGAACTTCTGCACTGAACTCTCTGCAAATATATATATATAATTATGTCATTCTTTATAGTGATATTTTAATAATTACTAACAAATTGTTATGATAAGCACAGATCATACACTAAATAATAGGGGAAATTATGAGAAAAATGTTTTCAAAATCCTTTTGTAGAAATATATAAATAGGTCTTATTATGCAGGTAAATAGACTTATTTATATTATCTAATGCTTTGGGGAAAATGTTAGGCTCCATAGTTTGAATTGATTCAATTCCTATTTTATCAATATTTTGTGATAGTCTTGGTCTTACATCTTTTGCTTGTTGTAGAAACAACAGAGCAGTTTCTCCTCTGCTAAATACTCATATATGTAACTATAATAAAAATGTATAGCTATCCACCCACTAAAAGTGAAATGAGGAAGATTTATGAGCCTGATAGAAAACTACCACCATTACTGTTTGAAAATGAGAACAGGTGTAATTTTTCTAAAACACTCAAAACAAAGTATCCAAAACTTGGGAGCAGTTAAGAAGTCAGCATTTTCTTGTCCTACTAGATCCATGGATAGTGAATATGGATCATATTAAGGTACTTATTATACGCAATCATTTTTAAAACTAATGCAAAATTAATGCTATGGAGAGCTGTTATATATATTTAAATATATGTATGTATATTTGCATATACATATTTAAATAGATATTTAAATATATCTTTTGTTTGTGATTAATAACATAAATAGTTATATCTTTTCCTCTCACTAGTTTTAACCAGCTTATTTATGAAAATTACAAAGATGGCAAGTGAGGAATGCCTGTTTACCTAATACCTATTTCAGTATGTTTTCACTTTAGATCTGTCAAATAAAATGGAAACTATACATTAATATACAAAGTAATTTGTTTGTATCTAAAATGTGTTAAGTATTTGTGAAAGTTCAAGAAGGAAATGTGTAGGAAAGCTTTTTAACTTAGCTGTAAATTTTTGTCAGGAAGTTATTCTCATGTGAATGCTTATATGGGAGCTAATAAGCACCACTCTAATTAAAAAAAAATCCAAAAGGACTTCCTAATATGAACTACTGAAGATGGCACTTTAACATGGTTTGACCTCCAGCTGATCCAGATTTCTACTTCAAATTAGAATATCTTCCTTATACATTGAGTTTTCTTCTCACTTGTTTCAACATGATTCCATAATGTATTCATCCCATCTTTGTAATGGGGTTGTAATCATATTACTTTTTCTTAATATGGATAGAACCAAAAGAACAAATTAAATCTTTTTAAAAATTGTATCTCACTACACAGTTTAGATCCTTAACTAAGCCATCATTACACCTTTTCCCCTTTACTGTAATCTACAAAGATTGTTTCTTTTGAAAAAAAATGTTTTGAAAATATTTCCTCAAATGGTACCAATTTCCCACCATATGTAATTGTACACTTTTCTAATAAAATGTGAAGTATTTAAGGCTTATCTGAAGATAAACAGGAAAACATTTAAATAAAGAATATAATAAATTTCCCTAATTAACAATATTTACTCTAGAAAAAGAGATACCCTTTTAGTCTAAAAAGAAAAAACTGCAATTATATGACAATTATGATAGCGGATATCATTATATGATAGACTTAGTAATCTACTTTTATTTATCCCTTAAAGACAATGAAAATGTTGTTGGTTTCCCATCCCATCACTTTAAATACTTTGTTATTGAAGTATATCTTCCTGAGATGCTTTATGTTAAGGGGAAGTCTTTACTTTGATCCCATAGATGGTTTGCTAATAAACTTTGAATGCTCCTAGTTTACATGCCAAAATTCAACAAAGCAGACCAATTTCTTAAAATAGGAGAATACATAGGCTTTTTAATACGATTTTCCAAAAGGTCTGATGAGCTAGTCATGTTATTAAGGGTGAGAGGTTTTGGAATCTAGGATGACAGAATTTGGGAATGAGATGGGAAGTGATTAAGACACACATTAGGGGTTAAATGGTATAGTGTTCATATTGTCAATTGGTTCAGATTTAAAAGCGGAGTGTTCTCTTTGCAATAGTTACTTGGGTAATGTTCAAAGAGAAAGACATAATAACTGGAACAGGCAAGTGAAACTTTTAGTAGGGGATACTATACTATCTAGTATTGAACCTACTGCCCATAACAACATCCAGTTCTTACCTAGGATTCAAGTTTCTAAAATAACTTTCTCAATGAGTTCCAAATTCACAAGCTGCCTCTTTTGAAGGATAAGATAAAGTGGGGTTATACAAAATTGTGAATTGGGAAAATTCTGATGTTATTCTACTGTTTCAATATAGTCCTACATTTTCTGTAAATGAAACCTTACTGATTTTAAAAGACTTCACAGAATTCTAAGCCTAGCTAGCTTTTTTTTTTGTTCTCACAAGAGGTTCTGAAAGATATGAACATGAGGATTCTTTTATTCCTCTGCCTGCATAGGATATGACTCATTTGCTATATCTTTTATCAACAAATTATTTAAAAGATATTTAGAATTTGCTTCAAATTAAACCAAAGGGGGAAGAATGCATCAAATAAACCAACTGGTAAGCGCAAGAAGAAAGAAGGAAAAATATTAATCGAAAATGATTTGTCATGAAATGGTACAATTGTTGAACTGGGTGAGGGTTACACAGAGGTTAATTATATTCTTCTACACCTGTGTGTGCATGTTTTTGTGTCTTTCAGGACAGTTCAAGGTTTGAACTGGTGATTGTCTTGTATGAGACACAAGAAATTGTATATAAGGACCCTATTTAAATAACAATTCCTAAATACTATCCTATCATGTCATGGGCCTTTTTAGATTTAGATAATTCCATCTATACATAATGCCATGAACTCTTCTGGAAAAATGATTTTTCAGTAATTCTCATTTTTTCTTTCTTGTGAAGGTACTTCAATTTTCAGATCTACATTTTTTACATGGAATTTGTTTTGGTATATAGGAAAACCTGTGCCAGTAAAAATCTATATTTAAAGATAATCCTTCATTTGTGACACTGACTGAATTTGTATGTTTTATTTTTCTTGGGCTGAAGCTTTCTAGTTCTGATTTATAAGTAAAAGTAAATCCAACCCACCTTGCTCCAGATCCACCGTAATCATGAACAACAGAAATAAGTTAACATGGCTCTCTGCTCCCCTCAGCAACTCTATGATACAATTTCAGACAGACAGCCTACAGAAGGATTCTTCAAAACGTAAACCAAACCTATTACACCCTTCCTTGAAACCCCCAAAAGGCTTCCTACTTTGAACTTCTCACAGGTCCCCTCTCCTATCATTTCCCCTTACCCATCATTATTGAACCAAATTTGCTCTATCTCACAATTTGCATTTTTTAGTATCTTTGCCTTGCTATTCAACAAGATCTACATGTGACAGCTTCCCTCTTGCCACTTGTGTTTCAGTTCAAATGACATGTACTAAGGAATGCTTCTGTCCACTCACCCACAGCAATCAGTTACACTGGATGCTTTTCTAATATCTTAGTTTTCATTTGGTGGCAACATAAGGGAACTTCCTAGAAATTCACAATTTAGGCCCCACAATTAAACTAGAATATTAATTTTAAAAAGCTCCCTAGGTGAATCAATAGACATAAAAATTGAGAACACTAGTCTAACATGTAAAAGTAATTGATTTCTTCTTTTTCAGCTAATGATTGTTAAAGAATAATAATCTTAGTTATAACTAATAGTGATATATCTAGGTATTAAAATTCTATTAACTTCACACTAGTTAGAACATAGCAAGTTATACATGTGCTCATTTTCAGAAATTATTCCCAAATACTTGAATCAAAGCTTTCCTTTTCAATGTATATTCAGAATATAACTAGATTATCATCTCAGGGCTATGTCATGAAAACAGGTTAAGAATCTTTAGTTTTTCTATAATATTAACTCTCAGGCCCTCTCAGCACTTCATTATGATTTTAGCAAATAACATATTCTTCAGGAATATTCCTGCCACCAGAATTGTTTAAATTCCTAGCTCATATAATTTTTAATTCACAAAATTCAACAAGATGATTAAAAGGTCCAAACTGCCTAAGAAACGTTAAGTTAAAAGGCTTTTAATGAGGAATGAACATTACAGCTCAACTTTAAATAAGCTCATAAAACCTAAAATTGCAATAAATGCCTTTTATTGTATGCTCATTTCAATGAGTAACATTTAGAAATAATAATCCCACATAACAGCGACAATCTTATTTTACAGCGTGTACATCATTTACAGCCACATAACACACAATTTTAGATTTTCCAAATTTAATATTCTGAAGTTAAGAAAGATTTAAAAAATTATTCTCAAGTAACTGATTCTTATCTGGTGCAAATAAAGAAAGGTGAACATTATTTGAAACACAAAGTCACAATATAGCATGAAGTAAAATTACATTTTAAGTATGTTCAACAGCTGAATGTAAACATGAAGCAACTAAAACTTAAAAGTACACATCATATGCATTACATTTATGAACAGGGTTTTCAGTAAATTTCCCTAAACCAGCTTTAAATATAAGCGCCATTTTGATTTGCAGCATGCTAACACAAAGCGTTGTTAAAGGGATGCATATTTTAAATTTATACACTGTAAACTGAATATCCACCTCCAAACTCTATTGGCAGTATATTGTTCTGTTAAATACTGCACAAATACTGCCTCATATCGAAAATGCATGTTAATAATATGGTATATAGATTTTTAAAATCAAAAATTTCAATAATGGCATAAAATTGCACCTTTAAACATTAGAGCAAGTAAGACTAGAATAATCATACTTGCTAAGACCCTAAAAAAACCTCTGAACATTATATTTAAGAAAACTGTGTTCTCTGTTTAATCTTTAGATCATTAAGAAATATAGTGCTGATTTTGTCTGCAACACTACAGTTGCATCCATTTTAGAAAGCCACATTTGACTCAAATGTACTTTTGTCACATATGCCATACAGAACAATAAACTTGAACATCAGAAAAAAGGGAAGTTTATTCCTTAGACTTTATGCTAGATTTCAGTACAGAATGCTGTATTTTAAATATCCTATCCTGTGATAAAATATTAGCTGCTCTGAAATTCTTTTTTTAATAGTACTGAATCAATTGAAACTGTTTCTCAGTGAAATTTATTTAAATGAATACACAAAACTTTTTCCTTTTCTGGAATTCAATTTCCAGGTATAATATAAAAGGCTCAATGACTAAGTGACTGATGGATGACTGCATTTTATTTCCCCACCCCATCTGTAAAATTGCATAAAAGTGAGGCTTGCTTGCTAAAGCAAAGAATTGTTAAAACTCCTCAATTATGTGTTCTCTTTTCAGAAACATTTGTTTCTAGTATGATCAACCAAATACGGTATTTGTCTTTACTTTTCCCCTTTGTAATTTAATTTGTGTATACTATTAAATAAACACTTTAAGTTTTTCTGAAATCATTCTATGGTGCTTCTTAAAATTCTTTAATTTTCAAAGGGCTATGAGACTCCCCTGTCAATTCAAATATTTTAAGATCTTTATTACAAAGAATGTAAAGTTATGGTTTAATATCAAGCTTTGAAATCAGATGAAACAATGAGATTTTCCTCCAAAGTGGCATATCTTATTTTCTAAATAGCTTCTTTCTTTATATTGATATAATTATATAAGAGCCTCTTTGTGGTGCCTCATAATATGCTGATTTTTTTCTGATGGTCTTCGAAATCCTTTCTTGCAGAATTCACACCTGTGTGGATAGTCTTTTGTATGAATTGAGATCACATGTCGTTTAAAGCCAGATGCATCTGTAGTGCTGTATTCACAATACTCACATTGGTAAATCTTCCTTCCAGTATGGGTCTTCATATGCTTTTTGAGTTCATTTTGCTGTCTGAACCCTCTCTTGCACCTTTTACATTTTAATGACTGATCCTTAGTATGAACTGAAAGGATATGACCACTAAGAATGAATGGATCTGATGTCTTAAAGTCACAGTGCCTACACTGATGAATCTTTCTACCCTTATGAATATCACTATGCTTTTTGAGCTCAGAAGGACGATGGAAACCTTTATCACAGACCTCACATTTGTGAGGAAAATCCTTGGTATGGACAGATATGATGTGCCGCTTAAGGTCACTTGAGTTGGTGCTCTTATGATCACAATGAGGACACTGGTGTGTCTTATGTCCTTGAAACAAATCCAGATGACGCTGAAGCTCCCTTTCATCACCAAATGCTTGGGGACAATGCTCACATTTATATGGCAAATTGTTACCATGTTTAGACTTAATGTGAGTTTTCAGATTTGACTGATCTGCACACCTGAAGACACAATACTGACACTGATATGGCTTCTCACCAGTATGGGTTCTCATATGTTTCTTGAGTTCAGAAGGATGGCGAAAACCCTTCCCGCATTCAACACAAACATGAGGAAAATTCTTGCTGTGAACAGCCAGCAAATGTCTGTTCAAGAGTCCTTGTTCTGCAGTTTCATAGTCACAGTATTTGCACTTGTGCATCTTCGGTTCCTTGTCTCTTAAAATAAGTTTATTTGAACTCAGTGGACTAGCCTCTCTGTATCTTCGTGTGTATTCTGTAAATTCATGTGTTTTGTCAACTTTGTTTATAAGCTTATGGCTTTCTAAGTGGTTATGGAAACTTACTTTCTTGTTAGTTGTGAAGTCACAATCTGTACACTGATATTTTTTTCTCATCAAATGATCAGGATGATTCTTCATGTGTCTTTTTAAGAATCCCCTGGATTTAAACTTTTTTGTGCAAATATGGCAAGGGTATACTGTCAGGGGCTGTCCATCAGGACCTATTATAACAGCTAGATAAAAAAAAATAAAGGAAATTTGACATTTGGTCAGACTATTTTAATGGATTTTACAACAAAGGTGACAAAACTAGCTGACATTCACTATGCGAAAACTATATTAGTTGAATAAAATCCTATAAGATAAAATTACAAAAGAAATTTATGGTAAAATAGCTCACTAAAAAGGATTCTACTACAGACCACTCACCTGCCAAAATGTTACCATCATATATACTTGGAAAACCAGAATTTGACACCCTTTACTGTTAAAACAACTTGAAAATTCTCTTTAAAAGGAGCAAACAAGCAGTTTTATTAAGTACCAGTATCACACTGTAAAAAACAATTATCTACATAATACACAAACAGGTACATGGAGAGTATGACTAACTGTAAGCAACAGATTTTTTTTTCCCTTTGGTTACAAAAATAATTGCACATCTCCAATTATTATAATATTCATAAAGCAGAGTATTTTACCTGTTTGCCACTGCCTTGTTTCTCCCTTTCTCCTCTTCTTCGATTTTTGTTTAAGTACTTTATTTGTATTAATACTATCACAAATTTGAAGGTACTGTGCTGCTGTACTACTTCTGTTTTCTAATGCTGAGTCCAAAGTATTTCCTAAAAAAAAAAAAAATCAATGCATTGTTAAAATACATATAATTATGCTTTTTTGGTTTTGGTAGATTAATTACTACAGATGACATGGTACCAAGTTGCCTTTGCAGTAGTGAATTTCACATTATCATTCTCTATTTTTTTTCTGTCACAGATGTGTACATGTAAACACTTTGAATAGGATATCACATGAAATTAATGTTAAAATATATCACTTTGATTATCCTAAAAAATAAAACTGATGAGATGAATGTAACACAAAATCTGAGTTTTATGACCCTATTAAAAATCTTGTCATCAGACCAATTTCTCACCAAAGGAGGCTGATAAAATCATAGTGATTTAGCAAGAAATATACATACATCAATGAAGCTATATAATCATGATAACTATAAGTAATGCATGAAAAATCAAATTTCTTACATATGTGCTTTAGAATACAGTATACTTGATGTGAAGGGAAATAAGATTGGTTTTAGGAATTTAAATAACTGTGGCAGGCAATTTGGTACAATTTCAGTGGGATCAGTGCATAGGGAATAAAATCCTTAATAAAACTCCAGTTCTCACAAATATATTGTGGTGCTGAGCAATTTAATTTAAAATTGTAGATCTATAAAACTGTCAGGCTAGCTTATATGCTGCAATATATTCCTCTCATCAATTTCAGTGAAATCTACATTTAAGTTTAGATCATCAAATTCTTCCCAAAAGTGGAAACAGAACAATCAAACACTTTGTCATGAGAAAAAGCCTCCTTGCTTAATAAAAAAAATATCAACCATAAAATACTACTTAGGGTGAATTAAAACTAAAAAAATTGTGTTGACACATGGATTTTATATAACTATTATAAATTGATCGATCTATATCTCAAATGTTTGCCATATATATTAATTAAGAAAACAGTTCCACTCGAGAAAAACATTAACATATGACTGATACCATGAAAACACTTCTACTTTTCTGCCAAAATTTATAATTTTTCCAAAGAAGCCTTTTATGACCCATGTGGTAAATTTTGTTTCTTGAGAGAATGAACTGCATTCACTGATTAATTCCCATTATATCCACATAGAAGTTAATTTGCAAAAGAGGCAAATTACTATGTAACTGTATTAGGTATGTCCAGGCAAGGTAACAGTCCAACAAATGTTTCTGCAGATTCAAACTATTATTTACTTACCAAGCAATATATAAAACCAGATATTTAACATACAAAATGCTCCCTTACCTGATGCTTGACAATCTTCATATCTTCGGGAAACTCTTCTTTCATCTCCTGGAAAAAAAAAAAAAGGAAAAAGACTAATTACTAACTGATATGCTGATTATAAAGATTACTAGAGATCACATTTTAATCTATTAAAATCTTACTTTGCCCAACATTCCTTGGATTAAAAACTGTTTTCCTGAGTTCTTCCACTCCCTTGGATTAGGTAATTTCACACACTGAAAATAAGGGCTGCTGTCAGCATTCTTGAATTATTTACATTTAGGACAGTTTTACTTTTTAAATGTAAGTTCTGTAACTATTTCTTCAAAGTACTTCTAGCACTGGAGATGCTCAATAAATGACTGTTGAATGAATGTACCTTTGGGAGAACCAATTTAGGTAAATTAATGCATTTGAACACCAACATTTTTCAAAGTAAACAGTATACCTGGACTACCTTGTACAATACACAGGAATAAGATTGACAGACGAAGGGGAAGAAAATAACTCGATAAATTTACCTTCTATGACATAGTTTCTAAAAGAGCACACCTGAATTTGTTGCTTTTCAGAACCCCAAAATCTTATATGTGGTGTTAATAATTGAAATGGATTTTTCCAAAAGAGGAAGGATTGATTTTTCAAAGGATACTCCTATTTTAGGAAAATAAAATGTTTTATGGCACTCTCTCATAGAGGTAGGATTTAAAATAGATCCTACTGAAAATGTATTAAGCAAGGTTCACTTATGTGATAGGAAAAAAACGTAAAGTAATTAGAAATGAATCAGTCCACACAAAACATTTTATTATATTAGCCAACTCACAGTGGCATTAGCACAGCATATTTAATGGCCTAAAGTCTGATTAAATACATATGTTATGTACTTATCAGGTGAAAAAATGCCAGTGTCCTACCATATGCCGCAGCCCAGACAACAGGGACAATTGTTTTATTAACATCAGAGTCCTCAAGCTGAATCTCAGGGAGAGAAGTTCCTTCCTCTTCCCCTACAATGACTTCCATGTAAACTTCATCTGCTATTTCAGCGCAACCTAAATTTTAGAAATAATTCCTTGTTTATAACCCCAAATATTTAATAAGTGGGTAAAAAATTGAAACAATTTAAATCTTCCAACTTTCAAGATTTCAGTTTGGTTAATTTGAAATTTTGTAAATTTAGTGTAAGTTTATATTAGGCAATTTGGAGGCTAATGCCACTAGGAGACAATAATTTACAAAAATTCTTTTTCTCTCAGATACAAGTCCTATGAAAATGGCTTTTTAATTATATAAAATGTGTGCTTTCCATATATTGGCTGCTTTTATAGCCCATTGGGGATTGCAATTTTATAAAAAGAATTGTATTCAATAAATTTACCTGGTAGTACTTTGAACTCAGAACAGTTTCCCATAGAGTATTAGAAAGTATTTACACTATCTCATATACTACATTCAATATTATTTATGTAATGAAAAAATGAAAATACTGGTAGTTGAAAATTTCTATAAATTAGAATTATATATATATATGTAAATGTATACATATGTATATATAATGTATATCATCAAATGCTGTTGCTCAAGGACGTGTGTACACACTTCAAGAAGCTGGAGTTTAAGAGACTACTGAGGAGAAAAACAATTGAAGCACATTTAAAAATATTGTGGTTAAAAATATTTAAATATACAAAGCCAGTTTATATACTTTATGTGAAGCATCTGTTTACATTTAACCTGTTAAATAGAAAACTGACTTGAATTTATGCTTTTCTTTGATTCACACACTGAGATCTATTTACTATAAAAGCATGTGAAAATAAATGTAGGAAAAAATGTCCTTCCTTCTCCAAGTTTCTCTTCTTTCCATTAATGAGAAAGAGACCCTGGTCTGTTTTTCACATCCCCCTGGCACTCTGGTATCAGCCAACCTAAGCCTTAGTCTCCAACCTCCTACTGTGTCCTTTTACTAACTAATAAATTAAACACATTAATAAAAGATTTAGAGACCATATAGAAATTATTTCATTGAACCCTATCATCTCCACTCATATTTTTTGATATTTCAACTGAGATATACAACTCATGTAAATAGGTAGAATTCAGTTCCCCATGTCTTCAAGAGAAGGAAACATGAGGAATAGCTGTCAGAATGCAGTTCAGGTAAAAACCCAACATTGTCAAGGTAATGCTGTGAAATAGTTGTTCTTTCCCTACTTGTGCAAAACAATAGCGTTTTCTCAATATGCCAAGGAGACAGAAGTAGTCTTAGAGAAGGACTGTGTACTGAGGTGTGGAGAAAGTATGCAGAGAATTAAATGTCTTCAGAAATCATAACAGGAAAGGAAATCTGAGGATTTTTTTTTAACCCTGTGGTACTCAGTGCAGAGAATTAAATGTCTTCAGAAATCATAACAGGAAAGGAAACCTGAGGATTTTTTTTTTTAACCCTGTGGTACTCAGCCCCAAGAAACCTTAAGGAACAACTACTTGGATACCATCAATAGCATTAATAAATCAAGATATTGACAGATTGACTTGAATGAATACTTACACAGCTAACCTCTGAGTGGCAGAAGGAGCAAAACCAGTTAGTCCTTCCCCTGCTAAATCCAGAGACCAATAGTGCTCAGTGCCATATGGAAAGAACACTGGCAGTAAAATAAGATAGATATGAGTTCAAATCCTGCCTTCTAAACTTAATATTGGAATGGTCTTGGGCAAATTATTTTCCCTCAGTCTTTCTTCCTTCCATAAAATAAGGATAATACCACCTACATCAGACATGAGTTGTGAGAATAAAATGAGATAATGTATATGTAACATATCCAATAACACATAACATTGATACTCAATTCTCCATACATTTTCAAGCTCCGTTAATTCAGGAACAGTATATTGCTTATCACTGTATTTCCAGTATATTAACTTAGATATTGTATTTTATGTTTGCTGATGTGAATAATATATGTATACACTTATTTGTACCAAAGGGTCAGGCTTATTTTAATAAATTTTGTTCTTATAATGCTTCTATGATTGCTTGCTTTTTTGAAAATACAAACACTACTCATGGGTTACTACAGTTCCCTTTTGTCTTACTGATATCATCTTCTTCTTGAGAAGAATCTTTAACTGCCATGTAAACCATCTTCTCCCGCTGCATTCGGCTCTGGTCAAGCACCCCGGCTACAGAATGTCCACTGGTGTACTCGCTCTCTGTGACAATTTCTGTTCCACCTTAAAAATTAAAGCACATGTCCAAATAGAGAAGTATCATGGAATAACTCCCTGAATTAATAAAGAGAATATACAAGAACTTTTTACCTTCAGAAAAATATAATTTTCAAAATTCCAAAATAAACTTCAAAGTGCCAAGAAAATTGTCATATAAATTACAGTTTACATTTTCTGTCATCAGAGAAACAATAATTACTAACACATCACACTTAAATTCCAAGCATCATTTAAGTTTTTTAACATATATTTGCCCATTTATTCCTTACAATAGCCATATTAGGTAGTTACTGTCATTATGGCCATTTTATGAATGAGGAAACAAGAGGTAGATGGAGGTTATATAACTCACTTGGGTGGCTGAGCTAAATGTCAGAACTAAGATTAAAACCCCAAACATCCTGCCTATAGAACTCAAGTTCTTAAATACACGTTAAAATTTCTTACTCTAAATTCTCTTCATTCATTTTGATATTTCCAGCTATAATACTCTACTCATGTTTGAAACACTCTAAGAATAACATATTTTGTATTCTTGCTTTATATTCACATATACAATTTTAAAATATACCACCAAAGAAAACTATTAAAAAATCTCTCCTTTGAGGACAATTTAGAATAGTCCCTAGAAAAATAAGAATAAATTCTAATTCATATAATAGCAATAATCTAAAATTAGTCATTGTACCTATTTCAACATCATCTTCAGCCTCTGCTTTAAATATATACACTTTTATTACTTCTGAACCAAACCCATCTTCTTTAACATCTTCTTGTGAACCATCACTGCCGATTTTTAATGGTGTGTTCCCCATATGCTCTAATTTCTCTCCAACATCATCCACTGTAAAATATAAAGAGGAAATTATTTCAGTCAAAAAGTACTACCAATATTTAGGGTGTGATAAGCATAAATGCAACATGAGATAATGTATTTTAACCAAGTACGTACTATATTCATTTGATAACCTATAATGTGGCCACAAAGTGTTGTTTCATAGGAAAACAGTACACAAGATAGGATACACCACATGATCAGAGTTAGATTTAAAAAAAACTATTCAGAGATTTGAATTTATATATAGGAAATAATAACTACTTAGCTTCAAATAAAATGACTTGGAGAAAAGATTGAATAATCTTCCATCACCAAAATCAATATAGAACACATTACTTATAAAATAAAGTCCATAAACAACTCTCAAATTAAGCAGCAGTTAATTATAAAATAAATTAGCATATTAAATCTAGGATATTTAAAAAAGGAAGAAACAGAATATATTAATGATTTTATAAAAGGGGCTTTTCATAAATCCTTACAAAAATAAAATCTTAGTAAATAATTTCTACTGAGTCAATGGGAAACAACTTCAAACCACAAATTTTGTGTAAGTCTAAGTTTAGCAACATATGCTTTATTTCAAAGACATATGCAAAGGACATAACTAAATTGGGTACCTTTACCTCTTTCTTCTTATTAAAAACCTGATATTTCAGTATGCATGAAAAAAATCAATAATATATAAAGGTAAAGCAACAGTATTTGAGACTACTACTTACATTTTAAGTATACTTACTAAATTCTATTTTCTGCTGTACAGTTTTTAAGGATAACATTTAGTTTCACACAAACAGAATACATGAACTACGCAATGAATAGATTATACCTATAACTTTTTCCTATGGCCATAAGTAATATTCAAGCAGTATGTTCTCCCTAAATATTATATGCCTACCATTTTTAATACTATTCCTATAAAACTAAAATGCATTCTAAATTTAAAATCTTCTGATATACATATATATATGTATATCACATTACAATATATGAAACATCAAATTCTGAAGGTTCTAAGTATACATAATTCTAGAAATATGAAAAAAAGAATAAATTATTAAAAAGCTATAAACTTGGTGTTCGTAAAATCTTAAAAATATTCAGGAATATATAAATGGGTCAAATACTACATTTTCCCTATTTCAGTTTCAAATTTGATACATATAATTAATAATGTAATTTTGGCATTTGAAAATGGAAAAGACCACATTTTAGAAATTCCCTTTACTTTGTAAAACTACTTAAACTTTGTTACTCAATACACATGATTCCACACACTTAAGATTTTAAGTATTTTATTGTCTATGAAAGAAAGCACTCGAATGATAAAAAACAAATGGACTAAATATTTTTATTCTATCATAGCAACTAATTACATTACTATACTTTGGGCAATTTACGGGAGACTATGAAACAAATTAAAATGAAAGTAAAAAATGATGAAGTACATGATATTATTGGTTTAATAGCTCATAACATGTTGGAAACATGACATCATAAGAAAAATTAAAATAGACAAATTAAGTTTTCAGGAAAAAACAGTACTTTCTTACAAAGATAGGATTAAAATATCAAAAAGTTTCCAAAACCATGAATTTCTCATGTTGGAATAACTTAGTTATTTATAAACCCTGCTCTATTATATGTGAATGGTTTAAAATCACCACAGTTCCCTCTGGAACAAGGTGAACTAAAGCTGCAATTCACTACATTAAAGCTCATGAAATTAAATACACATTTTTGGCAAATTTAAAATGCATAAGATAATTTTACCTTTAAGTTTTGTAATTATTGTTGCTATTCTCTCAGATTACATTTTCTGTTCTTAAGGTCTTTAATTTAATTTTAATGCATTCATCATTTCCTATTTAGATTCCTCAGAACGAACAATTCTGAAATATACTGAGTGACTGAATTTGTTCCATATTTTAAGTTCATAGATTATAAAATTATTAAGGATATTGGTGTACAGTTTGAAGTAAATCATCGAGATTTAGCCTTTGTTACATAAAGTACCATGTTGACAGACTTAATAGGCAATCAACTAATTTTAAAAACAAATCCTCAAAGACTCATATTAAATCATTCAGTCCCAAGTTTTCAATTCTGAAAATATTTCAAAGAAAATGACTCAAGTGCATTAAAATAGGCTGGAAATATTCTAGAGCTTATATATGATTTATTATTAAGAAAGATAACAAACTGTTCAATTAACAGAACACTGAAAAATATAGTATCTGATAATTTGAAATGCAGTGCCTTCCTCAAAATGACAACCTAGTTCTAGAAAATACTTTCTTGAATGCATTTCTTATACTACCTATCAATTATGTACCTAATATTTTGTTCAGTTGAACATTTAGAAGTAGCTTTTGCAACAAAGTTTATGCCATTTCACAATGAATTCTAAAATATTTTCAAATGCTGTAATGATTTCCCTATTACTTTTCTCAAAATTATAGACACCTAAAAACATATAATTATTTCATATACCCTAAGTGGTATATTTATTGCTCAATTTAAGATCTTTTTTTTTTTTTTTTTTGGAACAAGGCAGGGATGCCCTCTTTCACCACTTCTTTTCAATATCGTCCTTGAAACTCTAGCCAGATTAATTAGACAGACCAAAGAAATTAAAGGGATACGAATAGGAAAAGAAGAACTCAAACTATCCCTGTTTGCTGATGATATGATTATATACTTGGAGGAACCAGGAAATTCCACCAGAAAACTTTTAGATCTCATAAGTGAATTCAGTAAAGTAGCGGGATATAAGATCAATGCACATAAATCTAAGGCATTTTTATACATAAGTGATGAATCTTCAGAAAGAGAAATTAGGAAAACTACCCCATTCTCAATTTAAGATCTTATATGTGTTCCACATACAGGATGATAGGACAAAATGTGTTAATGCAGATAAAACTTAAAATACCAGCAGGGGGCAGTGATTCATGAATGTAATCCCAGCTATTTGGGAGGCTAATTCAGGAGGATCTCAAGATATTGGCCAGTCTCTACATTTAGCAAGACCCTGTCTCAAAGTTAAAAAAAAAAAAAGTTGGGGTTTAGCTTGTAGTAGAGAACCCCTGGATTCAATTTCTAGCATGGAAAAAAAACCTTAAAATATCTAAAATTCAAGTGTAACATTTTTGTTTATTGTAAGGCACAAGATATTCAGGTCCTACAGTGTTGTTTTTCAAATCACCAATAAGTGGGTATTGTATTCACACCACAGAAATCAACTAGCATTAAACATAAAACAGAATAGTAAAGCACACTGTTTGCCAACATTACGATGTTTAGTAACATTAAATGTTCTTCTATAACCTATTGGCACAATTTGATTAAACTGTATTTTAGGAAACTGTATAATATAACACTGCTTTTTAAAGCTAAGTAGGCTTTTTACTGCTTTAATGCTGCATCTACAAAAATTATACGGAGGATATGATTCGAATGTATATATACTGATATAATAGAGGGGTAGGGTTAAACAATGTGCAAAGGATCTATATTTCACAATGGAGAGAAAACAAAAAATATAGTCACATTTAAATTTCAAAGGTATGCTACTCTCAAATATATATCCAACAGAACTAAAAACATACCCACAAATATTATATGCAAATATTCACAGCAGCATTATTCATAATAGACCAAATGAAAATCCAAAATGTTCATCAACTGATGAGTAACCAAATATGGCATATCCATACAATGGAAAATTACTTGGCGATTAAAAGGAATGAAGTCCCCATACATGCTATGACATGAATGATCCTTGAAAACATTATGAATAGTGAAAAAAGCCAGATATAAAAGGCGACACATTGTGAGATTCCACTTATATGAAATATCTAGAATAGGAAAAATCTAAAAATTGAATTACGGTTGCCTGTGGGGAATGACATGGCAAGTAACTTCTAAAGGCTATAGAGGGGGCTGGGGATAGAGTGTTTATCTTGCATGCACAAGGCCCTGGGTTCAATCCCCAGCACCACCACCAAAAAAAAAAAAAAAAAAAAAAAAAAAAAGGCTATAGAATTTCATTTGTGGGTAATGAAACATTTTAAAATTGATTAGACAATGGTTATACAAATCTGAATAAACTAAAAACAATTTACAAACATTAAATGGGTGAATTTGTATGGTGTGTGAATTATATCTTGATGAAGTGGTTTTACTTTTTTTTTTTTTTTTTTTTTTTTTTTTTGCGGTGCTGGGGATCCAACCCAGGGCCTTGTGCTTGCAAGGTAAGCACTCTACCAACTGAGCTATCTCCCCAGCCCGGTTTTACTTTTAAAATAACTTTTTTCTTTTATCCCTCAAATCGATGAGGTTTGAATGAGATCAACCTACCAAAATATTTTGTTTTATACAAAATTATGTTCCTGAAGGAAATATTATTTACTTATTTCATAAGTAAAAAGTCATTTAAATACATTAAAGTGGCTCATTATAAAGGAATATCCCTGTTTCAGTGAAGCTTTTCATGAAGAAAATAATCACCCACAAATGTCTTATGGGTGTTAGATATTTTTAGAGAAGAGCACATCTGGGACAATATTAGAAGTATATGGTTATTTTCTTAATTTCAATGTTACTTAGCACAAGTGGGAGAGCCTAACCATCTGCTAAGATAAAGAATTTGTGAAGTCTGGCTTGAGTATAGATTAAACTCAGATGTATCTAAGATAGAGAAGATAAACTTCCTACCACTAAAACTCAGCTACTGATGAGGTTTCCTTACAAGAATATTTAGGGATTTGGTAACAAGACAAAGTTCTAATTTAAGTACTCAGCTTTAACTCTTAGATATTTGAAAACCTCTATTTCAGAAAAGAGAGAGAAAAAAATGACTTCTTAATTTAACATTATGGTCTTTTTAAGGTAATGTATTCTCTAATTTTTGAAAGATACAACAGTCAACAGAAACTGAGAGGTAATAAAAATGAATCAAAAATTAAGGAAGAGATTAAATCAAACGAAAATGGTTCCAGTAGTGCAAGCATTATAAAAAAGGTCAAAGATAAGGATGGTGGGATAATGAGTGATGTAAGAAAACATTTAATTTATGTATATTTGCAAATACATTTTCTATAACATAAAATAACTTAGTTTTAACTTAACTTTTTAAATATTGCTTTCCTTTTCATCTGATTAAGGAGTGATTAATCCTCAGTTTAAATTCCCCCTAAAAAATATCCTGCAGTTGTTTCAGTAACATTAGAGTTATATAATGTGCTCTTTAATTTTCAGTCTAAGAAGCACAGAATTCTTTGCATTTGACATATGTGGTAATTGTCAAGATAAATATTTGAACCTAACATATTCCAGAAATGTTTTAAAAAAACTTTCACAGAATCAAATCATAGAAGATAATGCAAGGTATGACTATTTATAGTACAGGATAGCTAAGTTTTAGGTCACTTTAATACCAATTTAATGAATACCACTTTGAAGACATATTGAATTTCTTTTCAAAGAAACAACCATATCATTTTATAAATGATAATAATAGTTATTGTAATGTTAAGATGTAAATATACTGTTGCTCTAGTAAACTACATCTGTTTAAGAATATGTAATAACATCTTCATTTTTTAATGGCTTAAATCAGTCCCTTAAAAGCAATGTAAATATTCACCATCAAAAGGAAAACGTTAACATATTAGACTTTGAAATCATATTTACAAATTTAAAAATCTAGTTTGTTTTAAATTCACTGACACATATATAACATGCATTTACTATATATTCATACATACACACACACTGTGGTAATTGTCTTCCCAGTTAATCATTTTTGCATTTTTAAAAAGAACAAAATTCTTCCCCAGAAAAGTGACAAGTCTTTTTCTAATCTTTACTACATTTAGTATGATTTCTTCAAATTTTATAAAGAACAGATCCATTTCTTTTTCAAGTTCCAACAATAACATATCATGAGATTTTTATCATCACTGTTTTCTGGAAAACCCATCACTTCAAAGGAAAATAAAATATTTCTATCTTCCTTCCTCAGATGCAAAGTTTTAAGGATCTCACATAGAACTCTGAAATAAATGCTAATAGTTTTGCATAAACTATACGCATACATACTTAGTCAAACGGAATACAAACATAGGGAGAACTATAGAATACAATTTCTATTCTGATATTAAAACACTGCATCACACCACTTTATTTTGGGGATAAAATTTCACTTAAATTAAAAACATGAATAAACTAAAAAAAATCTGAACACACCTTTGAAAAAATTAATTTTCAAAGGGTTTCCCTGTGACTTTTATTGAATACATCCTCCAACCCAGAAAATCTTTCCAAGTTATATAAATCAATCTCCTGAGTAATGAAAGACTTTGTTTCACTTACAAGATATCATTAAGTAGTCTTCAGAAGTGCTCTTGACATCATCATCATCATCATCATCATCATCATCATCTTCGGTTTTTATAGTAACTGTAGAACCAGGAACACCACCAGCTGCTTGTATCACAGTTTCTGTATCTGAATTAGTTACAAGAACCTCCTCTGATACCATTGTGGGAGAGTCAACTCCTGAAACGCAATCTTGAACCACATGTTCTAAGTGTCCATCAGGACCAGTAACAAGGTCAGCCACAAAAACTTGCTCAGGTACTCTAACAGTTTCTGTAATTAGTTCAGAAGTCAAGATATGATCCCCATCATCCTCTTCTAAGTCTTCTTCAATGGCAACATCAGCTTCAAGTACAGCTTCAGGAACAATCACACCTTCTGTTACTACATCAGTCTCTGTGATGATATCAGGCCCATGGACAACTTCAGCTGCAAGGCCATGATCAAGAGTTATCCCATCATCTGTGACGACATCAGAAACTAATACAGCTTCAGGAACTGAAACAACAATATGGTCTCCATCTATATGTGCAGTACCAGCCATCCCAGCCACTATAATACAAACAATTATCCAAAAAAAGATAAAGTTATTTTATTAATTAAAAGTACTATATTTAATACATTAACTGCTATAAAATATTACTTAATTATTAAAGTTCTTGCTAAATATAGCATTTTTAAAATATCACTGAAAATTTAACTGTAATAAAAATATCACTAACTAGGAATTGGAGTAGAGGTGGGTGAAAAAAGATGTTAGTAAAATCGAAATTAATACCAAAAAAAAAGTACTTTATTTTCAAGTAAAACATAAAAGCAATAATGACACACCACCACACCCCAAAGAGACAGATAAAAAACAGTGGTAATGCTATAGGTTGGTGAGAATGTGGAGAAACTGGATCTCTCATATGTTGTTGGTGGAAATGTAAAATGGTAACAGCCACTCTGGAAAATAGTTGGGTAGTTTCATACAAAATAGACATTCACTTACCATAAAACCAACAATTGCTCTCCAGGGCATTTTTCCCCAGAAACCTTAAAACATATGCTTATTCAATAATTGTACACAAAAATTCACAACTCATAAAAGCTATTACTCATAGTAGCAAAAAACTGGAAACAAACCAAATGTCATTTATCAGGTAAATGATTGATTAAACCAATTCTGGCATACCCTTACTATATAATACTACTCAACAATAAAAAGGAGCATACTATGATACATTCAAAAACCTGAATGAATCTCCAGAAAATGATTCTGAGTGAAAAAAAGTCATCATTGAAATTTCCATACTGTATAATATATAAATGGAATAATTGGTATAACAGTCTTAAGATAATAAAACTACAGGGATGAAGAACAGATTAGTAGTTGCCAAAGATGGAGTATGTGTGTTAATAGAACAAGAATAGCATATGTATGGTGATGGAACAATTCTGTGTATTCACTGTGGTGGTGTTTACGATAATCCATACATGGACTAAAACCATATAGGTACTATACACACCCACACACACACACACACACACACACACAAATCTGTGTAAAACAGTGAAAACTGAATGTGGTCTGTAGTTCTAGTTAACAGTAATTACCAATGTTAATTTTCTACTTGTGATATTGTACTATGGTTACATAAAATGCCAACACTGGAGAAAAACATTAAAACCCTATATACTACTTTTCCCTAATTCCTGAGAGTGTATATTTTTTTCAAAGAATAAAATGAAAATAAAGACATTAACAAAAAAATTAATATATTCAAATAAGTTAATAAAATATATTATAAAATATGTATTATAAACATGAAAGTCCCTGAACTTGTTTCACCTATAAGAATTAATGTATCTTAAGTGGAAGGCATTATTCAACACCTTATTTAGTGGATCAAAAAAACTAATCATTTTAGACTAAATTTTGGTTTGATAATAGTAAATCTACAACAGGATCAAAACTTAAATGTTTTTCATGAGCAGCAGGGTAAATACCAACTCCCACTTGCCTTGCAAATATTGTATAAGCATAAACTCTCTTCATAAGGAATCATTACATTCTGCCACTCTGAGGTGGTAAACAAGATTGTTTGTTGTCTCTAGTAATAAGAGAAATGCAAATCAAAACTACCCTAAGATTCCATCTCACCCCAATTAGAATGGTGATTATCAAGAACACAAGCAACAATAGGTGTTGGCGAGGATGTGGGGAAAAAGGTACACTCATACATTGCTGGTGGGGTTGCAAATTAGTGCAGTCACTCTGGAAAGCAGTATGGAGATTCCTCAGAAAGCTTGGAATGGAACCACCATTTGACCCAGCTATCCCACTCCTTGGCCTATACCCAAAGACTTAAAATCAGCATACTACAGAGATACAGCCACATCAATGTTCATTGCTGCTCAATTCACAATAGCCAGATTGTGGAACCAACCTAGATGTCCTTCAGTTGATGAATGGATAAAGAAACTGTGGCATATATATATACAGTGGAATATTGCTCCACCATAAAGAATGATAAAATTATGGCATTTGCAGGCAAATGGATGAAATTGGAGAAAATCATGCTAAGTGAGATAAGCCAATCTCAAAAAACTAAAGGATGAATGATCTCGCTGATAAGCGGATGGTGACATATAATGGAGGGTGGGAGGGGTTAGTGTTAGGGTTAGGGTTAGGTTTAGGGTTAGGGTTAAGGAGGATGATGAGAATGGAGGAAGGAAGGACTGTACAGAGGGACAAGAGGGGTGGGAGGGGTGGGGGAGAAGGGAAAAAAAATAATAGAATGAATCAAACAACATTATCCTATGTAAATTTATGATTACACAAATGGTATGCCTTGACTCCATGTACAAACAGAGAAACAACATGTATCCCATTTGTTTACAATAAAAAAAAGATTGTTGGCCTGGTTATAATGAAATTATCTACATCTAGTTAAAATAAATTATAATAAAATTTTGTTCTGAAATAATTCATCACAGAAGTCTTTTCCACCCAATGATCACTTTCTATAAACTATGAGAGAATGCCATTTGCCATACAATGTTCACTATTTTTAATCAATTCACCATGGAAGTTAGTTAACATGAATAGAGACCAACTGACACCATCAAAAACCCAGCCCATCAAATAATAAAGTAAGAAGGGAACGCTGCTCAACTTTCACTGGAGCTCTTCAGAGCATCTCCCTTTTTATTCTCTTGAATACTTGTCACCGTTCTCAAACTCTAATCTAAACCACCAGATTACCTCAAAAAGAATACCATGATTCTGCAAATCTGTTAGACAAAGGGAATTTGTATAAAACAGATACTTTTATTCATTTATTATTCCACTGGATGTTTAAGAGACAGGAAAGAGGTGAAGTTTCAAATTTAGCATTTAATCTAGAAATGTGATGGCTTTTAGCATGAAAAAAATAAATATTAAGTGCACAAAATTCACAGTACTATAATTCTACATAAATAGATAATAAAATTACTATTTCATAAAATCTTTATACAAATCAAAGACTTAAAATATAGGAAATACCACTTATTTAGAGCATTGCTGGAGGTTAGTTGGTTCCTGAGAGTAGATACAGAGAAGGATAGAATAATGCTTATACTGACCTGGGTTCTGATTAACTTCACTGTGTGGATTCATTCTAAGAAGATGGAATAAGTGCCTTTCATTTTGTTTTATTTTGTTCTTTTTATTATTATTATGTGGGTTTTTTTTTATTGAACTCATGGACACTTTAAAACTTAGCTATAACCCCAAACCTTTTTGTTTCTTGAGACAGGGTATCGCTAAGTTGCTCAGACTGGATTTGAACTTGTGATCCTCCTGCTTCGGCCTCCCAAGTGGCTGGGAGCAAGTTCACCAAGCCTCTAGTGGGAATTTACAGGTAAAAATAAGTCAGATCTTAACCAAAATAAATCTAAATATGCTTGTTTACCCTGAACCAAATGATCTTAAGTATTCTAGAACAAGAATTGATGAGTCTAGCACAGGATTCTGGCAGATTACTCAGACCAAGATCCAAGATGGCTCCTATTAAATTTTACTCTTCCCTCTACTCAGTTTATCTGTTAGATTTCACTGTATACCTAAATAAAATCATTTATTTAGCTATACACTAGCTATATTTATTAATTACTGATAATGAGCCAAGCAACCAGATAATATTTTATGTATATTTTCTCACTTAATTCTCAGAACACATATATAAGACGGGTATTATTATCCTCAAATTCAATATGGAGAATCTATAGTTTAGAGAGGTTAAGTAAACTTGCCAAGGTTCAATGTAGGAACTGAGCTTACTATTTAACTCCAGACTAGTTATTTTTTTTTATTTGCCTAGGAGGATAGTTTATTTACTTACTATAGAAACTGTTTTAAAAAGATATTTATAGGATTAACCAAGTGGGGCACTGTTAGAAGACTAATTTGAGGGAAAAAGTAAAAAAAGACCTATCACCTAGAAACTCATTTAAATTTTAAAACATTTCACAAGTATCACTAAAATAGTATGAAGAATTTACCTTACTAGTATAGGAAAATATAAATGAGAAGAAAAACAAGTGTGAAATGAATGCCATAACCAAATAACAGTAGGAAACAAGTCCTGACTTCCAGTATTTTCCATCTTACTTAAGTTACTTAATTTAAATGTGAATATCTGCAGTTTCACCAGAGTAATGGAATAAAATTTGTTATTTGTTGGGTGTGTCTTGTACTACTGTCTAAGACTATTTTCTTTTTAACTTCTAAAACAACATAGACTTTTTGCAATATCAAACTCTAATAAAACAATTATTACACTGACACACCACAAAAATAGCCCAATGTTCTAAAATTTTAAACCTCAACTATCTTTCAGAATAAATTGGTCTAACAATTCTAGATTAATGGTTCAAATTTTCTATATAATAGTTACTCCATATTCCCAACCAAGAACTTTATAGAATTTAGAGTTCTTGACACGTAGGGTATTTATTTGGTTAGCTCTACCTACACAGGCCAAATTCAATGTTTCACAAATATAACTAAATTCATTCATTTCAAATATCAAAGTTTTGATGCTAACAGAAATTCAAAATGAATATATCTAATTTCAAATGAAATGTTAGAATTTAGAAAACTTAACAGATGGGTAAATAAGCACAGGGGTTGCTTTAGTAAAAAATATATGAATCAATAGAACTAAAATTTCCAAAAGTCTTCTTAACAAAGTTTTCTTTAGGAGTATACCTGTTTTGACATCTTTCCATTTCACAAAATAGCATACACCTATGTATGAAATTGTGATCACAACTATATATCAAATACAGAAATTCCTGTCTTCTAAGAGTTTAGAATCTATTTACCAAGGAAATACATAGGTTAACATATTTTAGATCAATATCATCCCTAACCACAAATTAGTGGACTTTACCAATATAAGTTATAATTGATTTAACTGGAAATTAAGAAAAATATCTTGGGCTGGGTTGTGGCTCAGTAGTACAGCACTTGCCCAGTACATATGAGTTCAATCACCAGCACCACATAAAAATACTAAATAGGGCCAGAGATGTGGTCTAGTGGTTAAGTGTCCCTGAGTTCAATTCCCAGTACCAAAAAAAAAACAAACAAACAAAAAAAAAACTAAATAAATGGAATAAAGGTATTGGGTCCATCTACGACTAAAAATATTTTTTATGTCCACTTTTTCATTCACTTTACTCATGAGAAATTTCGCATTTCATTGAAAATGTGAATTTCAATGACCACATAAAGGAGTAGGTTAATTTCCCAGTCATCTCCATTCTTTAAGTTACCTAGGTTGTTTTTTTTTTCTTTTCTTTTTTTTTATTGTAAACAAATGGGATACATGTTGTTTCTCAAATATTTTAAAATATATCTTAAAAATATAAAAACAATTTAGTTGACATTTGATTTTTATACCTATATTTAATGAACATAAAAAATGGAATTAAAAAGAACACATCCTTTCATAAAACCAATAACCAAACATACTATTAGAGAGTTAAATCACAAACCAGTGTATAACAGAAAGTAGTGGTTTCATATTTTTGTCTGTGATAAATAAGTTTAATTTCTCTTTTAATTTCTCATTTTAGATGTGGCTTCAAATTATACTATGAAAATACCAATGAAAAACTTTAAGTAGTTCTTAAAGTCTTCAATTTTATTACGACAAGGGGTAGTAGAGGAAAACTTTGTTTTCTAGGCCATAACATTTATGTTTGTGTATAAATATATGTGTGTATGTGTATTCACCCCAGTTCAAATAAAAGGATGCAAAGATGTGTTCATTCTGTGGTTTCAAGTATGCCTTGGCACATTGCCACATGCCTCCAAGGGCACAAGTCTAAGATGCAAAGCTGTAGGTCAAACAAGAAATTGTTCTAATGTACTAAAACTGTTTCAACAACCTAAATATCTGTCTACAAATGAATGGATACACATAATGTGGTTTACCTATACTATGAAATAAAATTTGAGAATACAAATGAATGAAGTACTAAAACATGCAACATGAATGACACTTGAAGTCATGCTAAGGATAAAAGTCAGACAAAAAGGTCTTATATTATAAAAAATATTCAGAATAGGAAAATCCATAGATTAGTGGATGCCTAGTGCTGGTAAGGAGGGAGAAGATGGGGAATAACTGCTGGTGAGTATTAGGGCTTTTCATTTATTTTTCAGGGTTACACAATATTCTAAAATTACTCCCAAGGTGATGGTTGCACAATTCTCTGAACATGCTAAAAACCACTGAAATGTAAATTTTAACAGAGGTGGATAGTTTGGTGTATGAATTATATCAATAAAAATACAGAAGGAAAAACATATATAAAAATTTTAAATAGCATGTTTTACTTCCCTAGCAACTAAAATAGAATAAAGTATTAAATGTAATAAAGTATTAATTACACCTCAAGGCACTGAAGATGAACAATGGAAAGGAAAGTAAGAGGAACACCAAGTAAATATTCACTAGCATCAATCAGATGATTGTCATCCTTTGGAAGGAAACACATTCTACTTGGTAATAGGAGCATCTTCAGGAGTAAAGGGAGTCATGGCAAATTACGAAGTGTTACAGATTAGTTAATGTTTTGTATTAAATAGGAAAAATACTATATTACTTCCATTTTTAAAATATAAATTTTAGGGGCTGGGGAGATAGCTTAGTCGGTAGAGTGCTTGCCTTGTAAGCACAAGGCCCTGGGTTCAATCCCCAGCACCCAAAAAAAGTAAAATAAAATAAATTTTAAATAGTAAAAAAGTAAAGTTGACATTTCAACCAAAAATTACTTATGCTGAAATTAGTGTATTCCAGTGTTCTAAAAACTATCACCTTTTGAGCCAATAATTCACAAGGACATATATAACCACTTATTTTTTTAGCCCTGTTGTCTCTCCTGTAGAATTTATTTTGTACATTTTCCCATTCCAAATCATTTCTAACTCAACACAATTAATTTATCTTTTAGGAGAATAAGTCCATGATTCCTTTCTACATCATCAATTAACTACACAGGCATTCCAATCCTTACAACATTCAAATATAATGTACCCAGGTTTACTCAGTCTGACAACAATGTCAAAGAATCATCGAAACGGAGAGAACCTTAAATATTATTTAGTCCAGCCCACTCATAAAAGTGAATTCAGTCATTTAGCCAAGTTACACACCTAATAAACAGCACCTCCATGTCTACAATCCACTTTTTCTGATACTTATTACTCTGGGTTTTTCATATGGAACCAAATGACATATTTGATGACATTATCCAAAAATAGTAGTGTCATTTCTAATTTGAGCAAAGTATCATGGGTTCTAGTTCTCCATCACTAATTTCAGTTTCAAAATCTCTGTTACCTTATGTTTCCTGTTTACCTTTTATCCCAATTTACCATTTGTATTTTCTGCTTTTACTCAGATCTTGAGTTTTTATGATCACATTCCTGCTTCTTTTATTTCAGATATTTCTATCTCCTCTGTAATTCAGACCAACCCTGCCTGCATTCATTTATTTTGTTGACTATCAATAGAGTTTTAGCATCTCCATCAAAAAGACTACTTTTAAGAGGCTACTAAAACACTTGACCACAAAAATAGGGAGGTTTTTTTCTTTAAAAAGAAAAATGTATACTACTAATAACAAATTTCTCAGGAAAAGCATCAGAATAAAATTAATTACCAAGTGCATGATTTTGCCTATATCACTTTATATGCATCAAACTACTCTGAATTGGTGAAAACACTTCCTTTTCCAGATTTATTAACAATACTACTTAAAATGTATGTTAGAAAGCCAATTTAAAATTTCCTACACCTGGTAATTTATACGTAAGTATAAATATATTTACAACGTAACATAATTATGTACTTACTAATGCAACCTAAGGGGGCTGGGAATATAGCTCAATTGGTAAAGTGCTTGCCTAGCATGCCCAAGGCCCTGAGTTCGATCTCCAGGACTACAAAAAAAAACAACTAATGCAACCTAAGTTTTTCATTTCCAGTAACAATATTTCTATATTCCAAGTTTGCTTACTTCGGTTCCCCCACAAACTACAAAAATTATTTAAGTATACCACTGACACAGATTTTAAGCAACTAAGCCCTATAATTTTATTTTTCTAGTAAGAGAATAATTTTTCATTATAAGTCTTCCCTTCCTTAATTTATTTTTGATATTTAGTATGTTCTTACTTTTAAAAAAGAAAAAATGCAACAAAGAAAATGCTTTACCAAAATCCTGCATAATCATGGTATGGGCCATTCTAGAGTCTGATGTGTGCAATCCAAGACTTCCACCACCCGAATCCATACTTAGCAAAGTTCATTCAAAAATATCTGTAAAAGAAATGAATTTAAAAATAGTTTACATTTATCTCAAGCCAGTTTTTTTGAGAAAAAAAAAGCAACTGAAAATATGCTTCTCAACCAGGTGTGCAAAGCTTATTACAAACAAAACAAAACAAACAAACAAAAACCCCAAAACCTGATTAGATGGTTTATGTGATAACTATAATTAAAAGAAGGGGTAGGTGGAAGTAAATCAAAGATTATGGAGAATAAGGCATGGTAAAGGTGATGAGCCATAGAGAAATGACAGAAGCAAGCAAAAGAACAAAACTGCAGAATTGAGGTTAAGATTAAAATACAGGTTATAAAAGAAGAAAAAGAACAAGATGAGAACAGACAATAGTTGGGATATTTATACATTACTAGAGGACTCAGATGTCTAGTATTAGTGAATTTCATCCAGTAGCTCTCATCCATTTCTTCCAGACCCAGATCAGCCCTGCAGCGGAGCTCTGCAGATAAACTTGTATTCACCTCTGGCTCCTGGGGTTCTACTTATAATGTAAAATGTTCTATCCCAGTTTCCCTGGAGTTCTTTGAACCAGTAAGGACTTCTGGCCTCACTCTACTACATTCTCTTGTCTCACAGTTTTGAGGACTCATGAAACATGACTGCTTCCTAAATATGGTAAAGATAAGATCAATCACATACAAACATTTAGCAAAGTATTTCAGCATATCATTTTAATTGTACAACTGACTTTTTTTTCAGTAGTGATAAAAAAATCATGCTAGCCTCATGGTGGTTTTGAAAGCAAAGGCTCAACTTATTTCATTTAAAATGATTTATCATAGATTTAAGATCATCAGAGAGTAAGGAACATAAAGCTAAATGCTGACAATCTATTTCTTATAATTACTTATGTGCATTTACCTTTCAAATGTAAGATTCTAAGTAAATCAAACAAAAAAAGTATAAATTTCATAAGGCATTTATCACATTTTCATTTAGAAAGTGTTTAATACACTCGGATATACTGCTCAAAAGGTGATATATATATATATATATATATATATATATACACATCATATATAATGAAAGTTTTACAAAGCTGCCATGTAAAACAAAATCTATTCTTAAATGCTGAGAGATTGCTAAGTGTTTTCTTCCTCTGCCTTAAGGCTCTACAGTACACAATAGGGTAGAAGAACTTCACAGGGTAATTCCTTAGCAACACTGGAGCTAAATACAACATATGCATAAATATGCTACAGCAGTGAGTGACATTTATATTTATCAATGGATTCAGACAAAATTACTTATCTATACCTAAGTAAAATTACCTAGTTTTAGAAATTCTTAGCCTTTTAAAATATTTTTTTCAAACATCAAATTGTTTCACCTTTCTGCTAAACAACATGAGGTCAAGAGGCCAAGAGAGTTCAGAATAAATTACCTGTAAGCTCACAAAACAAATTAAAATGCAATAAAGACTTATTTTTAACACTTAACTACTCTTTGGTCTTCAATTTAATTGATCTCTTTATAACAGAACAATTATGAATGCTTTAAATTTATTTAATAGTTAAATAAAAGATTAAATAACTTGTTAATCACCTTCATATGATTGCCTTGAAGAAATTGTAGATTTTCTTACACATTGTAAAGTAAAATCTGCAGCAATTTCTCCTTATTTTTCCTTCTGAACTATGTTATTTTCTTTGGGAAAATGTTCTTTTTACCTATTGTAAAAATATATTCAAAATTAGATATTTTAAAACATTCTAAACCAAATCCCTTACACAACTTAGGAATGTTTTTCTTTACACTTCAACTTTCAGGATGAGGCTGGGAAGAGCTCATGTGCTCAAATCTGTGTTTATCGAAAAAGCAATCAAAAGGGATGCCAAGAGAAACAACTATCTATTGCAACATGTGCAATGTTATTACACTTAAAATTTGACCACTTCATTAAACCAAAATCTTCTCTTAAAATTCATTTTAAATCCACTAGGAACACTTTATTTTGGAAAGTATAAGAGATCCAAGAGCAAGGTTTACCCTTGCTAAATCCATACAAAAATAACCACCCTAGTACTCAGTTAAGTGTAAAAATTACAACATATAGTGCAAATATTATGAGAAGTATCAAACTGTATGAATACCAAATAAATAAATTGGAGCACCTTTTTTTCACATAGGAACTTTCAATAAGGTCAATAATAAATGAGGCAAGAGAACAGCAGTTTGTTAAGCATTCAATAACCAAGAGATAGCTAGATTTCTCAGTCTTCTCTAGAGTGTACCTCAATATCCTTATGGTATGGAGGTAACATACCAAGTATGCTTCAAGTAAACATCTTTCCATCAATGCACGAGGAGCAGAAATCATGAAAATAGAATTTTACTCGCATATGTGTCCTCTAAACATAGCTCATTCAGGACCAAGCTTCTCAGTGTTGTCAATAGGGTGAAGCACAGAAGAGAAAAGATAAGGCGGCAGAGCAGGAGAATGCGAAAGTAGTATTTGTAG
Organism: Sciurus carolinensis; assembly: GCF_902686445.1. Taxonomy (NCBI): domain Eukaryota; kingdom Metazoa; phylum Chordata; class Mammalia; order Rodentia; family Sciuridae; genus Sciurus; species Sciurus carolinensis. Next base: position 65,965,176 of record NC_062232.1, on the reverse strand, counting down.
AGACAGAAGACAAAGGAACCCTGGCAAGTAGCAGTATTGCAGCTTTGGACGCAGCCCTCTTCCCGCATAAGTCTTCCCTTTCCCACGACCATGCCAAGTTTCAATCATTTCAAGCAGAACGCACACATGTGCCCATGTTTAAGATCTGTCTTGATCTTAAACCCAGGGAGAGAACCTTCGCACTGGAAATGAAGAGACCGATGAGACAAGAATATCCTTTCCTCCCCTCCTCCCTCTTCTCACTTGGTGCAGCGGTCGCCACCGCCACTACCCACGCCGTGCTGCCCAGCCCCTCAGCCGCCTCCCGCTCCCTCTGCCCTGCTACGTGGGAGACGGCTGGGAACCAAAATGGTGGTGTTTTAGTGGAGGCGACAGTTGCCGCACACAGCACCCCCCTCCCAGGCTGTGAGGGTTCCCTACTCCCTAAAATGCCCGATTGAGTGCCACTTCTTTGCAAATCCTGCCATCCCTCACGCATTCCAAAGGTTAACATCAGCAGCGGGCGGGGGAACAGAAGCGACACGGTGGGGGGCGAGACTGAAAGGAACATGGTGGGGGGTCGCTGAGAGAAAATGTCAAGGGGACGCCGCATTCTTCACTTCATCGTTTTGTTTTCCGCCATTTTCCCGTCACCCTAAACCACCGACGGCCTCAACGACGGCTGTAGCTCCCTGGGGCTCTGGCCTAGGGTAATAAGAGGTTGGCTACGTGTTTATGTGTGTGTCGCGGGGCGGGGGGAACCCTTACTTTCTTCAAATCCTTCAGTCCCTGCCAGCGGCTGAGAACTGTTCGCCTGAGGGTGAGGGAAAAGCCTAGAGAATAGACGCCACTTCCATTGTTCCCTTCTCCTCACACTGTATACTGGGTGTGAGCTTCTCCTGCCCTCACACAGGAGGAACTGAGTGCGGCGGACCCAAGTCCCTTTAGTTTCTCTTCAGTAGTCTCCTTACCTGCGGCCGCCGCCACCGCCACCGCCGCCGCCGCCACCACCGCCGCCGCCTCCGCCTCCGCCGCCGCCGCCAATCGCACTAGGACCTTGATCTGGATTGCTGCGGGGGGGGGGGGGCGGCAGCTGTGGATCCGTAAGGTCCTCACATTAAGGTTTCCGAGGTTCCGCAGCCCGAGCCAATCACAAGCTACTCTGCGTCTGGGAGGCGCGTCGTCTTGTCCTCCTTTATATCGCTGCTGACATGCTGAGGTTGCATTACGTCACGCTACCCTTGCTGCAGGGTAGGGGGCCACGAGGGATCGCGCGCAGGCGCGCGCGCGGGAGATTGAGGAGCCCGCGCTGGGTTTGTGCTTGGAGACCCCGCGGACTTGCAGCTGGGGCTGCAGCGCTGGTCGAATCCAAGTGCGCAAGCCCAGATCTTGGCGCGCCCCTGAGGAGTTTCCGTGGGAAGATTTTCTGTTTTCCAGGTTTCCCTAGGGAGATGAATAGGGTGGGGAGGGGGAAATCAATGACAGAATGACCACTCTTTGAATCTCTAATATAAATTGGATGGCACAAAACAAAACGAAACAAAACAAACAAAACCGGCCCGACCCTCGAGGATTTGACAAATTAGACTAACCAGAGAGATTAGAGGTGTTCTTCTCCACCAAAACAAAAACAAAAACTGTGTGTTTTGCTGTTTCCTCTTACCCTTCATTCTTTTTCTATTTCCTAATGGTAGACAGTAATGAAGAAAGTAAAGGAGAGTTAAAAGCATGGAAGAGAAAGGTGGACGAGGAACCTAAATGCAGTGAACACTAAATATTTCTTGAACGTGTCACTTTCAGCTTCTGTCAGCATCTGGAGAACAGTAAGAAATTCTGCGGATGAGGGGTGGAGAAAAGAGTGATGAGATATGACTGAAAGGCAGGTGAGGACTAGATTGTATTTGCAAAGTATCTTACATTCTGATAATTTATCTTTAATTCTATAATCTTTTGGAATTGATAGCAGTACTTTAGTGGGGAAAGGATACGATCCTTTGAGAAAATATTAAGTCATTAACTGTGTATAATTTGAATATTTATAAATAAACATGTTATTATTGTGAATTATCTAGAAGACAATATTTGAAAGCAGGAGTACAGGATCTGACTCATATCAGTCCAGGAGGTACTAAACTTTCTCTGTAAAGGGCCTGGTAGTAAATGTTTGGATTTTGTTATAGTAACAATTTTTAAATTTTGTTAGTGCCATGGGGGTGGGAGGGATGGAATCCTGGACCTCACACATGCTGCACAAGTACTCTACCATTGAGTTATACCACCAACCTAGTAAAATATTTTCGAGGGTCATACCATATCTCACAAATACTCAACTCTGCCATTGTAACCTCAAAGCAGCCATAGACAATATATACACAAGTGAGCATGGTCATAATACAGTAGAACTTTATTCATGAAAACTAACATTAGAATTTTATTTCATTTTTCTGTGCCATGAAAATTATTGTTTCTTGACATTTTTAACTATTTGAAAATATAAAAACCATTCGTAGTTATAGGTCATTAAAAAAAAAAACAGGCAGTTGTTCATATGTGGCATGTGGACCATAGTTTTACGGTCCTAGAAGTTGTCATTCATTTATACTTTTATTTTCCTTCCTAGATGAAGAAAGGTATTTTATGAGTGTGTTCCCATGTGTGACATGTATTTCCCTATTTTATACCCTGGCAAACACTACTTAATGGTCTTTTAGTGACAGTTCCAACAGATAAATAAAAAAAGAAAGTTGAAAAGTTGTGGGGTTTTTCTACCAATCAACTTAGTGAATTGCACACTGTAGTAGATAATTTTTAAAACTTGAAGATCATCCTTTCTTCTTTTCCTCTCCAAAAATCTGGTCATTCAAAATATCCTGAGAATTCTATCTCCTTTATTTCTGTGTAGTTGAACCTTTTCCCCCAATTCCTAATATTATTATTTTGTTCAGATTCACATTCTTTCTTACCTGCATCATTGCAACACTCTGCTTAGTAGACCTTCTGGGTCCCTATACTCAAAAAATGCCAAATTTTTTTTTTAAAAGTCACCAAATTAGGAAAACATCTCATATTGAGATTCCCCACTCCTTTCTCACTTCAGTTGAAGTTCTGGCCAATTGCGACTGTTATAATCTCTTCCGACTCATTTCTTTGCTACAAGTCTGTCTACTCCACTAGATATCTTTTACAGCATAGAATCTACATCAACAGAGTTAACTTGCATCACAAAACTAATATCTCACTACTCTGCTTAAATGTTGCTGTCAATTGCTCCTAGATCTCTTGGCACCCAGGTAAGGATAGAATGGTTGTGGTAATTCCAGCTAGCAACAGTGGGGAAGACCATTCAACACAGGCCTTTTGGGTATTTGGTCAACATTTAAAGGAGGAAACTGACTACTTTGTGGAAGAACTATTAAGCAGGGCACTTTGTGCTATTTTTTAAGAATAGTGTTGTTTTTATATCCATGCTTTAGTATTTCTGCATTTTCATAGTAGCTGCAAGACTAATAATATTAATGAGGTGCTATAAACTGATATAATTTATAGCTTGCTTCTTTTTATAGCTTGATACCTTCAACCTTCTGCTGCCCTCTTCAAATCTTAGCCATCTAAAAGTGGTATGTATGCTATGGGACAGTTAAACATCAAGTAGTGTTGTCTCTTCTTCCTTATAGTTACCAGATGGAAGATTTCTTCAACTCCTGTCTTTATGAAAGAGATTTGTCAAGAGACACAGTTAGAAAAAACATAAACTGGTTTTTTTGTTTGTTTGTTTTTGTTTTGTTTTTTTTCTTAGTGAGATGAAAATAAACCCGGATATAGAGCAGGCCTCCTCCAAGAGGGGAAGGGATGTGGGGTTTCCTGCCAGGTAGGTTTTTATATTTGGTCTTGGACCTTCCCTCACACATTATGAATTTGGGCATGGGATTATTTTGGTTCCCTGCCATGACTTAGTGTTGCACCTGTGCCAATTTTGCCATGTTGGAAAATTTCCAGCATAGAATACAGCCATTTTCTCCAGATTGACAGAGCTATCTGGCCACAAGAAAGCAGTCCCTAAGAAGTACAGCTTTCAGGTGGGTACCATCCAGGGGCAGAGACTGAATTTCCTTTCCCCACTTCCCTTGCTCAAGTCTATCTAGGCACCTATTCTAATATGACTATGGAATCACAGTGTGTCAACAATTATACTGTCTTTTATGTGAGCCTCATCTGTGAAAACTTATATCCTCTTCTTGCTTTCTCTGTAATCCTCACAATTCCCAAGAATATAATCCAAAATAAATGAAAATAAGCATAGTCAAATACTCAAAATTTCCAGAAGACCACTCTGTAACTGAATACTATTTTACATTACCAACACTCACATTTGTATTTGTATTTACATGCACACAAGCACCAGATAGTACTAATTTAATTGTCCTTGGATGATTTGAAATAAAGGGATTTGACTTCATTTGTAAATTATATGATTCTACCAGGTGTACTGTACAGAATACAATTTCTTCATAGAGTGGTGAGGGAAGTGAGTCATCCCATAGCATACAAGAAGGAAAGCCACAATCGAAATGCCATTTCAGAGTCATATTCATGTGGTGAGTAGCAATTTAGTTTCAGTAAAACAATAAAATATATAATATTAAATAATACTGTTAATTTATTAATTTTATTATTTATTGTTTGGTTTTATAATTGTAAAAACTTCAGAAGCCCAAAGCATGTATTTCTTCCTTGCACTTATACTTGTTTAAGCAAAAGTATAAGAAAACTAATTTAAGTTACCACTGAAGAATACAGTTTTTCCTTATAATAGTCTATAATAAAAATATAAAAAGACACACAATAGTCTATAAATACCATCCTACACAAAAAGTACCAGAACTTCTTGGGGGAAATAGCAAATTCCCTAATTCAGATGGGAAATAAGTGTGATGACAGTGTGTCATTTTGATGTCAGAGAGCAAAGAAACCATCAAGACTAATGTGATCATGTCCAAAGTGTACATAAGCATAAAAATAACAGTACCTGAGAATGATGGAATCACATCAAATATGTAAAAAATGTATGAGCTGAGTAAGGATAAATAGAGAAATCCTCCCATTCCCAAAGAAAAACATCAGTGGATTCCATTTTTCTTTTATGTGTAAAACATCAACTCCATACTCTGACAATAAACAATAAGAAGTACCCACCATTTAATTCTACTTTTCCTATACAAACAATTTTAGGATGAATAAATAGGCTTAGTTGGATTAGACAAATTTTGTTTGTTTTACAAGAAGTATCATTAGTAAATGTAGCCAATTACCATTTCACAAGCTCAAATGAAATAACAAATCTAGCAAGATCATCAGTGGGTGAAACATGAACCACTATGGAAACCATTATGAAAGTTCTTTAAAAATCTAAAAATGAAACTATTATATGATCCATCCATACTGTTCCTGCATATTTATTCAAAGTAATTAAAGACAGCATACTCTAGAGATACATGCTTCACAATAGACAAGTTATGGAATCTCTTTAGGTGTTCATGAACAGAAGAATGGATGAAGAAAATGTGGTATATATACAGAATGGATTTTTATTCAACCATAAAGAAGAATGAAAGGATTTGCAGGAAAATGAATAGAATTAGAAAGCAACAAGTTATTTGAAATAAGCCAGGCTCAGAAGTACAAGTATCACGTATTTTCCATCACACATGAAGCTAGAGAGTAAAATGAAAAAAGTCGTTCTTAGGAAAATACAAGAGAGATCATTAAGGTAGAGGAAGGGGACTGAAAGAGAGAAGGGTAAGGGGAGGTGAAATTGAACAAATTATGCTATATTCATATAAGAATGTGTTACAGTTAAACCCACTTCTGTATAACTAATATGCACTAATATAAACATCATTAGACAAATGAAAATGAAGATCCAAAGGAACTATCACTATATATCTATTAGATCAAGTAAAATAAACATAATTATCATATCAAATTCTGGTGAGTATCTTACTAAATTGATGAGGCTGGCCTCGAATTTGTGATAATCCTTCCTCAATCTCCTGAGTCACTGGAATTGAAGGTACGTGCCATCACACATTGCTTTTTATCTTATTTATCATGGTAAACAAACTTAACTTTAGATCAACATTCATAACATGTATTAAATTTTACAAAAAATATTTTTAACTAAAGGAACAATGCTGTAAAGTCTATTTCTATGATGTAGTCATCTTACATAACTGAAAATTTATATCCACTTACCCATTGAACAACAACTCACCATTTCCCATTCTTCCAGTCCCTAGCAACTAATTTTCTATTATTTTTCTCTGAGTTCAACTATTTAGAAACTGTATGTAAGTGAAGTTATGTAGTATTTGTCCTTCCGTATCTATCTTATTTCACTTAGAATAATATAATCTGTTTCTCATGTTATCACAAATTGCAGGATTACCTTCAATTTAATAGGTGAATAGCATCCCATTGTATCTATATGCCATTTTATTCATTATTAGTTGGACTTTCAGATTGTTTCCAGATCATGGCTATTGTGAACAGTGCTTCGGTGAACATGGTAGTGCGGCTGTCTTCCAGATCCTAATTTCATTTCTTTTGGATATACACTCCAAATTTAAATTGTAGATTATATGTAGTTTTATTCCCAATTTTCTGAGGAAACTCCATACTGCCTTTTATGATGATTGTACTAATTTACTTTCTCACCAATAATGTACAACTGTCCTTTTTCACTTCCTTGCCAGCAATTTCTATCTTCTGATGTTTTGATAACAGCAATGCTAATAGATGCAGAAGTGGGATTATTTTTCACTTTGGTTTTGATTTGCATTTCCTCAATGATTGTTATTGTTGAGCATCTATTTATGTATTTATTGACGTTCTGTATGTAGTCTTTGAAAAATGTTTATTCAAGTTCTTTGCTCACGTTTTAACTGGGTTATTTTATTCCATTTTAATTTTTATTTTTTGCTAGTGAGTTGTAGTAGTTCAATATATATTTTGAAGATTAGCCTTAGTATATCTGAGAACGTTTCTCCCATTTTGTAGGTTTACTGTCTCCTCTGTTGATTGTTTCCTTTGTTTTGTAGAAACTTTTTTTTTTTTGATGTAGTCTCACTTGTTCATGTTGGCTTTTATTGCTTGTGTTTTTGGTGTCATATCTAAGAAATCATTGCTGGGACAAATATCGCAGAACTTTGCTCTTGTTTCCACCTATGAGTTTTAAGGTTTAAGAATTTATGTTTAAATCTTTAATCCATTTTAAATTGATTTTTGTGTATGCTGTTAAAAAAGATTCAGTGTCATTCTTTTGTATATGGATATCCAGTTTCCCAGCACTGTTTGTTGAAAAGACTGTCATTTCCCTAGTTTTGCTTCTTTGTTTATTCATACTGAGAATTAAACCCAGGGTTGCTGAAGCACTGAGCAGCATTCCTAGCCCTTTTTTGTTTCAATTGTAGACAGACACATTACCTTTATTTTATTTATTCATTTTCATGTGGTGCTGGGAATCAAACCCAATGCCTCATGCATGCTAGGCAAGTACTCTACCACTGAGCTAAAATCCAAGTCCCTCAGCCCTTTTTCATATTTTTGTTTTGAGACACGGCCTTGCTAAGTTGCTTAGGGCCTTGCAAAGTTGCTGAGGCTGGCTTTGAACTCGATACTCTCCTGCCTCAGCCTTCCAGGCCTCTGGGATGACAGGCCTACACCATGGCGACCCCCTCACATTTGTGTATTCTTACCACCTTGTTGAAGATCAATTGGTCCCATGCATTTCTTAATTTATTTGGGGGTGCTCTCTACTGTTCATTGATACATATGTCTGATTTTATGCCAGACCATACTTCCTTCATTACTGTAACCTTGCAATATATATTGAAATTGGAAAGAATTATGCCTATAACTTTATTCTTCTTATCAAAATTGCATTGGATGTTTAGGAATATTTATGGTTACATATAAATTTCGTGATTATATCGTCTATCACTGTAAAAAGTATTATTGGAATTTTGATAGGGATTTCACTGAAACCACGCACTGCTTTGGGTAATCTGGGCATTTTGATGATATGGAGTCTTTCATCCCATGGCCATGTGATATCTTTCCTTTCTTACCATATATTGCGTCTTATTTAATTTCCTTCAACAATGTTCTGGTGTTTTCAGTTTAGAAATCTTTCACTCGCTTTGTTTATTCCTAAGTGTTTTATTATTTTAGATGCTATTGTAAATGGAATTGTTATTTTAAATTTCCTTTTCAGATAGTTCATTGTTAGTGCACTGATTTTTATGTTGATTTTAGTTCCTACAACTTTACTGAATTTATTAGTTCTAACAGGGTTTTGTGAAATCTTTAGGATTTTCTAGATATAAGATCTAGTCGTGGGCTGGGGTTGTAGATCAGTGGTAGAGTGCTTGCCTAGCATGTGTGAGGCACTGAGTTCAATTCTCAGCACTGCATATAAGTAAATTAAAAAATAAATAAATAAAATAAAGCTCCATCAACAACTAAAAAATGTTTAACAAAAAAATCAAGTCAGATGCAGAGATAATTTTACTTTTTCCTTTCTCATTTGGATGACTTTTGTTTTCTTGTGGAATTACTCTGCCTAGTACTTCTAGTATCACATTAAATAGAAGCAGTAAGAGTAGACATCCTTGCTTTATTCCTGATTTCAGAGAAAAAGGTTTCAGTTTTTCACTACTGAGTATGATGTTAGCTATGTGTTTATCACATATAGTTTTTGTTATGGTGAGATAGATATACTTCTATAAATAAAATGTCAAGAGTTTTATCATGTAACAATGTTGAATTTTGTCAAATGCTTTTTATACCTGCATCTAATGGAATCATGCAATTTTTATACTTAAATCTGTTAATGTGCTATACCACAGTAATTTAGTTTGCATATGCAGAAACATCCTTGCATCCCTGGGATAAATTCCACTTTTTCACCATGAATAATCTTCTTTATTAGTGCATTTTAATTACACAAAATAATGGGTTTCATTGTGATATATTCATATATACATAAAGCATATGTGGATCAAATCCACCCACCCAATTGTCCCCTACCCACTCCCCTCCTTTTCTCTAATAGTCTCCCTGCTAGTTTCCTGTTATTTCCCCCTCTGGATTGCACATATAATGGAAAACATATGACACTTGTCTTTCTGAGTCTGGCTTTTCTTGCTTAACCATATGATCCTTTTTATCTATTTTCCTGAAAATTGCATTGATTTTGCTCTTCTTTATGGATGAATAATACTCCATTTTGTGTGTATGTGTGTGTGTGTGTGTGTGTGTGTGTGTGTGTACACTGCATTTTTCTTTATCCAATCATCCTTTGACAGGCAGCATCTATTTCCTCCAAATTGTTGTTGAAAAACTGAATTATTTATCCTGTAGAGTCACCTGCAGTCTGTATTTTTCCAATTACACCTACATGGTGGTTTTAACCTATTATTCTTTTCATGTGATTCCTCATCTAGGTCCTTGTTGATATCTAGTGCTATAATTTTAATATGTCCCCCAAATTTCTTGTGTTGGAAACTTAATTTCTAATGCAATATTGTTGGAAGTCGTGTCCTATAAAGATGTGACTAGGTCACAAAGGCTCTATTCTCATTAATGGATTAATGTAATTATTGCATGAATGGGTTAATTTTTGTGAGAGTAAGATTATAATAAATATGTGTTTGGCTCCCTCTTGTTGACTTACTCTCTAGTGTTTTCTGCCTTCTGCCTTGGGATGATGCAGCAAGAAGGCTAAAGAACAGCACGTTGATACTGGATTTTCCAGCCTCTAAAACCATAAGAAATATATGTCTATTGTTTGTAAATTAGTCAGTCTGTGAATTCCACTTATTTGCCATGAATAATCTTCTTTATTAGTGCATTTTAATTACACAAAATAATGGGTTTCATTGTGATATATTCATTCACAAAACAGACTAAGAGGGAGCATGACAATGTTGAAACTTTGATTTCAAACTTTTGGTTTCCAGAATTGTAAGAGGATAAATACCTGCTGTAGTATCACCCAATTTGTGCCAATTTATTATGGCAACCATGGGAAAATAATACAGTAGGTTAGAGCATTGATGTTAAAGTCAGGTCTGAATTTTTGATTTTCCTCAGTCACTTACCAGCTGCAGGATTTTTCCTTTTGAACTCATCCCCAATCCCTGACAAAGACAATTACTCTGGTGATCATTATCTAGAACTACCTTTTTTCCCTGCTCCTCTAGTTCATTATTTTAAACAAGTGCTCTTACTTTTGACAATAGAATTAATCTTACATACATTTTGAAAACTATTCTGAGTGTTCCTGGGCAAGAAGCACTAGGGAAGTTTTAACTTTTCTAAACCTGGCCATAGTACCATAGTAAGCACTTATTAGCTTTCAGCTTTAGTGTTATTAAGGAAGGCAAAGCCACAAAAGAAGGCAAGAAAAGTACTGACATTAGTATATAATGTATATTCTCTCTCTCTCTCTCTCTCTCTCTCTCTTCTCTCCCCTCCCCAGGCTATTATTTACATAAAGAACAATTTAGTTTCATTTTGTAATTTGAAAGCAATAGATAATATATTCCTAACTATGATTTTTACCTAAATTAAACCTGTACTTCCAGAGCCATAAAAAGTGCACAATGTTTTCTCATTTCTATACTTAAGAATATATTCTTTCCCTTTAGTTCTAAGCATATGGATTTTCAATGTCAATGGGGAAAATATCATTATGTTAATATAGTGACCAATCTGATTATATCTATTGAACTAAGATTCTGGGCACTGAAATACTAGCCTGCTTATAGCTATCAAGGGAATTCCTCAATGTCACTAATTAGTTCACCAGTGAGTAGTAGTGTTACTACAGGAAACCTGGGCAAGTAACTAATTAAACTATAGTATAATGCTTCATTTTAATTTTGTAATTTTTACAAAAACAATATACATGGGTTATAGTTGATCTCAAATATATCTACCTATATCAGATATGAAACTGTCAAAATGTGGAGTTCCAATCAGAAATCTTAACATATTCACCCAATTATGTATTTGAAAAGTTAGCATGCTACTATCGATTGTTAGCTTTTTTAAATGGAAAACAATTCTGAAGAAAACAATTTCTGTAGGATTCTAACTAATACAAAGGATTTATCTCACATAGCGGAAACATAACTGGATCTTCTTCTGAACTACCCAAATGGATAAAGTCTAGTAAGATTATCAAGACTTCAGAATTTCAAGAAATTTTCAAAAGGATGAAACAGGCTCTGAATTCTTCTAAGGTTGGATGCTCCACCTTTTTCAAATCCATCTATAATAGTGTCCTACAAAATTGGATGTTTTGCTATAACAACATGAAAATATAAGACATCTTGTAATATATATCAATGAAAATCTATTGCTCAAAGAAAGAAAATTACTTTCTTTCTAGAAATAAAGTGAAAATTTTACAGACTTTTAATAACTCAGGACATAATGTTTTGTTAAGAGTTTCCTTTTGAAATCAATCCCAATCCATGACAAAGATAATTAATTGCTCTGGTGATTATTATCTAAAATTCTTTTTTTCCCTGTTCCCCTAAACTATACTTCAAACAGACTTTCCCACTTTTGACTTCATAGAGTCAAGCATACCAACATGTTGAAAACTATTCTGAATAACCCTGGGCAGGAAGCCTGTAGAAAGCTTCCTTCTAGAGAGGTATTTGGCACAGTATCAAACTTCTTTCTTACTGTTGATGACCTGTGTCTTTCATTCAGTTACAATAATTATACAGCAGCATTTTGTTGCCCTGACTCATTGTTCTAGGATTTTTGTTACCCAGTCAACAGGTTCTAAATCTCTGCTAAATATCTTTCTAGATCTAACTCACTTTCTAGACCTTCATCTAGATACTTTTGACACATCCTTCAGGATTTGGATATGTCTTGAAAGGAAACCGAAAAGTTACCTTATCTATACCCTTCATTTTAAAGAGGAGGACACTGAGAATTTGATCCATCCTTTCTGTCTGGCACTATGTTTTCTACCTGATTCTCTAGGCTTTTGATGACATCTCTGAAATTCCCTTTTCTGCCTTACTGAAAATGTCCTTTATCTAGCCTAATAAAAATTTCCACCAAGTATTCACCTAATCTTACCATGTTTCTAGATTATAAGTGTCAATAACATAAACGTTGTGGGCCAGGAAATGGGAAAAATCTTAAGATAAAATATTATTTTTATCATAATTAGAAAATATTACTACTGTGTATCTCAACTAGATATGAAAGCACAAACCTTAAATATATGCTGCATAGACCAGCCATAATTATACGTACTATGTGCCCAAAGTATCTATTAAGATAAACTTCGAAGGGTACAGGAAAAAGGGAAAATTCCTCTGAAACTGTTAAAAATTCCATAAGGGGTGAATATTCCTTCAGAAATCAGCATGAACAAATTTGTATACAAAACTATAAAGTTGTTGCTATTTCAAGGATAGTGCTAAATCAAGAACTATTATGGATAAAATTAAAATAATCTTAGCTAGATACTTCTACCTATAAAAGTAATGTAAAGTGGAGTGTTCCTTCTTTAAGTGTTTAGTAAAAATTCTTTCTTGGTTGAGAACCTATGGGGGTACTTACCCCATAAACATACTATTAACTTGGCTAATTTTATCTCTTTCTTTTAGTAATGAGGAGCAAAGAATATAAGGACTTGTGATCATGTTTGGCAATGTCAGAAAGTCAAGCCAAACTCAGCAGTGAGCCTAACAGGAAGGAGTTGTAAACCAGATTGCCTTTGTCATGATGAGATACATGTATGAGTCAACAAACAGGCCTGATCGCATAATTAATTAAGTCAGGCAGTCCAGGTGTCATATCTCAGAAGACTCGTCAGAATGAAAAAGAAAAAAGAGAGAGAGGTAGAAGAAAAGTTTGGAAAAGTCAGCTAAGGCAGTTATAATTAACCATGTACTATAAGATCAAACATGGAAGAAGCCTTTGTTTACATTAGCCTTATTCCCATATTAATTTGTAGTAGCCAAAGGCTATGATTTTGGGCTACCTTTTTCTGGGTGCTGTTTTAAGTGCTTTATATCTCTTGTTCCATTTAATCTTCACAACCACCCTATGAAGAACATGGTATTGTCCTCATTGTGGAGTGAATGAAACTGAGGCATAAAGGATACATCACTTACCTAATGTTACATGGCTAGTAAGTGGAGAAGCTAGGATTTTAATTCAGCAGGCCATCTACAGAAATATTTAAAGCTGTTAACCACTATTCTAGATTATCCCCTGCATATAGACTATTCTTTTTGACTATCCTGAGTCTTTTCCTATTCTAGTGTCAGCACTTACAGTAGAAGCCTCTGACAATTTGAGAGCTCTTCATTGAACACAGACAGCATCTCTAACCACCCAGACTCTGTTGTTAGGTCAGCCTTAGCATCAAGAGACCAATACTTTCAGGTATATTTCTGATTAGACATGTAGGAGCCAGCTAGAGTCTGTTCTTGTATGGTATTAAATACCTACATAAGTCATACCACCCAAGGTCTGGACCTGTATGATTCTTAGTATGAGTAAAGGAATCTTTTAACAACCTGAAGTCTATTCATGTTCCCAACTATGTAATTTTCATAGAAAAACATTCAACCAGCCATGAACTCTTTCAGGGTCAGTTCAATTTAGACATTTTTTCTTGAATGATCACATCTTCCATAGAAGCAGAATCTGAATGTCAGGAACCTGTTTCTCATCAGTTATCCAGATAGAGGATACCACATGTATGAAAACCCTAAAAGAAAAAGTGTAAGTCCAGTATGACTAGAACACAAAGCAAGATGGAGAGTGGTATGTTAATAAACTGGAAAATACTTACTACAGTAGCTACAGACTTGTAGTCAGGATGCTTGTGCTTGAATTCTGGATTTTGATACTGTGTGACTTTGGACAAGTTAATAAATTATGCAAAGCCTCAATTTCCTCATTGGTTGTTAGTGAAAATAAGAGTACCCACCTCATAGGGAAGATGTAAAGATGTCATAAGATAATGCTTGTGAAGCATTTTTGCAGTTAAATCATAGGAAATATACTGTGCTACACACTAACACATAGAAACAAACACATGCTAGATATAGATATAAATATTGATAGAAAAAGACAGAAAAACAGAGACAGAAACCCCATATTGTGGAGTCTTTGAGAGCTTTGTAAACTATGGTAAGAATTTGAAGCTTTATTCTAAGGTAATTGGAAGATAGTAAAATGTTTCAAGGAGAAGTTTTTTTAACAAAATTAGGTTTGCAGTTTAAAACATTTTCCTAGATGCACTGTGGCAATAGGGTAAGATAGAGACAAGTGTAGATATGGGAAAAACAACTAGAATCCTGTTAAAATTGCCCAGGGGAAAATGGTGAGGTCTTGTATGAGGGTAGTGGCAGAGTGGATAAACATGTGAAAGTAGACATATTTGAAATATATTTAGGAAGTAAGAAGGGACAGGTATTGGTGACAAATTATGTTGTATGGGGATGAGACTTGATAGGTACTTTGTTTCTCCAACTTCCTCCCCACTCCACCCAGGGGATTAAGGAGAGATGGTTGAATAACAGGATCAGTGGTTGACAAATTAGCATAGGATACTTTGTAATATATCTTATGTAAAGAATTTGGAGTTATTCAAGATGATAATTTAAACAAGAAGGTCAAATGATGGAAGAGTAAGGCCAAGGCAAAGCCTGGGGAGAATGAAATATATACAATGGGCAAAAGCATTACCCTTAGATGGGATATGAGACATATTGAAACAAGCAGATGAATGTGGGGCTATTTGTAGATTTGGGTGTTTCCATTTGATGGGTTTCATTTGTTATTTAAATTACAAAGTGAGGTCAACTTTCAAGAATTGGGGTGAGTTGGAATGGGTCAAACCTCAATGAAAAGTATCAAATAAGTACTGCAGGGAATTGGAGAGTGGCCTATACCGTTGTCAGATTTGGGGCAGTGTTAATTGCCCAGTTGAACCTGAAGGTCATGAATCTACAGTGATATTCATTTGCTCCTTTCCTTACAGTTCTTTCATTAGCTTATTGTTTTCCAGTTTTATCATTGACTTATTGACCTGTTAAGACTTATGCCCATGAATAATGCCAATATACTTTCAACTATAACTTCTTCCTCCTGTCTATGACATTTCAAAGTCTCTATGTTCTGTGAATATACTTCTTAGAAATCACTTTGATTGACCTTTCCTCTCAGTTCTTATCTTCACTGGTTCAGTTATTGAGTTCATTATCTCTAACTTTTAAATGGTTTCCTGCCTCTCATATTGTCTCCTTTAAATATATCTTTCACAGTCATCAAAGTGATCAATATAAAATATAAATTCTGATCATGATTGTGTAAAACTTTTCAATGGAGTTTCTATTGTCTCAATATGTTCTGAGCATATCCTCCATAGATTCATATGCTGGAGGTTTGACCTCAGTGTGGTAGCATGGAGGTGGTAGAAACTTTAAGAGGTGGGGCCTAGTGAAAGGTGGGCAGGTCATGGAAGATTGCACTTAGAAGGGATCAGTGCCAGTTTCATGGAGTGGTTTAGTCCTTCAAGAATGAGTTGTTATAAGAAGAACAAACCTGGCCCTTCCCCAGTCTCTGGATTCTTGCATCACCATATGATTTCTCATTCTTGCATGTGCTCTCATCACAGTGACATTCACCAGGTTGTGTTTACCAGAGTTTAGAGCCTCCAGGACTGTGAGTTGAATAAACCTCTTTTCTTTATAAAGTATCCAGTATCACAAAACAGACTAATATGGAGCCCTTTAATCAATAATATTTAGTCTATGTTTCCTAACATGGCATATAAAATCCTCCAGATCTAGTCTTTGCCACCTCCTCAGCCTCACCTCTTATCTTATTCCCTTCTCCATTTTTATACTGCAGCAGTATTTGCAATTCCCTTCATACTCCATGTAGTTTTTCACATCCATGCTCTCTGTATATTCCCTTTGTCTCAAAACTCCCACAATCCAACTCCTACTCATTTTTTTTTGCAATAGCTTAATCATCACTATTATAAAAGTGGTCTTCTTCCTCCACCTTTATCGTCACAATTCTTCCTATAATTGGTTAATTAGTGTTTGATTTCCTAGTTTCTTGTATATATCTTTATCATTGCATTGGTCACACTGAATTTAAATAATTGATTTTTGTCTTTGTCTCTTCTACCAATCTAATCTCTAGGGATTATCTCAGATTCATCTTTGTACCTTAGCAACTATCCAGTCCTAGGTACTTAGTTAGCATGATGAGTGCCTTTTAATGAAAGGAAGGATTAAAGGGGAGAAGAAGTTATAAAAGAAGAAAGGAAATATGGGGAGGGAGGAACCCAAGTCTTGGGATCATTCTTTGAACCACTCAGTTTATAGAAATCGTTTAGCAATTCTTATTTTATTTTCAGGAATTAGTTTATAATCAAATTGCATACTTCAAATATAATTCATTAGTTGTATACTGATGCTTTGGTGCAATTCTTTAGATTTATCCCATAACTGTAAAGTACTCAATATTTTCTATAATTTGCAATCAATATATTATGTACTTTATGATAAAATGCACTTTATGAAGATACATATAATGAATCAGTAAACAAGTATTATGCCAAATTTTGTAGATAACATGTATCTCCTATCCCAGCTAGATTAATGAAGTTGGATATTGGAGATGAATGTTTTCCTCTGTGAACATGAGGATGGGTAGGAAATGTTCAAGATATGATGGGAAACACTGATGGCATAAATGCAGAAAGAAAAGTAAAGTATTTAAAGCACAGAGGAACCATAATTTTTTCTTAAGGTATTACAAGAATGCTTTAAAAATGATCAGATGATCATGTATCTTATTGTATATATATATATATATTTTGTTCTACAGGGAACTTAATAATTATATTTCATCTGCACGCGTCCTATTCTATAAGGATTTCCTGGTTCTTCAGAACTTGAATATTCAATGTGTTGTCTCTCTTTTTGAATGTAGCTTGACTTTGGAACTCCTGGTGTAGAAAAATCCTGCAAGAAAATTTAAAATATCAAGTGTAATTAAAAGACATTTAATAAAATTCCTGTTCTTGTTTACATATGATTATGCATTGGGGAAAATAGGCTTATATTATCTAAGTCAACTTAGAAATCTGTTTAATCATTATTAGAAATTTGTAGTCATTTAAAACAACACATAAAACATTTTCCTTTAGTAAATGAATTCTTCACTACTTTTAAGAAACCATTAAATAATGCACTTGTAATAATGCAATTTTTCCAGACTGGTTTAGGTATTGTGTAATCCAAATTCTCAGTACTAAAGTAAGAAATTAATATGACTGGAGAAAATGTTTGTAAGAAAAATAAATATTTCTTTTTTTATGATATTGTGGTACCAAAATTCACACTCAAATACTATACAAGGATGAATTGACATAGTATTACATCAAAATTAAATTTGTTTATTTTATGAAATATCCCATTTTTTCTTTTTGTACAATTATGTACACAAATTTCTAATTATATGGTTGTTTTCAAAATACATCTTATGATAGCATTAATTATATCATAAAATCAGAATGTTATCATTACTATAGAAATCATTTATGGTAGTGGTTCATACTCCATTTCCCCCAGCATAACATGTTGTTTTCTAATAATTAAACAATCTCTACTCACAAATTCACTTTTATATTACAAAGACCCCAAGAAAATATGTCCCTGAGCATCTAAAATATCATTTTAACACAGATCTGAGAAAGTATGAATACTGTAGGCTTTTATTTGAGACCCCTCTATATTACTAGGAGACATATTGGTAACCTTCATCTGTATGAGAATGACTCAAATGTTTCAAATATTTTAAATATGTATATGGTTGACCACTACTCTGTGGTAGGCACTGTGCATGACATTCACAATGCAAGAATTAAAAAAAAAAAAAGATTTTCCCTCATCTGGAGGAATTCAAAGTCAAGTGGGGGGGTATATATCAATAGACAAAAGAGAATTATAACATATTACCTTAGTAAAAGAATGAAGGCAACAACATAGTTACTGATGAGAAGGCAGAAGAGAGAGCACTACCTCTGATTAGAGATTTGGGGAAAGGCTTCATGTAGAATATGATATTCAAGTAGGTATTTTAGGATGATTCAGGGTTTTTTTTTTTCAGAAATTGAATCAAATGCTCAGTAACGACATACTTGGGAAACATTAGGTTTGGTATGGTCAAATCAAGAGTACATAAGCACAAGAGTAACAAGAGATAAATCTGGAGAGCTGTAAAGATAAGAGGAGCTAGAATATGAACATCTTTTTATTCTTTCTTCAGGAGTTTTAACTTTGAACTACTAGCACTAAGGATTAGATGAGATTTGGCTTAAGGATGGTCACATTGGCAACAGCATGATATTTAAGTCTAAAATAGAAGAGACAGGTGTCAGAGTAGTTAACAATAATTTAGAAGGTGAATAATGAAGGCCTGAATTATGTTAGTGGCAAGGGAAATGATTTTTCAGGATCGAGGAGATTCCAGAGTGGTAGCACTTTCAATTTTAAAACCTAGATCATCCCAGTCAAACCTTGGTAAGTTGACCACATGAGATTTAGGACAAAAGTCTACATGACCACTACTAATGTGTGTAATTAGATTTAGGGAGTCTAATAAGGAAAAAAGATTCTCCTTGTGTTCACAGAATTCAGGATTAAATGAGTAGATAAATTATACCATTTACTGAGATACAGTGTGTGGAAGAGGAGTGGGGTGGGTGTTGAAGCCCTGCTAGAAACATAAATGAATGGGTATCCCTTAGGCTAATAGAATCACTGGTCTATATCTAGAGAGACTTTTATGAGTTGAAATTAGATTTAAATTTCACCAACAAGATGGAACCCTGGGAAATAACAACATTTACACTGTGTACAGAGTTGAAAGTACTTCTGAAAACTTTTGGGGAATTATAGTCAGAGAGGTAGGCAAATCACCAGGAAAAGAAGTATCCTGGCAGATGAAGGAAGAGTTCAAGAATCAGTGAGCATCAAATGCTGATGGAGAGGTCAGGAATGACAAAAATCTTAATAAGGCTTTTTGCATCTGACAAAAATAGTATACTCAGTGATGGAAATTTTAATAAAATGGTTTAATAGAATGCTGAGACTGGTTTCCATGTATTCTTTAAATCACATAGAAGAAAAATTTTCAAGTTATTAGCAGAGAGTGAGATGAAATTTTTTTCAGATATTTCCTAAGGAGCTCTGACCACATTCTTTCTTGTCTTATGCACTATCTTACCCTCATTAATATCTATATAACTACAACTTTTGTTCATTCCTTGTCTTTTCCACTTTCAATTCTTCCCTTACATCTTGTAATTTATTATCAATACTTTTTGACTGAGGTAGCCAAGAAAGACAGCTATGGCTCATATCATCCCTTTTGAGTCTTTTATCCACCTCTTCTATTTTCACTACTTTCCTTTTTCTTTCCTTCTTTTTTTTTTTTTTTTTTTTTTTTTGGTACCAGGAATTGTACCCAGGGAAACTAAGTCACTGAGCCATACACCCAGCTCCCTTTTCATATTTTATTTAGAGACAGGGTCTCACTGAGTTACTTAGGACCTCGCTAAGTTGCTGAGGCTGGCTTTGAACTTGGTATCCTTCTGCCTCAGCCTCCCAGTCCACTTAGAAGTTGTAAGTAAGGATACTGCTGATAAATACAGCACACTGCAGGTAATTGCACTAATCTATGTTATTGTTATCCAAGACTGTTATTATCAGCACCCTGTGATCTTTTATTTTGCAGCACTTATCACAATTTGTAATTTTATACATGTTTACTTGTTTAATATCTGTTTTCTCCACCAAGCTATAGCTCCATAGGGGCAGGAACAGAAACCTTTTTTTTTTTTTTCATCATTAACTACCATAGTGCCTGGCACATTTGGTTCAACCAATTGGCTGAATTATTCATAATGTCATATTAGTCAATTGGCTTCATTTAGATTAATCTATCTCAGACTTCCTATAATCCCCTAAACTTCAAGGGTCATTATTTCTTCCCCTCTCACCTTAGCTTCCAATAAGAGACTCAGTTATTCCATTGTAGTATCCTTTAAAGGGTAAGTTGCTATTATCTAGGCACACCTTAATAAATGACCCTCCAGGGGTCATATCCCTTGTATAACTCCCTCCAATCCTTGAGTGTGGGAAGAAACTGTGTCTTTCTTTTAGCCAGAAGAATAAAGAGTATAAATGGGATAGCTACTCTCTTGAATAGGTTCCAATCTTTAAGACTCTATTCTATCAGAATGGAGCTAGATATTCTGCTGGCCTTTAAAAAGTAAGCTGCAGTGTTGTGAGAGTGTCTGTCAAAGGGCCACATGGTAACTGTAGGTGGCCTCTAGGAACTGAAAGTAGCTCATAGCTGATAGCAAGGAATAGTGGGGTTGGTGGAAAGGGAGTAATATTCTGCAGCTTCAAGGTAGTGGAAGGTGCCAACAAATATGTGAACTTAGAAGAAGCAGCCTGCCTGACACCTTGATTGCAGCCTTTTGAGATCCTAAACAGTGGACCTATATCCATTCCTGGTCCATGAAATCTGAGGAAATAAATGTGCTTAAGTTGCTGTGTGGGAATTTGTTATGCAGCAGTAGATAATACACAAATCAAAACTGATCCTAAATCCATGTGCATTCAAACCCAGCCAGTTTCCCCTCTATATTCTCAATATTAACCTTTCCTCTTTCCTTCTCAGGCTTTCTCTTCTTGGATTTCCACACATATTGACCTACAATGAATTCAGTGCAGTTGTCTCTCATTTCCTTCTTTCAGAATTTCATATATCCCTTAAATGTTCCCAGATTTTTCCCAGTTCTATTGTCCATCACTGGTCCACATATTCTATTCTAAAGTGTGGTAGAGCACATTCGAAAATCAGTTTTTCCTCAATCACACATTTAGCATTTTGTCTTCTTGAA
Source organism: Sciurus carolinensis (assembly GCF_902686445.1). Lineage (NCBI taxonomy): Eukaryota > Metazoa > Chordata > Mammalia > Rodentia > Sciuridae > Sciurus > Sciurus carolinensis. The sequence goes on along the minus strand of NC_062232.1, from coordinate 65,944,157 downwards.
TAATTAAAATCATTAAAGCTGCACATTTACATTTCCATGATTTAGCACTCTGAGGTCACTCTTCAAATTTACAATGGATTTTTGAGACAATGTTTATTTGTCACAGTCAACCAAAAATTATCCCCTTACCCCAGAATGATTAATTATATGGACAACCATCAGGTATTCATTTCTGGTGAACTAGTTCTATTTTTCTATAATTCATTTAATTTGTTAAGAAAATTCAAAAAGGTAGCTTTCAGATGATAACCTACCTTACTGTTTTCCTCTGATTGCTGTTTTTAAATGCTTCTACAAATAAATACAGTTTGTACTCAGTGTTGTTAATATGTCTTATAACTGGTGACCAGCAGTTAGCTAGTATTCAACATTAGCCTGGGTGATGTACTTTATGATGTACTAAACTACACTAAAACATAAAAAGAGTTGTGTTGTTAAATTATGACAATTTAATGACTACAATATCGTAAGACCAGTTTTACCGCTGAGTTAGTCTCATGGGACTTAACTAGTCTTCCTTTCTTTGACCTCAAATCTCCTTTTAAAGATTGTAAATGTAAGTATTTTATATAATAAACTTATATAAATCATTTATGAACATATTACATATATCTATACTTGTACATGTATACTAATACATATTATATATTATATATCTTTGACTTAATTTTCCTAATCTTATTTTAATAAATGAAAGATTAGTTATAGTTAGTCATATAAAATCTACTTCCCAAACTCTTATCTGAACCAATTCTGTCATATACTTTTCTTATAATGAAGTTTTAGTATTCACTGTGATACCTGAATTTCCATTATGGCAATAACCATATATAGAAATTGAGATACATAATACATACAAAGAGTGGCTTCATGTGCACGTTTGAAGAGTATTTGTTCCCATAATTTGCTTCAGGTTTAGTCGTTCTCTGAGAATCATCCCAATTATGAGAAGAATAGTTGTAATGATAGTCCTCTTTGGGCTCATGGATCATAAAGCTGTTTTAAATAAAAATAATACGAAATATTTCAGGATTTTTTAAAAATATCAAACACATAGTGCTGATGTGGTGAGATTATTTCGACAATATTCTATAGGAAGCAAATAAATTAAGTTACTCCGAAGTCACATTAGATTGCTACAACATGCATAATAGATTAATGACATCCTTATAAAACTGAAAGAACTATATCATTATTCTTTTATTCTTTTTGTTGGGTAACATCTCCTATGTCTGTCTCAGAATGTTTGAGAAACTATTATGATACTTAGATAAATGAAGAAAGTACATTTAGATAGTCTTAACATTAATTTTTGTCAGTGTTGAATTTTCTTTCAGGAAATGTTTGAAACTACTGTCTTTTATTTGGGCAGAAACACAGTTATGTACCTATTCCCAGTTGGAAATATTGTTATGATTGACAGTTCCCCTTTCTCTCTGTAACCTACTTCCTATCAAAAAATGAATACATAAATTTAAACTGTCCAATAAAATTTTCCCAGGTGAAATACTGTTTCTCATTTTCAATATTTGCATGTATTAATTTCCCTTTTAAGGAATAACTTACTTATAATTTCTTCCAGAGAACTGTGATGATGGAGATACAGGACTTCCAGGAAGCACCCCCTGATGGGATAAGCTCCAGGGATTCTGCCCATAGATTTTTTTTTTTTTAAGAGAAAGAGAAACATGTTAGTCAGGATTTTAAAGAAATTTGAAATACAATATATAATAGCCCATGTTGATTCTACATGATAATAGGTAAATATTAAGATAGCTCCAGACCTATTCCTAAAAAATAACAAATAAATAGTATTTATAAAAGAGATAACATTTATGTATTATACTGACAACTTTGTAAGCCTGTATTTATTTTATTCTACCTATCAATCAATCATCTATTTAGGGATGGAGAATGTCCTCCTAAAGGGAAATTGCAAGTACAGGATACATTTTCGTCACACTCTAAGCAGAAAATGACCCTTCCAAACAAAAGGATTAAATTTAAATCCCGTTTCCCACTGTTACATTGTGAAACAAATTCCCAGAGAAAACACAGTTGACAAAAAGTAACTCAGGTAAAGAAAAATTAAGGTTAAATTCAGAAAGCTACAGCATCAAACAGCCACAGCATACTTCAGGTTTGTAAGAAAAAAAAAATCTCTGCCAATCAATTGATAAAATCTTAGAATTCAAATACTGTACTTCAAGTAAGCATATGAGTAAAGACTGAATTGTAGTAATATGACAATTGAAACAAGAAATTGACATTTAATCACAGACATGAGACATGTAAGATTGGATTCAAGTCTCTATACCAAGCCTAATGTTATAGCTACACTAGTTATGGGTAGGTATATAACATTTATGATATGGCTACTTTGATGGAGCCCTTTTAAAACTGAGGATAGTTTTACATAGCTGATTGATATAGTTATTTTGACATTGAAAATTTTGATTTAGCCTATAAAATTATCCACCAGACTTTGATTTAAAAAGAAAAAAATAATTTGAAATTCACATCAAGACCCATCCCTAAGGTTCAGCTCATATCCACAATCACCCTTGATGGGTAGGGAATCTTGTATTGGTAATAACATCAGGGGATGAGATAGAGAAAGGTTAGTTTTCATCTGGAAAGACCTACTGATACAAACAGGAAGAATGAAACAGACCCAATATTTCTCCATTTTTCAGATATCTTTCTTTTGTCTTTGAGCTTTCCTTTTCTGCTTTGTTTTTGCAATCTTCTTTAAAATAAAATAAAAAACCACAACAAAACAAAAAAAGAAAACCATTACTATTGAAAGTGTGATTTCAATGAAGCTTGGCAAGAAAGCCTCTCTTGTATCTATCTATAGCTAGTCCCTCTGTTATTTGCTCATTGATGTCATAGTGAGTAGAATCAAGAGTTTCTGAAAGTTCCATGGCTGAAGTCTTAAAGGGGCTACTCTTTTTTTTTTTCACGGTGGACCTAACTTCTTTGGTTCATGTTTCTTTCTCTAGTAGCTATATCAGATGTGATGAAAAGAAGTCTATCTAAAATTTGGATTTGGGGGCCATAAATGCAGGTTCTTTAGCCTCACCAATGTGGATATTTTGAAGATAAGGATACCAGATGATGAAGTCTCAGCATATAGAAGAACTGGTGTGTATCTCCCACTTGGTCTTATTTAAAATCTTTAATCCAAATTAAACACTTGATACAACTATGCAGATATAAGAAAAGGTCTTTAAGGCAAAATTTAAGAGTGGGAAATTATAGAATAGAAGGAAGGACCAAAGGGAAACTTAGTTACTTTTTGTTTTTGTTTTATTGGGGTATTTTTATCAGACCCTGAGGATGGTGGTGATATTAGTTGTGATAGAAGTGTGGCATTTCACTCCTTTGAGCACAGGAGGATTTAAAAAGAACTACAGTTACTTAATGAAAATAATTGTTATGGTTTAGATGTGAGGTGACCAAAAAGCTCATATTAGACAATACAGAAATGTTGAGAGGTAAATGATTAGATTATGAGAGTTATAATATAACTAGTGGATTAATTCATATGTTGGATTAATAATAATAATTTGAATGAATTACTGGGTGGTAACCATAGGCTGGGGCACAGGGCTGGAGGAAGTAGGTCACTGGGGACATGACCTGGGGGATTATATATCCCCCTGGTTTCTCTCTCTCTCTCTCTCTCTCTCTCTCTCTCTCTCTCTCTCTCCTTTCTGACTGCTAGGAAGTTGAGCATCTTTCTTCAGTTATTACCTTCTGCCATGATATTCTGCCTCACCTCCCTCAGGCCCAGAGCATTGTAGTTAGTAAAACATGTACTGAATACTCTGAAACTATGAGGCTAAAATAAACTTTTCTTCCTCTGTTCTTGTGAGATATTTTGATCTCAGTGACAAAAGCTAATCAACATAACAAATTTCTCCAGAATTAGTGATTGCATCAGATCCTTGAGGTAGGGTCACCATATCATTTATCGTCCAACCAGAACCCTTAAGAGAATGATAAAGTGAACTATTAATGTTTAGATAGAAACAATAGGCAGATACTGGGTCTATACTGGTCACCCTAATTTGAAGGTACTGTTATTGAACCCAAAACTGAACCTCCCCATATTCTTCAGAAACATAAACAATGTAGTCTTTATTTTCTCCATAGAAAGAAATTTCTCTTCTATATCTTATTTGAGAAAACCTTGATAAATCCTATTCAGTATTAATAAACATAAACAGGGATTCTCTTGTTCCAATCCCACAGTAAGGTTGATGCTTTGAGAATATGGGACAGATATGTTCGATATAGCATTAAAACATCTATAGTTTGATTTGACAATTTCAAAGAACAAAGATAAAGCAATGTGGAGGGGTCCATTACGGCACAATTGTAGGAAAGTCATCAGATTCCCATTTAAATTCATGATCAAAAGAGGAAAACATCATCTGTGAGTTTGGAAAAGTAAAGAAATCAAGAGAAGTTTTTGGAATTCACTGAAAATACAAAGACAAAAAAGGAAGGAAGAAAGAAAGGATGAACAAGATGACACAAATACATCTAATCTCTTTATAACAGCCTGACCAGGTCACCATTTATTGGGAGTCAGAGGCCAAGTATTTGTCCTATTCCCTCTTCTCCTGAATCCCAGTGAAGTTTTCCCAATTGTTACAGAATAAAAGTCATTTCTAGGATAGTAATACCTGTAACCAGGATTACTTTCAATCAAATAGGAATAAATATGAATTTCTCAGATAAATTTAAGGGTTTAAATCTCATGATAAAAAATGCTCCTCATCCAATGTTTCTCATGTACCATTTGCTAAAACCAAAATCCTTAGAACCATCTTTGATTCCTCTTTTTCTTTCATACCCCAATGTTCAATCTATCAGCATATTGTATTTGTTCTATTTCTAAAATAGAATTCCAAGTCTACTTTCTGCTTTCTCCACTGACATTGTCCTGTTTCAAGGACATTATGTGTCTCTGAGACTTCTGTCAGATTTCAAACTCTTCTTCATTCTTCAAGTTGTGGCTTCCTACAAACCAAACTCTGTACAACATTCCCAATCATTGCCATAGAGAAAATCCCCCAGTGTGACTTTCCAACTGTACTTAAAACAAAAGCAAATATCTTACATATCCTGCAAAGTCCAACATAATCCATCTACCTCGTCAACATTTCAGACATGCTGAATTTCTTTCTTTGTTTTTCCCTTATGGATTTATGAATATGGTCTTCTCTCTGTGCAGAAACTTCTTTCTCTGACTTTTTTTATATACTTAATGGTTTTTTTCAGGCTTTACTCTCAACTCAAGTGTCAGTCTTTACTGAGCTTTCCCTAATATTTTCCCCTTAATATTGCCCACCCCAATGTCATCATTACAGCACCCTATTTTATTTTATTCATAACATTTCTAGCACAATCTGAAATAATCTTATTTACTTATTTATTTATTTACTATATGTCTCCTCTCCCTTCTTGAATGTAAGGTCTATGAGGATAAGACTTAATCTTGGATATCACTATATTCCCAGTTTATAAAACAGTTCTAGGTATATAATAGGCATTTAATATTTTTTGAATAAATCAATGAATAATGAAAATCATTGAATGCATTTTTATGCTAAAAACCAAAAGGAATAACATTGAGTCCTTTTCTTATGGAGTCTATAATCACTATTCTGGGACCTTCTACTTTAATAGCTTGATCCTGCAAAAATAGTGACTTTAAGTCCCCTTTAAGCTCTTTTGGACCAATTGTGAAAAGAATTTTTAACTTTCTCAGTATCCTTTACTATGTGCCAGAATGACTTGTGAAACTCAGGAAAAAAAGTTTTACATTCATCATTGAAAAAGAAACTGTGCATTCATAAATATAAATTATACATAAATGTAGAAAAATAACTCATTAAGAGTACAAGTTAACATAGCTCAAGTATGTGGGGACACAATATTATTATAAAGATGGACTTTTAAAACTACCAACATAGAGCCATAATTTCCTGACAAAATTCATGTTAATGAACACTCTCCTATGCTATGTTGAAATTCTTTCTAGCCAGAAGTACAGAAGTCTAATGAAATTAAGTATTTTAAAACTCTGAGTAAAACTTTTTCCTAACTCTGATATAAGTCACTCACACACATGCTTGCATGCACACACATACACACATACACACCCACAAATACACATTTATGTGAATATGCTGGAAGCTGAATTAAAATGGAGTCCTGTCCCTTGCATTTTATATTATACTGTTAAACAGTACACTGAAGTACTGTAGACTAGAAAGAGTGAATGCATCTGCCAAGGGTGTACATTTTACAACTGTTGCATAACATAAATTCTGAGAGAATATAACACATTACTCTCAGTTTCCTCCATTGGCACTACACCTAATAGACCACATGCCTTAAATTTTTACAACTACAGTCTTGATTTTGCATAACTTTTTTTCAATAATGGAAATTTGCTAAACATATTAGCTAAAAATTGACTTACAAACCACGCAAAACTTTTTATGTAGATAAATACACAGATATTTAAAATCACTTTAAAAATAATAACTGGCCCAACTTTTATATCAGAAAATGTAATTTCTAATGAGGTATTAACTCTTAAATTATTTCATGAATTAGCATTAGAAAGAGAACCCAAAATTTAGTGGAATGATCCTGGAGATAATGGGCAATTTTCTATCATCAATCCTTTTTTTTAATCCATGTACTCTCCTGGGGTGATCCCATATATTCCCAGGAGTCAAGCATCAACCCTGCATTATTTAATCTCCTGAGCCTTAATTTCTTCATTTAAATTTTTTTTGGTACTAGGAGTTGAAGTCAGGGGCACTTTACCACTGAGCAACATCCCCAGCCAGCATCATCATCATCATCATCATCATCATCATCATCATCATCATTATATTCTGAAACAGATATCTCTAAGTTGCCAAAGCTAACCTCAAATTTGTGATCCTCCTGCCTCAGCCTTCCATGTTTCTGGGATTGCAGGTGTGTATCATCACACCTGGCAATTTCCTAATTTTAAAACAGGAATAATAAAAAATATCTGACTCATATGTTTCTGCATGAACTTTCAATTAAATAATGCAGATGAAGATCTGAGTCCAGTGCCTGGCAAAGCATATCTTTTCATTGGGTCTACCTCAAAGAAAATCTTTAATGTAGAAATATATCTTCCACAATTATTCATGCCTTCTATGTATTAAACATCTATATACAGCAATAAATAAAACACAGATATTGTACTTCAGAGGGAAGGGATAACAGGCAAGAAAATAATCTAGTCTCTGCCTATAAAGGATAATGAGAGGATCAAGTAGGAGAACATGCATGAAATACCTTAAAAATGTGACCTGCAACACAAAAGTAAGATATTCCTCATCACTTATTCTTATTTACATTTTTAAAATGAGTTTTATTAGGATATCACAGCTCCAACTACTATATACTCCTGCTTGATCCCTGATGGATGTGACATCTAAGATGACGGAGGGGAATAAGAGCCCAAGGCTGTCACCCTACCCCTAGTACAAAAAACCCAGGAAAGTCCTGAGAGAAATTGCGTGGCAATAGTTGTGTTACACTTGTGCTCAGTCCTATAATTTCCCTAGCTGAGAGAAATTTTATTGAGTTCCAATGTGCCCCACTCCATGACAGACACTATAGTGTAAAACCCTTGAGTCACCTTCTTATTCCCAAGCATGCATACCTGGAGGGATCTCAGGACCTGGTCCTTGGTGGGCACATCTACTGTAGCAGCTGAGAAAAGTAACACACTTTTGCTGACATTATATCTACTCTGGTCCTGTGTCAGTTGCCTCTGCATCTTGTCCAATCATGCACTCCTGATAAGACTGGTTGTGAATTTTACACAGAGGATTCTGTTATTCTTCCCTCACATCTCCCTGTGAAGCACCTGGATGAACACCAGTGTCTAATGTGAGGAAAAGTGCTTGTAGGCCCCCTACGAATATTGGAGTAGCCAATACCAGAGACCCATTCAAGGAAGAGAGTCAATATCAACATGAAGAAACTGCCATCACTATATAATGGCCACCACTTCCATTGTAGGAGTAACCACACTGGGTACATTCTGCTGTAAACAACATACCTCCCAAACTGCTAGATTGTTCCTGATTTTGTGCTACCCATAGAAACAGTGGGTATCTCCAACTCTAATACAGTACATGCTATACCCAAACTCACCAACCACATCCAAACAAGTACGGGAAGTTTCCACTACATTAGCCAGATTAACATTGCCACAATAAACATGGGTATGAAGGTATCTCTTTTAAATGCTAACTTCATTTTGTTTGGATTGATACCCAGGAGTGGGAGAGCTGGATCACATAGTAACTCTATTTTTAGTTTTATAAGGAATCTGTACTGTTTTCCATAGTGGTCATGCTAATTTATATTCCCACCAACAGTTTTAAATGTTTCTTTTTCTCACATCATCACCACCAGATTTATTTATTTATTTATTTAATGATAATAGCCATTCTAACCAGGGTGAAACTATGTTTCATTGAAATTTTGATTTGCTATCCCTGATGACTAATGATATTGAGCAATTTTTAAAATTTATTTATTGGCCATTTGTGTTTACCTTCTCAGGAGTGTCTATTTAGATCATTTGTTATTCTTAAATTGGATTTCTTTTTTAAGCTTCTTTATGTATTCTGAATATTAATCCTCTATCAATGAATAGCACGAAGACAATTTCTGTCATTCTTTGGATTGTCTCTTTACTCTGTTGTTTCCATTTCCATGCAGAGGTTTTTAGTTAGATGTAGTCCCTTTTGTCAATTTTTGCTTTTGTTTCTTGTGCTTTTGGAGTCCTACCGCCAACTCTAAGATCTTAAAGTGTTTTTCCTATGTTTTTATCAAGTAGTGTCAGAGTTTCAGGTCTTATATTAAAGTCTGTGATCCATTTTGAGTTGTTTTTTTACTGTGTGAAATATTAAAGTCTGTGATCCATTTTGAGTTTTTTTTACAGTGTGAAAGAGAAGGGTCATTTTGGTCTACTGCATATGGACATCTAGTTTTCCTAGCATCATTGCTTAAAGAAGACTCTTCTTTCTTAAATATATGAGTTCAGCAACTATATCAACAATTACCTGTGTATGCATGGTTTTATTTCTGGGTTCTCTATTCTCTTCTATTGGTATATGAGTCTATTTTTATACCAATATCATGCTACGGTTGTTACTACTACTGTATGAAGTATGTCTTGAAATCAAGTACTGTGATGCCTCTAGTTTTACTGTTTTTATTTTCCTCAATATTACTTTGGCTACTTGGGGTCTTTTTTGATTCCATATGAATTGTAGGATCGATATTTTTGGTTCTGCGAAGAATGTCATCTGTATTTTGATGGAAATTGCATTGAAAAATCTAGACTGCTTTTTGAAGAATGAACATTGGTGATATTCATTTGTCCAATCCAAAAGTATGGGAGATCTTTTTCCTTTTTAGTGTCTCCTTCAATTTTTTCAGTGTTTCATAATTTTCATTGCAGAAGTCTTTCATCCTTAATATTCCAGATATTTGATATGTGTGACTACTATTAAAGGATTGCTTTCAGGATTTCTTTCCCAGAGGAATCATTATTGATGTATAGAAAAGAAACTTATTTTTGTGTGATGCTTTTATATCCTGCTTCTTTTCTGAATTTGTTTAACAGTTCTAATAGTCTTTTGGTTAAATATTTAGGTTTTTCTATATATAAAATTATATCATCTGCAAACAAGGATAATTTTACTTCCTCCTTTCTTATTTATATGCCTTTTCTTTCTTTCTTTTGATGAACTGCTGTGCCTAAATTTTCTAGTGTTAGACTGAATAAGAGAAGTGAGAATAGACACCATTCTCTTATTACTGATATTAGAGGAAAGACATTTATTTTTTCCCCATTCAGTATGATGTTCTCTATGTGTTTGCCATATGTAGCCTTTGGTATGTTGAGGTGTGATACTCCTATACCTGATTTGTTCAGGGCTTATATCATGAATTTATTTGAATTTTATCACTGACTTTATCTATTGGGATGATCATATTTTTATCCTTCATTCTCTTTATGTGATTTTGTTTATTGATCCGTATATGTTGAAACATCCTTTTATCCCCAGAATGAAACCAACTTGATCATAGTGTATGATATTTTTGATGTACTGAATTCAATTTGTTAATATTTTGTTGAGGACTTAAGCAACTGTGTTCATTGGGGATAATGATCTTTAGTTTTCATTTTCTTTTCCTTTTGTCTTTTTCTTTTTTTGCTGTTGTGTCCTTCTCAGGTTTTGGTAACATGGTAAGGCTGGACTCATAGAATGAGTTTGGAAGGATTCCCCCTTTAAATTCTGAGGAATAGTTAGTTCATCTTTAAATTTTTTGGTAAAATTCAATAGTGGTGCTATCTGGTCCTGACTTTTCTTTCTTGGGAGAATTTTATTACTGATTCAATCTCATTACTTTGTTTATTGGTCTCTTCATGTTTTTTATGCCACCTTAATTCAATTTTTGTTGGTCATATGTCCCCTTATCCACTTCTTCTAGATTTTCCACTTTTTAGTATATGATTTCCAGTTATAGTGTCTCCTTTTTCATCTTTAATTTTATTTATTTCATTTTCTCTGTATCTCTTTTTCTCATTCTAGCTAAAGACTTGTTAATTTGCTTATCTTTTCAGGGAACAAATTCTGTTTCCTAGATCATTTATATTGTTCTTTTAGACTCTATCATTATTATTATTATTTCATTATTATTATTCTTTCCTTCTACTAATTTGGTGTTTGGTTAGTTCTTGATTTTCTAAGGCCCTGAGATGCATCAGTTAGTTGTTTACTTGAAATCTATTTTTTATGGAGGCACTCATTGCTACAAATTTCCCTTCATGTTGTTTTTGCTTTATCCAACAGGGTTTTATATATATCCATTGTGATTTCTTTTAAGGAATTCTTAAAGTCTTGTGACTTCCCCAATGACCCACTGTTCATTCAAATGTGTTATTCAGTCTTCATATATTTGTATAATTTCTAAAAGTTATCTTTTTGATTTCTAGTTTAATTCAGTTGCAATTAGAAAAAATATAGAATGTTATTTCAATATCTTGAATTTGTTGAGACGTCTTTTGTGTCCTAATATGGGTTTATTATAGAGAAAGTCCTATGCTCTATGAAAAGAATGTATATTCTGCAGTTTTGACTGTATTATTCTGCAAATATCTGTTCAGTTCGCTTAATCTATTTTGTAGTTTAACATTTATGTTAACTGATTCTATTTCTATCTGATCTATCCATTGGTGAGAATGGGTATTGAAATTAACCCACTGTTATTGTATTGAAGCTTATTTCTCCTTTAGGGTCTGATAGTCTTTGTTTTATAATATTGAGTGCTATGATATTCAGTGCATATAGATTTATGATTATAATATCTTCTTGATAAATTTGTCCTTTTATCATTTTATAATGTCTTTCTTTGTCTCTTGTTACTATTCTTCTTCTAAAGTCTATTATTTCAGATATTAATATAGATTTTTTTCATATTCCATTTGGTGGAATATCATTGTTCATCCATTCTCTTTCAGTCTCTGTATATCCTCACTTGTGAGGTGAGTTTCTTTTAGGTAACATGTTGAGCCTTGTTTTTAATCCATTCAGTCAGTCTGTATATTTTAATTAAAGAATTAAGACCATTTGAATTCAAAATTATTAATTAAAGGAATGGACTAGTGCCTGATATTTTGTTGATTTTCTTCTAGTTGTTTTGAATAATCTTTGTTCATTTCCCCCCCCCTTGTATTCATCTTTTTAACTTGATGATTTATTTTACTGTAATATAGGATTCTTTTGTATTTCTCATTTTGTATCAAATCTCCTAGTGGGATTTATTTTTTACATATTGTCATGGTATTAATTATATTTCTTCCATTTCTGCGTGTAGGGCTCCATCGAGCATCTTTTTCAAGGCTGGTCTAGTGTCTATGGATTTCCTCAGTTTTTAGACCTTATCTTGAAAGGTCTTAAAACTGGGAATGTAGCTCATTGGTAGAATGCTTGCATAGTATGTGCCAGGACCAGGTCCAATCCCAAGCACCACAAAAAGAAAAAGAAAAAAGAAAGAAAGAAAGAAAAAGAGAGTGTATAAAAAAAGAGAAGAGTTCTAGTTCTTCTTTGATATTCCATATGATGGAATGGATATTTCTACCATAATTATTGGATGACTTTCTTAGTGACTTTCTCTTGCAATTCATTGTCAACAGATGAATGGATAAATAGCATATATTACATATACATAATGGAATATTTTCAGAAACATAGAATGAAATCCTGTTATTTTGCAGCAAATGGACAGAACTGGAGGATATTACAGTAAGCAAGTAAGCCAGATGCAGAAGGAAAAATATCACATGTTCGCTCTCATATGTAGAAACTTGAAAAAAAAAACAGAAAGTAGAAAAGGGAATATCAGGGACTGGAAAGGGCAGAAGGGGAGGTAAGAGTAGAAGACTGAATGGACACAATCAATGCCTGATATATGCAGGAATAGAAATATCCCAGTGACTTCCATTGATTTGAATAATTAAAGCACATTAGTAATCAAAATTTCAAAAAAGATATAACTGACATACCATAAAATTCACTCACATAAAGTGTACAACTCAATGATTTTTCAGTATTTTCTGAGTTGCCCAACTACTGCTGAAAGTTTATAACATTCTCGTCACCTCCAAAAAGAAACTCTGTAGTCAATGGAAATAATTCATCATTTCTCCACAACAACTACTGATCTAGGCATCCATCAATCTACTGCCTATTTGGAATTTCTTCTTTTGAACATTCCATATGGACAGAATCATATAATATGTAATCCGTTGGGACTGGTATTTTTGTCATTGCTGATACCAAAGTCACAAAGATTTACAACTGTTACGTCCAAAAGTTGTATCATTTTACCTTTCAGCTTTATGTTGTGATATTTTCTGAACCAATTTTTGTGTATGGTGTAAAGTAGGTGTATACTTTCATTATTATGCATATGGATATCCAAATGTCCCAGCAAGATTTTTGAGAAAATTTTCTTCCATTGAATTTTATTGACACACTTATCAGACATAAATTGATTGTAAATGTGAAGCTTTGTTTTCGAACTCTCAATTTTATTACATTGATCTGTATATCCTTATCCAATACCTCATCATCTTAACTACCACAGATTTGTTCAAAATGAGTCTACCAACATTTTAATTAGTATTTTAATTGTCCTTGTTTTCAGATATAGTGTGATATTTCAATACATGTATAAAATATGTATTGACCAAAATATGATAATTTACATTTCCACCTCCTTATCATTACATTCTGTCTGGTGCCTTTGTTAGATTTACTTGAAAAATACATATGTTAATATGAACTCTAGTCATCTCACCATTCCTGAGAACACTAGAACTCATTACTTCAATTTAACTGTTTTGGTACCTATTATCCAACTGTGTTTAATCCACCTCCTTATCTCAATTTCCAGCATGTAGTTATCACTACACTACCTTCAGATTGACTTTTAGCATCTACACATAAGAGAGGACAAGCAGTGTTTTTCTTTCTATGTCTGAATTATTTCATCTAATATTATGTCCTATTCCATCCATTCTGCTGCAAATGATAGTATATCATTTTTATGATTGAATAATATTCCTTTGTGTGTATATATACCTTATTTTCCATTTATTTATTGATGGGTATTGAGATTAATTCCATATCTTAGCTACTGTGTATAGTGCAGCAATAAGCATGGGAGTATAGCTTTGGTATAATGATATCATTTTCTTTGGGTATAGAGTGGGATAGTCAGATAATATGGAGATCTATTTTTAGGATTTTTTAGGAACACCCATACCATTCTCCATAGTGGATGTGCTAATTTACAAAACTACAGGATAAAAAATAAAAGTAAAAAATAAGTAGCATTTTATACATTGATGACAATATTGCTGAGAAAGAAATTATGAAAGTAATCCCAGTCACAAAAGTTACAAAAATACCTAGGATTTATATTAACTAAGGAAGCAAATTATCTCTACAATAAAAAAATTTAAAACTCTGATGAAAGAAATTGAGGAAGACAAACACAAAATTGGAAAGATCTTCTACATTCCTGGATAATAAGATTTAATATTGTTAAAATGCTCATACTATCTATAGTCAATGCAATTCCTATCAAAATACCAATGGTATTCTTCACATAAATAGAAAAAAATCCTAAAATTCATATGCAACCACAAAAGACCCCAAATAGCCAAAAGAGTGTTAAGCAAAAAGAACAAATCTGTGAACATCACACTACCTGACTTAAAAATATATTACAATGCCATAGTAATCAAAACAGTATTGGTACTTACATAAAAGAGACACACAGACCAGTGGAACAGAACAAAGTGCCTAGAAACAACACCATGCATTTATAGTCAACTAATAGCTAACAGAGGCACTAAAAACATACAAATCCTTTTTAATAAATGGTATTAGGGAAACTGGATGTCAGTATGCAGAAGAATGAAACTAGACCCCTATAACCCTACACAGAAGTCAATTCAAAATGAATCAAAGACCTGATAGTATGCAACTAGGAGGTTAAGATCCCACAAGCACAGTTAAGAGCAACAGAAGCAAAAATAGATAAATGGGAATGCACCAAACTAAGAAACTTCTATTTAGCAAGAGAAATGATCAAAAGAGTGGAAAAGGAGGAACAATTTATAAACTTTATACAACAAAGAATTAATATGCAGAATATGTAAAGAACAAAATAACCTCTAAAACACCAAAACAAATAACACAGTTTAAAAGCAAATAAATTATATGAATAGGCACTTTTCAAAGGAAGAAATTTGAGTAGCCAAAAAAGTTATGAAAAAGTGCTCAGCATCATTAGCCATCAGGAGAATGCAAATCAAAACTTCAATGAAATATCTCTTCCACTCAGAATGGCTTTTATCAAAAAGAAAAAAAAAACAAATGTTGGCAAGGATGTGGAAAAAGGGAATTCTTATACACTGCTGGTGAGTTCTCCAACTTTGTTCAACATTTTCAAAATTGTTTTGGCTATCCTGGGGTTCCTTTGCTTTTATATGAATTTTAGACTCACAATATCCCTTTTAGAGAAAAAGGCAGATTGAATTTTCATGGGGCTTGCCTTGGATCTGCATGTCAGTTTGGGGATTATTGTCATCTTTACAATATTAAGCCTTCTAATCCATGAACACAGGATGTGTTTCCATTTATTAAGGTCTTATCTTTTTTCAACAATGCTTTGTGTTTATTGTTTTGTGTTGCTTTTGTTAAATGTATTCCTACTTTTTTCCCATTTTGATACTATAGTAAATGAAACTATTTTCTTAATTTCATTAGTTCTTCTTAGTTATACATGACAGTAGAATCCACTCTGATAAAATTATACAAGCTTGGGATATATCTTATTCTAATTAGGATTCCATTCCCATGGGTGGGCACCATGGTGGAATTCATTTTAAGATTAATCATTGCTTATATATAGATATTTGGGGTTTTTTTTGTATATTGGTCTTGCATCTTGTTCTATTTCAACAGCAGGCTCAATAATGACTTGAAGTTATATTCAACCTTGTGGCAAGAGTGGGTTTGTAGGAATATATTGGGTAGTCTCTGATTCTTTCTTTAGGAGCTAAAACTCTGCCCCCCCTCAGCCTTGAGAAATTAATATTTATCAAATAATTCAACTACCTCCAATTCAATATTTATATGTTGTCATAATGATTTTATAAAATGCAGTTCTGAGCATACTCTCAATCATCTGAACCCTTTTTTTTTTCCAGACTCATCCTTTTTTCTGGTCTCCCATTTCAGTCCCAAATATGTCCTTTCTGAGCTCTACTGCTTTTGTCATTGCTTTGATCCTAAATTTTTTCTATGAATAACAATATTTGAGTTTTTCACACTCAATTTTCTTTTCTTTCCATATTTTTATTGGTGCATTATAGTTGTACATAATGGTTGGATTCATTACTGCATATTTGGGCATACACACAATATAAAATTATGATTTGGCCAGTATCATTCCCAAGTGTTTCCCCTTTCCCTCCCCTCTTCCCTTCCCTGATCCCTTTCCTCTACTTTAATGATCTCCCTTAGATTTTCAGGAGATCCCTCAACATTTTCCTTTATCCTCTTTGGCTTCCCCATATGAGAGAAAAATATGACCATTGACTTTCTGAGTTCAGATTATTTCACTTGGTATAATGCTCTCAAATTCCATCCATTTTCATGAAAAATGTGATAATTTCATTTTTATTTATGACTGAATAAAACTCCATTATGTATATAGACAACATTTTCTTTACCCATTCATCAATTGAGGGACACCTACACTTGTTCCATAATTTGGCAATTGTGAATTGTGTTGCTATACACATAGACATACATGTATCACTATAAGTCTGGCTTTAATTCTTTAGGATAAATGCCAATGAGTCACATTATTTATTTTTCTGTGGAGGGGGTACTGAGGATTGAACCCAGGGGTTCTTAACCATGGAATCACATACTCAGTCCTTTTATTTAAAATTTTAAGACAGGGTATCACTAAGTTGCTAGGGTCTTGCTAAGTTGCTAAGGCTGATCTCCAACTTGCAATCTTCCTGCCTGCCTCAGCCTCCTTAGTTGCTGGGATTACAAGTGTATGCCACCAAACCCAGCTTCAATTTTCTTAAAAGATGTTCTACTGCCTATATTTCTTTGCCTCCCCTCTTTTCTTAATCTCCTACTATATGCCTTCTGTCTTCCACCAGTCCAATGGAAGTATGTGCTGCCTCTGAATCTGGAGCTAGAAAAAATTCTTAGTGAAACATAAATGTTTTTGGAGTCATACCAGATTTATACTTATATCTCCCAAATCAATATTTATAACTAAGACTTTTACCCTAAGCTGCAGCCATATATATTCAACTTTCCACTTTATGACTCCACCCTCATGATCAATAGGTTCTTCAAACTTAACAGAGCTACAACTGTTATCTCCAAATCTGTTCTTCCTTCCTAATATCTAGTCTAACTGAATGGACAACCACAAATCCAGAAACCCATATCAGAAAACAACTCTTTATTCTGGACTGTCCTTGTACATATCCTATCAGACTTTTCAATTCTATGTTTTGAGTATTTTTTTCAACTCCAACTCCATTTTTACTAAGTTTGGGTCACTGATCAATTCTTGCCTTTACCATAACTGGTGTTTCTGTTTCCGATCTTGTTTACTGTTTCCTTCACTCCTATGCATTCTGCACACAGTAACAGCAGCGATATTTATTTCAATTTATTTTTAAATGATATATCAGAGTGATATTTCTAAAATACAGATCTGATCATGGCAATCTTTTATTTAAAATCTTTAGTTTTCCTGACTATCTCCCCACTCCACGCACTGTCTTTAGAATAAAATCCCTTACCATGACTTAAAAAAAGTCTTTGCCTGGAACATATCATGACCCCTGTGTTCCAGATATATTGAAACATGCATATATTGTACAGCTCTTCAAATAAAGCACAGTTTCACTCAGTTCCATTGCTTTTAATGGACCCTTGCTTTTCCTGCTTCTTTGTCTAAGGAGTTCCTACTTAGCCCTGAGAAGCCTTCCTTAATATTCTCTAAATTAGGTACATATAAGTTTACATGGCATTCTGTGTATACCTACCTATTACAGAACTGATCTCATTGTATATTTATCATTTTTCTTCTCACTAGACAATGATTTTGAGAAAGGTGTTATAATCTTATCTTTATCTGTAGGACTTTTACAGTGAAATCAATTAGTTCCTCAATCAGTATCTATTGAATGAATGTTATAGAATATAGAGTATCATTGTCCTCTTATACTTGCTTACTTCCAAAATTATAAACCTCCAACTAAATATATAATCATGACTTACTTTTAAAACTCTTATATTACCTTTTGCTTTAATTTTATCCTTGTGTCTTATAGTGAAAATCACTTTTAGAGTAGAGTGTGGTCACCTACTTAAGGTAAAACTTCTCTCCATGAGTTATAAAATACACAGGAGTGTTTTATTTGTAAGTATATGCTTTGTGACTCATTTAACCAAATATTACCTAAGTAGTGAAACAAGTCATCTAACACATAATTTTGAGAGCTTATTAAGAGGTAGGTACTCTGCTAAGCATTAAGGATAAAAAATATGACACAGTTTCTTCTCTCAAATAGCTAAAAAAGAGCTGGGATATAGCTCAGTGGCAAAGCCCTTGCCTCACATATGTAAAACCCTGGTTCTATCCACAGTTCCAAAAGAGAAAAGACAAAAAAAAAAAAAAAAAAAAGAACTCCATCAAATAGCTAAAAAAGTAATGGGGAATATAGGTGTACATCCTCATAATTCAATGTTGTGTGTATTATAGGGGCAGTGTACATGAGACACTGTGAAACTATCTGAAAATAAGTGAGCAAAATTAAAGACTGACTTCATTAGTGAAATATTCTAAAAAGAACATGCTTTTGATCTCACGTTTACTGAATGAGTGTGAATTTTCAGGTATGTGAGATTAGGGGTCAAAGATAAAGGAGACCATTAAAGACAAAGGAAAAATAATGTAGAGTGTGGAAAGTGTGAAAATGCAGGAAGTGCTTGAAAAACTCCAAGTACCATAAAGTGTTTAGAATACAAGAGGGTGAGTGGAAGGGAAGTCAGAAAATGAGGTTAGTAAAGAAAACCTCAAGTCAATCAGGAAAAGTTGTGAGCTATGCCAAGGGATATAATTTTAAACCTGTAGATCACTGGACACCATTAAAAAGTTTATCATCTTTAAAGTAACAGGTGTTTATATGTTTCAGAAAGATCAAGCTAGATCCCCAAGTGAGACATGGATTAACATAGTGCAAAAATGGAAGCTGATAGGCTAGTTAGGGGACTAAGGTAATAGAACAGGTGAAAGATGATGAATACTGATTAAACTTACACAATGGTAATAGAGATAGAGACAAGTGACAAATTTAAGAAATACAAAGAGCTAATAAGTGTGATGTGATCATTGACATGGCAAATGAAGAAGAGGGAATAGACAAGGATCAAGTCCACAATTCTGGCTTAAGTAACTTGATCTCTTTTACTGAACCAGATGAAGTTGTCTATAGGTCACACTGTTAGGTGTTCATAATAGAGATACCATATCCTGAAAGATCACTGAACTAAGGGATTTAAAGGATAACGGAGCCATTAGCTTATTTCAGGAAATGTAGAAAACAATAGCAAATTCCTAAATCAACATTTTTTTCTTCATATTCTCTCACAAAGGTTGAGTAAGTGCCAGAGACATGAACTTTTGGTACAATCAGAACACTGGTACTGATTGTTTCCAGTTATATTTCTGCATCAGAAACTATGCTGTATATTTCATCAATATTTTCCCCATGGTTATAACTCTTGGTCAGAGTTGAAGCTTGGCCAATTAGTAACCCAAAAATATTTTACCCAGATCATCAGTTTCAATTCTGGAGATCATTATGCTAATATTATTTGAACCTTGAATGTTACACTCATATTTTAAAAAGGAACAATTGACTTTAATGTAGTCTGAAAAAATATGATTGCAAAGTAAACAAGGAAAGCATCACTTTGCTATGGTTGTTATACTGACCTTGGTCCTCACTGAAGTACTTTAGCAATTCTCTTATGCTCAGATATTAATACATGTTAAATAATGTACATTTGTTTTGAATCTTTACACAATAATGCTTACCTTCTGTTAGTTAATATACCAGTTTTCTTCCAGATCTAAAATCATGTAAATTCGGTTCTATCTTGTTTGGTGGGGAGTGATTTTCTTTTTATTCTACCGTATTAGTTAGTAAAATGAAAACAGAGGAGGCTTAAACAATGCACTCTGTTCAGGCTGAGACTATGATTTTTTATGTGCTTAGGAAAAGAAAAGGAAGCATATATGGGCATTTGTCATTTTAATTTTTTAAAAATTGATTTAGACCTTTTGAGAAGTATATCATAATGATTGATTATTGGCACATGTGTTGTAGAGTGATCCCTTCTAGAAACAACCCAAGTCCTAACTTCACCAATACTGAACTAGTTACTCTAACTCACACTTGCTTCTCTCAGAAATTCTACTGTTATTATTGTCAGGTTAGCTCTCAACTGTACTTAAATCTAAATATGTTGCTTTATTATTTCCAACTTTATCATAAGCTTACAGAACTGAGGAAATACGTCTTCTATTTCTTGTCTATGCCATACAACCTGCAGCACAGAGACACTGAGATACTGAACTGGTTGAATGAAATATCATGTATAGAAGTATTAACTCCTAGAGTTACATGAAATTACTCAATTGCTTATATAATTGACATTGCCCTAACACTACTTGCATCATCTCTTCTACCATAGATACAATAGAACTCTGATACTGATATAATGAGTCTAATTTTTAGCTTATGAAAATTGGACTCATTGTTTTACAGGAGAATTGTGAACTTGTTTATATTTTGAATGAATGACAATGTCTGGTGATAATTAAGTTAAATCGCTAACTGAATAAGTTCTGTTTCTTTAATTTTATTAAATAACAAAATATCCATTCTAACATACATCTTAAATTTGTTATTAACTAAGATATTATGCCATACATTTTGATAGTTATTTTATAGCATGTTTGCTAGTGATTAATCTTAACACATTCTCATGCCTTAGGGTAATAGTGAAGGTTGGATTGAGTTCCTTTGAAAATAGGACCATAATATTTATTCAGCTGAGTTAGTTGCCAAAGTGTGAATTAACAATCTGTAGATAGTCATGAGTTTTTAACATTATTACTATTACTATTTTATTTTAATGCAGATAACTATGACTTAAACATTAAATATTCAAATAGGATAGATCCTATTAAATAAGGCCATTGCTTATTAGAATATAATTTTTCTTGTTAAACAAAAAGTTTCTGAGACAGTTTTATTTTTGCTATCTCTAAATTTTATGTATCTTACAAGCCTAGACTATTTTATTACTAGTTTGTTATAACAAATATAGGTACCACAGGTCAAATGTAGCTGTGTTATAACCATAATTACAGAATAAGTATATTTTAAAATAATTTTATTAAACACCAAACTGCAATAATGCAAAGGACAAGACTAAAAATTATATTTATTTTTAATTTAATAAAGGAATATATTTGAGCATGAATAAATTAATAGTCAAAATTTTAAGCTTTCACGTTTCTAAAAATGACCTTGGCAATCATATTTTTCCATTTGGTAATAAATTGGTATGGGAATAAATTAGAATTCATTAGCAAGGAAATGATTAAAGAAAAGACAAAAGGTTTCTTTCTTTGAACATTCACTTAACAAATGCTGCCATTAGCTCTTCTGACCATGCTTTATAACTAGCAGTTGCCTGACTCCAACTGTGCAATATCCATATTAGAGTGATACACACAAATTGAATATCAAATCTTGCTAAGTAGCATTCATAGTCTTGTGTTACAGATGCCTTGTTGTGCCTTTTTCTGAAAACTCCATTTATGATTCATATGGATATTAGCATAATTTCATAAAGATCTTTTATCTGAGAATAATATTCAGATTCAAATTGGCTCCCCTTTTTGGGTGCATGTAACTATAAGGAAATCTTGTGTGATCATTACATTGAAGGCTTGAACTATGGAGAAACACAAAACTGCTTCAAAAATATTCAGAATTCTGTACATTTAAATGCTTAAACCTGGATGAAGACCTTTTAATACAAGAAACTTGTCACATCAAAATCTTGTTTGAGGGCTGAAAATATAGCTCAGCAGTACAGTGCTTGCCTAGGATGCAAGACCCTAGGTTTAATCATTAGTATTACCAAAAAGAAAAAAAAAATTGTTTGCTTCCAAAAATGACCTTCTCTTCAAGTTTTCTGGAAAATCATGCCTATAGAACCAGTGATAAAAAGGTTCAAAGACAAAATTTTAGGAAAGTTAATAGAAATGACAATTCACTATTTCCATGTTTGGAATATATGACTTAAAGACTGGGACATGAAAGAATTTGTTATATTTTAATCATTTAATGGGTAAATAATATTTTTGCATGAGTAAATTAAGTAATTGTATGATAAAAAATTCATTATCAATACTGATGCGTTAGCCAGCTTTCTGTTACTATAACAAAATACCTGAGATAATCAAATTAAAAAGAGAAAGGGTTCATTTTAGTCAACAATTTTAAGTTCTCACTTCAAGAACTTTTACGTTCTTGTATTCTTGCTTTTAAACCTGAAGTGTGGCAGCAGAGAATGACAGCACTGTGTAGCAAAACAAAACTGCTTGCCTCATCAAGAACCAGAAAGCACAAGAGAGAAAGAGAAAGGAACTGGGGTCCCAAAATCCTCTTCAAGGGCACAGTGACCTTCCTCACATTAGGCCCTTCCACTTAAATGTTTTACCACTTCCTACTAGCACTGCAGCACTAAGCCTTTCACTTATGGGCCACTGTGGGTACTTGTCCAAATGATAGCAAACACAAAATTCAAGACAACTCTGATGAATTCTGGAGTCACATATTGTGTTGCCTTTAATACAAGAGTTAAACATGAAAAGAAAAAGGCAACATTTACTAAAATCTCTTTATCATCATCAAATAACATTAACTGAACATCCACAAGATACATAGCAATCATAAACATGGAGTTTCAAGATAAATGTCACATCCTGGTTGTTAATAAATTTGCCATTCAAGTAGAAAAGTAATGAAGATAGTGTATTCAAATATTTTATAATGAACAAGTACAAAAAAACAAGATACTATATTCCCAAGCAAATAAAATTCATCTTTTTAAATATTTATTTGTCTGCTATGACCAAATTCCATTTTACATATGGCATTTTTTACATGAAGGTAAAAATTTATTTCCGAAGAGATAATAAATGATATAATATGCTAAAAATTCACCAACAAGTTTTCACAGAATCATATTTTTAAATGGATAAACTAGAAATTATTTAAATTTGAACTAATTTGTTTTCATTTTACAAAAATAGAAGTGTGTATGGATGAATATGTGACAGTAAACTCATCATTATGTATAATTATAACACACCAATAAAATAAGAAAACAATCAGGACTTTGACCTGAAAGATAAAAACATGTTTGTGGAAATATAGCATAAGACTATTTTAAATTAAAAAATAGAGTAGAGGTTAGAGATGTCCAGAAGAATTTAAAATGTTTAGAATTTTTTAAAACTTCTTGTTTTAATAAGTATACATTTATTTTTTTAAATTTCTTAATTTGGACTAATTTGTTGTATATGATAGTAGAATGCATTTATACATTTTGGTAGATCATACATAAATTTTATGGATTGTAATCTCTCATTTTTCTGATAATACATATTGTAGGAATACATTGCTCACTC
The DNA here is from genome assembly GCF_902686445.1 of Sciurus carolinensis. Classification (NCBI taxonomy): domain Eukaryota; kingdom Metazoa; phylum Chordata; class Mammalia; order Rodentia; family Sciuridae; genus Sciurus; species Sciurus carolinensis. The sequence continues at coordinate 65,920,673 of NC_062232.1, read as the reverse complement.
CTCGGTTTATACTCAAAGGACTTAAAATCAACATACTGCAGTGACACAGCCACATCAATGTTTATAGTAGCTCAATTCATCATAGCTAAAATATGGAACCAACCTAGATGCCCTTCCACAGATGAATGATAAAGAAAATGTGATATATATGTATATAATATATATACACATATACACATTATATATACATATATACACACACACAATGGAATATTACTCAGCTTTAAAGAAGAATGATATTATGGCATCTGTTGGCAAATGGATGGAGTTAGAAAATATCATGCTAAGCAAAATAAGTCAAACCCAAAAAACCAAAGGTCAAATGTATACATAATTTAATGTGTAATGCTAAAACAGAAATTTTGTTTCTTCCTTTCTAATTGATGTATCAGTTTGTATAGCTATTTTTTGTATTTGAAGCGCTTTGTCTTTACTATCCCATTGATTATTGAGACATTATATGACAGTGTCTTTATTATCTCTGTATTATGAGGCAGAGATGGCATAAGCCTCTGTATTTTTTAATAGATGATGAAATTAACATATAGGTATGTGATTTGTCTGAGGTCATATAACCAAACCTATAACTCTTTGTTCTTTCTGAGAGATCAAGAACTTTAAAATGACTTTAAGAGTTTGATTTTGCAGGTACATTCAGGTGTTGTTTTCAGGTTAAAGGAGAAGAACTGGTGACTAAAAAAATATGAGTCCTAATTTCCCCACCCCCAGCTAGCTGGATTTCAGTCTGCTCTGGTGCAATCAAGACTGCTCCCAGACATCTTGTTTTATACAAAATATTTCAGTTTCCCACAAAGTATTACTGAAAGGCTATGTCAATATGGCAACTGTCTCAAGTGTCTTAGAGTATGCATATTGAGGCAATCTATACTTCAGATTACACTTTGGTTCCTCCTTAGACTGAACTAGAAATGAACTACCAAGAAATAAATGTAAGAAAGCAATGTTTCCCTAAGCATTTACTCAACTGAGAATTTTTCTCAATATTGCTCCCAGGAGGGAAATGAATTCTCATTCTTTCTCTCTCTTAATCTAACACCCCTACACACACATTATACTCAGCAGTGTTTCAAGTAGAAATTTATATTTTTAAACTTTACAATGATTATTTTTTCAAGTTGTGGTATTTTATCAATTGACAAATTGTTTCTTGTTAAATTGATCTTTAAGATTATGGATAGTACCAGTTCTAATGTTTCCATTTAGATTATATGTAATATCTCACAGAGCATACAAGAAAAATTAAAGAGAAGAGAGACATTTACTATAAGCATTTCCCAAGTGTATGCAATTACATTTTTGAACATTATGATAAAAATTCAGAATCTGGAAGGAGGATATTGAAATGTGTGAAATAGGTAGAATATCTAAGTGATGTAACAAGATAGGAGAAACTGGATCAGAGACTTACAAAGAGGAAGTAGTTGCTTCACTAATAATTTTGAGGTTAGCAGTCTAACAACAGTAAGCACCTTCCACCTTGGCTCTGCCTACTCTGAAAAAAAATAAGAATACAAATATAAACAGGAACCAGATTGGTAATAAATGAAAATTGCATATCACTAACTTGCCTCTCAGTTTGAACATCCTTCGATAAATTATATTTAATATAAATAGGGAAAGGAAAGAACAATGAAGAAAATGTAAGAGCAGAAAGCTTTTGAAGATAAGGATCTGGTTTTACATATCTCTCCAATCTGCCTTCTTACTCTCAGTGTAATATAATGTTTGTACATGATGAACACTAAATTATATTTTTAAATTGAAGGGTAAAGTAGTCCTCAAACCAGTCAATGACATCTTAAAGAAAAATGAGAGTGTGAGAAGAGTTAACTTGTTAAATTCTCCTTGACTTCTTTAGAGCCTTTGACCCTACTAACCTAATTTAACCTGTGTTTTATAATTTCTTATCCATGAAACTCACAAGGTTATTGTGAGGATTAAAATATAATGTATATAAGGTAACTAGCACATGTCTTGGCACATGAGTTTTCAACCTATGATAGGTATTATTGTTTTTTTCTTAAATTTCTCAGTAGGTAACTGTGTTTTACTGGAAGATTGAACTTAGAGTTCAAATACCTGGTTTTGAATTCTGACTCTGTTGCTTAGTCTCATGGTCCTGTGTTGTTACTTATAATTAATTACCTCATTTTAAAAAATTGAGCAATAAGACCATGCAGGGAAACCATGTAAATTAAAATAAAAATGTTGCATTATAGATATACCATGCCTAGGAAGATGCCTGACAAATGGTAGATGTTCAATAAATGTTAGTTCTTCTTTGCTCCCTTACCTTACGTATATTCTATCCCATCATACCTAGCTCACAGTAAAGGTTAATGAATATTGACTGAGAAAAAGCATTGCAGCTATTCAATTACCATGATTCACAAATTTGTTTTTAATAAATTCAATAAGTGTAAAAGAACATGTTCACAGAAACATTTCTGAGACTCTGATCACATGCTTCCAAACTCAGACTTTTAATACTATAACACACAGAAGGAAATTAGAAACCAAATACAAAAACTGCCTTGAGAAACTTTTAAAGATTTTAAAAAGAGATTACATAAATTATTTTCATTGACTTTTACAGAGGAAATTATTAAGAATAGCACTTTATCCATTCATCTGTTGTGGGGTACCTGGACTGGTTCTGTAACTTGGCTATTGTGAATTGCACTACTATAAACAATGATGTGTCATTCTGTAGTGATCTATACTTTGCTTATTTTAGTTCTTTTGGATAAATACCAAGGAAGTGGAAAGTAAATAGGTGTGACTGGAGAACATCATGGTAAGTAAAATAAGCCACATTGAGAAAGTCAAGGGTAAAACGTTTTCTCTCATATGTGGAAGCTAGAGAAAAATAAATGTAAAAGGGGAAATCCCATCAAAATAGAAGGTAGATCAATAGACTAGAGGAAGGGGATTGAGAGGGAAGGAGGGGAGATGGGAAAAGGGAGGAACTGAGGAAGGAAATTGATCAAATTATGCTATGCACATATAGGAATATACCACAGTGAATTCCACCTTTATGTATATCTATAAAGCACCAATTTTTTAAAAAAATAAAGAAATAGAAGGAATACCAGAAGGCCATGGATTAGAGGAAGGAGGATAGTGGGAGGGAGCAGGGGAAGGAATGAAGATGTACTGGGGACTAAAATGAAGCAAGTTACATTGCATGCATATATGGTTATGTTAAAATGAACCCTGCTATTATGTATAATTATAATGCATTAATTAAAACATTTTTAAAAGAATACACTTATCTCAAAGCATGTATTAAATTAGAAAGACCAGAGGTATTGAACAAATTATTTTAAATGACTAGGATGCTCTATGTTCTTCCCCAAATAGTAGCAACTAGTCACATGTGACTATCTGCATATAAAATTAATTAAAATAAAATATAAACATAAAAACCACAAATGATTCATCACACTAGCCACAGTTCAAGCCCATAAGAGCCACATGTGGATAATGGTTAACATAATGGACAATGATTTATGAATCATTGTCCATTATAGGAACAAATTCTATTTGAAATCATTGATCAATATTTATAAAATATTAAGGACTGAAGAGTACCTTCCCAAAATTTGAAGGAGCTCAAAGTTGATATGAAATAGATGACCAATAAATGTTAAATTTTGTTATAAATGACTGCTATGCTAACTCCAACAAATAAGGATAAAATCCAATCGTGGTGGGTAAGACAATAGATTAACAAAGATCATCAGTGTTTAAGAAAATATAAACCACAAGGTAAAAACAATCACAATTTCTCCAAGAAACAAGGTGACTAAATCAAGTAGGGTTTTTCTGAACATTTTGAGTAAGGGAGTTGAAATGGTTAAAACTGGTTTAGACCTTCAAAAACACTTGACAAATTTCCACAACAAAAGCTCTTTTAAAATTTAGGTCACCATGGAGCTAGAGAAATTGTAGTTGAATAGTTGGTCTCTAAAGTTTCTTTCAGGCTACCATTTGATCCTGGCCTTTCTGGGAATTAACTGTCAAATTGACAAGGATAAACTGTGTAGAGATTTCCCAAGGCTGGGTGAGTGGGTAGAGCTCAGCAGATAAGCTTCAATAAACTGAGTGTTATTTATTAAACAAAATGGGTTTTAAAAAATAACCTTGGCATTTAACATAGTGATAAAAAAGAGTTGAAAAAGAGTAAAACACATACATACACAAATTCTTTTGATTCATCAAATATGATGTTGAAGCAAATTTAAAGTATGATATGCTGAAATGGATATAGATTCTTAGAGTAGACTATCTAGAATATTAGCTATCATCTAGTCTGCTCTCTGACCCAAAGATGTTCCCTCGGTCTCATTTTAGCCTTTTCTGGAATACTTCCAGTTTGGAATTGAACACCCTACTCACAGGAACAATCTACTTAACTATTGATTGCTCCAATTGTTATAAAATAAATGCATTACATTGAACATAAATTGGCCTCCCTGTAATCTCTACCATTAGTTCTGGTTGTCCTTGGACCTATGCAAATCTCATATAAGTGCCCTGTTCATACTTTAAAATACCTATTATGTATAATATGTACAGATTATTTTGTCTGCCATTGTTAAACTTAGAGTCTAGTTGGAAAGTAGACACTAAGAAAATACCAGTCATATTTTGATCTTCACGGATAAGCTGAAATAAATGTGGAAGTCCAGGAATCTCTTTAAAATTGCTAGCTCATATGGTAATTTTATTTTTAGTTTGTAGAAGAACTTCTATACTGTTTTTCAAAATGGTTATATCAATTTACATTCCTATCACCAGTTTACAAAAGTTCCCTTTCTCCACATCTGTATCACCACTTGTTATCATTCATTGTTTTGATAATAGCCATTTTAACATGTGTTCAGAAATATTCACAATAGCTAAGACACAGAAGCAAAAAAGAGTGTATATCAACACATGAATGGAAAAATAAAATATGGTATACATACACAATGGAATATTGCACAGTATTATTTCCTTTTTTAAAAAAGAAGGAAATTCTGTCATTCATAACTACATGGATGGAACAGAAGGACATTATGCTAAGTGATATAAGCTAGGCACAAAAAGGCAGATTCTGTATGATCTCATGTGCAATCTAAAAAAGTTGATCTTATAGAAATAGTACAAAGGTGGAGGGGAGGAAAAGAATGGGAAAAGGGAAGATATTTATCAAAAGGAACAAAGTTTCAGATGCACTGTAGAAATAAGTTATAATAATCTATTGCACTGCATGGTGAACACAATTCATAATACTATATATTACAAAATTACTAAAAATATATTTTTAACATTCTCAGCAGAAAAGTAGACTGTTTCAGTGATGAATATATTAATTATCTTGACTGAATATTTTAATAATATATACATAGATGAAAACATGATATCATACCCCATTGATATATATTTATATTATAATTAAAATTAATTTGAATATTTTGAAAGATTAAACATCCAAATGACTATATAGTTGCATTGTAAGACATGTTATGAAGGGGAAAACATCTTCTACAAGAGTGTATAAAAAGGAACCTAACCTAGACTTTATTGTTTCATGGATTTTTATCACATCACTGGATAACAGGGATAAAGATGTCCATATGTATTCACACAAGTCTCAGTAAAGGACTGGGGACCTAAGAAATTTTCAATGAATGTTTATTTTAAAATAACTTTTTTTAAATTTTGAACTAATTTTAGACTAACAGAAAAGTTGCAAAAATAGTATAGTGTGTTCCCATATTAATTTAACTCAACTTCTCCTAGTGTTACCATCTTATAAAACCATCCTACTTTATCAAAACCAGAAAAACAGTGTGTATAAATTATGGGTTTGATTGAGGCAACATAAGGCAGGGAATCTGCTTTTCTGGGAACTTCTGGGTGAAATTCCCTGGTTCGGGAAAGCCCAGATCATGGTGGTGCCCTGCTTTAGCTCACAGCACTAAGTTCAAACACAGCCACCCAGATATGGGCATAACCTACCAAGCACCAAACAGCCTATTTTCCCCACTCTTATCCCATTTTCCTAAAGAAGCTCCATACGGATTCCCTTTGGTGTGTCCCACTACAAATAAAGCATTCACAGGGTTTTCTCTTTGTTAGAGTCAAACCCATCATGTCTGTTCAAACCATCACAATCCCCACTTTGAAATTTAAAAAAAATATATATATATATATTTCTTGCCATTTTTTTTTCAATTTTATTTTTACAGACTGCATTTTGATTCATTTTACATAAATGGGGTACAACTTTTCATTTCTATGGTTGTACACCATGTAGATTCACACCATTCTTGTAATCATACATGTATACAGGGTAATAATGTCTGTCTCAGTCCACTATCTTTCCTTCCTCCTGCCCCCATTTCCCTCTACATAATCCAAACTTCCTTCATTCTTCTCTTACCCCTTGCTTACGTAACATCATCCACTTATCAGAGAAAACATTCGGGCTTTGTTTTTTGGGGGGATTGGCTTATTTCACTTAGCATAATATTCTCCAACTCCATCCATTTACCAGCAAATGCCATAATTTTATTCTTCTTTATGACTGAATAATATTCCATTGTGTATATATACCACAGTTTCTTTATCCATTCCTCAATTGAAGGGTATCTAGATTGGGTCCACAATATAGCTGTTGTGAATTGAGCAGCTATAAACATTGATGTAGGTGCTTTACTGTAATATGCTGATTTTAATTCCTTTAGGAATAAACCAAGGTGTGAGATAGCTGGGTCAAATGGTAGTTCCATTCCAAGTATTCTGAGGAATCTACATACTATTTTCCAGGGTTACTGTACCATTTTGCATTCCCACCAGCGATGTATGAGTGTGTCTTTTTCCCCACATCCATGCCAACACTTATTATTGCTTGTGTTCTTGATAATCACCATTCTAATTGGAATTAGATGAAAACTTAGGGTGGTTTTGACTTGCATTTCTCTAATTACTAGAGATGATGAGCATTTTTTTCATATATTTGTTGATCACCTGTATATCTTCTTCTGTGAAGTGTCTGTCCAGTTCCTTAGCCCATTTATTGATTGGGTTCTTAGTATTTTTGATATAAAGTTTTGTAAGTTCTTTATAAATTTTGGAGATTAGTGTTCTGTCTGAAGCGTGTGTGGAAAAGATTTTCTCTCACTCTGTAAGCTCTTTTCACATTATTGATTCTTTCCTTTGCTGATAAAAGGCTTTTTAGTTTGAATTCATCCCATTTGTTGATTCATGCTTTTATTTCTTCTGCTCTGGGAATTGTTTAGGAAATCTGATCCTAAGTCAACAAGATGAAGATTCAGGCCTACTTTTTCTTCTATTTGGTGAAGGTTCTCAGGTCGAATTTCTAGATCCTTGATCCATTTTGAGTTGAGTTTTGTACAGGGAGAGAGATAGGGGTTTAATTTCATTTAACTGCATATGGACTTCCAGTTTTTCTTGCACCATTTGTTGAAGAGGCTATCTTTTCTCCATTGTATGTTTTTGGCACCTTTGTCTAATATGAGATAACTATACTTATGTGGGTCTGTCTCTGTGTCTTCTATCCTGTACCATTGGTCTACCTGTCTATTTTGGAGCCAATACTATGCCATTTTTGTTACTTTTGCTCTGTAGCAGAGTTTAAGTTCTGGTATTGTGATACCTCCTTCATCACTTTCTTGCTAAGGATTTCTTTGGCTATTCTGGGTCTCTTATTTTTCGAAATGAATTTCATGATTGCTATCTCTGTTTCTATGAAGAATGTCATTGGGATTTTAATTGGAATTGTGTTAAATCTGTACAGCACTTTTGGAAGTATGGCCATTTTGATAATATTAATTCTGCCTATCCAAGAACATGGGAGATATGTCCATCTCCTAAGGTTTTCTTTAATTTCCTTCTTTAGTGTTCTGCAGGTTCCATTGTAGAGGTCTTTCACCTATTTTGTTAGATTTATTCCCAGGTTTTTTTTTTTTTGAGGCTATTGTGATTGGAGTAGCTTTCCTAATTTCTCTTTCAGAGGATTCATCACATATGAATAAAAATACATTAGATTTATGGGTGTTGGTTTTATATCCTGCTACTCTGCTGAATTAATTTATTAGTTCTAGAAGTTGTCTTGTGGAATTTTTTGGATCCTCTAAATTTAGAACCATGTTATCAGCAAATAGGGATAGCTTGAGTTCTTCTTTTCCTATTCGTATCTCTTTAATTTCTTTGGTCTGTCTAATTGCTCTTTCCAGTATTTCAAGCACAATGTTGAATAGAAGAGATGAAAGAAGGCATTCCTGCCTTGTTCCAGTTTTTAGAGGGAATGCTTTCAGTTTTTCTCCATTAGAAATGATGTTGGCTGTGGGCTCAGTGTAGATACCCTTTACAATGTTGAGGTATGTTCCTATTATCCCTATTTTTTCTAGTGTTTCGAGCAAGAAGATGTGTTGTATTTTATCAAATGCTTTCCCTGCATCTATTGAAATAATCATATGATTCTTAATCTTCAGTCTATTGATGTGATGAATTACATTTATTGATTTCTCGATGTTGAACCAACCTTGCATCCCCAGATGAACCCCACTTGATCGTGGTGCACTATCTTTTAAAAATGTTTCTGTATGCGATTTGCCAGAATTGTGTTAAGGATTTTTGTGTCTATGTTCCTCAGCGATATTGGTCTAAAGTTTTTTTCCTTGATGCATCTTTGTCTGGTTTTGGTATCAGAGTGATACTAGCTTCATAGAATGAGTTTCGAAGGGTTCCCTCTTTTTCTATGTCATGAAATACTTTGAGGAGTATTGGTATAAGTTCTTCTTTGAAGGTCTTGTAGAACTTGACTGAGAATCCATCTGGTCCCAGACTTTTCTTGTTTAGTAGGCTTTTGATGCCTTCGTCTACTTCATTGCTTGAAATTGATCTTCTTTAATTGTGTATGTCCTCTAGATCCAGTTTTGGTGGATCATATGTCTCCAGAAATGTGTCAATGACTTCAATATTTTCTATTTTGTTGGAGTATAGATTTTCAAAGTAGTTAGTGCACCACGATCTAACTATTTTATGTATTTCCTTTTTCATCATGAATTTTAGCAATTGGAGTATTCTCTCTCCATCTCTGCATTAGTGTGGCTAAGATTTTATTGATTTCATTTACTTTTTATTTCTTTTTTTACTTGTAGTGCTGGGAATTGAACCCAGGGCCTTGTGCTTGGGAGGCAAGCACTCTATGAACTGAGCTATATACCCAGCCCTTGTTTAATTTTTCAAAGAACCAATATTTTGTTTTTCAATATTTTCAATTATTTCTTTTGTCTTAATTTCATTGATTTCGGCTCCTGTCTTCTATTAGTTTTGGTGTTGTTCTGTTCTTCTTTTTTGAGGGCTTTGAGATGTACTGTTAGGTCATTTAGTTGTTGACTTTTTATTTTTTATTTGAATGGATTTCATGCAATGAATTTTCCTCTTATCACTGCTTTCATAGTGTCCCAGAGATTTTGATATGTTTTATCATCATTCTCATTTACCTCTAAGAATTTTTTATCTCCTCCCTGGGAACTTATGTTATACATGCTTCATTCAATAGTGTATTTAGTCTCCAGGTTTTGGAGTAGTTTTTGTTTTTACTTTTATCATCGATTTTTAATTTTTCTCCATTTTGATCTGATAGAATACAAGGTATTATCTCTATTTTTTGTATTTACTAAGGGCTGCATTGTGGCATAACTTGTGGTCCATTTTAGAGAAGGATCCATGTGCAGCTGTGAAGAAAGTATATTCACTCATTGATGGATGGAATATTCTATATATGTCTGTTAAGTCTAAGTTATTGATTGTGTTATTGAGTTCTATGGTTTCTTTGTTCAGTTTTTGTTTAGAAGATCTATCCAGTGGTGAGAGTAGTGTGTTAAAGTCACCCAGAATTATTGTGCAGTGGTCTACTTGTTTCTGAGCATGGAGAAGGATTTGTTTGACATACATGGATGTGTCAATGTTTGGGGCATAAATATTTATGATCTTTATGTCTTCCTTATTTCTGGTTGCCATAGCAGTATGAAATGTCCTTCTTTAGCCCTTTGGACTAACTTTGACTTGAAGTCCACTTTATCTGATATAAGGGTGGAAACTCCAGCTGTTTTACTGAGTCAGTGTGCATGGTATGTTTTTTCACATCCTTTCACCTTTAGTCTGTGTGTAACTTTTTCTATGAGATGAGTCTCTTGCAGGCAGCATATTGTTGGATCTTTCTTTTTATTCCAATCTGCCAGTCTATGTCTTTTGATTGACGAGTTTGGACCGTTAACATTCAGGGTTATCATTGAGATATGATTTGTATTTTGGGTCATTTTGGCTTATTTTTGGTTTTTAACTTGACTTGGTTTCTCCTTTGATTGACTTTTCCTTTAGGCTAGTTCCTCCTTTTGCTGACTTACATTGTTGTATTTCATTGCCTCCTCATGGAATATTTTGCTGAGAATGTTCTGCAACTCAGGCTTTCTATTTGTAAATTCTTTTAACTTTTTTTTCATGGAAGGATTTTATTTCATCATCAAATCTGAAGGTTAGTTTTGCTAGGTATAACTTCTTGGTTGGCATCCATGTTCTTTCAGAGCTTGAAATATGTTGTTCCAGGCCCTTCTAGCTTTTAGGATCTGGGCTGAGAAATCTGCTCATATCCATATTGATTTCCCCCTACATGTAATCTGATGCTTTCCTCTCACAGCCTTTAAAATTCTATCTTTATTTTGGATGTTACACATTTTCATTTTAATGTGCCTTGGTGTGGGTCTGTTGTAATTTTGGACATTTGTCCTGTAAGACTCTTGTATTTGATTTTCCATCTCATTCTTCTGATTTGGCAAAATTTCTGATATTATTTCATTGAATAGATTGTTCATTCCTTTGGTTTGTATCTCTGTGCCTTCCTCAATTTCAGTAATTCTTAAATTTGGTCTTTTCATGGTATCTCATAATTCTTGGAGGTTCTGTTCATGATTTCTTACCATCTTCTCTCTTTGGTCAACTTTGTTTTCAAGATTAAATATTTTGTCTTCAGTGTCTGAGGTTCTGTCTTCCAAGTGATCTAGCCTATTGGTTGTGCTTTCTATTGAGATTTTAATTTGGTTTATTGTTTCCTTCATTTCAAGGATTTCTGGTTGGTTTTTTATCAGAATCTCTCTTTATTGAAATAATCTTTTGCTTCCTGCATTTGCTCTTTTAACTGTTGATTGGTGTGATCATTCAGTGCCTGCATTTGCTCTCTTATTTCATCATTTGCTTCTCTGATCATTTTAATTATGTACATTCTGAACTCCCTTTCTGACATTTCTTCTGCCATGTCATTAGATTCTGTTGTTGTAGCATCTAGGTTTGTTTGGGACACTTTCTTCCCTTGTTTTTTCATGTTGTTCATGTATCTTTTCCTCTAGCATTGCAGATCTGGAGTACTGCAGTTTCCCCCCTGTAGGCCTATAGTAACCCTGCATATTTCCAAAACCTCTTCTTTAATGGGGAGATCAATAATAGCAGCTCCTGGTACAGACAATATGCAGTCCTAAACCAAATAAACCCTACGAAGACATTAATAGACCAGAGAGAATGAGCTTGATTATTATCTACAGTATATCCAATAGATTTGCAATGAGGTGTACAGTTTCAAATGGTACACAAAGAAGATGGGAAAGGGTGTAGGATGTAACTGTTAATGGGATAAGATAAGATTATATACAGGTACTAGATTGTAGGAAGAGTGATAGTGGAATCAAAAGAAGTTGATTGTTAGCATGAGAAAAGGGTGAAAGAGACTCTTAGAAAACAGGTAAACAAAAGGAAACTGTAGTGAGAAAAATAAAGGAATAAATACTTTAAAATTTCAAAAAGGAAAAAAAAGTCTACACTCTAACAGTCATATATTATTCAAACCTCCCAGTCTTCAGTAGCCTGATGCATGAGAGGTACCTAACAATGAACTTCCATTCTCCAGCAGGCATCTCAGGATGGGAATTGAACTCCTAAAGATGGCAGCTTCCATTTCCAGGATAATCCAAGATGGCTGCAATTTATTCCAATGTGTTGGCAAATGGGGTGCCACAGTGTGGGTGCCAACCAGGCATGTGGGCTTAGTCTTCTTGGGACATGGGCAGGCTGGGGGTCCTGAAGGCAGGGCATGTTTGGTTGGGCCAAGGGTCTCCTGGCTTTTGTCCCAAAATGGTGGCAGCCACGTGTAACCAAACCTGCGAGTACTTTGCATCAGATTGACAGGCAACAGTGGGCAGCAGGCAATACACTGGCAGTCTATGGGTGGTCTGCAGGCTAACAACAGATGGTCCATAGGTGAACCTCAGGCAGTGGGTAATGGGTAGTTGAAAGGCAGGTGATAGGCAGGCAAGAACCAGGCAAATGGGCAAATGGTGAATGATAGGTGGCAGTCAGTGAGCAATCTGCACTCAAATAGTAGGCAATATGCTGGCAGGTGCTGGGTGATTGCGGTGGACAAATGGGGTAAACAGCAGGGGATCAATAAGCAGCAAAGACTGCTTCACAGAGAAGCAGATTTTCCTCTCCTTAAATCCCAAGTTATGGAGCGACAAGGACCACAGCCTCTCTCTAGTCTACCATCTTGGATCTCCTTGTCTTTATTTTTAAATACTACTTTTCCAGCTGGCACACACCTCTGATGGTTACACATTCCCTCCCCATGCAGCATGTGGGTAGAAAGTGATGACCCAAATCTATTAATTAAATATAGACCTTGTGCAAATTTCAACAATTTTCTCACTGATAGACGTTTCCTGGTCTAGAATCCAATCCAGACTACTGCATTGCATTTACTTACATATACTTAGTCTCTTCCAGTTTATTGACAGAAATTCAGTCTTCGATTTTCATGATCTTAATAATTTTGAAGAATACTGGTAAATTATTTTGCAGATTTCCCTTAAATGATTTTTTTGATGCTTTCTTATATTGAGATTGAAATTGTATATTTTTGGCAAGAAAATTAGAGAAGTGATGTATCTTTCTTAGTGCATCATTTTGGGGAAAAATAATGTCAATATCTTATTACTAATAATGTTAACCTTGATCAAATATTTAAGGTGGTATCTGCTGGGCTGTTTTTCAAAACAGTTTTATTTAGTCTGTTATTGAAACCAAACTAGTCTTAGAAAAACTTCTGAATAAATAATAATTTATACAGTGAAAGATTTTTCCTCTTGTGATCCCTACAATTCATTTCCCACCCCCTAATCCTCTAAGTGGTAAAATTTTTATAGTGGTTTGTGTAGAGTATCTTTATATAAATATAAGCAAATATGTATATATATATAAATATTTATGTGTTCATATGTAGCAAATGTGTAAATATAAAAGCATATTTATGTGTGGTGTGTGTGTGTGTTCTAGTTTCTTCCTCATTCATACACAAAAGGAAGCATACTATACACACTACTTAGCACATTATTTTATTTTCATTGAACATGCATTGGAGGACTTTTCATTTTAGTGCATAGAGATCATTCTTCTTTCGTAAGGTTATATAGTGTTCCATTGTATGGGCATAGGATGGATTATGCAACCACGCCCACTTGATAGTTCATTTGCCTTATTTAAATCCTCTCCTATTGCAACCGATGCTATAATAATTCTTGTGAATATTTGAGTTTGCACCTGTGGGAAGATATCCAGTAGGATAGACTCAGATATTATACTGTTGGATCAAATGATATGTTCATTTGTAATTGCCAAACTTTCTTTTTTTCAATTGTTTCAATAATTATTTTATTTTGTATATTTATTTTTATATGATGATATGGATCAAACAAGTGCCTTACCATGCTAGGCAAGCACTCTTATCACTGAGCCACAAACCCAGCCCCACCAAACTGTTTTTCTACCAGCTGTTTTTCTTATAGCCTCGTCAAGGCAGAAGTTGCCCCTCATTCATGGTTTCACTTTCCAGAATTTTAGTTATATACAATCAACCATGGTATGAAAATATGAAGTAGAAAGTTCCAGAAAAGAACAATTCTTAAAACTTACAAATTTTATCAATCTACTCAGTGAGATGAATTTTTGTGCCATTTTCCTCCATCCTATCAGGAACATGAATCTTCCTTATGTTCAATGTATCCACACCCTATACATTACCTACCTACTAGTCACTTACTAGCTGTTTCTGTTATCAGATTGCCCCTTGTGCTATTGCAGTGCTTATGTTCATGTAACCCTTATTTTACTTTTTAATGGCCCCCAGCTCACAAAAGTATTGATGCAAAGGAGGCAGCAGGGCATAAAGCACAGAGGGACAAATTAACTCTGGTATTATGTGGCAATGCTGTATGGTATATAGGAAAAACACATATTAATAGAGTTTGGTACTGTCTTTGATTTCAGGCATCTATTAAGTTCTTGGAATATATCTCCTGCAGATAAGGGGGGAATTACTGTAGAAAATATTCTCAAGTTTTTGTATTTTCACCAAAATGATAGGCAAAAAATGTTATTTAGTATAATCATAGAAACATTTCTTTTGTTATGAGTGATGTGTAATGGCTTTTTACAAATTCAAAGGAGGGACATTTGAATTTCTTTTTCAGGAAACTGTGTATTCAAACTAATTTGCACATTTTTATTGGTTGTTCATACTTCACTATATTGAAAAACTCTAAATGTTAAGGGAACTTGGTCCTTTGTGATATTTATGTTGGTTATCTTCTGTTTGCCCTTTTAGATCTACTCTCCACCTTTGTCTTCCTTTTTATCTTCCCCCAGAAAATTTACCCTTATTATCAATGCCCTCCTTTGGCCCCTTTCTGTTGGGTTTTGGTTAAATCACATCAGGATACAAGAGAGAGGGAAGAGAGTGATATTGAAATATTTATTTCTCTAGTTCCTTCTCTACAGGGTTGCCTTGAGATGATAGCATCCCTTAACTACGATGATCTGCTCCACATAATTCTTTCATCCAAGGTTCCAGTAACCATTCCTTCTCTTCATTCTTTCATGCATGCAGGTGGTGACAGCCTAATATTACTAGCTTTCAGGTTATACATTATCTTTGAGGTTCTCTTATCTACCCTTAGTAACGTGATTTTCATGTGCTATCTGTTTCTTCTTGGGACTCTGATAAATATAATATGAATTGCAAATAATTTTTCCTAGTGTTGTCATATATCATTGATAATGGTGATTTAATAATATAGAAGTATTTTGTTTCATTTGTAATGCAGTAAACTCTAATTAGTCATTTTTCATGGCCGCTGTGTTTTGAATCATAGGAAGAACTTCCTCATTCTTGTGTTATTAAAGATTTCTCTCATATTTTAGTCTAGTAGTCATAGGATTTCAATTCTTTTTTTCAGTTCTTTATATGTAAATATGTGATCCATTTTGCATTCACTCGTGTGTAGTGAGTGTGAGATCTAAAACTTGAACATGTATTAGAATCACCTAGAGGGTTTTAAAAACATGAATTGTTGAGCTGCAACCTAGAGTTTCTAATTCGGTAGATCTGGAAAGGAATCAACAAATTCATTTTTAACAATTTCCCAAGTTGATGGTTCTGTTGGTCTGAACCATACTTCAAAAACCATTGTTATAAAGTATAGATCCAATTTTATTTTTTTCTGTGTGGCTGTCCAGTTGTCCCATCACTAATAATTATTTCATCTTTTCCTCATGTATACAATATATTAAATTCTAATTTCTGGTCTTTCTATTCTGCTTTATTAGACCATTTGTCTATGAATGCCTCAGCATTATACAATTTTTGCTGTTAAGGCTTTATGTTAATTTTTAATAACTAATAAGTCTAGTGTCTTCTCTGTTCATTCTTTGAGTTTGTCTGTTTATTTTGTGCATAAAATCTAAAATATTTTTGTATACTTAAAATCAGTTTGTATATTTAAACAAATGTCTAAAACATATTGTATTTTTACTGGAATTATGTTAATGTTTTTAGTTTAGAATGAATTTATACTACATGATTTTTATTTTTATTGTCAAAGGACATGCTATATGTTTCTGTGTGTTTGGTTCTTCTTTTATTACTACAGTGTTTATAAATTTTGAACCTTGAAGTGGTAGAGCATATCTAGTCAGCAACCCTCAACTTCTCCAAAGCTCAGAAAGGAAGCAGTGAGAGAACAGCTGAGCAGATAGGTAGGAGACACAGTAAATACTCTAAAACTCAATATTGAAGACAGCTTTGAGACTTGGAGAGACTTGGATTTTGGTTACCAGAGAAGAAAATAAGAACATAGGTCCTTGACCCTGAACCCTTGTTAGGATGGGGTCAGGGGGAGGGTTACAAAACAGAAAGAGGGAGGGGAAATTCCATAAGCTTATTCCTTAACAAAAGCTGTAATGAAAAGCAGAACAAGTTAAAATGGGAGAGAAGCACCAAAGACAGTGAAGGAGATCATATACCTGAACCCAAATTGTGGGATGAAAGCTGTGCCATTAAGGACAGGCACTTTGTTGATTCCACAGTTAGTCATCCTCCCTAGAAGAAATTAAATCATCATAGCTTCTTTTTATCTAAAGACAGTAACAAATACAATCAGAGGGAACACCTCTGAAATGTGTCTTCTCAGTAATCTATCTAAAATGAACTTGTTGGGGGATCATTGTTAGTCGAAAGTTACTGAAATCTTCTCTCCATCACCTAGGACAAGGGAAGTAGGATGGAGGTGATATAAAACCTATTACTCCCTGGAAGTGTTATCCCAACCCAACGTTCCACATAACCTCTGCAAGATCTCAGGGAAAGATGGGCTAACTTACATCTTGCCACCATCACAGTGACCAGTAAAACCCAGCTGAGCTTCACTAGCCAGAGTGAAGACTTCAGTGCCACAGAACATCCACAAAGAGCTTACACCCACATGCCCCACAGTTGAAGATAGCTACCAAGCACTTAAACAGTGCCCATCTTAGTTTTTTCCTTGCTGTAACCAAAAGATCTGACACAAACAATTTTAGAGGAGGAAAAGTTTATTTGAGACTCATGGTTTGAGAGGCCCCAGTCAATAGATGGTTGGCTTTATTGCTCTGGACCCAAATTAGGCAGAATACCATGCCAGAAGAGTATTATGGAGGAAACTAGCTCAGTACATGGCACCAGGAAGCAGAGGGAGACTGCTTCACTCACCAGGGATAAAATATATACCCCAAAGACATGCCCCCAAAGACCCTGCAGATACACCCTACCTGCCTATAGTTCAAGCTGTTAAGCCTTATCAAGGGATTAATGTACTGATTAGGTTAAGTGTCTCATAACCCAATCATTTCACCTCTAAACTTTCTTTTGTTGTCTTGCACATGAGCTTTTTTGGCAGGGGCACTTAATATCTAAACCGTAAGTATGTCTCTATAAGTTCCAGTGGAGAAGCATGCATCCAATGATGTTTAGCCACCAACCACTGGCAGCAGGAGTTCAGACATACGTAGGCCAACTGACACTCTACCCCAGTCACAGGGACAATACTCCATTTAACTATAGCAGCCAGAGTGAAGATTTCTCCGCCAAAGATCACCCAGAGAGCACAAAATCACATTTCCCACACCTGAAGACAGCTACTGAAGCCAGAATTGGGGACAGGCAGTTAGTGTAGAAATAGGGGATGGGGTCAAATTGAGGAAATGAAGGCCATGAAAGCCATCTGCATCTGGAAGTTGGAGACTGCCCTTGGGAGAATGGCATGTTAAGGATCTGCAGAGCCCATTGATTACCAAATTTACCTGCCTTTATCAAGGACTGCAAACAAGGAGCTGCTAATTAATGCTCCCTGGGCCCTTGCCTGGCTGAACCACTTTGGTCCTCCCCCTGCCCCATCCGCTTCTCACTTTTTACATCTCACCTGCAAAACCAGGCCTAGTCTTGTAGGCAGGAAGGAGAGATAAGGGGGGAGAGAACTGGAGAACAAAAGAGACCCTAACCTATAAAAGATGTAGGGTGGCTCACTTCTTTGGACTTTAGAACATCAGCCATGGTCCCCTTTTCCCTTCAGGGAGACGTCTGTATTACTACTTTCAAATAAAACCTGCTTAATATGCTTGCCTTGGCATGCTTCTCTAGTGTTCAAACTTCAACATTAGAGGGAGCAGAACTCATCATTTGTAAACGGCGGTATCACTACCAAACTCTATGCCATTTTAAAGAAGGCCCTGTGAAGGGAAGTGGGTGCACAGCCTCCTACAACAGTCAACCACAGCCCTGATCCTTGCATTCTGTGTTCCCACGCCCAACAGAAATGGTCAGTAAATGTAGCACAGTATCCACTAAGACCACTTGGGACCCTAGGCTAACAAACAAGAACCTGTTGGCTAGAAAACCATGACAATCAGGAAGGTACCTCCTGTGTCTCAGTAACTATAGGAGAATACACAGCTGCACATCGCAGAGTTGCCAGTTAACTCAATTATCATTCAGATGCACAGACATAGAGAAGCCAATTCCTGAAGCAGCCAGCAGAGAACTTCATGCAGAGACAATGGTAGTACAACCCAAAAAGGGGTTTACAAGGTAATACCTCATGGGTACCAACTATAACCCAGTATGCCAACATACAAATCCACTGTCCTGAAACCTGTGCATTCCAGAGAAGACAGCATTCCTAACTTCCACACTGCTAGATCACACAGCACCACATGAAACAGACTATAATTCTACCACCTTAGACCAACATACTCTGCAAACTCTGAACTATACACAGAGTACCCAATTTTGAATTTGATAGTACAGAATTCATGAGGCTTTTCTTCAGGAGTGCACACAAGCCTGCACCCCCTATGAGGGATAAACTGGACTGCTGAGTCACAGACAATTAGGGACCATCTCCTCTAATCTAACAGAAAGTTAGTAGGTACCTACTCACACTAAGATTGGAGAGGAGTTCCTAAAATGCTATCAGAGGAGAGCTGGTGTAATCACTATCTCCAAGCCCAGGGAAACACAGAGGTAAAGCTGAAGTGTAGTGGGCATCTTCTAAAGGCCCCAAATCCTGCTGAAATCCAAACAAGGAAGACTAAATAAAATATTTCTCCACCACAGAATGAATTATCTTAAATGGCTCTAACATCAATTTGATCTTACATATTGAGTATTGAGATACTTTTCATCATTCAATAATTTTCATATTCAGTTGATAGATGTTCTGTTATTTGCTACTGTACCCTCAATCCATTTGACTGCATTTCTTCAAATAGCATTAACTGGAATCATTCTATCTTTGTTTTTGTAGCTCAGGTTTACATTTGCTCCTCTTTTGCATTACCTGCTTCTGCCTCAAATGTCTCCACCCATCCTTTTATTCTTTTCACCTTGGTTTTTATTATTCTTTTTCTTTTTTGTTCCTTTGCCCAAAATTTCTCTCCTCCTTTTTTAGCCCCTATATAGTGTAATTATTATTTATATATCTGTAATAACTAATTTCTCAACTTATTACAGAACAGTACTACAATTTTACAAGCATATTATAAGAACTATGGAGAACATTTGTGGGTTTCAGCCCAGGGATGCAAGGTTGGTTCAACATATACAAATCAATAAATGTAATTCATCACATTAAGTTCAGGACAAGAATCATATGATTATCTCAATAGAGTCAGAAAAAGAATTTGACAAAATTCAGCACTGATTCATGTTAAAAAAGTTTGAGAATCTAGAGATAGAAGGAACTTACTTAAACATTGTTAACACTATATGCAACAAAATGAAGGCCCATATATGGAATGGAGAGAAACTTAAAGCTTTTCTTCTAAAATCAGAAGCAAGACAAGAATGCCCATTGTTACCACTTTTATTCAATATAGTTATTGAATCTCTATCCAGAGCAATTGGGCAAGAAAAATAAAGGGATACAAATAGGAAAAGAAGTTAAACTATCTCTGCTGATAACATGATCCTATATTCAGAAGAACAAAATAACTTCACCTAACAACTTCTAAAGCTGATAAATTCAGCAAATTAGCAGGATACAAGAGCACCATCAATAAGTCACTTTCCTATACTCCAATAATGAATTTGCTGAGAATGAAATCAGGAAAATATTCCATTAACAATAGCCTCAAAAGAAAAGTACTCAGGAATAAATCTAACCAAGGAGGGAAAAGTCCTCTACAATGTAAAATATAGAACATTGAAGAAAGAAATTGAAGAAGACCTTAGAAGTCAGAAAGACCTTACATTTTCTTCGATAGTCAGAATCAATGTTGTCAAAATGGCCACATTACTAAAAGAAATCTACAGATTCAATGAAATTTCTATCAAAATACCAATGATACTCTAAACGAACTAGAAGATAGAGTCCTAAAATTCATTTTGAAGAATAAAAGACCCAGAATAACCACAGCAATACTAAGCAAGATGAGAAATGCTGGGGTATCACAATATCTGATTTCAAATTATACTACAGAGCTAGAGTAACATAGCAGTGTGGTATTGGCATAAAAATAGACATGAAGACCAATGGAATAGGAAAGAAGACACAGAGACAAATCTGCATAGGTATTGTCACCTGATACTTGACAATGGTCCCAAAAACATAGGTTGGAGAAAAGATAGCCTTTTGAAAAAATGGTGCTGGGAAAATTGGATATCCATATATAGAAGACTAAAGCTAGATCCCTAACTTTCCCTCTGCATAAAAGTTAACTCGAACTAGATTAAAGATCTATGAATTAGAGAAGAAACTTTGTAACAGCCAGAAGAAAATATAGGGTCAGCACTCCGACATATTGGTGTAGGCACTGATTTCATTAACAGAACCCCTAAAGTTTTCAAAAAATAAATCCAAGAATGAATAAGTGTGACAACATCAAATTACAAAGCTTATGCACAGAAAATGAAACAAGAGAGACTATAGAATGGGAGAACTTTGTGTGTTCCTTCTCTGACAGGGGATTAATATCCAGAATATATAAAGAACTAAAAACTTAACACCAAAACAAAATCAATAAATAGGCAAAGGAACTTAGCAGACACTTCTCAAAAGAAGAAATAAAAATGGCCAACAAATATATGAAAAAATATGCAGTATCCCTAGCAATCAGGAAAATTCAAAATAAAACAACATTGAGATTTTATCTCACTCCAGTTAAAATGGCAATCATCAAGGATACAAAGAATAATAAATGCTGGCTAGGATACGCATGTTTCGCTCATATATTGCTTCACTCATATATTGTTGGTGGAACTGTAAATTAACAGAACCACTTTGTAAAGTAGTGATTGTCCTACTCTTCCTCAAAAGACTTGCAATGGAACCACCACGTGACCCAGATATCCCACTCCTTAGTGTTTATCCTAAAGAACTAAATCAGCATACTCTAATGATACAAGCACATCAGTATTTATAGCAGCATAATTAAAAATAGCCAAGTTATGGAACCAGCCAAGTGCCCGCCAATAGATGAATGGATAAAGAAAGTGTGATACACACACGTACACACACACAGGGTGGAATTTTACTCAGTCATAAGGATTAATGAAATTATGGTACTTGCTGGTAAATTAATGGAACTGGAGAACATCATGCTAAGTGAAATAAGTGAGATTCAGAAAGTCAAGAGTCAAATGTTTTCTTTTGTATGCAAAAGCTAGAGCAAAATAAGAGAAAATTGGGTGGAGCCCATGAAAATAGAAGGGAGGTTAGTGAAGTAGGAGATAGAAAGCAAGGGAGGAGGGATGGGAAATGGGAGGAAGTGCAGAACTAAATTGACACATTGTGCTGTGTTCATATGTGAATATACCACAGTGCATTTAGCCTCTATGCATATCTATAAATCACCTATTTAAGAAAAACTATAAATAAATAGAAGGAATAGTAAAGTAGAGGAAGGGGAACAGAGAAGGGAGGAGGAGAGGGAGAGAGGAAGTGCTGAGGAATGAAACGGAGCAAATTATTTTCCATGCTTGTTTGATTATGTCAAAATTAACCCAAATACTATGTATAACTAATGCACTAATAAAAATCTTTTAAAAGTTTTATTCATACAGGTATTATAATTTTAGTCTTCAGTATATTCTTAGTTATTTCATCCTTTTTTCTAATAAATTATATTTACGTGGAAGCATTAAGAATATCTACAAAACAGGTGCAACATTTCTTGCAATTATAGAATGCTATTCAGCTAAAGGAACAACAATTATTTTGTATAAGCTGCATCAGAGAAAACTGAAATTGAAAACTACTGTCCCCATATATAATTAATTTGTGCTGTGCACCAACAAGAAACTGCTTTAAATTTCCATGCCAATTTACAAACCCCCAACTGTACCAGACAAGGTTACTGGCTACTGAAAAACTACCAGGTGAGGACTATCTAAACATATATTTGGTAGTGTGTTAACTATACAAAAAAAGACACTGTACAATTTAAAAACAAATCTTATACAGCATTACATTTCAATTTTTTTCTTTAAAATAAATGAGTTACTTACAGGGGGTTATATGCTTTATAGACAAGAAAGAAAACTGTGCTAGAACCAACTTATCATTATCTTCTTCATCTTCATCTTCATTTTCCTCTTCCTCCTTATCCTCTTCATCTTCCTCCTCTTCCTTCTTTTTCTTGCTTTCTTCAGTCTTGACAATTCCCTTTTTATCTACATCAGGTATTCCTCTAGCTCAGTAGGTGGCAATATCCTTTTTATTAAATTTATTTTTATTGTAAACAAATGGGATACATGTTGATTCTTTGTACATGAAGTAGAGGCATACCATTTGTGTAATCATACATTTACCTAGGGTAATATTATTTGATTCATTCTGTTATTTTTTGATTGTGGATCCTTTTTTTAAATGCTTTTATTCTTGTAATTTTATTAATAATGCATAAATGGTTAATGGACAGTCATCACCAACTTGACTGACTTAAATCAACTATCCTGTGGAAAGAATACTTTGTATCTCATCCAATTTACCAATGATTGTTCATAAGTTGGTTAAAAATGTCATCTTGCACCCAAATTTACACAATAAATAAATCTAACTGATGTATCAAAATACATTTTGGACAGACACCAGTCCCAGCCCAACCCAGCCCCAGCTCATGGTCTAGTGCCCCTGCTGTGGTTGACCATCTATCAACACGTGGGTGTGCCTCTGCCCACTAGCATGGATTATACTCCACCTGGATGCCACCATTCCTAGAGTGGCAACACTCTTCATGGGATACCACATTATCAAGTTCCTCCCAGGCATCAGGCTACTGAAGAGTAGAAGGTTTGAAAAGTACAGTATAGTTTTATTATAGATTATTTTATTAATAGTAATATTATGATTATTCATATTATACCTAGTATTATTCTTACTTTGCTTTACTTTTATTAATATGTTTCTCACCCTCTCTATTTTTCTCTTTATCTGTCTCCATGGAGACTCTTTCTTCCTTTTCTCATGCTAATGACCAATTTCTTTTAATTCAACTTTCACTACTCCTACGACATAGTACCTCTATAGACTCACTTCTTATTCATAAACGTTATATCCTACACTCCTCCCCATCCTCTTTGTCCACCATTAGAAAGTGTGGTCCTTATTGTAAGCCATTGGCTAAGCTGTAGATAATACTAGAACTCATAATCTCTCTTTATTAAGACAATAGGGTTAATATCTTAAAAGGAACTATTTGAGTTAAGGATGCATATTGTATGTATGGTGTGCTGCTAATATTGATCTCTCACTTCAAGGTGAGGTATTGGAAACCTGCAGGGACACTATAAGTCTATAGGGGGGAAAATGCAATACCTCATATTTACAATGTTAGCGGGGAAGATACATGAACAACATGAAAAAACAAGGGAAGAAAGTGTCCCAAACAAACCTAGAAGCTACAGCAATAAAATCCAATGACAGCATGGCAGAAGAAATGTCAGAAAGGGAGTTCAGAATGTACATAATTAAAATGATCAGAGAAGCAAATGATGAAATAAGAGAGCAAATACAGGCATTGAATGATCACACTAATCAACAGTTAAAAGAGCAAATGCAGGAAGCAAAAGATCATTTCAATAGATAGAGATTCTGAAAAACAAACAAACAAACAGAAATCCTTGAAATGAAGGAAACAATAAACCAAATTAAAAACTCAATAGAAAGTATAACCAACAGGCTATACCACTTGGAAGACATTGAAAACAAATATTTTTTTGGGGTGCTGCGGATCAAACCCAGGGCCTTGTGCTTACAAGGCAAGTACTCTACTGACTGAGCTATCTCCCCAGCCCATGAAAACAAAATATTTAATCTTCAAAACAAAGTTGAACAAACAGAAAAGATGGTAAGAAAACAGAAATGGAACCTACAAAATTTATGGAATATTATGAAAAGACCAAAATTATTGAGATTGAGGAAGGCACAGAGATACACACCAAAGGCATGAGTAATCTATTCAATGAAATAATATCAGAAAATTTCCCAAATCAGGAGAACGAAATGGAAAATCAAATACAAGAGGCTTACAGGACACCAAATGCACAAAATTACAACAGATTCACACCAAGGCACATTAAAATGAAAACATCTAACTTCCAAAATAAAGATAGAATTTAAAGTCTGTGAGAGAAAAGAATCAGATTACATTCAGGGGAAAACAAATATGGATATCAGGAAATATCTCAATCGAGACCCTAAAAGCTAGAATTGCCTGGAATGACATATTCCAAGCTCTGAAAGAAAACGGATGCCAACCAAAAATCTTATACATAACAAAACTAACCTTCAGATTTGACAATGAAATAAAATCCTTGCATGATGAATGAAAGAAAAAATAATTTACAAATAGAAAAGTTAAAGAACATTCTCAGCAAAATATTCCATGGGGAAGAAATGAAAAACAACAATGTAAGTCAGCATAGGGAAGAACTACCCTAAAGGAAGCCACATAAAGGAGAAACAAGTCAAGTTAAAAACCAAAAGTAAGCCAAAATGACTGGGAATACAAATCATATCTCAATAATAACACTGAATGTTAATGACCTGAACTCTTCAATCGAAAGCCATAGATTGGCAGATTGGATTAAAAAGAAAGACCCAACAATATTCTGCCTTCAAAAGACTCGTCTAATAGAAAAAGATACCCACAGACTAAAGGTGAAAAGATGGGAAAAAACATACCGTGCACGTGGACTAAGTAAAAAAGCGGGGGTATCCACCCTAATATGAGTTAAAATGGACTTCATGCCAAAATTAGTTAGAAGGTATAAAGAAGGACATTTCATACTGCTTAAAGGAAGCATAAATAATCAAGACATAACAATCATAAATATTTTTGCTCCCCAAAATGGCATATCCACATATGTTAAACAAATCCTTCTCAATTCCAGGAACCAAATAGACAACACAATAATACTAGGTGACTTCAAAAGGCCTCTCTCTCATCATTGGACAGATCTTCCAAAAAAAATTGAACAAAGAAACCATAGAACTCAGTAACACAAAAGATAATTGAGACTTAACAGACATATATAGAATATTCCATCCATCAATGAGTGAAGACACTTTCTTCTCAGCAGCACATGGATCCTTCTCTAAAATAGACCATATGTTATGTCACAAAGCTACTCTTAGCAAATACAAAAAAAAATTAGAGATACTATCTTGCATTCAATCAGACCATAATGGAATGAAATTAGGAATCAATGATAAAATAAAAAAAACAGAAACCAATCCAACACCTGGAGATTAAATAATAGGCTATTGAATGACTAATGGATAACAGAAGACATCAGGGGGAAATAAAAAAATTCTTAGAGGTAAACAAGAACAAAGATACAACATATCAAAATCTCTGGAACAGTATGAAAGCAGTACTAAGAGGAAAATTCATTGCATGGAGCACATTCAATAAAAGAAGAAAAAGTCAACAAATAAACAACCTAACATAACAGTTCAAATTCCTAGCAAAAGAAGAACAGATCAACACCAGCATAATAGAATACAGGAAACAATTACAATCAGAGCTGTAATCAATGAAATTGAAACAAAAGAAACAATTCAAAAAATTGACAAAACAAAAAGTTGCTTCTTTGAAAAATAAAGAAAATTGATATACCCTTAGCCACACTTATGAAGAGGAGAGAGAAAACTCAAATTACTAAAATTTATGAAAAAAAGGAAATATCACAACAGACACTATTGAAATAAAAAACATCATTAGAAGTTATTTTGAAAATCTATATTCCAACAAAATAGAAAATCTCAAAGACATCAACAGGTTTCTAGAGACATATGATCCACCCAAACTGAATCTGGAGGACATACACATTTAAATTGACCAATTTCAAGCAATGAAATAGAAGTCATCAAAAGTCTACCAACAAAGAAAAGTCCGGGACCAGATGGGTTCTCAGCCGAGTTCTATAAGACCTTCAAAGAAGAGCTCATCCTACTACTCCTCAAAGTATTCCATGAAATAGAGGAGGAGGGAACCCTCCCAAACTCATTCTATGAAGCTAATATCATCCTGATACCTAAACCAGACAAAGATACATCGAGGAAAGAAAATTTTAGACCAATATCGCTAATGAACATAGACCCAAAAATTCTTAACAAAATTTTAGCAAATTCCATGCAAAAACATATTAAAAAGATAGTGCACCATGATCAAGTGGGTTTCATTCCAGGGATGCAAGTTTGGTTCAATATCCAGAAATCAATAAATGTAATTCACCATATCGACAGACTTAAAGTTAAGAATCACATGATTATTTCAATAGATGCAGAAAAAAGCATTTGATAAAATACAGCATCCCTTCATGCTCAAAACACTAGAAAAAATAGGGATAGTGGGAACATTCCTTAACATTGTAAAGGCCATCTATGCTAAGCCCATGGTCAACATCATTCTAAATGGAGAAAAATTGAAAGCGTTTCCCCTAAAAACTGGAACAAGGCAGGGATGCCCTCTTTCACCACTTCTATTTAACATTGTCCTTGAAACTCTAACCAGAGCAATTAGACAGACCAAAGAAATTAAAGGGATATGAATAGGAAAAGAAGAACTCAAACTATCCCTATTTGCTGATGACACAATTCTATATTTAGAGGAGACAAAAATGCCACCAGAAAAATTCTAGAACTCAAAAATGAATTTGTAAAATAGCAGGATATAAAATCAATTCTTATAGATCTAATGCATTTTTATTCATAAGTGATGAATCCTCTGAAAGAAAAGTTAGGAAAGCTACTCCATTCATAATAGCCTGAAAAAATAATAAAATACTTGGGAATAGATCTAACAAAAGAAATGAAAGACCTCTACAATGAGAACTACAGAATACTAAAGAAAGAAATTAAAGAAAACCTTAGAAGATGGAAAGATCTCCCATGTTCTTGGATAGACAGAATTAATATTGTCAAAACAGCCATACTACCAAAAGTGCTATACAAATTCAATGCAATTCCAATTAAAATCCCAATGAAGTACCTCATAGAAATAAAGCAAGCAGTCATGAAATTCATTTGGAAGAATAAGAGACACAGAATAATTAAAGAAATTGTTAGCAGAAAGAGTGAAGCAGGGGTATCACAATACCATATCTTCAACTATACTACAGAGTGATAGTAACAAAAATAGCATGGGATTGGTACCAAAATAGACAGGTAGACTAATGGTACAGAATCAAAGACACAGAAACAAACCCACATAAATGCAGTTTTCTCATACTAGAGAAAGGTGCCAAAAACATACGGCAGAGAAAAGATAGCCTGTTCAACAATTTGTGCTGGCAAAACTGGAAATCCATATGCAGCAAAATGAAACTATATCCCTCTCTCTCATCCTGCACAAAACTCAATTCAAAATGGATCAAGGATCTAGGAATTAGACCAGAGACCCTGCACCTAACAAAAGAAATGTCATCATGTCAACTTAGGATCAGACTTCCTTAATATGACTCCCAAAGCAAAAGAAAAAAAACAGGAATCAATAATTTTCAAACTAAAAACCTTTTTCTCAGCCAAAAATAATCAACAATGTGAAGAGAGAGCCTAAAGAGTGGGACAAATTCTTTGCCACACATACTTCAAATAGAGCACTAATCTCCAGAATCTATAAAGAACTCAAAAAACTTTACACCAATCAATAAATGGGCTAAGGAAATGAGCTGACACTTCACAGGAGATCTACAAGCAATCAACAGATACATAAAAAATGTTCAACATCTCTAGTAATAAGAGAAATGCAAATCAAAAATACCTTAGGATTTCATCTTACCCCAATTAGAATGTCTATTATCAAGAATAGAAGCAACAATAGGTGTTGGCGAGGATGGGGGGGAAAGGTACACTCACACATTGCTGGTGGGGATGCAAATTAATGCAGCCACTCTGGAAAGTGGTGTGGAGATTCCTTAGAAAACTTGGAATGGAACCACTATTTGACCCAGCTATCCCACTCCTTGGCCTATACCCAAAGGACTTAAAATCAGCATACTACAGTGATGCAGCCACATCAATGTTCATAGCTGCTCAATTCACAATAGCTAGATGTGGAACCAACCTAGATGCCCTTCAGTTGATGAATGGATACAGAAACTGTGGTATATATATACAAAGGAATATTACTCAGCCATAAAGAGGAATAAAATTATGGCATTTGCAGGCAAATGGATGCAGTTGGAGAATATCATGCTAAGTGAAATAAGCCAATCCAAAAGCCAAATGGCAAATATTTTCTCTGATAAGCAGATGTTGATCCGTAATGGGGGGGCAGAATTAAGGGACTTTGGATTCTGCAGAGAGGAGTAAGGGGAGGGGAGGGAATGGGGGAATGGGAAGGATGGTGGAATGAGATGGACATTACCCTATATACATGTGTGAATACCCTACTGATGTGACTCTGCACCATCTTCAGTCAGAGGAAGGAGACATTGTGCTCCATTTGTGTACAATGTGTCTAAATGCATTTTACTGTCATGTATAACCAGTTAGAATAAATTTTTAAAAATTTAAAAAATCTTTAAAAAAGGAAAATTCTGAGAAGTGGATTAAAGCATCTGGGTGCTTCTTCTTGTGCTCCTCCCAGCAAGTTTGCACAAAGAATGCAAATCATGACATTTTGCCTCTGGGCTTCTTAGGATCTTCTTTGCCCATATTTCATTGTTTTTCCTCATTGAAACACAGAGTTGCCAAGAGCCAAGTGTTTTGACTCCATCTGTCTAATTATTTAAGTCTTATGTCTTTATTTTGCCTAATTTTATTGGCCAATAGTGTTAGATAATAGTGGTGGTAGTGGGCATCCTTGTCTTGGTCCTTACTTTAGAGAGATTGTGTCTATGTTTCTTATGACCTTTAAGAAATTTTGAGTTGAGAAAGATACATTTTATTAAGTTAAGGAAGCATGTATTCATTTCTATTTTATCAAGTGCCTCCTTCCATGAATGTGTATTGATTTTTGTCAAATGCCATTTTGATATTTGTGGGTATCATAAAAATAAATAGATCTTCATCTATTAACTTGAAGAATTACATAACCTTTCATTCCTTGAATACTACTACTTAGTCATGACAGGGAAGCCAGAATTGGGGATAGGCAGTTAGTGTAGATATAGGGGATCCGGTCAAATGGAGGCCATGAAAGCCATCTGCATCTGGAAGTTGGAGAATGCCCTTGGGAGAATGGAATGTCAAGGATCTCCGGAGCTCATTGATTACCAAATTTACCTGCCCTTATCAAGGATTGCAGGCAAGGAGCTGCTAATTAATGCCCCCTGGGCCCTTGCCTGCCTGAATCACTTTGGCCCTCCCCCTGTCCCATCCACTTCTGGATTGATTTTTACATCTCACCTGCAGAACCAGGCCTAGTCTTGTAGGCAGGAAGGAGAGATAAGGGGGGAGAGAACTGGAGAACAAAAGAGACCCTAACCTATAAAAGATGGAGGGTGCACTCACTTCTTGGGACTTTAGAACATCAGCCATGGCCCCCTTCTCCCTCCTGGGAGAAGTCTGTATTATTAGCTTTAAATAAAACCTGCTTAAAATGCTTGCCTTGGTGTGCTTCTCTAGTGTTCAAACTTCAACATTAGAAGGAGCAGAACTCCTCACCAGTAAATAGCAGTATCAACAGGTTACTTTTTCATGTGCCACTAGATACTGGTTGCTAATATTTTATTCTGGATTTAGCATGTATATTCATTGAAGCGTTTAAGAGAGTGGTCTACAGATTTATTTACTTATTTATTCATTGGTTCTTTGATTTATACATGACAAGTGTCCACTTTGACAATATTACAGTTTTTTAAAGAATTTTATTTGTTTTTGTACTAAAGTTATAGTCATTTCATTAAAAATTCAGAAGTTACATTCTTTTTGATCTGAAAGAGTTTAAATATCATTAGAATTCCTTGTGAAATTCCTAGCCTAGTGCTATTTGTGTGCGTCTGTGTGTGTGTGTGTGTGTGTGTGTGTGTGTGTGTGTTTAACTTTCTCTGTTGGTTCCATGGAAATCAGTCTGTTTAAATTTACTGTCTTTTCAGAAAGCAATTATTTAATTCACTTTTTAAAGTTTATCTGTATAGAGTTGAGCAAACTTTTCTCTTATGATTCTTTCCATTTCTTTCATTTTTGAAGTTATTTCCCTTATCATTATTTTATGTATTTGAAGAAAGCAAAGAATTTTTAATTTGGAACTTTGAAAAACAAGGAAAACTTGAAATAAGGGAGACAAAAGCACTTATACTGTTCCACGTAAAGAAAAATGTGGTTAATATCTTGGTAAATTTATTGCTGTAGTATTTTGTGTATTTTAGGAAAAATGATACTCATTTGTGATTCTTTAGCATTTTACAGTATCCTATTTTCCTAGTTTTACTTGATTGAGTCTTATTTTAAAGTGCCTTTTGGGCTGAATGTTCTCTCTGATATGCAGATGTTGACTCACAATAGGCCGGGATGGGGGATGGGGATGTTCACTGATTGGACAGGGTGGAGTGGGGGAAGGGGGGGTGGTTAAGAGAGTAGAATGAATCAGACATAACTTTCCTAGCTCATATATGAATACACGACCCATGTAATTCCACACCATGAACAACCACAGAAATGGGAAGTTATACTCCATGTATATATGATCTGTCAAAATACATTCTACTGTCATGTATAACTAAAAAGAACAAATAAATTTTCTTAAAAAATCTAAAAAAATAAAGTGTCTTTTGTGTGAAACAAATCAGTTAAAATTTGATGAAAATCAGAATAATCTGATACTGGTGGTACAATCCTGTAAGTAACTTGGCCCAGATTCCTTAACTACACATTTTCTGCTTTGGGATTTTCAAAGAGGTTTTTCCACAAAAAACGAAGATGGACAATATAAAAGCTAATTACTGCCATCTACTGGTACTCTTGGAGAATTTCATCCAGTGAATTTTCCTCATGGAGTAGGTGGTTAATGTTTATAAAATAATATTTTATAAAATAATTCCAGAACGTTTGGGAGCATCATAACTTTTCCTAACATGGAAAAATAGTAAGGAAGAAAATTAAGGAAGATTAGAACTTTATCCAACGTTTAATGATCTTTCTCTTAGCTTCTCTTTTCAATATATATGTTCAGTTTATACATATAGAAAACTAATCTAATCTAACTGCTTCAAAACAAGCTTATACTTCTGTAACCAAGAATCTTGCAGTTATCATCATCTATGGTGCCACACAATATTAGTAATATAATAACAGTAGTTTAACATAAGGTGGTGATTGAAAGTTTTACATATTTTCATTGTTGATTCATGTGATTATTTATTTTGTGTAAAACATTCTTTTTGGGGGGGGTTACCAGGATTGAACTCAGGGGCACTCAACCACTGAGCTACATCCCCAGTCCTATTTTGTATTTTATTTAGAGATGGGGTCTCACTGAGTTGCTTAGCACCTCACTGTTGCTGAGGCTGGCTCCTCCATCCTCAGACTCTGGAGCCACTGGGATTAGAGGCATGCACCACTGCTCCTGACTTGTGGAATACATTCTTATACAAGTGCTAATTTAAGACAGTCAGTCTTAGCGGCACAGGAAACAAAAGGAGAGATGAAATAATCGTAGAACGTTTGGGGCACTGGGTAAAAGGAAAACATTTCCCTTTCATTGTATTATGCATGTTATTTGAAGTCTCTTAGAACCACATTGCTCTCCTTCTAATCTCTAAAGATGGGTGGGAAGTGCCATTATTTTCAATGCTAAAACTGAAACTTGGTGTGGTTAAGAACATAGGGTAGTAAATGTTGGAATGCCTCCTTTCTTTTCACTGAATATTCTCTTCCTATACAATCTCCTTCTCTGTCATCTGTATGCCAGTTACTTAAAGTTCTTCTATTGGTCAACTTCTCATTACCCATTATCTATGAACTAAACTCTAGCAGCGTGGCCTGTTCAAGAAATATCCTAGAATAATATACAGACCAGAACAGACACCATCCTACTCTTAAAGATTAGAATCATGAAGTATGGCACACGTTTATCTGCAGCAAAATTCTCAGGTCACAGAATTTCTCAGTGTAGGACAGCTTCTTTTGCCTTTGTAAAATCTGGCTGATGTAACATAGAGCCTGCTTAATGCTTTTAGTTTCCTAGTATGAAAATGATGAATAAAACTAGCCAGTTGAAGATGGTAGCTCAGCATGCTTGGCACAGGCTACTCTAGGTTATCATGTTTGGAAATTCCACTACATAGTACCAAGCCACATCAAAGAAGTCCTTCAAATTTCATTTAAGTATTGACAAACCAAAATCTCTAAATGGATGTGGAAAAATACTACCTAGTAAAGTAAACAAGGAGATGGTATACCAGCACCTGAATTTCCTTGTAATGGAATAGCTTGGCTGCTATTAGAGGCACTGAATTCAGGACCACAAATCTTCTGTCTGGTAATATGGGGACTCCTTGACCAAATAAAGCATAATAGTGGAATTCAACTTCCAGTCACTCAAATATATTTCTCAGGGTTTTTGTAAAGGTGGACAGTCTAAGACCATCTGGTTAAAAGGTTCTAGAGGTCAGATATAATGATCAGATAAATATATCATTAGGTAAATGAATTACCCATTGGTCCATAAGTTCATTTGATATCATCCAGTTATTACTGAGAGACAGTAGACTTATTTTTTAGGTTATTAAAAAAATCACTGTATACTTAAGATACGTTTGCAAGGCTATTTTGCAGGTGATACTATTCCTGTCATTAATACTTTTGATCAAGAAATGGGTAATGATGGTCTACAGTCATCTAATCCTTGACAAAGTTGCAAAAAACGTAGGTTGAAGAAAAGAACATCCTTTTTAACAATGGTGCTATGAAGACTGATTATCCATATGTAGAAGAATGAAACTAGAGTCAAAATGGATGAAAGACATAGGAACTAGAACTGAAACTATGCAACTCCTATAAGAAAATATAGGGTAAACACTCTAGCATACAGGCACAGGCAATGACTTGCTCAATAGGACCCCTAAAGCTCAAGTAACAATGCCAAGTGATAATAAATGGGATGGCATCAATTAAAATGTTTCTGCCCATCCAAGGAAAGAATTAGGAATATGAAGAGAGGACCCACAGAATGGGAGAAAAATCTTTGCTCATTACTCTTCTGACAGGATTAATATCTAGGATATATAAAGAACTCAAATAACATTATGCCAAAAAATCAGAAAGCCAATTGATAATGAGCAAATGAATTAAACAGACATTTCTCAAAAGAAAAATAAATGTCCAAAGAATATATGAAAAAAATATTTAACATCATTAGCAATTAGGGAAATTCAAATAAAAACTACACTGAGGGAGATCCAAGATGGCAGACTAGAGGGGGACTACATCTCCAGTCACTCCAGAACCCAGAATTCAAGAAGGGGAGGCATTGAGAGACTCGGACTAAAATAGAGCCATGGGTGAGTCTCACCCACCAGGTAAAGCTCGGCCTGGGTGGCAGGCCAGGATAGAGGTGGCTTATCGGAGCAGGGCAGGGCAGCTAGAGTCTTCCATAGGCAGCCCTGCACACTCCAGCGCTGGGCCCCTCCCACACAGCCAGCTTCTCCAGGTTCTCAGAGCAGGCCCCCCAGTGAGAGCCTTTCTGATCAGAACCAGCTCCAAGTCCCAGAGCCAGCACGGCATGCTCCGGCCTGCAAGCGGCTTCAGGGACCAGGACAGGGCAGCCAGGGACTTCCCCAAGCAGCCCGGCCCCCTGCGGTGGGAGGCACCTTTCAAGGCTAGCTTCTCGCTGGGCAGACCGCCCAGTGAGAGTCTTTCTACACAGAGCCAGCCACAAGTCCCCGAGCCAACGGAGAACTCCGACCCGCAGGCAGCCTCTGGGATCAGGGCAGGGAAGCCAGAGATTTCTCCAGGCGGCCCTGCCCCCTCTAGTCGCAGGCTCTTTCCACGGGGTGATCCAAGATGGCGGACTAGAGGGTGACTGCATCTCCAGTCGCTCCAGAACCCAGGACTCAAGAAGGGGAGGCATTGAGAGACTCGGACTAAAATAGAGCCACGGGATGAGTCTCCCCCACTGGGTGAAGCTCGGCCTGGGCAGCAGGCACGGATAGGGGTGGCTTATCAGAGCAGGGCAGGGCAGCTAGAGTCTTCCCCAGGTAGCCTTGCACACTCCGGTGGTGGGCTCCTCCCACACGGCCAGCTGCGCGGTGCAGACCCCCAGTGAGAGCCTTTCCACACAGAGCCAGCTCCAAGCCCTGGAACCAGTAGGGGGCTAGGGGCAGCTTTCTTTGGAAGCACTGCATTATCAAGTTCCTCCAAGACTTCAGGCTAGTGAAGGCTGGGAGGTGATACACTGGAAATCTACAGGGACACTATAAGCCAATAGAGGAAATCTGCAATATCTCAGAGTCCCACTGACATCTGACCAATATGAGAAAACAAGGGAAGAAAATGTCCCAAACAAACCTAGATACTATATCAATAAAACCCAATGACAGCACAGCAGAAGAAATGTCAGAAAGGGAGTTCAGAATGTACATAATTAAAACAATCAAGGAAGCAAATGAGATGAAAGAGCAAATGCAGGCATTGAAGGAGGAGATGAAAGAGCAAATGCAGGCATTAAATGATCACACCAATCAACAGTTAAAAGACCAAATATGGGAAGCAAGAGATCATTTCAATAAAGAGTTAGAGATACTAAAAAAAAAACAAACTGAAATCCTTGAAATGAAGGAAACAATAAACCAAGTTAAAAACTCCATAGAAAGCATAACCAATAGGATAGAACACCTGGAAGACAGAACCTCAGACATTGAAGAAAAATATTTAATCTTGAAAACAAAGTTGGCCAAACAGAGAAGATGGTAAGAAATCATGAACAGAATCTACAAGAATTATGGGATATCATGAAAAGGCCAAATTTAAGAATTATTGGGATTGAGGAAGGCTTAGAGAAACAAACCAAAGGAATGAGCAATCTATTCAATGAAATAATATCAGAAAATTTCCCAAATCTGAAGAACGAAATGCAAAACCAAGTATAAGAGACTTATAGGACTCCAAATACACAAAATTACAACAGACCCACACCAAAGCACATTATTATGAAAATACCTAACATACAAAATAAAGACAGAATTTTAAAGACCGCGAGAGAAAAGAATCAAATTACATTTAGGGGGAAACCAATAAGAATATCAGCAGATTTTTCAATCCAGACCCTAAAAGCTAGAAGGGCCTGGAACAACATTTACCAAGCCCTGAAAGAAAACGGATACCAACCAAGAATCTTATACCCAGCAAAACTTACTTTCAGATTTGACGATGAAATAAGATCCTTCCATGATAAACAAAAGCTAAAGGAATTTACAAAAAGAAAGCCAGCATTACAGAACATTCTCAGCAAAATATTCCATGAGGAAGAGATGAAAACCAACGATGCAAATCAGCAACGGGAGGAACTAGCCTAAAGGAATAGCCAAATAAAGGAGAAACCAAATCATGTCAAAAAACAAAAATGAGTCAAATGACTGGGAATACAAATCATATCACAATAATAACCCTGAATGTTAATGGCCTGAATTCATCAATCAAAAGACACAGACTGGCAGATTGGATTAAAAAGAAAAATCCTACAATATGCTGCCGGCAAGAGACTCATCTCATAGAAAGAGATACCCATAGACTAAAGGTGAAAGGATGGGAAAAAACATACCATGCACACGGACACAGCAAAAAAGCTGGAGTATCCATCCTCATTTCAGATAATGTGGACTTCAAGCCAAAACTAGTCAGAAGGGATAAAGAAGGACATTACATGCTGCTAAAGGGAAGCATAAATCAGCAAGACATAACAATCATAAATATCTATGCCCCGAATATTGGCTCATCCACGTACGTCAAACAAATCCTTCTCAATTCCAGAAATCAAATAGACCACAACACAATAATACTAGGTGATTTTAACACACCTCTCTCACCACTGGATAGATCTTCCAAACAAAAATTGACTAAAGAAACCATAGATCTCAATAACACAATGAACAATTTAGACTTAACGGACATATATAGAATATACCATCCAACAAAGTACGAATACACTTTCCTCTCAGCAGCACATGGATCCTTCTCTAAAATAGACCATATTTTATGCCACAAAGCTACTGTTAGCAAATACAAGAAGGTAGAGATAGTACCTTGTACTCTATCAGATCATAATGGATTGAAATTAGAAATAAATGACAGAATAAAAAACAGAAACTTCTCCAATATCTGGAGATTAAATAATACACTATTATATGATTAATGGATAACAGAAGACATCAGGAGGGAAATAAAAAATTTCTTAGAAGTAAACGAGAACAAAGACATATCATATCAAAATCTCTGGGACACTATGAAAGCAGTACTTAGAGGAAGACTTATTTCATGGGGCGAATTCAACAAAAGAAGTAGAAATCAACAAACGACTTAACACTACAGCTCAAAGCTGTAGAAAAAGAAGAGCAGACCAACATCAAAAGTAGTAGAAGACAGGAAATAGTTAAAATCAGAGCCGAAATCAACAAAATTGAAACAAAAGAAACAATCGGAAAAATTAACAAAATAAATAGTTGGTTCTTTGAAAAAATAAACAAAATTGATAAACCCTTAGCCACACTAACAAAAAGAAAGAGGGAGAAAACTAAATTACTAAAATTCGGAATGAACAAGGAAATATCACAACAGACACGAGTGAAATACAAAACATAATTAGAAGCTATTTTGAAAATCTATACTCCAACAAAACAGAAAACCTCGAAGACATCAACAAGTTTCTAGAGACATATGAATTACCTAAACTAAACGAGGAGGACATACACAACTTAAATAAATCAATTTCAAGCAATGAAATAGAAGAAGTCATCAAAAGCTTAACAACAAAGAAAAGTCCGGGACCACATGGGTTCTCAGCCGAGTTCTACAAAACCTTTAAAGAAGAGCTCATTACAATACTTCTCAAAGTATTCCATGAAATAGAAGAGGAGGGAACCCTCCCAAACTCATTCTATGAAGCCAATATCACCCTGATTCCTAAACCAGACAGAGACACATCGAGGAAAGAAAATTTCAGACCAAAATCCTTAGTGAACATCAACGCAAAAATTCTCAACAAAATTTTAGCAAATCGCATACAAAAATATATTAAAAAGATAGTGCACCACAATCAAGTGGGTTTTATCCCAGGGATGCAAGGCTGGTTCAACATCCAGAAATCAATAAATGTCATTCACCATATCAACAGACTTAAAGTTAAGAATCACATTATTATTTCAATAGATGCAGAAAAAGCATTCGGTAAAATACAGCATCCCTTCATGCTCAAAATGCTAGAAAAATTTGGGGTAGTGAGAACATTCCTTAACATTGTAAAGGCCATCTATGCTAAGCCCATGGCTAATATCATTCTAAATGGTGAAAAACTGAAAGCATTCCCCCTAAAAACTGGAACAAGGCAGGGATGCCCTCTTTCACCACTTCTATTCAACATCGTCCTTGAGACTCTAGGCAAACCAAAGAAATTAAAGGGATACGAATAGGAAAAGAAGAACTCAAACTATCCCTGTTCGCTGATGACATGATTATATATTTAGAGGAACCTGGAAATTCCACCAGAAAACTTTTAGAACTCATAAGTGAATTCAGTAAAGTAGCAGGTTACAAGATCAATGCTCATAAATCCAATGCATTTTTATACATAAGTGATGAATCTTCAGAAAGAGAAATTAGGAAAACTACCCCATTCACAATAGCATCGAAAAAAATAAAATACTTGGGAATCAATCTCACAAAAGAGGGGAAGACCTCTACAATGAGACCTACAGAACACTAAAGAAAGAAATTCAAGAAAACCTTAGAAGATGGAAAGATCTCCAATGTTCTTGGATAGGCAGAATTAATATTGTCAAAATGGCCATACTACCTAAAGTGCTATACAGATTCAATGCAATTCCAATTAAAATCCCAATGATGTACCTTACAAAAATAAAACAAGCAATTATGAAATTCATATGGAAGAATAAAAAACCCAGAATAGCTAAAGCAATCCTCAGTAGAAAGAGTGAAGCAGGGGGTATCACAATACCAGATCTTCAACTCTACTACAAAGCAATAGTAACAAAAATGGCATGGTATTGTTACCAAAATAGACAGGTAGATCAATGGTACAGAATAGAGGACATGGACATAAACCAAAATAAATACAATTTTTCTCATACTAGACAAAGGGTCCAAAAATATGCAATGGAGAAAAGATAGCCTCTTCAACAAATGGTGCTGGGAAAACTGGAAAACCATATGCAACAGAATGAAATGAATCCCCTATCTCTCACCCTGCACAAAACTCAACTCACAATGGATCAAGGACCTCGGAATCAGACCAGAGACCCTGCATCTTATAGAAGAAAAAGTAGGTCCAAACCTTCAACTTGCTGACTTAGGATCAGACTTCCTTAACAGGACTCCCATAGCACAAGAAATAAAAGCAAGAATCAACAACTGGGATAGATTCAAACTAAAAAGCTTTCTCTCAGCAAAGGAAACTCTCAGTAATGCGAAGAGAGAGCCTACAGAGTGGGAGAATATTTTTGCCAACCCTACCTCAGGTAGAGCGCTAATTTCCAGAATCTATAAAGAACTCAAAAAACTCTACACGAAGAATCCAAATAATCCAATCAACAAATGGGCTAAGGAAACGAACAGACACTTCACAGAAGAAGATGTACAAGCAATCAACAGATATATGAAAAAATGTTCAACATCTCTAGTAATAAGAGAAATGCAAATCAAAACTACCCTAAGATTTCATCTCACCCAATTAGAATGGCGATTATCAAGAACACTAGCAACAATAGATGTTGGAGAGGATGTGGGGAAAAAGGTACACTCGTACATTGATGGTGGGGTTGCAAATTAGTGTAGTCACTCTGGAAAGCAGTATGGAGATTCCTCAGAAAGCTTGGAATGGAACCACCATTTGACCCAGCTATCCCACTCCTTGGCCTATACCCAAAGGACTTAAAGTCAGCATACTACAGAGATATAGCCACATCAATGTTCATAGCTGCTCAATTTACAATAGCCAGATTGTGGAACCAACCTAGATGCCCTTCAGTTGATGAATGGATAAAGAAACTGTGGCATATATATACAATGGAATATTACTCTGCAATGAAGAATGATAAAATTATGGCATTTGCAGGCAAATGGATGAAATTGGAGAATATCATGCTAAGTGAGATAAGCCAATCTCAAAAAACTAAAGGACGAATGATGTCACTGATAAGCAGATGAGGACATATAATGTGGGGTAGGAGGGGTTAGCATTAGGGTTAGGGTTTGGTTTAGGGTTAGGGATAAGGAGGGTGGTAAGAATGAAGGAAAGAAGGACTGTGTAGAGGGAAAAGAGGGGTGGGAGGGGTGGGGGGAAGGGAAAAAATAATGAATCAAACATCATTGCCCTATGTAAATTTATGATTACACAAATGGTATGCCTTGACTGCATGTACAAATAGAGAAACAACATGTATCCCATTTGTATACAAAAAAAAAAAAACTACACTGAGATTTCATTTCCTACCAGTCAGAATGGCAGTCATCAAGAATACAAGCAATAATAAGGACTGGAGAGGATATAGAGAAAAAGGAAAACTTTTACATTGTCAGTGGGATTGTAAATTAGTACAATCACAAAGGAAATCAGTATGGAGGTTCCCCAAAATATTAAGCATGGAACTACCATGTGACCCAACTATACTACTTCATAGTATTATCCTAAATAATTAAAATCATCATAGTAGAGTGACATATTCATACCCATATTTATAATAGCACAATTCACAATTGCCAAGGTATGGAACCAGCCTTGGTGTCCATCAATAGATGATGGATAAAGAAAATGTGCCATATATACAAAAGAGTTTTATTCAGTCATAAATAAAAATGAAATTTTGTCATTTTCAGGAAAATAGATGGAACTAGAGACTATCATGTTAAGCAAAATAAGTCAAACTCAGAAGGGGAAGGTTGTATTTTTTCTCTCATATGAAGAAGCTAGAAGGAAAAAGTTAAAGAAAGGTGGG
The DNA here is from genome assembly GCF_902686445.1 of Sciurus carolinensis. Taxonomy (NCBI): domain Eukaryota; kingdom Metazoa; phylum Chordata; class Mammalia; order Rodentia; family Sciuridae; genus Sciurus; species Sciurus carolinensis. Next base: position 65,880,109 of record NC_062232.1, on the reverse strand, counting down.
GAGAATCTCAGGAAAATCAACAGGACATCAGCAGAGGAAAGGAACCAAGGGGTGGAAGGTAGGGAGGGATGGGGAAGTGCTGGGGAGTGATATTGGCCAAATTATATTCTTAGATTTTGTGCGTGGATGAACATGTAACAAATCCCATCATTGTGTACAACTATAATGCACTAATAAAATGTGGGGAAAAAGAGATGGGTAATGATGGTGTCAAAGATATACAATAAGAAGAGATTGAAGACCAAGGAAATAATGGCTATTACCAGACTGTTCATATGCCTCCCTACATAGAGTTCAATAAATATTTTCCCAGAGGGAGTCACCCGTCAGCGACTATTTTTTTTAATTTTTTTTCCTTTTTTCTATTGTAAACAAATGGGATACATGTTGTTTCTCTTTTTGTACATGGAGTAAAGGCATACCATTTGTGTAATCATAAATTTACATAGGGTGGGGGGTGGGAGGGGTTAGTGTTAGGGTCAGCAACTATTTTTGACAGGTTTGGATGGAATAAGCTATGGGGCTTGCCAAACTAGTTATTGGTTGATAAGTCTGCCTTCTGTTCTCAGATTTGCCGTAGCTTGGATCTGGAGGCAGATGTCTGCCACCTTCTTTCCACAGAGGGAGGATATGGAACATCAATCCCCTTTCCTTCCACCTGATAATGACCATGTTTGATGAAGTCCAAATGATTCTTAACCATATCCCATTAACTTTGGAAATGTAACTGTTTATGTCCAGTATTCAGAAGGACATCCTATGGGCAGATACCACACACTAAACCACCTTTTCGCCATGAAGAAAATTTTTGTCATCTTTGTTCCATGCCATTTCTGAGGGTTTCAATAAAGATAGGTAACAGAGAGTTAGTTTGATGGGTTCATATTCATACCAGAAAGGAAAGTGAATTTGCCAAAGCAGTAAGAAGATATGAGAAGGATATAAGCTAAGCTTTTATCTGGGCACAAAGATCTGTGCTCTAAGTCTGGAGTCTCAATGCTTTATACTGTGCCATAGGCCCTTCAGGAATTAAGACAATAGTTCAGGTTCATTCTGTAATATTTGCCTAGCAAGAGGCTGAAATTTGGATAAATCAGGCTACTATCCCACTCTGTTCCACTGTCCCTTTGCCCACCAATTAACCTTATTTATTCAAGTACATATTGGTATAAAGCACATATCAAGGGCTGGGGAGATAGCTCAGTCGGTAAAGTGCTTGCCTTGGAAGCACAAGGCCCTGGGTTTGATCCCCAGCACCGCAAAAAAAAAAAAAAAAAAGCACATATTGGCAGAACAAAGTTATTTTTTCAGGGCACTTAGATTATTCTATATGCACTCAGGTTTCTGGAATGCAAAGAGTCATATAGCACAGTGCTTTTATCCTTGTAGATGGGTAACATGGAATAGTTTTTATTTGCTTACTGTAAATAGTAACATAAATAATTTCTAGACTATAAACAGGCATTGTTCCAAGCTCCTTGCATATAATATTTCATTTAATCATTTCACAACTTTATAAAGCAAACTAATTTTAATTGCAGTTGAAACTGAGTTTTCAGAGATGCAATGGTTTAAGTATTCAACTATTCAAGTAACTAGATGGTCAGTTCCAGGCCTCTGACTCAATAGCTCATATACCTATAATATCATTTGTTCTATGAAATTCAAATTCTTGAGTTTACCTGTAAAACTGTACTTGATGTTAAACACAAAACTCCAAGCAAGGGAGCTTACAGTAATGCCTTTTAAATCGAAAATTTTCAAGTCCTGGGAACATCAGAGGCCTGGGAATAGAGACAGGCACTAGGCAGTTCAGAAGTGCAGTGTCAGTGGCTCTAGCCTCACCTCAACAGCTGAAAGGTGAGCACTGTCAGTGAGACAGGGTTCTTTTGCAGCACATTTGTTACCTGAATATTGAAATGAAGATTGTGAACATAGGCCAGCTGTGGAAAGGACCAGGGGTGAGAGAACATTTGCCAACAATGACATAAATGCTGGTGAGAATTTGAAAGGTAGTTAAAAATATGGTTGAGTAAAGTGGGGAATGATGACATTATTTGGTAGCGGGGAAAAAAGAATTTATCAAAGTTGTGACTAGGACATCAAATTATTTTTATTTTTATTTTTTTATTTTTGGAGCCAGGGATTGAACCCAGGGGCTTCACCACCGAGCCACATCCCCTGCCTGTTTTTATCTTTTTATTTTGAGACAAGGTCTTGCTAAGTCAATGAGGCTGGCCTCGAACTTGTGATCCTCCTGTCTCACCTTCCTGAGCTGTTGGGATTAGTACCCAGCATAGAACAACAAATTTTAATTCATTCCAAAATTTGTGTATCACCAAGTGAACTGAGTTTCTTTTCCCTATCTAACTCAGAGCAAAATAAATTATGCATTAAATTGCCAGGAAGCGAAGATCAACATATTGTTTTTGCTCAGTGTTTTGGTTGAAATTTTACAAAGAACTGTCTCAGAAGATAAACTCATTGCCAAACTCAAGTGTTTAAATAGCAATGGGGAAATAACTACATCAGTTTTGAAGACAAATTTAAAATGGAAAAAAGATTGTTACATCATGTGTGGCATTAATAACATCAATTTTTTAATTTTCAAACTTCTATTGTTAATTCATGTCTATCAATTTATATTTTGAGCCTAGATAATGAGTGATGTATCTCCTAATGATCCTTTTGATTCAGGAATCATTAATACCAATAAAAGTTCCTGAATATTAAAGATATTTTCTCTCTTCTTTTTTCAAGCTTAGTGCATTTACACTCTTATAATACAGACAAGAAAACCTAGAATTTCTTGTCATAATCAGAACAGAGTAATTGGGAGGGGAAAAATTTCCTAAACATGAAAATGTTGTAGTTTACTATTATATATCAATTAACTGTATTTTAGTAGCATACTTGAAATTAGAAATTATAGGCATTAAATAATATGTTGATGTTATTATAAAAATAATATTCATAATTAAGCTTTAATATTCTCCATGGATTTAGTCTTATGAGATTAAAAAGGTAAACAATAATGAAATGGTTAGTTTTAACTAGATCACTGATGTATCTTTAAACAGTGTTCTGCCTTTTCTCTTGTGATCACAACACAGGAATAGGAATAGGCTTAACCTGATTTATGCTAATTTTCATTTTTGGCCCTCTTGTAATGAGTGACTGGCTTTTATGGATTATAGCCACCAGCATCTATTAATTAGTTTACTATTCTTTAGTTTCAAATGACCAGTTATGAAAGATTTCTTCATCCTACAGCTCCCCCTTTGGTGATCAGATCATCAACATGTGACACACATGATAATGTATCAGTTTCACACATAATAAAATAAGACTTATCGGGAGTATTCATTCATTTCTTTTCATGCATTCACTCATGTGCTCAAAGATTTATTTAGTTTCTTAGGTGTGCCCAGTGCTAATACCAACGAATGCTGACAAGAGAATGAAAAATAACAAAATTGCAAATGATCTTCTGCTTAGACCTCTATAAAAGGTAACCTCTTTCCTTTAATCCTAAATATTATTTCTTTATTAAAACTCTATTATTTTAATTATATTTCCATTTTATGAATGTTTCACTTTTACAGGCTTTACATTTAACACTAGACTACAAAGTCAGGAAAGATTTTTATGTGGAAATTCCTAATATTGTTTTTTAATTTTATTGATTCTTTTAGTTATACATTATAGTAGAATCCATTTTTACATAATTATAAACTCATGGAATATATCTTGTTCTAATTCAGACCCCAGTACCTCTCCCTTCCCTCTACTGATCTTTCTGCCATTTACCCATAGTTACTTTTTGAAATTAATTTCTTGTGGCTGTACAGTATGTTGAGATTCACTGTAGTATATTCTTATATATGCATAGGAAAGTAGTGTCAGATTCATTTATCAGTGCATAATATTTCTTTCAATCATATTTTAAAATGATTAAACTAATGCTTTTCATATTTCATTGTTGATCTGAAAATGGCAAAGATAAAATACTGTAGAATAATATTCCCCTTCCAATTACCAATATCTCTTTTGTGTATCTAGCCAATATTTTTCCTAAAGCAAAATATTGGACTATTAAAAAAAATCATGGTAAAATACATTATTTCAGTCAGGCACAGTGGCACACACCTGTAATCCTAGAGGCTAGGGAGGCTGAGGCAGGAGGATTTTGAGTTCAAAACCAGCCTCAGCAACTTAGTGAGGCCCAGAGCAACTCAGTTACTTAGCAAGATTCTGTCTATAAAATTTTTAAAAAAGACTTGGGATGTTGCTTAGTGGTTTAACCCTTGGGCTCAATTCCTGGTACCAAAAACAAAACAACAACAACAAAAAATGGATATTATTTCAACTTGCTGATGTCCATACACTGTCATAATGGGTTATCTTTTTATAAACCTCATTTCATGAATTATATAAGTGACATAAGATAGGACCTTATATATTTATAAATTCATAAAACTGTGAACTATGACTAAAATTTTACTTTTAGGGTAGAGTTAATGTAAATATCCAGTGATACTGCATATTGAAAATATAGCTATGGTCTGGAGATTATCATAATTTGCACAGTATTTTATATATAGTAGAAATCTCTACAAGATTTAACTACTTGAATATGATACTTATAATGAGAAATTATTTAAGTCATGATAATAGTCTCAACTGTATATAGGAATACTTTAATTAATTAGATATTATTTTCATTTATTATCTAGGAAGAATGATTTCCTGAATAGTAAATGGATAATTTAAAACTTAGCTGATCATCTGCTACTACTTTCAATTTATTCAATTTGAAAATATAATAAAGTTGCCAATTTCCTAAGTTTGTGATTATTACTGCCAAATTTAGAAAATCTGATTCTTAGGCAAGGTATTTTTTTCTTTGTGGTGAACATTTTTCCATATTTTTTGCTCCTATTATATGGTTTAATCTTCCTTTTTATTATCTTCAAGCAATATCAGTATTTATATCTACGCTCTTCAAAATATGCCTGTTTCCTGAGTCTCTGATAAATGTACATTCCCCCACCCCTGACATAGTTGCTTTGTATTTTCATGAGTAAAAATAGTTCAAACATGTTATACCCTGTATAAAGGGCTGAACCATATAAATTTAGTTTAACAGGCAGGTAAATTTTAGAAAGTATTTATGATCAGGACAATAATCCAAAATAACCACACAGGCAGTGGTGAATTCTTCTCATGAAACTAAACTACCCAGCACAACTTCCTGTGAAATACTCACAGAATATATTGGGGTGTCAAATTATATGCTCATATTAGGATTGTAACAACTTTGAAAACAAGTTTGTGGTAAATGTAAAAGTGGGAATAGAGATGGGGTGAAGAAGAGGTAGCAAATATGAGGTCTTACCACCCACTCAAATTTAATTGTCAAGACAATTAGGAAAGATTAATGTTGACAATTCAAGAATGAATTACTCTCCTTACTAGTCCTGGATCTGTGTGTATATGTGAACAAGCTGAATAAAGAAAATACTGATGAATTTGTGTGATAAACATTATTCAATTCTATGGTTCACGTGAGACTTAACTTCTGAGAATGTTGTTACTTACCAAAGTCAATATTTTAAATATATGTTTAGAGAAGAGTGCATCTTTACACCTTTCTAAACAATTTAAGTCAAATGTCTCATAGTTCTATATTAAGTTGCTAATCTGTAGTACATTTCTGTTTTCTAATTCCACAGACTTTGGAAAATAATCTGCAAGTGAAGAATGTGGTAGATTGGGACAGTCATGATGGTTCACATGTGGCTTCCTCAATCAAGGAAATGGTCACAACTCTGAAGAGAAATTTTTCATAGTAGATGTATTCAGACAGATGTAATAAGAATTATAGCTGACATTTAGCCACAGGAAGATTGAAATGATAAAAGGGAGAGTAACACTTATTGAACATACTCCAAGTGATGGACATTTTACATGGCTTTACTCAGAAATTTTATCCACAGTTAGAGTGTACATAACATTAAGTAAAAAACTAATTAGCACAAGTTTTTAAAAAATTAAAAATATAAAGAAAAGACATGATGAATGATGAGAGGGGAGGAGAGAGGATGAGAAGGTCAACTTGGAGATTTGAAAAACAAGTTGTTGGCAGAAGTAACTATGGAAATTAAGAACAAGTGAATTCTTAGAAATGAAATGGTACCTCTATATGCTAGGTTCTCTAACTCATATCACAAAACACTGGGTCATTTCAAGGGAAAAATAGGCAAACAAAGCCATTTGACAGTCTTAGAGATTAGAATTTTAGAGATATCAACAATATTTACAATAGAATATTTGCCCAGAATATTTTTAACTTTATTTTGAAAAACAATGTGTAACAGTTCCTTCATACTACAAGTCACAATATTTAATTGTTTTGACTTCTGGTAAAAAGTATCTGACCACTATCAATTCAATAATACTTTATCTTAACCTTTATGTGTTTCAATGTTTACCTTGCCTTGACATTATTAAGATGGTACCATACATGAAACATTATGCAGAATTATGCTTCGGTTTGAGTTCTGTAATCTCAATGGAGGTCTTACTTCCTTAAAACATAGAGATCATAATTGGGCATATTCTAGAACTTAACTAACAATAATACAATGCTTTTGTGTTAGGTTGTTTGTGATTTGTTTGATTTAAATTACTGTTGCTTCTACTTTTGGTAATTGTGGTCTAATATGACACACAGACCCTTTTGTTCCCTATTCAGAGATGCTTCTAAAGTATAGTGAATTGCAGAGATTCCCCACAAGTCTTTTCCTTTGGAGGGTCTGTGCTAATATATATCTTCCTATCTATCCACAGGATTCAAATTCTTTTTCCTCTTATTCATCTTTCTAATCCCTCTTTAAGGACTTTCCCTTTGATATGTGTTTAACTTTCACCAAGTCTGCCTCTGATACCTGTGTTAACTGGATTTTACCTGGAAACAAATAATAGGGGTGGGGGGAGATAATGATCATTCACAGTGTAATTTCCCCAGGCCTGGCCTGTATTCTTGATATATACCATGAGATCAACCATTCCATATGTATGCAATTTGATCTTCTGATTATACTTCATTTTATTGTCTCTGACTACTGCTTTAATCTCCAAGATTTTTTTAAATTTCTCCAAGGCTTTTTTTTTCCTGTTGTCTTCTGTAAACTTAGTTTATTTGTTAAATGTTAAATGTTAATTTGTTACCTGGCCTTGATCTAGTTGAGGAGGTCTCAAATGAGTATCAAATGCATATTCAGATTTATGCTGAGGTTGAAGTCCAGACAAACTCTTCTGTTCTCTGACATATTAAAAAGACAAAAAAAATAAATAAATAAAGATAGAGCAGTTGCTTAAATGTTTGTAAATCACTTGTTTGATGAATTTTTTTGACAGTACGGAATGAATGTTTGTGTTTTAAGACTGTAACCAAAAGAAAGCAATGGCAATAGTTACAATTTTTTGAATGTTTTCCATGTTTAAGTTATTTTACATAACATTAACTGACTTTATACAACATTTTATTATAAAATACTTTTAAGCATATATCAAAATTGAAAGAATTTTATGGTGAATATGCACATGTCTTCCACATTGATTCCACCATTTTTACTATACTTGTTTTAAATTGTATCTGTTCATCTATTCATCCCCCCCATCCATCCATTTACCCATCTTATTTTCATGCAATTGAAAGTTAATTGTAGACATAAGGATATTTTGAAAAAGTTACATTACCTTCTTTGAATATTTACAAAAAGTCTACAAGTCAATTAAATTTTGCAGATGAGAGACCTGAGGCTGAGAAATTTTTAGAAAATTTCCATAGACCACATAGTCAGTGATTCATGGGGCATCAATTTGAGCCCCACTCTTCCTGGTTTGATGACCTTTACTTTATCCATTATGCTAAGCAATATCCCAGAGTATGTTTGGAGTTACTTTGTCAATTCATGGTTCATGGAATGACAGAAGAAATATTAAAGAGCTCAAATTAAAATGTATTTAATGGAAATACAAAAAGGCAGCTCAATTTTATACTCAACAAGCCTATAAATCAGCCCAAATGTGTGGGCACACTTCTACTACCTGATTTATAATCAAGCTTTCCATTTTGCCTTTGCTTCTTGGTGCACTTTCCCATTAATTATTTCATTTGGATCTCAAAACTATGAGGAAGTAGAATATGTACTACCCCTCTTTCTTTTTTTTTTTTTTCTTGTATTTTTTTTTTAGATGACAGTAGAATCCATTCTGATATAATTATACAAGCAAGGAATATATCTTATTCTAATTCAATCCCCAGTATTTCTTCTTCTCCTTCCCTCCCCCCACCCCTGCTGCCTTCCCTGTACTGATCTTTCTGCCATTTACTCATAGTTATTTTTTAAATTAATTTCTTGTTGACGTACACATTGCTGAGATTCACTGTGGTATATTCATATATGTACATAGGGAAGTTATGTCAGATTCATTCTGCTGTCTTTCCTTTTCCCATCTCCCCTCCCTTCTCTTCATTCCCCTTTGTCTACTCTACTTTCTATTAAAGAGGAAAATAGCTAAGGGATCCACTCAAAGTCACAGCTAGTCAGTAGAAGAGAGAGATTTAGAATAAAAATAAAGTGTTGTAGAAAACTTTGGCATAGGAAAACTACAAAAAATAGTTTTAAAGTGACTTGTTTACACATATGATTTCTAATTAAAATGATTCTTACCATCTCAGGGGGTTACCAATCTATGTCAAATGGTAATATGAAATTTTTCACATTAATGTAAACATAAAATTAATTTTATTAACATTAATATTATACACACACACACCACATGGTACTTATAAGAACATGGAATAATGGTGAAAAAGAATTATGATTTTAAAATGACAAAATGGACTGTTTATCTCATTTCCCTCAGAAACAAATATCTAAGGTTGTTCAAAGTATTGACTTTATTATAAGTGTCAAGTCTAATCTTAGGAGTATGAGGTTAACAGTAAAAGTCACTTTAAAAAGTAATATTTCAATCTGTTCTTGTAATACATACAAGGTAACATTACCTTATCATTGGGGAATGGTACTTTAAAGTTGATGCCAATTTGAATTAACTGATAGAAAATTTACGAGATTTTATTCTATTGGTACTTAACCCTCATATCTCTATTATTCTAAGGCAGTGAAAAGTAAAAAAGAAGTGCAGTAAAGGAAATGCAGCAGGGCTTTGTAGGTTTCAAAGCACAGTTTTACTTAATTATATTCCATAGCATAGCATGAACTTTAGGTCTAGTATTCAGATTTATTCCATGACCTTGGCCAAATTTTTTATCTCTTTGTTTCTCAGTGATGTTATCAGTACTTAATAGCATTATGGAGAGGAATACATCAATTGTTAGATGTGAAACACTTATAATTCAGTCTGAAACATATAATAAATCCTCAACAAATGACAGCTGCTCTCAGTATTATTCTCACCCTCTATGTGAAGTGAATAGTCCTGATTATAAATATCCCTACATTATAGATAAAGAAATTAAAACCCAGTGAGGCAAAGAGACTTACCCAAGGCAGAGTCAGATTACAGGCAAATATATTAGATTCCTCTTTCAATTTCTGTCACTGTTGCTGGGATTTGGGGCTAAGTAGAAAGTACTTGCTTAGCAGCCTTCCTTCCCTCACCCCCACACTATTAGGCAGTATGTGTATACACACAAATACTGCCCTGGTGTATGGAAAACATTGAGATAGGACAATTGTTTTGTGAATTACACTAGGTTTTTAGGTTTTTACTAGGGGAAAGGACTTCCCAGTTTTTGCTCTATATCCACATCCTGAAAAAAATATTTCTAGTTTGGCAGTGTTAATCCAAATTTGCTGGAATTTAATTAAAATGTTGATGAATATGAGAGAACATACCAGCTACATACTTTGATAAATGATATTAGTTCTTGATTAATTTGCTGATCACAGAAGAGATTTCCCATTATTTTCAGTGGTATTTAGAAATTTCTTACCGGTTATTATCTATATTCTTCTTTGAATTCTTTTTACAGTAGTGGATTGTCTGGATTGTTATACCAACGATTAAAGCCAATCCTATTCCAGGCAATGTTGCTACTAAAATCAGATCCAGAGTATTCCAGAGTTGGTCACATTTAGCTCCCATGAACCAATAGTTTCCCCACTGACCTCTGAAGTTTAGACATCTAAAGATAATAGAAATAGAAAATTTTACAAATTAGGAAAAAAACAAATTGTCTCCCCTGAATGAATCCATTTCATTGTTATACAACCATGAGGTTTCTCTTTAAGGCCCTCAAGAGATTTGTTGTCCCATTTTCCACTTGAGTAAGCATTCTAAAAGTACAGGTTTAAACACATAGAGTCATCATGTTGAAAGCTGTCAGGATTTTCCAACCATTAGCTAATGAAGATGTGGCATTTATTTACAACTAATAAAGGTGTGCATGGTGGGGAGAGTCTCAACCAGAATGGTTTTCTCAAGACTACTTTAAAAAATATTCACATTTTGCCCACTGCTTATATCTGTATTCACTTTGGATACTCTAGATCTATTGGTGCTATGAAAAGTTTTTGAAGCAGCCTAGGCTACCACTTCTGTAATTGCAGGCTGAGTGTGACACCCACCCATTCATATAGAGATGAATACAGGTTTACAGACTAACCTGCCATTCTATAGCAAATGCAAAAAAAATAAATATGAGAAGGTGAGAATAGACTATATGCCAGCAAAATATGACTGCCCCCATTTTTGTCATGACTCCAGATTTTGCTCCTTTATTTCATAGAAATAAATGACTCAGATTTGATCTAGTGTTCTTTTTTTATTAATAAAGCCATGGGACTCTGCCAAATAAAGTTAATTTGTTCCTCTGGTGCACAGACCAAAAACTGGCATGGTGTATACTCACACAGAAATGTCTATAAGTTGTAAAGTGGGAGAATATGACCAATGGGAGTGACCAATGGAAAAATTTGTTCATGTAGTCCGTTTAGAGAATGTTTCACTATCTCCTGCAGAAGTCTTATGGGATTACCCAGTTGAACAGTAAGTGTCAGTAAGTAAACTACTCCTAGATTGTGCCGTTCCAAACATTAAGTAGTAATATTGTGGCTGACATGAATGGACTAATTACATGATGTGTTATAACCCTACTTGTCTAGGATTATCTAAGAAAACATATATACCAGCTTTAAATCATTAGTCATACACTTTATAAGATTCAATGTTTAATATGTAGCTAATTATCATTCATTTAGATAAACCATACTTTTCAAATATCTTATCCATACACATGAATTTCTTCCAAGAAAAAGACTGAAAAGAATATATTTCTTATTTAGTCTAGGAATGCATCACAAAGAAATTGTCTAATATGCAAAAATATGTAACCCATTCAACAGTTATTGACTACTGTGTGCAAAGTAGTATTCCAGGCACTTAAAATGAACTAATGAATGAAACAAAAGTACATATCTTCAATTAGTTTACAATAGAGTAGTGAAAGACAAAAAATAAGCATAATTAGTAAATTACATATATATGTTTAAAATTGAGAATTGTTGTGGAGTAAGGAAAAATAGAACAGTAAGGGGAATCAGCAATATGGGAGGAATGGTATTAGGAGAGATTGTAGTGATATAATAAGGTAGTAAAGAGCAGGCCCCATTTAAAAAGCAACATTTGAACAAAGACTGATGGGAGTAAAGGAGTTACCATATAATATTTGGGGAGAACAGCATTCCAAGCAAAGGGAGTAGAAAGTACAAAGGGTCTAAAGCAGGAGTGAGTCTGTTCAGATGTTTGAGGAACAAGAAAACGAGTGTGGTTGAGCATAGCTAAGTTAGGGGTGTATGATAGAAGTCTGTAAAACCAAAGAGATAGCTCTTCAGATCACAAAAAAACTTTACAGACCATTATATACACTTTTGGCTTTCATATTGAATGAAATGAGGAATAATTATAGGGTTTTGAGATGAATTGGTGACATGATCTAGATTGTTTTAAAAGGATCACTATTTTTTTTTTTCAGTGCTGGGTATGGAACTCAGGCCCTTATAACATGCTAGTCAAGATCTTTACCAATGAACTGTATTCCCCTCCCTTTTTATATTATTGTATTTTGAGATAGGGTCTTCTTAAGTTGCCCAGGCTGGCACTGAACATGCAGTCCTCCTGCTTCCGCCTCCTGAGTAACTGGGATTACAGATGTGTGCCACCACCTTCAACAGATAAGTCTCTTTTTTCATTCATTTTCGATATTTGAGTTGATATTTTTATATTGTTTGAGATAAGAGCTAAATTCATTCTGCATATGAATGTTATTTTTCCAACATCATTTATCCAAGAAACAACTGTTCTTTCTCCACTGTGTGCTCTTGGTACCATTGTTGAAAGTGAATTGATCATGGGTTTATTTCTGGGGTCTCTATTTTTCATTGTTCTAGGCTATGTTTCTGTTTTTCTGTGAGTACCATAATGTTTTGATGGCTATAGCTTTGTAGTATATTTTGAAATCAGGTAGTGTGATACCTCCAGTTTTGTTCTTTTTTGCTCAAGATTGCTTTGGTTAGTGTGGTTCCATATGAATTTAGGATTCTTTTTGATATTTCTGGGAGAAATTTCATTGGGATTTTTAATTGAATGTAGACTAGAGGGTAAAAGATCTTTTTCCATGTAGAAACAGGGAGAAAGATCACAAAGATATTCAGTAATCTAGGCAAGAAATGATGGTAGCTTTGGTTAGAATGAGAGCAGTGAAGATGAGGATGAGAAATGGTTGATTTCTGGTTATCTTTTTAAAGATCATGAATAGGATTTCCTGAATAACAGCAAGTATCCATGCAAGAAAAGGAGGAATGAAGAATGATTTCGAAGTTTTGGGTGAGAAAGAGTGAAAGTAGAACAGGTTTGTGGTAGTTGTGGGAACTCAGGGTTTTTTTGTACTTGCTTATTTTGAGATGGGTTTTAGATATCCAAATGGAGATAATGAGTAGGCAGCTACATCTCTGAGTCTGGAAGTATTAATTTTTCCCAACTGGTTGGTATTTAAACTCCATTTACAACAGACTCAAAAAATATCAAATATCTGTACACAATGGAGGGAATACAGATGAAGACCAGGACATAGACATTGCAGCATTAAGTAAGTGTGAAGAATAGAAGAAACCAAAGAAATTAAAAGTAGAGAGTGAAGAAGGAAAAAAACAGAAAAGGGAATATTTTGGAAGCCAAGTGAAAATTCAAGGGAGAAATCACAATCAACTATGTTAAACACTGCTGAGCATATTTTGAGAAAATTCCTATTCTCCTATCCTCAGAACTTTAAATATTTTATCCTATTTAATTAGTCAAGCCATCCTTGAAGATATATATATATATATATCTTCATATATATATGTATATATATATATATTTATTTATATTTGTTTTCTATCATCAGTTTGAAATGAAATTTTTTATAAAATATATATATTTTTAAATGACAGATAAAATTGTATTTATCATGTGTATCATGATGTTTTAAAATATATATATATATTGTGGAGTGGTTACATCTAGCTAATTATGATATGCATAACATCAAAAAGTTATTTTCTTGGTGAAAGCACTTAACACCTACTTTCTTGGTATTTTTCAAGAATGCACTGTATAATTATTAACTATATTCACCATGCCGTACAACACATCTCTTGAACTTATTCCTCCTATGGAAGTGTAATGTTGTATCCTTTGACTAACAACTCCGTAAGTAGTTGGCACTTTTATTCTTGTACATCAGTAGATGTGAACATTGGTTGAAGGATATATTAACTGTTGGAACCAAAATTACATATTGGGCATTTTTTTTATACTTTGGCCAATGTTGTTAAGTTGTCTGTCTTTAAATATATTTTCAATTTGGCTTTTGTTATTTCTATATTTGGAACATCTGTGTGTTCATGTGTGCACATATGCATTTATGTGTGTGTGTGTGATCTGTGTGTCATATCATGGATAGTGGTGGTGGTATATGTGTCTTTGGGAAATTTAAGAAATGCTATAAAGATACTTTAAGAATTTAAAATAATGATTACATCATATAGTTTGATATATTTAACCCTGATTTATTAATGTCTAACTCTGATTTATAGTGTTAAAACATCCAATCCAAACCATATATTAAATATACTTAGTAATAAAAAAGATCCCTTTTCACTATGTAGACTGTATGGGTTCAGCTTGACGTGACTGAAGCCATCTTGAGACATAACCACCATGATTGCACCAGATTAACTTTAGTTTTCCTACACAGTTTCCCAGTAAACTATAATTAGTCAAAACTGTTAAGAGTGTTATGGTGAATTTTATAACTGAATCCTGACTCCTGGAATGTGTCTTAGCATATTAGCTTAAGATGAACAAGGTGCATTCCTATTAAGATGAAGTCACTTTTGCCTAATCCATGCTCATCCTTCTGTCCTAAATTGTGTGAATCCACATGGTCTTGCTGCTGACCAGTTCCATGGTTCTGTCAGTAAGTCCCCTAATGCATTCCACTTTATGCAATTTGAGATTTGTCTTCCTCACTTTCCTCAGTCTCATGTGACCTTGTATCCAGTATTCACATATAAGGACTGGGTTATTTTGGAAGAATTGGCAAGCCAGTAAGGAAAACTATGAAATGGGAAAGCGGATGGAACTCTATTGGGTAGAGAGTATCTCATATGTTAAATGTCTGCAGCATTCTGCATTAGTACAGGGATACCTCAATTGGGTTTGGAGCATCTGTTTTTTCAATGTCACTTATCTTACTGTGATAAGAAAGGGTAGTTTCTTTCCACTGCAGTGGATGGTCATTATTGTAGGCAGTTCATTTGGCCATCTATGGCCAGCTGGCAGTAAATGAAAAGATAAAGAAATTAGAGGAGTTACAATGTGAAAGAGATATGCACCTCTCTTCCTCTCTCTTAGCCTATAACCTGGCTGAAAAAAAGGAAAAATGAGAAGCCAAATTTGAAACTCCAGTTTGTCACTATGTGTAACTGGAGGGGAAGAACTGGAAGAACAAACAGGTGAGAGATGCTATCTCAAGATCAGAAGGAGATGCAAAGAATTGCAATCCCCGGGAGAAGAAGGGTGAGGAAGAACTGGAGATGGAAGTGAAAGAGGACAGGGAATTCTCCTGCCTGTGAGCCTTTTTTTCCTTTATCATTAATGCAATACAAAGTAAAAGCATAGCATGTGTAGTTGCAGGAGTGGAGTATCCAATTCAAGAAACTATTACTGTTCAGGATAATAATTCTTAAAATAGAATTGCTAGATATTGCAAACATTTTTAAACAATTGCCCTGTGAGCCTCTGACTGCCAAGCTAGTGAGACTCTGTGACACAGGAGGGTATATATGTATTTCTCTGATAGAAAATGAAACTGATAATACAAGAAATACTAGCACTCATTCAGTCCTATGCATCACCTACATAATGCCTACCAGATCCAAATAAATAATTCTCTTATGGATTATATCATCTTACACATTAACAAATGAAGGTCAGGGACCTCCATGGAAAAGCACAGTGGAAGACCACCGTATTCTTCAGGAATTGGGCTTGTGACAATGTATTTATACACAGGTATTTCAGGGACCAAATAAAGTCATTTTCACAGCTGGATTGAAAAACAAAACAAAACAAAGCAAAAAAAAAAACCACCTACATGATGCCAATCAAGAATGTACAGCCCTAAATCACGTACAAAAACATATTAGAAAGATAGTGCACCACTACCAAGTTGGGTTCATCCCAAGAATGCAAGTTTGGTTCAATGTATGGAAATCAATAAGCATAATTCATCACATCAATAGACTTTAAGACAAGAATCATATGATCATCTCAATAGATGCAGAAAATGCATTTGACAAAATACAGCACCACTTCATATTCAAAACACTAGATAAAGTAGGGATAGTAGGAACATTGTAAAAGCTACTTATGCTAAACCCAAGGCCAACATCATTCTAAATGGAGAAAAACTGAAAGCATTTCCTCTAACAACTGGAACAAGACAAAGATGCCTTCTTTCACCACTTTTATTCAACATCATCATTGCAACTCTAGCCAGAGCAATGAGACAGATGAAAGAAATTAAATGGATACAAAGAGGAAAGAAAATCTCAAACTATCACTATTCGCCAATGAGAAGATTCTTCATTTAGAAGATCCAAAACACTGCGCCAGAAAACTTCTAGAACTAATACATGAATTCAGCAAAGTAGCAGGATATAAAATCAATACCCATAAAACAAACACATTCCTATATATCAGTGATGGATCCACCAAAACAGAAATTAGGAAAACTACCCCATTTACAACAGACTCAAAAAATATCAAATACTTGGAAATTGATTTAACAAAAGAGGTGAAAGATCTCTACAATTAAAACTACAGAACACTAAAGAAGTAAATTGAGGAAGACCTTTGAAGATGGAAAGATCTCCCATGCTCTTGGATAGGCAGAATTAATATTGTCAAAATGGTCATACTATAAAAACTGTTATACAGATTTAATGCAATTCTTATTAAAATCCCAATGAAATTCTTTGTATAACTAGAAAAAGCAAACATGAAATTCATTTGGAAAACTAAGAGACCCAGAATAGCCAAAGCAATCCTTAGCAAGAAGAATGAAGCAGGAGGCATCACAATTCTAGACCTTAAACTATACTACAGAGTCATTGTAACAAAAATGGCATGGTATTGGTACCAAAACCTATAGGTAGACCAATGGTACAGAATAGAAGACACAGATACAAACCCATATGAATACACTTATTGCATACTAGAAAAAGGCACCAAAACTTTCATTGGAGAAAAAGTCTCTTCAACAAATGGTGCTGGAAATATTGGAAATACATATGAAGCAAAATTAAATTAAACTCCTATTTCTCACCCTTCATGAAACTCAACTCAAAGTGGATCAAAGACTTAGACACTAGAATAGAGACCCTGTACCTAATAGAAGAAAAAGTAGGCTCAAATCTTCATCATGTTGGCTTAGGAACTGACTTCCTTAACAAGACTCCTAAAGCACAAGAAGTAAAATCAAGAATCGATAAATGGGAAGGATTCAAACTAAAAAGCTTCTTCCCAGCAAAGGAAACAATAACATTAAGAGAGAGCCTACAGAATTGGAGAAAACATTTACCAAATGTACCTCAGAGCATTAATCTCCAGGACATATAAAGAGCTCCAAAAAACAACACCAAAAATAAAAAATAACCCACTCAATAAATGGGCTAAGGAACTGAGCAGACACTTCACAGAAGAAGAAATACAATTGATCAACAAATATAGGAAAAAATCATCATCATCTCTAGTGATTAGAGAAATGCAAATCAAAACTACACTGAGATTCCATCTCACGCCAGTCAACATGACAATTTTCAAGAATACAAGAAACAATAAATGTTGATGAGGGTATAGGGAAAAAGGTACACTAATACATTGCTGGTAGGACTGCAAACTGGTGCAACCACTGTGGAAAGAAGTACAGAGATTCCTCAGAAAACTTGGGATGGAACCACAATTTGACACAGCTAGACCACTCCTTGGTTTATGCCCAAAGGACTTACACATACTACAGTGATGCAGCCATATTGATGTTTATAGCAGATCAATTCACAATAGCTAAACTTTGGAACTAACAAAGGTGCCCTTCAACAGATGAATGGATAAAGAAAATGTGGTACATATACACAATGGAATATTACTCAGCCTTAAAGATGAATGAAATTATGGAATTTACTGGTAAATGGATGGAGCTGGAGAATATCAAGTTAAGCAAAATAAGACAATCCCAAAAAACCAAAGACCAAATGTTTTCTCTGACATGTGTATGCTAATGCACAATAAGAGAGGGACCTAGGGAAGAACAGAGGTACTTTTGATTAGGCAGAGGGGAGTGAAATAAGGGGAGGGTGTAAGGGGGTAGGAAGGATAGTAGAATGAATTGAACATTAATACCCTATGTGCATATATGAGTATACAACTGGTATGACCCTACATCATGTACAACCAGAAGAATTAGAAGTTATACTCCATTTTTATATGATGTACCAGAATGCATTCTACTGGCATGTATAAATAATTAGAACAAATAAAAAAAGAATGTACAGCCCTTTCTTCTCCCTTGTTAGCCTGATTGTTGGGCAGGATGATTATAATGTGGATGAGTCTATTACCAACCTGAGAGAGACTGAATGTAGCTGGGATGGGGTGCGATTTGTCACAAAGAATGATAGGAAAAAAGGGACAAATACAAATAGGAGAGAAAAGAAATGTGGGACCATTTAAGAAGACAGCAGATGCAGTATCATTTTCTTTATGCTTGTACCTCCAGAGAAAAATATGATAAACTACTTAATACAGTCTTGGTAGTGTACTAGAAAAAAATTTACATTGGAAAAGCAGTTCTAACCTTCTCCCTTGTGCTTCCACAGAGGGGAAGAACTCTCATGCCTTGGCATTGCTGGTTACTCTGGATACATTCCCCCACTCTCAGAGATCATGGGTGGAGTAAAGGTCACCCCAGTGTGAGAGCTATAGGGGTTGACCATAGGCCTCACATGGAACTCATTATCTGCTTTTCCTCCAAGAATAAGGAGAATACAATTGTTCCATATTTGGTACTATTCTCCCTAGTGCCTGATGATACTCTAGGGAGAGATATTTTATTGGGAAAGACATTACTAAACTTCGTGGGGGAGTTTAGATTCAAAGTTTGGGTGGCAAATGGAGTGTTGAAGAGGGAAGCAAAAAGGGTCCTTGTTAGTGTTCCTGCTCCTAAGAGGGTGGTAAATACTCAGCAGTAAAAGCTGCCAGGTGGACATGTCAAGATTAGAGAGACCATAAAATAATTAAGAGTGGGTTAGGATTTTCTGGCATGCACACAGTGACTCTAATGTCCCTGTCTGAACAGTGAAAAAGCCAGATACAACTTGGAGAATGAGTGGATGACAGGGAGCTAAATAAGTTTTTACTTCCTATTTATGCTGTGTTGCTTAACATTATCTAGGTACTGAAAAATATCACAGCCTCCTCTGGCTCTATGCATGCTGTTCTGTGTTTATTTAATGCTCTTTTCAGTATTTCTTTGAAATTGCTGTCATAAAATCAGTTCTCTTTCACTTGGAAGAAAAGGCAATGGAAATTCCCTACTATTGTGATTTGGTTCTATATAATTAAGATGTCATGTGTCATGATTTGGATGTGAGGTGTCCTCCAAAAGATCATGTATGAGACAATGCAAGAAGGTAAAATGATTCAGTTGTAAGAGCCTTACCCCAAACAGTGAATTAATCCCAAGATAGGAATTTGCTGAGTGATAACTGAAGGCAGGTAAGGTGTGGTTATTAAATGTGGGTCATTGGGGGTGTGACTTTGGGGTATATATATTGTATCAGGTGAGTGGAAGCTCCTTCTCTCTTTCTGCTTTCTGATTGTTATGTCTTGAGCCAGTTTCCTCCACCACTCTCTGCCATCATGATATTCTATCTCATCTCAAACCCCAAGGAATGGAGCAGGCTCTCTATGGACTGAGATCTCTGAAACCATGAGCCCCTAAATAAACTTTTCCTCCTCAACTTGTCAGGTCTTTCTGTTCACAGTAGTAAAAAAAGCTGACTAAAACAGAAATTGGTACCAAGAATTGGGGTCACTGCTGTGACAAACCTGACCAAATGGTTTAGAAATTTGGGGAGCTTTTTGGAATTTGTGAGAGGAATTTTGGAAAGTATACAGATGAAAGCTTGAAGAGTTTCAGATTGTTGTAAGTGGAGCTTAGTAGGTGATTCTAGTGGTTGCTCAGAAGATGAGAATACTAATAGAATTATGGACATTAAAGACAGAACTCATGACATTTCAGAGGAAAAGGAGTATGCTATTGGTAATTGAAAGAGGCCTTTCATGTTGTGTTCTGGCTAAAAAGTTATCTATGTTTTGCCCTTTTTCCTGAGACTTTTTAAAGGCTGATTTAAAAAATGATAGACCTCTTAATCCAGCAGAAGAAATTTCTAAGCAGCACAGTATGTAGGCAGTGGCATGGATATCGCTAGTGACTTAGCCAAGTTTATTATGATGTTCAGGAGCAGAATGAAGAGCAGAAATATTTGAAAAACTTGGACTTGAAAGGTAGGAGTAAAACTGGGGCTAAGAGAGTTGTGGTTGTTAAAGACATTACTGCCACTAAACGAATGCTAAAGACTTTGCCCAGAGACAATAAGAAAGGTGGCTTGAGGGTGTCTCGAGAATCCTCAAGAACACACCCATCTCAGGCTCAAGAGAGTAAAGGTAAAATTCTCTTGAGAAGGGCTGGATACATAGCTCAGTTGGTAGAGTGCTTGCCTTGCAAGCACACGGTCCTGGGTTCAATCCCCAGCACTCAAGAAAAAAAATTTTTTGAGAAGAGACCAGTGGGTCACACTGCTTGCACAGGATGGCCTAGGAAGTTGTTTCACCAAGCTCAGCTACCCACACTCAGAGGCTACTGCAGCCACAGTTCCTGAAGGCCTGGCTACTACTTGAATTGGCAGCAGACCTTAGTAGCAACCACATAGTGCTGATTCTGCAGGATTGCTGATTGCTGGAGTTAGGGGGTCATGGAGGTTTCCACAGAGAATTCAGAGGAAGGCTTGAGAAGCCAGGCAAAATGCAGCAGTGTCAGAGTTTCTGCAGGCAACCCCTGATAGGGAGATGAGTGGAGATATGAAGAGGAAACTGAAGCTATAGTGGAAATCATCAAGATTAAGAAAGTGAAGTACAGTGCAACATCTGCCAAAGAAAGTAGCAGAAATCAAGCAGAGACAAGACAACAGAAAGGCCATGTGGGCTGAAACCAGCAAAGCCATAAGGGCAGAGCTACACAAGCCCTTTGGAAAGAACATTAGGTTGCCTAGTGAAGCCAGAATCGAGGACCAGCAATTGGTGTAGAATAGGGAATATGGTCAAATTCAGGAATGGAGGCTATCCGAATCTGGGAAGTTGGAGACCACCCCTGGGAGATTGGAATGTCAGTGTCTCCAGAGCCCTTTTGATCACTAAGGTTACCTGCCTATACTACCCCTCCCAAAAGTTTGCAGGCAGGGAATTGCTAAATAGTGCCCCCTGGGCCCCTACCTGCCTGAATGGCTCCATTTGGCCCTCCCCCACTGCCCATCTGCTTTCACCTTTTTGCCATCTCTCTGGCATCTCCTGGGCCTAGTCACATAAGTAGGAAAGAGAGGGATAAGTGGGGAGAGAGCAGGAGAACAAAGAAGACTCTAATCTATAAAAGGTGCAGGGCTCTCTCACTTCTTGGAATTCCAGAACACCAGCTATGGCCCCCTTCTCCCTCCCAGGAGAAGTCTGTGCTACTAAATTTAAATAAAACCTGCTTCATATACTTGCCTTAGTGTGCTTCTCTGTTGTTATACTTTAACATACGAAGAAGCAGAACTCGTCACTGATAAATGGCAATATCACTAGTTCTCCAGATGCTGGACATGGAACTACAGAAATTGTTTGTTCAACTGGATTTTGGTCTTGCTTTGGTCCCATCCCTTCTTTCTATGCCCTTATATCTCCTTGTGGAATGGAAATGTTTACTATGTGCCTTTATATATAGGGTATATGTAACTTACTTTTGATTTTTACAGGGCTCACACTGAGAGTTTACCTTGAATCTCAGTGGAGTCTTTGGATTTTGACTTTTGGAAAATCTTGGAACTGTTACTACTACAGGGACTCTTGGAAATAAAGTAAATGTATTTTGCATTGAGATGGTTATGAGCTTTTGGGGACCATGGGTGCAATGTTATGGTTTAGATATGAGGTATACCCCAAAAGCTCATATGTGAGACAATTAAAGAAGACTTAGAGGTGAAATGATTGGGTTGAGAGAACCTTAACACAATTAGTGAATTAATTCCCTCATGGGAATTAACTGAGTGGTAACTGAAGGCTGATAGGGTATGACTAGAAGAGGTTGGTCAATGAGATCATGACTTAGCGGTATATATTTTGTATTAGGTTAGTAGAGTCTCTCTCTTTCTCTCTCTCTGCTTCCTGATTGTCATGTCTTAAGCTACTTTCCTCCATCACATTCTTCTGCCATAACGTTCTGCCTCATCTAGGACCCCAAGGAAGGAAGCCCTATCTATGGACCTCTGAAACCATAAGCCCCCCAAAAAAGACTTTTCTTCCTCTAATTATTCTTGCCATCTCTTTTTGGTTGCAGTGGTGAAAAAGCTGACTAAAATATCATGATAAGTGATGAAGGTTATATTCTGTGACAGGACACAGTAGAATGTGTACTTATGTATGTCCGAGAAATTAGGCTGTCAATCTCAAGATTCAAGGACCTGGACCATCCATTCAGTTCCTAGGGTTGGTGGTCTACTGAGGTCAGACCAATTTTACTACAAGCATCATGGCAGATTAAGTGCAAACTCTCCCCATTCCCTGACAAAGACATATGGGTTTTTGTTGGACTCCTAGATTATTGGCAGACTTTCATTCCTCACCTCTCTCAATGGCTACACCTAGAAAAGTTTTTGACAGCCTAGGCACTAACACTGTGCACCCCTTTACCAAGTGTGCCAATGTAGTTAGATGTCACTTATATAGCAGATGGTATGAGTTGGGCTCTCTGGCAAGGACAATAAAGATAAAAGCTACCACTAGGTTTTTGGTCACATCTCTGGAAAGGAGTTGAAACTAGATGTACTCCTTTAAAAATGGCAGTTTCTAGCAGTGCACAATGCCAGATGGAGCCACTGACCAACACTTTAATGGTTATAGAGCAAACTGACCTAACTATAGAGGAATGCGTGGATGGCCAACATTACTAACTTAAATTTACTATAGTTCCAGATTCCTACTTTAAATAATGGCATGCATATTCACAACAAAGCAGAGCACCATCCAATAGTTTATCGACTCTTGAACTATAGATGGTGTTGGGTTTGATTACCTATAAAACTGTTGAACTACCCCATGTGGTCACCATAGTGCCTATGATCTCACAAATGAAAGAGGGTTTGAACTCCATAACTGAAAATGTGTGGTATACATTTGGGTCCAGCAGGGAAAACTCAATTTTCTGGATTCCTGCTGCAGTAAACCTGACACTGATACTATCTGCTTTGAGATGAAACAAAACATGAACAACAAATGGGCAGAACTATTTGTGGTATGCCTGGTAGTAACATATAGACATGTCCACTGGTTATTTGTGCTGACAATTTGGCAGTGTACCAAGACCTTATATTGTGGATTGCACAATGGCAAGTGAAACAATGGTCTACTGGCCTTATTATGTAAGCATTTCTTACCAAACTGCTATATAAAAGGTCTTGATAATGAAGTGTAATATGAAGGTACCTGCCCCAGATTGACAGTGGCCAGAGCACCCATTTCACAGGATATGGTGTCCATAATTAGGCCCAAAAATATATGTCATGGTACTTTATCTGCCATATAATCCTAAGGCAGCAGTGTTGGAAAGAGAGAATAGCTTATTAAAGCAAAATATATGGGCCCCAGTAGGCAAATCCCACCTTTGCCAAATGTACTGAAATCCTTGAAAAACTGTTAATAAATTTAAATACCCATACAGCTGGCATGCCTGCCACTTATGAGCACCTGGAGGCTCAGTCTCCCACTCCAAAGATCTATGTCCAATCTCTACATCCACATGTAATACTTCCGGTGTTGATACATTGAAGAAAGTGCTGGTGTTTCAAACACAGGAAGTATTAAACCCAGGGGAGGGGATAATTCAGTGGCTTTTTCTCCCTGGATATGTTGGATATTTCTGGCTACAGTGTGTGGAGATTCTGGCCCTCCTAATTTTATCCCCATTGGTCCTGTTGGACTCTGGACCTGTGGTCATGGGTTTATGCTTTTAGTGGGCTAAAAAAAATACCTCAGGGCACTACACTTGGCCTCCTTCTCTGGCATGCCCTTTTGTCATTCATTTTAGGAATCACTCATGGACTCAGACTGTTGGCCAACATGTGTTGTTAGTTCCACCCCATCAATGCCCAGATGCAGCTCCTGTGTTGTCTAATACAGATGATGCCACCAGTATTGCCTTGCTGGGTGGCACAAATTTATCTTTAGAAGTCCCTATGAAACATGTTTTTCCATCTATAGCTACAATTTTGCTATTTTCACTATTTTCCCTAGAAACAATGGAACCTAAGTTAATGTCTTTTCTGATTTTGTACCTTCTCTAGGAGAGATAGCATGTCGTTGGCTCCTTGAGATACTGCTGAGAAAATTAATTATTTTCATTTGCATAATTGTTCTCTTATTTGGTGCAAGTGCCTTTACTGCTTCTGTGAATTCTACTTACAAGTTAGATAAATGACCTCAAAACACACCACCTACAAAATACTAACACCCTTCACAGGCTTAGGGCACATTGAGGAAGAGGGGGACATGGGGGATTGTAAAGCTGGTTTCAAGGAATGCAATGTAGGGATTCAATTTGACAAGACTCAGTCATCTTGATAATTACTATGATTTCACCAAAGTAGTCCTAATCAGTTATTTCTGCATATTTTCCCAGAAAACTGTAAACATGTAAAGCTGTTAGAATTGTATGGAAAGTTTTACAACTGAACCATGACTCCAATAAAGTGCCTGACTATTGTATATTAGCTTAAGATGAACCAGGTATATTCCAGTTAAGATGAAGTCACCTTTGTCCTAACCATGTGTATTCTCTTCCTTCTAATCCAAATTGTGGTGAGCCAACTGGTCTTACTTCCACCCAGGTCCATGCCTCTGTCAGTAAGTTCCCCAGAAAATTTCAATCTGAGCAATTCTAGATCTGCCTGCCTCTCTTTTAGTCTCCTGGCACTTTGGAGCTGATCTACACCCACAAGAACTGTGTTGTTCCAGAACATATACATCCAAAGAAAGTAACAGTTGCATATGTATAGAGGCACTTTAACACTAGAACAAGTATTTTGCACATTGAGATTTGCCAATAAAACAAGTTGAAGTAATTTGTTTGAAACAACTTGGTGGAGAAAAACTTTAAAATAAGCATAATGTTAATATTATACAGAAATTAATAAATATAAAGACTTTTTAAAACAAGGAAAATAATCATAATAAAAATTAGGAAGAGTTGGGCATGGTGGCACACACCTGTAATCCCAGTGACTTGGAAGGTGGAGGCAGGGGGATTGCAAGTTCTAGACCAGCCTCACATCACAGTACCAGACGTCAAAATATACTACAGATCCATAGTAACAAAACCAGCATGGTATTGGCACCAGAACAGGCATGAAGACCAATGGAATAGAATAGAAGACACAGAGACAAACTCATAAAAATATAGTTACCTCATACTAGACAAAGGATCCAAAAACATACATTGGAGAAAAGATAGTCTTTAAAAAAATGGTGCTGAGAAAACTGGAAATTCATAGATAGTAGATTGAAATTTAACTCCTATCTTGCACAAAACTCAACTCAAAGTGGATCAAGGACCTAGGAATTAGACTGGAAACCCTGTATCTACTAGAAGAAAATACATGCCCAACACCCCAACTTTTCAGCTCAGGAAATGACTTCATTAACAAGACTCCTAAAGCATAGGAAGTAAAATAGAAAGTCAATGAATGTGATGGCAGCAAATTATAAAGTTTCTTTACAGCAAAAGAAACAGTCAAGAGCATGAAGAAAGAACCTAGAAATGGGAGAAATTGGAACAGAATTAGAACAGAAACTATGCAACTCCTAGAAGAAAACATAGGGTCAAAACTCCAGCATGTAGGCATAGGCAATGACTTTCTTAATAAGAGCCCTAAAGCTCAGTAAACAATGCTAAGTGTTAGTAATAGGTATAGCATCAATTAAAAAGTTTCTAAATCAAAGGAAACAATTAGGAATATGAAATTAGAACCTACAGAGTGAGAGAAAATATTTGCTCACTACTCTTCTGACAGACGATTAATAACTAGAATATATAAAGAACTCAAAAAACTTTACACCAAAAAAATCACATAACCCAATTAATACATAGGCAAATGAATTAAACAGACCTTTCTCAAGAGAAGAACTATAAATGGCAAGAAATATATAGAAAAATGGTCAACATCATTAGCAGTAGGAAATACAAACAAAACTACACTACAATTTCATCTCACATAGTCAGAATGGCAGTCATCAAGAATACAAACAATAATAAGTACTAGAGAGGATGTAGGAAAAAATGAACACTTTTACACTGTTGGTGAGATTGTAAATTAGTACAACCACTATGGAAATCAGTATGGAGGTTCCTCAAATGACTAGCCATGGAAACACCATATGACCCAGCTATAACATTCCTTTTTATTTATCCTAAAGAATTAAAATCATCATACTACAGTGATGGAGCTGCATCAGTGTTTATAGCAGCACAATTTACGATAGCTAAGCTATGGAACCAACCTAGGTGCCCTTCAACAGATGAATGGATAAACAAAAAGTGGTATATATACCCAATGGAATATACTCAGCCATTAAAAGACTTTATGGCATTTGCAGGTAAATGGATGGAGTTGGACAATATTATGCTAAGTGAAATAAGGCATTCCCAAAAAGAGAAAGGTCAATTGCTTTCTCTGATAGTGGAAGCTAACATACAACGGGGGGCCAAGAAAGAATAGAAGTTCAAAGGAGTAGACAAAAGTGAATGAAGGGAAGAGAGGAAAGATGAGATAAGGAAGGACTGTGGAATGTATCTGACATAACATTCCTATGTATGTATATGAATATACCACAGTGAATTTCACCATTGTGTTCACCCACAAGAAATTAATTAACAAAATAACTATGGGTAAATGGCAGAAAGATCAGTATAATGAAGGGAGTAATGGGGAAAGGGATGTTCTGGGGATTGAATAAAACAAGATATATTCCAAACATTTATAATTATGTCAAAATGGATTCTACTGTAATGCAAAACCAAAAAGAATGAAAAGAATAAAAGAAAGAAAGAAAACAAACCTAAACTCAGCAATTTAGCAAGGCTTTAAGCAAATTAGTGGGACTCTGTCTCAAAATAAGAAATAACAGAAGGGCTGGGGATATAATTCACTAGTAAAGTGCCTCTGGGTTCAACCATCAGTATTGAAAAAAAAATAGGAAGACAGGTAAAGGGCGATTGGCTATTAGTGAAAACGTTGATTAGCTGCCTCCAGAATTCCTCCAAATATGACTTTATGAAATAGTACCAAATTATCATTTCCTTTTTTTTCTTTTCTTTCTTTCTTTCCTTCTTTCTTTCTTTCTTTCTTTCTTTCTTTCTTTCTTCTTTTATAAAGAAAGAGAGAAAGGGAACAAAGGAGAGGAAATTTCATCAAAATGGAAGAAAGATCAGTAGAGTAGACAAAGGAGATTGAGGAGGAGGAAGAAGGAACCAGAAAATGGAGGAACAGTGGAATCTGATCAAACTTTTGTATGTGCATGCATGTATGTGGCAAACTGGATCCCAGCCTGGGGTGTATCCACAAGACACTGTTATAGTTTGGGTATGAGGTGTACCCCAAATGATCATGTGTGAGACAATGCAATAGGATTTAGAGGAGCAATGATTGGGCTATGAGTGTTTACCCAATCAGGGTGAATGAATCTCCTGATGGGATTAACTGAGTGGTAACTAAAGGTAGATAGGGTGTGGCTGGAGGAAACTGGTCATTGGAGGTGCAACTTTGGGGTATATATTTTGCATCTAGTGACTGGAGTCTCTTTCTCTGCTTTCTGATCATTATGTGAGCTACTTCCCTCCACCACATTCTTCTGCCATGATGTTCTGCCTCACCTTGAGCCCCCAAGGAATAGAGCCGGCTGTCTATGGACCAAGATTGCTGAAACCATGAGACCTCAAATAAACTTGTCCTCCTCTATAATTGTTCTGGTTGGGTCTTTCAGTCACAGAAGTAAAAAATGCTGACTGAATCAAACACTAATTTTTAAAAATGTAAATTATAAAGGGATTGAAGAGGGATCAGAGGAGTGGAGGGAAGAAGGATGGAGAGTGTTGGGGACTGAATTGGAGTGGTCTGTGTTCCATGCTTTTGTGATTATGTCAGGGTGTATCCTGGTGTTGTATATAACTAAAAAGAATAAATAAGTAAAATGAAATTGACATATATAGTTCCGTATTGTTGAATTACTTCTCACTTCTGGGATGTAATTTTGTAACCTGGTTTTAATCCCTACCTTGATCTTAGAACAATATTCTAAAGGTTATCACCAACAACTGCTGGATGCTAAATCCAGGGATGGTTTTATTCTTTTGAGAAACAGATTCACTATTTTACCCAGGCTGGTGGTGAATTCATGGGTTCAAATGATCCTTCTGCCTCAGCTTCCCACACAGGGCTTCAGGCATGGCACCATCATACCCAGCTTCAATGGTATTTTAAAAATAATTTTCATCCTCTTCAATATGCTTC
This sequence comes from Sciurus carolinensis, assembly GCF_902686445.1. Taxonomy (NCBI): domain Eukaryota; kingdom Metazoa; phylum Chordata; class Mammalia; order Rodentia; family Sciuridae; genus Sciurus; species Sciurus carolinensis. The sequence continues at coordinate 65,851,598 of NC_062232.1, read as the reverse complement.
CAGTACTTTGCACTTCTGAGCAACAACTCCCAGAGCTGATTAATGCAATAAACTCTTACAGAGTATATTTTGTATGCCAGATGTTGTGCTAGATGCTGGAGATAAATAAGACTAAATCCGTATTGTGGTTCAAAGAGGAAACATATATCCTACATTCAAAAACATTGTAGTAGAATTGCTATTTTAACAATATGACAGATCTTAGTTGTAAAGGCCAAGTTGGAATTTGTCAAGGGAAGAAAGGCTGTTTCAGGAGGGGAAAGGAAAAGAAAATGTAATAGAAAGAAGTTGTATATGCATTTGAGGAACTGAAAATACTGTCACACAGTATATATAGTGAGTGGTGTACAAACTATTTTTATTTTACCAAACATAAAATTATCTCAAGACACCATGTCTTTGCTTATACATGTGTATGCTACTGTCAATTTTCAAAATTCAGTTCAAAAGATACAGATGCTGAAAAACTTCTCATATATCTTTTCTTTCTCACAAATGTACTTTTTCTTATTCTTATGCTATATTTTTTCCTAAGTCTTTCATATTTGACATATCTACTCTCATTTATGTGGTTATAAAAATAAAATATCTAAAAAATTTTAAAAGAAAAATTATTTATGGCTCAAAGAACACATTTGTTATAAAAAAAGAAACTAAAAACAAAGAAGGGTCATCACAGAGCCTTTAAAATATATATTAATTTATAAAAAATTCATTCATATATCACATGTCTGGATTATAGCTATTACATAAAATGATTCACACTCAAATTCTACTTTGTTAGAACTGTAAGCCATTTATTTATTAATACTTGTAACTGAGCTATAAAAGGTCTATAGAAATCAGTTTTGAATGTTGCTAATCTCAAAGTTAATATAAATCATCTGTTTCAATTATTAAAATTTTAGTATATTATTTTTAAATAGCAGGTTAATATAATTTAGGAAGACCAGAATACTTGTGCCACATGTGTAGGAGCCATTACAGAATAAAATATAATTTTAAAGGAAATATTACATCACTAAATATTGCAAAAATATAAAAATAGAATGAATTTTTTTTACAATACATTAGGTTTGCTCTGCTTTTATAGCATATACAACACTTACTTGCAAAAAGGCTCTCCATCCTTGCATGCACAAACAATATTCTCCGGACAGAAATCTGTTATATTTCCTGGACAATCATCAAAGTCAGTCACAGATGTACAGTTGGCTGTAAATAACAAAATTCAAAACTCCCTCAAAAGTACAGAACAAATTTGAATACTGCATATGTGAAAAGTTCTGCATGTTAGAAAAACTGTTAATCATGAAATGATCAAATTATGTTATGTGCATTACAGATATGCCACAATGAAACCCACTATTCTATGTAATTGTTATGCACCCCTAAAAATTCTAAAAAGAAAATAACTGTGGTATTTTGAAAATGTTTAAATATCATACTATCATGCACTAGGCTTCAGAAATTAAGATAAATATCCAAACAAATTTTCTATTATTTTGTAATTGATGATTTTTATATAATGGCTTTAAAAAAGGAATACATAATATTATTGTCAAAAGATATCTAATATTTGAAACAAAACTCCCTCAACAACATAGAAGTTATTTGGGGCTAAATTTGTGTACTGTCTTCTGGCTAAGGAAAAACAAGGCGATATAGCCAAAGATAGAGTCAATATAGTACTGTTATTCTAGTACAATTCCATTTTATGCCCATTACCCTGGAATAAATTTATTAATGGTGCTCCCTTCACTCCCAAGTGCACTTATTTAGACAGGTAAATTTAAATAGTCACAATAGTGGCAGGTCACTGGGATAACAGGCACTTCAATCTTAATGATTTTTTATATTTCTGGGGCTAATATGGAGAGTCATTTTGCCAATGACATGACCACTGTATCCCTCCCCAGTCTGACCTGAGAAAAAGTTTTTTACACTCTGAGAATTGATGAGCAGAAAAGTTTTCTATGATTCAAAGGACCCATAAGCATGCACAGAAACTATAATTCCAAGAAAAGCTGAAATATTTTGAGACTCTGCCAACCTAAATATAAAGAAAAGATTTTATAGAGTGAGATTTCAGATTGTTGGAATCCCAGGCTCCTGAATATCTGTATATCTGTTTGGCATTGGAGGTGTCAAGGCAAGAAGGAGAAATGTCTATGATAAGATCAGGCTTATAGAACCTAAAAGGAAGCCATTTTCCCTTAGTAGATTATATTTTTCCTAATGTACAAGTAACAAACTGATTTTCCTATATAAACATATTGCCAAAAGAAACAAAAAATAATGGAATTTGTAAGTGAAAACACAATACTGTACATTAAAAGTTTCTCATTTTCTGATATGGAAGCAATATCCCCTGACCAAAGGTTTATTTGGTTATGCTACCCAACATTACAAATATCCCACACCAGAATTATAGGGTCAAATGGTGTTGCTTAGAAAAATTTAAGATAAATCTGTTTTTTTTTAAATTTTTAAATACTTTTTTTAGTTGTAGATGGACACAATACCTTTATTTTATTTATTTATTTTTACGTGGTGCTGAGGATTAAACCCAGTGCCTCACACATGCTAGGTAAGTACTCTACCACTGAGCTATATCCCCAGCCCAAAAAATCTGTCTTCAATGGACAGCATTTAGAGAAAGAATTAGACTTCTTGACTTGGCAAATATTTTAGGATTTTTTTTTATAGATGGATGATTATATCATGTATTTCTTTGGCTATCTCTTTTTATAAGGATTCATATAATTTTGATGCTATCAAGTAAGTACATGTTTCTAATGAACATATTTCATATTGAAATTTTTGTGAAAAATAAAGAAAAATCTTTATAGATTCTGAGAAACAAAGTGCTTGAATGCAAGTAGCTGAAAATAATCATTAATGTTGGCATAAATAAAAATTTTAGTTAGTAGTCCATAGAACTTTTCATATTTCATGTTCATTTCAGAGATCAGAAATAAACATGTTAGATTCAAGAGAAAATTACTGAAACCCTCTAAAAATAAACTTTATAAAAAGGTAGATACATTTAAGTTTGCTATTTTTTTTAGCAACAGAAACTTTGCTTATCTTATCCAGTTATTTAGACTTGCATAAGACCACAGTATTGCTTCCCTCTCTAATGAGAATCTACTTAATTTTTATATTTTCAATCTACAGAAATAAAGCAATTAAAAATTTCTTACGTTGTGCACAATGTACAGTCAGAAAACAGCAGGAGATGAACAAAATTCTTGTAAGTATAAACATGCAATCCACCATTGTGTGAGGAAGGTAGAAATCTAAGTAGTTCTGACAACTGCACTTTAAAACTACTGCAATTATTAGAGGCAGCTGGTGAACTGAGATTGTGAGTAGTTTATATAAGAGATAAGTAAGAATGGATTTTGAACTTTTTCCTTTGTATAAATTACTAGTTAACTTTTTTGGTCATATACTTGTTATTTCCCCATATCTACACTTCCCACAAACAGAACATGCAAGATTTATCTATGAATCATATAATGCTGGAGTTTAGTCATAGCTATTTGCACTTCCTTTAACTATTTATCTTTGTACCATGCTTCATAATGTTTTATTATTTGTCAAGGAAAAAAGAAGTCATTTGTTGAAATATATTGCTACAAATACAGTTTTCAACCCTGTTCAAAATCAGAGATCTCTAACCTTATAGTAACTCATATGGCTAAGAATCTCAGGACATCATTGGGTATCATTAGCAAGGAAAATAAAGTAACAATAAGAAAAAAAAAGAAGTGGAAGATGGCAGAAAGAGAAAAACAAAAGTAAGGAGAGCTGCCAGAAAGAGAAAATAAAGAGAAGATAAAGAAGGAATTGTCAGAAAGAACAAACACAGATGTAATTTAATTGGGTCATTAAACTTTTTAATCTCTTTTATTAGAATATTCTCATTCATTCATTCTCCTCCCTCTTATTCTCTTATCTTTCAATCCCCCCACAAGTTCACATTTGTCAGAATGTAAGTTCATGTTATGCTGATCATATCTTCTGTGTGTTTTCCACCTAGGTCATCTTGACAAGTAATATTTAAACTTGTGTCCTTTGTATATATCAAAATCCACTATTTTCCATTCCTGTTGGCAAGTATATTTTATGTTCTATTTCCTGCTTGTTATTTATCTGTTTTTGTACATTATTTTCCACTTCTACTTTCTGGCCATCAATTGAATTGCAGTTTCATGAGAGTTCCATACAGAACCTTCATGCCACCTGCTAATACAGATAATTTTTTCCCTACCTGGCTCACCCTGACTCAGTATAATTTATTAGTTTTCAATAATTGTATTTAATTTTTTAAAATGGTGTCCTTGTTTTATAATACCATAGTTGTAAAATTTATGCTTAATGGCATTAGTACAATATTATGAAATTATGCATACAAAATTAGTATAACACATTTGAAAAGTGGGCAGTTTTTCTTTGTTTCCATTATGGTGAGAGCCAAGTCCTTATTTGAGCATTTAGTAAGAAATAAGATACAGAGTATCATAAATCAGTGTCTAACTCTCTACTTGACTTTTACATGAATTTCTTCTACAAAATTCTACTGACTTTTGAGATTTTCATGTCTCATGGTTTAGAATTGATAGGTTACTGTTGTCACTAAAGTTGTGCTTAAACATTCTAGTGACAAGTAATTCAGATCTCTGTAAGAAGATATCTGACAGCTGTCAGAAATATCCTTTCTTCTAATAAGCCAAAATAAGCTTTTCTGAAATTTCTAGCAAATATGGAACAAATTTATTGTGGCTCACTTTGAAACTCCCTGCTATAATGTGAGACTGTGGAAACACAGTAGCATTCAGACAATCAGACAGAAGTCATGGGAAGGTAATATTTGTAGCTCACTTACCTGAATTTATTATGAGTGTAGTTAATAACTCCCTTCTTCATTTAATTCTTTCTAAGACACTAAGGTTAGCTACAAATTACATATGTGAAGCACTCAGTGGTGAGTACATATTGGAAAAACACATTATCCCTTACCAGTCCAACGAACAAAGTTTCTCCCCCAAATATGGACTGGAAGTACCAGTTTTTACTATGTCAGACTGCCTGTATCTAAACATTGTCATGTGGCACAATTCTAACCAATGAGATGTACCGAAATCTGGCGGGTCTTCTCAGAAAGTTTCCCTCCTTGATAAAAAGAAAAGGTTACCTTCCTTGGTCATCTCCCTTTCTTCCTCCTTTGCATACAGTTATGTCAGGACGTGACGGTAGAATAGTTTTAGTCATCTTGTCACCATGAGTGGAATCATCTTAAAACCCTGGAGGGTACAGAGTGAAAAGATGAAAAAAAAAAGTCCTTGAAAACTTCATTGAACTAATTAATCAACTCATTCATTGTTTCTTTTGTTCTCTTGCCTACTTATTTTTTATTGTTGTTTTGTTTTGTTTTGTTTTGGTACCAAAAATTAAAACCAGAGGTTCTTTATCATTGAGCCATCCCAAGCTCTTTTTATTTTTTTATTTTGAGATTGTGTCTCACTAACTTGTTTAGAGCCTCACTAAATTGTTGAGGCTGACTTTGAACCTGCAATCCTCATGCCTCGGCCTTCCAAGTCGCTGGGGTAATAGATGTATGTCACCAAACCTCGCTTCCTCATGCCTTCTTAAGAACTTTGCTCCAGAAATTCTTTTCTCTCTTTCCTGCATTAGAATTTTTGATTCTCAATTGCAGCATTCCTGTTAACAAACATGACCTAATACATCTCATCTCCCAAACAAACAAGAAGTACTTTCCCCCACATCTTCTCCCAGCTATTTCCTTTTCCTCTATCCCATTAGTATCAAAAGGGGTGCTACTTCCAATATTTCTTCCCCAGTCTGTCATGAACCCACTTAAGTGAAAGTTTCTTCTCACTAAATTGGTTCTAGCACACCAAGAATCACAGTCTAAATCAGCTTATAGCAGAAGCTACTGGAGCCAACAATTGGCAGGAAATCTGAAATGAAAATTGGTCAGGTTGAGCATGGACCAGCTTGAAAGGTAAAAACCAAATAATGAAACCCCACAAAACTCCTGGGGCCAGGTGTCAGATCACTACAATAAAAACTATAAAACATTTATGAAAGAAATTGAAAAGGTCATAAGAAATGAAAGGCGTTCCATGTTCACGGTTTGGAAAAATCAATATTGTTAAAATGTCTGTATCACCCAAGGCAATGTACAAATTGAATACACAGCAAAATTCTTCACAAAAATAGAAGAAATGATACTAAAATTCATAGAGAATCACAAAAGACTCCAAATGGCCAAAGTAATCCTGAATAAAACAAAGAAATCTGGAAGCATCACAATATCTCATTTCAAAATACAGCACAGTGACAGTAACCAAAACAAAATGGTACTTGTATAAAAGCAGATACATAGGGACAGGATTGTAGCTCAGTGGTAGAGTACTTGCCTAACACATGTGAGATACTGGGTTCAGTTCTCAGTACCACATAAAAATAAATAAATGAAATATTGTGTCCATCTATAACAAAAAATTAAGAATAAAACAGATATAGAAAAATGGAATACAATTGAAAACCCAAAAATAAATCCAAACACTTATAGTCAGCAGAATTTCAGGAAAGGCACAAGGAACATAAATTGGAGAAAGGATAAACTCTTCGATAAATGGTGCCGAGAAAGCTGAATATCCATTTGTAGAAGAATGAAACTAGAATACTCTCTCATACCAGTTAAAAAAAAATCAACTCAAAATTGATCAATGATTTAAATTCAAGACCCAAAACTGTCAAAATACTCTTTTTTTTTTTTATTTATTTTTTTTTTCTTTTTATTGTAAACAAATGGGATACATGTTGTTTCTCTATTTGTACATGGCGTAAAGGCATACCATTTGTGTAATCATAAATTTACATAGGGTAATGTTGTTTGATTCATTCTGCCATTTTTTCCCTTCCCCCCCTCCCCTCCCACCCTTCCCCTCCATCTATACAGTCCTTCCTTCCTCCATTCCTGCCCCCCTCCCTAAACCCAACTCCAACCCCAACACTAACCCTTCCCACCCCCCATTATGTCATCATCCACTTATTAGCGATATCATTCTTCCTTTGGTTTTTTGAGATTGGCTTATCTGACTTAGCATGATATTCTCCAGTTTCATCCATTTGCCTGCAAATGCCATAATTTTATCGTTCTTTATGGCTGAGTAATATTCCATTGTATATATATACCACATTTTCTTTATCCATTCATCAATTGAAGGACATCTAGGTTGGTTCCACAATCTGGCTATTGTGAACTGAGCAGCTATGAACATTGATGTGGCTGTATCTCTGTAATATGCTGATTTTAAGTCCTTTGGGTATAGGCCAAGGAGTGGGATAGCTGGGTCAAATGGTGTTTCCATTCCAAGTTTTCTAAGGAATCTCCACACTGCTTTCCAGAGTGGCTGCACTAATTTGCAGCCCCACCAGCAATGTAAGAGTGTACCTTTCTCCCCACATCCTCGCCAACACCTGTTGTTGGTTGTATTCTTGATAATTGCCATTCTAATTGGGGTGAGATGGAATCTTAGGGTGGTTTTGATTTGCATTTCTCTTATTACTAGAGATGTTGAACATTTTTCCATATGTTTGTTGATTGCTTGTACATCTTCTTCTGTGAAGTGTCTATTCATTTCCTTAGCCCATTTGTCAATTGGATTATTTACATTCTTGGTGTAGAGTTTTTTGAGTTCTTTATAGATTCTGGAGATTAGCGCTCTATCTGAAGTATGATTGGCAAATTTTCTCCCACTCTGTAGGCTCTTTCTTTGCATTGCTGATAGTTTCCTTTGCTGAGAGAAAGCTTTTTAGTTTGAATCTATCCCAGTTATTAATTCTTGCTTTTATTTCTTGTGCTATGGGAGTCCTGTTGAGGAAGTCTGGTCCTAAGCCGACATGTTGAAGCTCTGGACCTACTTTTTCTTCTATAAGATGCAAGGTCTCTGGTCTGATTCCGAGATCCTTAATCCATTTTGAGTTTAGTTTTGTGCATGGTGAGAGATATGGGTTTAGTTTCATTCTGTTGCATATGGATTTCCAATTCTCCCAGCACCATTTGTTGAAGAGGCTATCTTTTCTCCATTGCATATTTTTGGCCCCTTTGTCTAGTATGAGAAAATTGTATTTATTTGGGTTTGTGTCCGTGTCCTCTATTCTGTACCATTGATCCACCTTTCTATTTTGGTACCAATACCATGCCGTTTTGTTACTATTGCTTTGTAGTAGAGTTGAAGATCTGGTATTGCGATACCCCCTGCTTCACTCTTTCTGCCAAGGATTGCTTTAGCTATTCTGGGTTTTTTATTCTTCCAGATGAATTTCATAATTGCTTGCTCTATTTCTGTAAGATACATCATTGGGATTTTAATTGGAATTGCATTGAATCTGTATAGCACTTTTGGTAGTATGGCCATTTTGACAATATTAATTCTTCCTATCCAAGAACATGGGAGATCTTTCCATCTTCTAAGGTTTTCTTTAATTTCTTTCTTTAGTGTTCTGTAGTTCTCATTGTAGAGGTCTTTCACCTCTTTTGTGAGATTGATTGATTCCCAAATACTTTATTTTTTTCGAAGCTATTGTGAATGGGGTAGTTTTCCTAATTTCTCTTTCTGAAGATTCATCGCTTATATATAAAAATGCCTTCGATTTATGTGCATTGATCTTATATCCCGCTACTTTACTGAATTCACTTATGAGATCTAAAAGTTTTCTGGTGGAATTTCCTGGTTCCTCTAAGTATACAATCATATCATCAGCAAATAGGGATAGTTTGAGTTCTTCTTTTCCTATTCGTATCCCTTTAATTTCTTTGGTCTGTCTAAAATACTCTTAAGAAAATACAGGGAAAACTCTTCATGACATTGGTATGGTCAACAAATTTTTGGATTAGATTCCAAGAGCACAGTCAACAAAAGGAAAAGTAGACAAAAGGGATTTTGTCAAATGCAAGAGTTTCTATATCGCAAAGACAAGAATCATGAGGGTGGGGATATAGGTCAGTGGTAGAGTGCTTGCCTGGCATGCAGATGGCCCTGCGTTCAATCCCCAGCACCAAAAAGAAAAGAAAAAGTAAAAAATTAAAAGGAAAGAGTCAACAAAGTGAAGACATAGTTTTCAGAATGGGAGAAAATATTTAAAAATTATTAGTTTGTAAGGGATGAACAACTAGAAAATAAAGGAACTTAATGAAAAATAACTGATTAAAAATAGGCAAATGAGAGAAACAGTATGTAACTCAATTGTGCACAATAAAAATAAATTTAAAAAAATAGGCAAATGATCTGAATAGACATTTCTCAAAGAGAATGGTTACTGGGTACAAATACAGGTGGTTAGGAAGAATAAGTTCCAGTATTCTATTGTATATTAAGATGACTATAGTTAAAATAATTTATTGCCAATTTCTAAATAAATAGAAGAAAGAATTTTGAATGTTTCCCACACAAAAATGATAAATGTTTTAGGTGATGGATATGCTAATTACCTTGATTGGTTATTACACATTGTATACATTTATTGAACTATCAGACTGTGCAACATAAATATGCACATTATGTGTCAATTTAAAAAACTTCCTAGATCCCAGTCTTTGGGGGCCCTCGTGCTTTAAATACCTTACTGCCACACCAATAGTGCTGTAGTATAATACGAGTGGACTGCAACTCACAGAGATGCAAGAGATAGAGACTCTATTCAGGGAGTCTCTAGAAAAACTCATGACAGGGGAGACAGAGCCAAGGATACTAGAAGGAATTTTGACTATTGGCACCACAACTACAGCAAAAGAGACAAACAAAAAATCACATACTTTCTCCAAAAAAACTCCAAAAGAGACAAACAAAAAATCACATACTTTCTCCTTTTACCTGACACATCATGTCCAGGTTTCAACAAAAATGTATTAGCCATGTTAAAAGGCTGGAAAAAATAACTTAAAGAAGAAAACAAAGCACCAGAATAAGATTAATATATGTTAGAGATTTTGGAATTATCAGATTTGGAATTATCAGATTTGGAATTTAGAGTAATCATGATTCATATGCCTAAGCTCTAACGGATGAAGTGGACAACATGAAAGCACAGGTGGGTAATGTAAGCAGTGAGATGAAAATTTTAAGAAAATATAAAAATGAGATTCTACATATCAAAACAATGGAACAAAAGTGAATAATGTCTTTTGTTGGGCTTATTACATTGGACATGGCTGAGAAAATAAGCTGGAAAATATATTTATAGAAAATTTACAAATTGAAAAGCAAAAAGCAAAAAAAAAGAATAAAAACAACCTTGGCAGAATACACAAGAATTGTGAGATTATTATTAAAAATGTAACATATGTATAATGGGAATATCAGGAGAATAAAGAAAGGAGTAAAATAATTATTTGAATAATAATGGCTGACAATTTTCCATAATTAATGGCAGACACTAAACCACAGATCCAGGAATCTCAGAGAACACTAAGCAGAGTAAGTACCAAAAACTCTACATCTAGGTATAACTCATATTCAAACTGCAGAAAATCAAATAAAAAGAAAATCATGAAAGAAGACTGAATGGGGTGGAAGTGGAGGGGAGCTATTAAAATAATGAAATACAGAGAAGCTGATAGCTCAGACTAAGCTGATGTCAGTGGAGGTGGAGAAAAATTGTTGGTTTTGAAGTATGTTTCAAAGATCAATTTTACAAAATTTCCTGAACCAATGCAAATGGCATGTAGAATTAGTAGAGGTAGCATAACATACCCATGGACCCTAGCATCACACTCATCAAAATTTCTTAACTGTAGTCTCCTTAAACCCAAATTACTAAAATTCAGAATGAACAAGGAAATATCACAACAGACACAATAGAAATACAAAACATAATTAGAAGCTATTTTGAAAATCTATACTCCAACAAAATAGAAAACCTCAAAGACATCAACAGGTTTCTAGAGACATATGAATTACCTAAACTGAATCAGGAGGACATACACAATTTAAATAGATCAATTTCAAGTAATGAAATAGAAGTCATCAAAAGCCTACCAACAAAGAAAACTCCAGGACCAGATGGGTTCTCAGCTGAGTTCTACAAAACCTTTAAAGAGGAGCTCATTCCAATACTTCTCAAAGTATTCCATGAAATAGAAGAGGAGGGAACCCTCCCAAACTCATTCTATGAAGCCAATATCACCCTGATACCTAAACCAGACAGAGACACATCGAGGAAAGAAAATTTCAGACCAATATCCTTAATGAACATCGACACAAAAATTCTCAACAAAATCTTAGCAAATTGCATACAAAAATATATTAAAAAGATAGTGCACCACGATCAAGTGGGTTTTATCCCAGGGATGCAAGGTTGGTTCAACATCTGGAAATCAATAAATGTAATACAGCATATCAATAGACTTAAAGTCAAGAATCACATAATTATTGTGATATATGCAGAAAAAGCATTTGATAAAATACAGCATCCCTTCATGCTCAAAACACTGGAAAAAATAGGGATAGTGGGAACATTCCTTAACATTATAAAGTCCATCTATGCTAAGCCCATGGCCAATATCATTCTAAATGGTGAAAAACTGAAAGCATTCCCCCTAAAAACTGGAACAAGGCAGGGATGCCCTCTTTCACCACTTCTATTCAACATTGTCCTCGAAACTGTAGCCAGAAAAATTAGACAGACCAAGGAAATTAAAGGGATACGAATAGGAAAAAAAGAACTCAAACTATCCCTATTTGCTGATGACATGATTATATATTTAGAGGAATCAGAAAATTCCACCAGAAAACTTTTAGAACTCATAAGTGAATTCAGTGAAGTAGCAGGATATAAGATTAATACTCATAAATCCAATGCATTTTTATACATAAGTGATGATTCTTCAGAAAGAGAAGTTAGGAAAACTATCCCATTCACAATAGCTTCAAAAAAAATACTATACTTAGGAATCGATCTAACAAAAGAGGTGAAAGACCTCTACAATGAGGAGTACAGAACACTAAAGAAAGAAATTAAAGAAAACCTTAGAAGATGGAAAGATCTCCCATGTTCTTGGATAGGAAGAACTAATATTGTCAAAATGACCATATTACCAAAAGTACTATACAGATTCAATGCAATTCCAATTAAAATCCCAATGACGTACCTTACAGAAATAGAACAACCAATCATGATATTCATCTGGAAGAATAAGAAACCCAGAATAGCTAAAGCAATCCTTAGCAGGAAGGGTGAAGCAGAGGGTATTGCAATACCAGACCTTCAACTGTACTACAAAGCAATAGTAACAAGAACGGCATGGTATTGGCACCAAAATAGACAGGTAGATCAATGGTACAGAATAGAGGACACAGACACAAACCCAAATAAATACAATTTTCTCATACTTGACAAAGGTGTCAAAAATATGTAATGGAGAAAAGATAGCCTCTTCAACAAATGGTGCTGGGAAAACTGGAAATCCATATGCAACAGAATGAAACTAAACCCCTATCTCTCACCCTGCACAAAAATCAACTCAATGTGGATCAAGGACCTTGAAATCAGACCAGAGACCCTGCATCTTATAGAAGAAAAAGTAGGTCCAAATCTTCATCTTGTTGACTTAGGATCAGACTTCCTTAACAGGACTCCCATAGCACAAGAAATAAAAGCAAGAATCAGTAACTGGGATAGATTCAAACTAAAAAGCTTTCTCTCAGCAAAGAAAACTATCAGCAATGTGAAGAAAGAGCCTACACAGTGGGAGAAAATCTTTGCCACTCATACTTCAGAGAGAGCACTAATTTCCAGAATATATAAAGAACTCAAAAAACTCTACACCAAGAATACAAATAACCCAATCAACAAATGGGCTAAGGATATGAACAGACACTTCACAGAAGAAGATCTACAAGCAATCAACAAACATATGGAAAAATGTTCAACATCTTTAGTAATAAGAAAATGCAAATCAAAACTACCCTAAGATTCCATCTCGCCCCAATTAGAATGGCAATTATCAAGAACACAAGCAACAATAGGTGTTGGCGAGGATGTGGGGAAAAAGGTTCACTCATGCATTGCTGGTGGGGCTGCAAATTAGTGCAGCCACTCTGGAAAGCAGTGTGGAGATTCCTTAGAAAACTTGGAATGGAACCACCATTTGACCCAGCTATCCCACTCCTTGGCCTATACCCAAAGGACTTAAAATTAGCATACTCCAGAGATACAGGCACAATAATGTTCATAGCTGCTCAATTTACAATAGCCAGATTGTGGAACCAACCTATATGCCCCTCAATTGATGAATGTATAAAGAAACTGTGATATATATATACCATGGAATATTACTCAGCCATAAAGAATAATAAAATGGCATTTGTAGGCAAATGGATGCAGTTGGAGAATATCATGCTAAGTGAGATAAGCCAGTCTCAAAAAAACAAAGGACGAATGATCTCACTGATAAGCAGATGATGACACATATAGGGAGTGGGAAGGGGGCAGGAATGGAGGAAGGAGGGACTCTATAGAGGGATAAGAGGGGTGGGAAGGGTGGGGGGGAGAAAAAAAATAACAGAATGAATCAAAAACTATTACCCTAGGTAAATGTATGATTACACAAATGGTATGCCTCTACATCATGTACAAACAGAGAAACAAGATATATCCCATTTGTTTACAATAAAAATGAATTTAAAAAATTTAAAAAGTAAAGATAGAGGAAATACCTGAGATTTATTTTTATAGAAACAAAATAATGTTGACTGGAATAAGCATACTAGTGATTCTATCCTTACTTTAACAGGTGCAATTTTAATGATAGATTTTTCTGTGTGGTATATTTACAAATAATTTTTATTTTCATCATTATACCTTTTCTGTTTTCTACAATAAATATGCATTTGTCGATACATTAATAAAAATTCACAGGATAAAACTGCAGTTATGATGTTAGACCTACTCCATTTCCTGGCCCTTTCCACCCAGTCCTCGCTATAAAAATCTCTTAATTGGCTTTCATCCTTCTTTCATTCTTTCTCTTCTCAGTAAAGAGATGTTTCTCAATCTTAACAAATCTCATCCTTCCATTTCCTTGGCTGATCCAATCTCTTTTTGCCTCCTTACAGTCTCTCTTTTATTTATTATTCCTTCTGTTTCTTGAATCTTCATCCTCTACGCTTTTGTTGGTGCTTACCATCAGTATTTAAACATGTGTAAGCCTTTTCAGAAAGAGAGAGAGAAACTAAACCCAACCCTCCATTGAGGGTTTCCAGCTCGTTGGAAAAGTAACACCCACTTACTACCTCCTTTCTCATTTGTTTTTGTTAAAAAAAAATCATTTAGTAAATGCTAAAGAAATTTTATATACAAAATTTTCCATATATAAAAAGTACAGGTACATTTTAATATTTCCTATGCACTCATGAAATATTTGTGAGGCTGCCACAAGGAAATATCCCTGGACTCCCTCATTTCTTATCTATTCCTCAGCCTATAGCAGTTTGATTCCATTTCCTTCACTCAAATGAAATTGAATCTACTCACCAAGGTTGTCTACAATTTATTAGTTTTTAAACTCACTGGGCATTTTTCCATCTTTATTTTCTGTAAATATTTGACACTGGTGACCTCTCCCTTCTGGAAACTCTGCTTCCTTGTCTTCTGTGACATGATTCTCTTCCTGACTTTCTCCAGTTTGCTATAAACAAAGCCTTCCAGTCTTCTTCAGGTGCTCCTGATTTTCCATTTAGTCCACAAGCATTGGTATTTATTATGACTCTATCCTTGGCAGTTCTGATATTACTTTTTGTTTTCTCTGTTGAGTATCCTTACTGTGACTGTGTCCTCCTCTGCCATTTCTCTAAAAGTATGCTTAAATTTGTCTCCAGTCCAGATGTCCAACAGCTTAACAAACATCTTTGCTTGGAAATTTCAAAGTCACCTCAAATTTTATGTGACTGAAATCGATCTCATAATATTGCTTCCCTACCTGATCCATCTCCTATATGTCAGTTCATTAAATTGCACTCGCATCTTTCTATTCCTTAAAGCTCAAAATCTAAGAGTTTTCCTACATCCTACCACCTATCTCATCTTTAAATATAGTCAGCTGCCACATATCCTCACAACTCCTAAGTAATTCTTGAATGTGTCCCTTTTATTCCCTACCTCCACTCCATTTACCTTCTCTTCCTTCTTCTTTTTCTAAGAGTCTCACTATTTTGCTTGGTCTCAAAATCCTGGGCTTGGGTGGTCTCTCTGCCTCAGCCTCCAGATTAGCCAGAATTACAAGTGTGTACCACCATGCTCAATTATTATCATTATTTACCTAGGTTCTTCTATTCATTAGATTTATCTATCTAAAACAAAAAACTTCTCATGTCACTATTTTGCTTAAATTTCTCTGATGGTTCTCAGTCACCCTTAAGGTAAATCCAAACTCCTTAATATGGGATACTAAGTCCTTTCAAAATCTAGCTCCCATCTACCTCTTCAGTCTCATTAATTGCTATTCCTTCAGTCACACTCTAAGCATTTGAACAACTTAACAGATAAGTAGAATACTCCTTGCTTTTTGTTATCGAGAGACATTCATAAAAGCTTTTTCTTCTTTCTTGAATACACTTCACTCTCCTTTCACATGAGCAACTCCTTCTTCCCTCTTCAAACTCAGTTTAGACTGCCACCTCCCCTAGGGAATTTTACTTGACCCTGCAGTTTGAGATGATTTTCATTTTGTTTGTCCTTTAGCAACCTCTGGAGCAAAACCTGTAGTTTTGCTTGTAAAATATCCATATATGGTATCATCTCTCCAGTGATACTGAAATTTTTGAGAACAGAAATTCATCTGTTCATCTTTGTCTCCCTAGTACTCTATATAATACCTCCATGGCACATCATTGGTGATGAACAGTTATTTGAATGAATGCCTAAATGAATTAATGCTTTTCCCCTTCCATAAGCCTGATATCCAAATCTCTATATTCTCTTCCATTCAGGCTTTCCTTTCTCATATTTCAAATATTTCTCATTTTTGGCTTAACGTGTCTTAAAGAGTTCCATCTTGAAGTTCTACATTGACAGTGTGTATGTTTATGTGTGTGTATATCCATAAAGATGGATACTTGTAGATGCTTTATGCTTTTATTAATGGAAAAACATGCTCATTAGAGGACATAAGCTTTTGAAGTTTTAATTCTGAGCAGAGAAGAAATATTCTGCTTCCTCATACAAAATTTCTTTAATTCAAGAGCTCCCTAAATATGTACTTCTTTCAGTTTACTATTAAACAATGCAGAGAGTAATTTACTCTTGGCCATGTAAGAAAATGTGCATATAGCACATTTATTATATTAATAGAATGATATAATTCTATTAATTATTGAAAGCAGGAGAAATCTAAATTCTTTAATGGTGTAAAATATTTATGGAAGTCGTAAGTGGTAATACAAGGCAATGATATAAAACAATTTACTTCATAGTATCGGTAACCATTTGGTTTGAAAAAGTCATTAACAATTCATATTCTTCATCAGATATTTTGTTATTTACCAGCAGAATTTGGAGGAAATTAATATCAATGGATTATAAAATTTTAAAAGTGTAAACTGTTTTGTTTTACATATGGAAAGAATGAGGTTCAGATAAGTTAATGCCTTCACTGAGATCACAGAGCTTGGATTAGTGACAAAACTAAAATTGAACATTTCTTGGTTCTCAGATCTGATGTTATGAATAATAATGCAAACTACATTTTATATTGCTTTAGAGCTTAAAAAGTACTTATAGATGCATTATCTTGTCTGATTCTCAAAATCATCTTTGAGATCAGGTAAATATCATCACTAATTTACAGGTGAGAAAATAAGAGTAGGGTGAGATGAAGTGGGTTAGGGCTCAGAGAGATTAAATAAACTCCTAATGTCAAACAGTTCCGAGTGTCAGAGCTCAGAACTGGATTCAACTCTTCTGATTCTAAATTGTACACTGAATCAAAATATACTGCACAGGAATCTGAAGCATCAAGTTAATAACACATCTTAGCTTTTTATTCTATTTTATCTTCTCCTTTTTTAGAAATAGCTCATTAATATTATATGAGGGAATATTTTGAGGAAGTTGAGTGGATAATTTAAAATACTCCCTGAGTCATTTTTCCAATGTTTCAAAATAACTTTGAACTTTGATTCATGTGTCATCTTTTTTTTCTACTAAGTCAACACAGTTTATTACTGAACTGCACTTTCACCTGCACACAGACTATTTCAAAGAGCTGGAACAAGTGGTGGGGGCAGGTGCCCCTCAAGAGCCAAAACCCCTGGGGCAGCTTCCCTGGACCAGGGCAGGGGAGGGAGTATTAGGCCACCAATATCTGGGTACCAGCTCTCCACATGAATGCACACAGCAAACCAGCAGCTCCTCCTCACACATAAATACGGACATGCTTAACGAAAATAAAAAGAATAAAAACTAGTCTGGAATGTGTACAGCAGAGACCCTGGGGTGGCCAGTGCTGTGCTGGGACCCCCAGAGATCAGACAGGCCAAGGGTGGGGCAGAGGAGAGAGGGAGGCCTGAAAGACTCCTGGCCAGGCCAAGACAAAGATGCCACAGGCTGATCTTGCAGGAAGTGAGGCAGCTGAGGACATAAACAGCTCTGGCACACCTATCTTGGGACCAGTTGGTCCCTCAGTCATGGTCATGGGAGTCAGGGGATGGGGCAAAGGGACTAGGATGGTGCTAAACTGCAAGGGTCACCCTAGCTTTAACATGGAGTACTTCTTGCAGCTATAACCTCCTCCCTCTTAGGTGGGACTGGCTTCTAGCCAGAGGCCTCTGGAGAACATTCAGTCTAGGAGTGGGGACTTTGACCAGGCCAGAGGTGGAGAGGAAATCCTGATCCTTGCTTCTTTATCCCAAGCAGCCTGAGTTACTAATTAGTCAAAAGTGGCCTCTAAATGGCTCTTAGGAGTACAGATGGAAGGAATAGTTGCCCAGGTCCAGAGGCAGATGGGAAATGATTAACTCTGAGGCCACATACATCAAAACAAAAGCAATCTAGTCTTTCTGGGGAAGATGGCCAAAAAACTTTCTAGCTCCTTACCAGGAAAGCAGTCTCAGAGGTGAAGGGATAGTGAGGGTTCTACCAATTAGGTAGGGCCCTCCTGCCCCCAAGCACCACCCACACCCTGCCAGCCTTCACTGGACAGATTTTAGGGAAATGTTGTGGATTTTGAGCCCAAGAAAACTAAGGTATGTGAGAAGGTGGCTCTTACAGAAACCTGGTAGATTCTAGAAAACTAATTGCAGGGAACCAGTTCTTGGCCCAACTCAGTGATGAATGGATGGGCATGGGCTGAATGTAGTGTTTCTCCTGGTGGCAATGGTGGCTGGATGGAGGGATGTAGTGGGGTGGGATTGGGTGGGACGGAGGGTGAATGGGTGGTCAGTGTCTGGTTATTTCTGACTGAAGAGTGAGCCCAGCAGAACCATGGTGGCCACAGTTATGCTGGTCAGGAAAGAGGGGTTGAAGTGCTCCTGGTCCTTCCAGTTCTCAGTCACTGCATTATTCCCTTAGAGTTCCACAAAAGTGTCGCAGTCGCTGTTCTCCTAGATCCAAGGCTGTAGGTGGTTATTCAGGGAAGTGGCCATTCGACTTGTGATCTGACTCACCAATACTTGTACTTTGTGTCCATACTTTCCACGCATAGTGCCCTGCTGAAGGAGAAAAAGGCCACAATGTAACCCCAGTTTACTCCATCCCAGAAGAATTCCTTCACTACCCGTTCAAAGCTCTTATATATTGTCCCCGGGGGTGATGTAGAGCTGGGACGTCAGGTCACTGAATGCCCTCAGGTACCACAGTTCAAAATCGTCACTTGCCTCCCTCAGTGCTTGCTTCACTGCTGCCATGGGGATCACCTCCCAGGCATCCAAACTGCTGCTGTGACCCTGGCTCCATTCACCGCAGGGGTTGTTCGCCAGATGCCATGATGCATTACCATTGATGGCACTGGGTGTCTCCACCTGTTATTCAGTCCCTTCTGGGACTTTGGTCTTGTTCTCTTCCACATCACTAAACTGCCTCCAGCTGTATCCTTTTTGGGAAAGCTTGTAGGAAAGAAAGTCAACCATCCGCTCCAAGTAGCTCTGAGACATTTTAATAATAATAACGTGTCATCTTAATTACAGTGAATAAGTTTCTTATAATGGTATATACTGGCTTACCCAAAACAGGATGTTGAACTTGTGATGAAAGGAACAAGCTCTCAGTCTTAGCACCATCTTCCTGGAAACCTCTGAACTATGAGAGCCAAGTGGAGGAAGAAGCGATGCGCAGGCTGAAGCACAAAAGAAGAAAGATGAGGCTGAGGTCCAATTAAACTAGCTTGGCACTGTGGAGGTAAAAGGAGTAGAAATAAGAAACGTCAGAGGCCAGGGACGTTGGGACAAGTTGTTCGACTGCCTGCTACTGTCCAGATTTTGTCTCAGTGAATACAGAACTTACAATGCCATTCGATCACCAAGACCACCACCTTGCTCATAACAGCCCCTGTTGATCCTTTGCCCGGGAAATTGGGCACTCTGGACTAATAAGTTTCTCAATTGTGGCCAGTGTAACACATGTACAATAAATCATCCCTTCTGTTATTTTAGCTGAAGAACCAAAAAAAGAAAAGAAAAGAAAAGAAAAAAAAACAAAAACAAAGGCCACTGTTGGGCATTTGGGCATTTCCACCCCTGGAAATGGATTCAAATCTTGAAGAATTTGTCAGGTACCTAGTCTTAAGGGTTCTTTAAGGCTATAGAAACTAAGTGAGATGTGGTTGCTGCTCTTTGGGCTGTCCAAATCAATAGGTTTATTTAAAAATTACACAAAATCCAAGCTCTAAAGTAGTGACATTTATAATTCACAGAAAATAAAACTGGTAAGACTGGAGTAGCCAGATAACGTCTCTATATACTGAGAGCAGAAGTACAAAGTAGTGGTTAAAAGCATAAACTCTGGATCTAGACTGCCTAAATTTAAGTCCCAGTTCCACTATTACTGTGTAACTTTGAGATAATTACTTTAATTTTTTTATACTGCAGGGTCCTCACAATTAAAATGAAGATAACAATGTTACCTGTATCATAATTGGTAGAGTTAAATGAATTAATATAAGTATTAGAACAATTCCAGGCACTGAATGCTTTATACATGAATAAAATAATTAATAACCTGGATTTGTGGGAGGGGTAGACTACATGAGAAAGGTGGAATCTCATGAGATAAAATGGGAAACTGTTACAGTAATCCAGGCTATGATGATACAGGATGGGGGGACTTTAACAGATATAAAATTGAAAGTAAGAAGGAATGTTTTGATGATGGATTGGAGATAATGTAGGGGAGAGAGAGCCTTAAACCTACTGCAGTCCTGGATTTATCCTTTTATTAACTCTTAGGAGGTTAAGCCAATTTTAGACTTTTGAAATTACTTAGGGCTCTCTGACTTTGTACTGAAATAGACCTGCAAACTTTTTTTGTAAGAGATCTTTTGGACCAGATAAAAACATAATAATGTGTGAAGCATATTTTAATCTCTTGAGGTCCATCACAGGGCAATTATTCACCATGGGAGTTGACTAAGTACCTTGAACAGGCAATTAACAATTTGAGAAAAAATAGACATTGGAATTAGACTTCTTAGTAATGAATTACATACTTGGTGAGGTCTTCAAAGGAATGATCCAAGAATGAACTAGTTGTATTACAGGTGGACAATTTCATTATTGTAAGTTTCATGACACTGATGCCTTTTAAAGAAAACAATTTGCTTATGAAATATTTTTTAACATCTTGAGCAACCAAGTTTTTCCTAATATATATCACATTATATTAGATATTAGATATATGTATATATAACATATATTATATATTCTGTCTATCTATCTATTGAAAAAGATATAATAAGTACTGTGAGGAACAACCATGGAGTACTATGGGGAAATAAAACAGAGGTATCTTATTTTATCTTCTAATTTGATCTTCAATAAATAATATATATATATTAGAAAAAACCTTGATATATATATAGCTGTTGTTTCTCATCTGAAATCTGTGCAGTGTATGATATGGTACTATGGATGTTTGGTTAAGCAAATTCTTGTGGTATTTTTACAGATTACAGTTATGTTCTCATGAGTTCAGAGTTCAGAAGAGATAACAGACATTTATATAAAGCAGTGGGCAATTATCCTATCACTCTTCTTCGCATGCATGTACACACATGCACACACACACACACACACACACACACACACACACACATTCTTCTTGTTGTTTTTACCTTCAAGTGGAAGGAAGAAGAGACGAGACAAAAGTGAAGCTGGGCACAGTGGCACACACTTGTAATCCTAGCAATTGAGGAGATGGAAAAAGGAAGATTGCAAGTTTGAGACTAGCCTCAGCAACTTGGCGAGACCCTGTCAACAAAATAAAAAATAAAAAAGGCTGGGGATGTGGCTCAATGGTAAAGTGACCCTGGATTAGAGCCCCAGTACAAAAATAAATAAATAAATAAATAAAAGATTAAAATGATGTATTCTTGCTTTCACCTTCATATTTTGCCTTGCTATTCAGTTTGTCACTTCTAAAGGAAAGATACAAATTTCCACATCAAAACAAAACAAAAAATCAAATTAGATACCTCTGTTATATTCACAAGTGCATTCCATGGTTCTTATTCATAGGATTTATCATGTCTCTGTTCACTCAATAAGTAGAAGGATATAATTTGCCTATGCTGCTAGCTCCATAAGGGAGTTACTGTGTTGATTTTGTGCACCAGTGTATCCCCAGTGCATAAATATATGTCTGGCACATGCTGTATTGTCCCCATGTAGCCATAGATGACCCAGTCTCTTTCCTGTCGTCTTCTTACCTGCAGTTCTCAGAACAATTTATAGAATGTATTTGGAACACAATACCCTGAGACAGGGAGGAACTTCCTGAAACAATCAGCCTTGTTCCTGCCCCTTGTAGGGAAATTAACATCTAGAGTTAGGAAGATATTGTCATGGCCAGGTCAGGCTTTTTTCTCCTCTCCCCTGGAAGCAGTAAGTCCTTCACAGCTTTGCACACCAAATCATTACAGATTGACTTTTTTTATACCCTGAGGTATAAAACTCATGGAAGGCTGCCTTTCATGGTTCCTCAGTTGTCATTCAAGAGGAGCATGACAATCAAGACACCATCAAATAAGTATTCTTGAGCCTCAGGGAACTGGCTCATAATGCATCTTATACTTTTCCAGTCCCTGGCTGCCTATCCATAGATTATAAATCCACTTAATATTACTTGTTGCATGTGAGTATGTTCTGTCTCTACCAAATTCAGGCAATTGATAAAAGTGTGGCCCAAAATGCAGTAGGTAGAAATATTTGGATTCCTGTTCCTGATGGTGATTATTTTTGCTATCCTGCACACAGTGGGAGTTCTCTCTTGGGGCAGTAATTAGTGGATGTTCTTTACTTCACACAGGTGCTAAGTACACATTTGTTTGATGAATAAATTAATGAAGCACCTAGTTCCATGCTAGATACTTTACATGTAATGCACATTTATTCTTTAACAACAGTTCTGTGAGGAAGGTATTATTACTAGCACCTTTTTAAAGATGAGGAAACTGAACTTCAGAGACACTGAAAAATGTCTCTAACATCAGAATCCTTAAGTGACAGTTCCCAAATTCAAACTTGGGACTGTTGAACTTCAAAGCTAGTGCTCTTCACTCTATCTCATTGTTTCAGTATATGCTTAATGTGATTTCTCTCTGATGTAAAAGATGTACTCTGAGGTCATATTGAAAAGTAACAGAAGAAACAAATAAAACAAATGTACAAAGATAAATAGGTCCACATCAATCCCTAATACCTAAACATCACAGATAAAGTTGGATTGCAAAATGTATTTAAGTACAACTTTCAGAATAATGTTTTTATAAATCATGGAGTTACTATTATAGAACTTGACTTTTAAAAACAATTATTTTTCATAATATTTAAAACTTCAAATGTAATATACAATCCTATTTTTAGAAATACATAATTAAAAAAAAATCATTTATCCTCCTCCCAGTCCTTTTATCCAGTGGTAACTAGATTTAACAGTTTGCTTTGTTGTGTACATGTCTTTTGTTTTTTGTTTCTGAAAAATTTCCTACAATTTCCATTAAAATTATGAAACAGTAGTTGGCAGTTATTAAGAAAGTCAAGCCAGAATTAGATAAATATTTTCTATTTACTATGTATGTTTTGAAGGCATGAAACTTTGAAACCACTGATATGCAGGTTCAAAGGGCCATGCAGAGTTCATTGGTTCTTACTTTAGGAAACTCCTTTCCTTTTATATTTTTCTTCTTTTCTTTTCTCTTTCTTTCCTTCCTTCCTTCCTTGCTCTCTCTTTTTCTTCCAACATTGAGTGCTTGTCATATGTGAGACACTGGGGATATAATTGTGAGCAAGGAAAACATAGTCCCAGATTTCATTGCAAGTTAGAGGGGAAATATAAACATACAATTTTAACTCAGTTTGATGAGCCATATGACAGAATGTGGTTCTTAAACTTTAAGGTGTGATCAGAATCATTTGGGATGCTTATTACATTTGTAGACTGGCCTTACACCATACTTACTGAATCATAACATCTGGACGAATGATCTCAGTAATCTCCATTTTAATAAGCTCCTCAAGTGTGCTGATCTGGGTGTCTTCTTTTGACAAAATGTAGAGGAAAAAAGGTGTAATGGGAGAGTACATTGGAGGCAGTTTTATTTACAGGGGTCAATGACAAATTCCGTTAAAAATTATGTTTAGATTCAGACTTGAACAATAAGTAAGAATTAATTAAGCAAGTGGAAGTTGGGCATTGGAAAGTGGGTAAGAGAATAATAAGAAGAAACACTTCACTGAATTTAAGAAGGAGAAAATCTGAATTTAGGAAGTAAAATAATTTTAATATGTCTAAAGAGTAGATCTGTTATTTTTGTTATTTATTTATTTATTTTTAATTGACCAATGCAAATTTTACATACCTATGATATACATGTTTTGAGATATATATTATATATATATATATGTACATATAGTGGAATGATTAAATTAAATTAAATAATATAACCATCATTTCACAGATGTCTTATTTTTTATGTGGTGAGAACATTTTAAATCTACTTTCTTAGAAGTTTTCAAATACATTAATATTATTATGCATTATTAGTTAATTATAGTCATCATGCTGTACAACAGATCTCTAGAAATTATTCTTCTTCTCTAACTGAAACCTTGTATCTCTTAACCAACCCCTTGGAGTTTAAGGTGTGGAGAACTATGGTAAGTGAATAAGACACCACCAACATGGAATGGGCAGCTTCAGATAGTAAGAAAGGGAGTTACCCCCATAGGGATCATTAGATTTAAGAGAAGGTTCAGGGGAGATGGTTAAGAAGATTAAGAAGGCCATTCAATTATTTTCTGTCATATTTTTGGTCAATTAGTTATTTCATGTTTTATACACATACACACACACATAATCATTGTCACTAAATATGCTAATAACCTCTTTTATTTGCACTTTCTAATACATTTTTGTTATCTAATTGGATCCCTGAGAACAAATCTAAGGTAGACTGGACATTTGACAGATGAGAAAACTGAGGTTCATTAGAGGTTAAGCTTTTTAAAGCACAAAACTTATGAAAAAGCACAGAACTAAATATTTTTTATGAATATAATTTTTTCATATTGCATTTTTTATTAAAATATTTTATTGGTGCGTAATTATACACAGTAGTTTGATTAACTGAGATATATTCATACATGCATATGACATAATATGACTAAGTTCATTTCCCTTACTCTGTCCCCCGATCCTCTTACTATAGTGTAATCGATTCCCTTTCATTTCCATGATATTACTTTTATTTTCTTTGTTTCTTTCTAGCTTCAGCATATGAGAGAAAGTATATGACTCTTGAGTTTCTGAGTGGCTTATTTCCCTTAACATGATACTCTTTATAAGTATGATATATATTCATTGCATTTAGTGTAATGATAGTGATATTTTTATTAATTTTGATTTATTCACAATGTTTAATTTTATCCTAATAATTATTGCATAAATGCTCTTCTAATGAGTCTTATTCTTTCCTGAGAACTCTTGTCTATTTTTTTATCTCCATCTATGTGTGGGATTTATTTAAATATCTTCTGCTTGCTGGTTGAGTATTCAAGAATTGTTTTTGTTTGTGATTATCTTGGAAGACACTCATTTCTCTTTTGATAATGAAGGATAACTTTGCCGAACATGACAATCTTGGTTGATAGTTATTTTCTTTCAGGGCTTAAAACATTGTTCCAAGTTCTCAGATTTGAGGGTTTCTTCTAAGAAATCATGTAGTATTCTGATTGGCTTACCTCAGAATGTGACCTGACATTTTTCTCTAGAGGCTTTTTAAATTCAATTGATTTTCTGTACATTTCATATTTTAATTAAAATGTGTCATGGAGAGGTTCCTTCTTGGTCGTGTCTACTTGGCGCGTGAAATGCCTCCTGTATCTTCATATCCATTTCATTCTCAAGATTTGGGAAATGTTCTGCTATCATTTGACTGAATTGTTTATCAGAACCATTCACTTGTATCTCTATTCATACATTAATGCCAAGGAGTCTTATATTTGGTCTCTTAACATCATCCCAGAGTTCTTGTATATTATTTTTTGGATTAATATTAATCGTGTTTAAGAATCACATATTCAAAAAGAGCACACTCTGAGGCTGGGCATTTAGATCATCAATGTATGAGATCTGGTGAAGGAACACAATTCAGGTGGTAACATGAACTAGTCCCGTGCTGAAGATAGACTCACAGGAAAGGTAATACTTAGTAAAGGAATATCCACTTGTAACAGTTTTAATAGTTACAGTCAGATTACATCAGATAAGGAATACAGAAACTACACTGACTCCAGAAATCTCTGATTGTTGCTACTTCTATGCATCCAGGATTCCTGGGTGTTGGCATTAAAAAATTGTCTTATCTCTTGTACATGTGGCAAATAAATCACACTGTTTGATTATTTTCAAATTTTGAAGCAGATAAGCTTGAGTCACCTTTCAGTTGATTATTATTTAGATTTTTTTCTCCCCTGAGTCATACTCAGATTCTGTACCCTGAAATGTACTTTCTTATACCCTGCAGTCTTCATGCATTTGCCCCTATTAGGAACCTAGGTTTACGTAGGACTGTTTCTGATGATTTCTCATAACATATAAAAAGGACAAACAAGTGTGTCTCTTAAGTCAAAAGGTACTCCTGGGATATCTGCTTTGGGCTCTCTATTTAAATGGGGAAGAGATAATATTTCTCCAGACTGACATCCCCCATACCAGGAGCAAACCAGACTTAGAGCAGCATAGTAAGAATTTCATACAATTCTGTATATTGGAAGTTCTAAATTATGACACATGGTGCTCAGAAGCCACTTAATTTCTATTTTTTATTTACTTTTTTTTAGTTAAACATGAAAGTAGAATCCATTTTGATAAAATTATACAAACATGGAATATATCATATTATAGTTAGGATGCCATTTTTGTGGATGTACATGATGGTCGGATTCACTGATATTTTCATATATGTATATAGGAAAATTATGTCAGATTCATTTCACTATCTTTCCTTTTCCTATTCCCCTGCCTTCCCTCCACTTCCCAATGTCTAATCTAATGAATATGTAATACCCACTTATTGTGGGCAAATTTGAATATATCAGAGAAAACATTCAACCTTTGGCTTTTGGGGACTGGCTTAATTCTCTTAGCATGATAGTCTCCAGTTCCATCTATTTACTGGCAAATGTCAAAAAGTCATTCTGCTTTATGGCTGAGTAATATTTCATTTTGTATATATACAACATTTTCTTTATCTATTCCTCTCTTTAAGGGCACCTAGATTGTTCCATAGCTTAGCTGTTGTGAATTGAGCTGCTATAAACATTAATGTGTCCGTGCTACTGTAGTATGCTGCTTTTAAATCTTTGGATATATACCAAGGAGTGGCATAACTTGGTAAAATGGTGGTTTCTTTCCTAGTTTTTTGAGAACTTTCCATAATGCTTTCCAGAGTGGTTGCACCAATTTGCAGTCCCACCAGCAATGTATGAGCATACTTTTTCTCCTACATCCTTGCTCACATTTATTGTTACTTGTATTCTTAATAATTGTCATTCTGACTGGAGTGAAATGAAATCTCAGTGTAGTTTTAATTTGCACTTCTCAAATTGATAAAGATGTTGAACATTTTTCAAATATTTGTTGAGCATTCACATTTATTCTTCTATGAAGTGTCTGTTCAGTTCCTTTGCCCTTTTATGGACTATTTGTTTTGGGTTATTTGTTTTTTTTGTTGTTGTTGTTTTGTTTTGTTTTGGTGTTGAGTGCTTAACATATCCTGGAAATTAATGTTCTATCTGAGGTGAAGGTGGCAGATTTTCTCCCATTCTATAGATTCTCTCTTTATGTTCTTGAATGTTTCCTTTGCTGTGAAGTTTTTTAGTGTGATGTCATCCCATTTATTGATTATTGATTTTACTTCTTGTGGTAAATGAATATTGTTAAGAAATTCATTTTCTGAGACAATATGTTGTAGTGTTGGGCCTACATTTTCTTCTAATAGGTGCAGGGTCTCTGGTCTAATTCCTAGGTCTTTGTTCATTTCAAGTTGAGTTTTATGCAGGGTGAGAGAGAAGAGTTTAATTTCATTTTGCTGCATATGGATTTCCAGTTTTCCCAGCACTATTTGTTGAAGAAGCTATCTTTTTTTTGCTGTAAGTTTTTGGAGCTTTTGTCTAGTATGAGATAACTATTTTTTGTGGGATTGTTTGTGCCTTCTATTCTATTCACTTGGTTTTCATGCCTGTTTTGTTGCAAATACCATGTCGTTTTTGTTACTATGACTTCCTTAAGCAGTATGAAATGGCCTTCTTTGTTCCTTCTGATTAACCTTGGCTTCAAGTTCACTTTATCAGATACAGGAATAGAAATCCCTGCTTGTTTATAAAATCCATTTGAATGCTAAGGTGGGTGTCTTGAATACAACATATTTTTGGTTCTTGTTTTTTAATTCAGTCTACCAGCCTAAGTTTTTTTTTTTTTTTTTTTTTTGCCGTGCTGGGGATTTGAACCCAGGGCCTTGTGCTTGTGAGGCAAGCACTCTACCAACTGAGTTATATCCCCAGCCCCAGCCTAAGTCATTTGATTGATGAGTTGAATCCATTACCCGTGTTATTATTGAGAGATGATTTTTATTTTATGTCATTTTGGTTTCTAGTTTTTAAGTTGAATTAGATTTTCCTTTGATATAGTGTACTTCTAGTGTATTTTCATCCTCTGCTGATATTCATTTCTGTTCTCCATTTATTCTTCATGAAATATTTTATTGAGTATGTTTTATAGTGCCAGCTTTCTAGTTGTGAATTCTATTAACTTTTGTTTATTGTGGAAGTTTTTAATTTGATCTTTAATTCTGAACCTGTATTTTGCTGGGTATAGTATTCTTAGTTGGCATCCATTTTCTTTCAGAGCTTGGTATATCTTCTTTTTATCCAGGATTTATTTTATTTTATTTATTTTGTTGTTGTAAACAACTGGGATACATGTTGTTTCTCTATTTGTACATGGAGTCAAGGCATAACATTGTGTAATCATAAATTTACATAGGGCAATGTTGTTTGATTCATTATGTTATTTTTTCCCTTCCCCCCCACCCCTCCCAACCCTCTTTTCCCTCTATACAGTCCATCTTTCCTTCATTATTACCACC
This sequence comes from Sciurus carolinensis, assembly GCF_902686445.1. Taxonomy (NCBI): domain Eukaryota; kingdom Metazoa; phylum Chordata; class Mammalia; order Rodentia; family Sciuridae; genus Sciurus; species Sciurus carolinensis. The sequence continues at coordinate 65,822,704 of NC_062232.1, read as the reverse complement.
CTCCTTATCCCTAACACTAAACCTAACCCTAACTCTAACGCTAATTCCTCCCACCCCCCATTATATGTCCTCATCCGCTTATCAGCGAGATCATTTGTCCTTTAGTTTTTTGAGATTGGCTTATCTCACTTAGCATGATATTCTCCAACTTCATCCATTTGCCTGCAAATGCCATACTTTTATCATTCTTCATGGTGGAGTAATATTCCATTGTATATATATGGCACAGTTTCTTTATCCATTCATCAATTGAAGGGCATCTAGGTTGATTCCACAATCTGGTTAGGGTGAATTCAGCAGCAATGAATATTGATGTGGCTGTATCTCTGTAGTATGCTGATTTTAAGTCCTTTGGGTATAGGCCAAGAAGTGGGATAGCTGGGTCAAATGGTGGTTCCATTCCAAGCTTTCTAAGGAATCTCCATACTGCTTTCCAGAGTGGCTGCACTAATTTGCAACCCCACAAGCAATGTATGAGTGTACCTTTTTCCCCACATCCTCGCCAACACCTATTGTTGCTAGTGTTCTTGATAATCGCCATTCTAATTGGGGTGAGAAGAAATCTTAGGGTAGTTTTGATTTGCATTTCTCTTATTACTGGAGATGTTGAACATTTTTTCATATATCTGTTGATTGCTTGTAGATCTTCTTCTGTGAAGTGTCTGTTCATTTCCTTAGCCCATTTGTCGATTGGATTATTTGTATTCTTGGTGTAGAGGCTTTTGAGTTCTTTATATATTCTGGAAATTAGTGCTCTATCTGAACTATGAGTGGCAAAGATATTCTCCCACTCTGTAGGCTCTCTCTTCACATGACTGATAGTTTCCTTTGTTGAGAGAAAGCTTTTTAGTTTGAATCTATCCCAGTTATTGATTCTTGCTTTTATTTCTTGTGTTATGGGAGTCCTGATCCTAAGCCAACAAGTTGAAGGTTTGGACCTAATTTTTCTTCTATAAGATGCAGGGTCTCTGGTCTGATTCCAAAGTCCTTTATCCATTTTGAGTTGAGTTTTGTGCAGGGTGAGAGATAATTGCTCTGGCTAGAGTCTCAAGGATGATGTTGAATAGAAGTGGTAAAAGAGGGCATCCCTGCCTTGTTCCAGTTTTTAGGGGGAATGATTTCAGTTTTTCACCATTTAGAATGATATTGGCCATGGGCTTAGCGTAGATGGCCTTTACAATGTTAAGGAATGTTCCCACTACCCCAATTTTTTCTAGTGTTTTGAGAATGAAGGGATGCTGTATTTTATTGAATGCTTTTTCTGCATCTATTGAAATAATAATGTGATTCTTAACTTTAAGTCTGTTGATATGGTGAATGACATTTATTGATTTCCGGATGTTGAACCAACCTTGCATTCCTGGGATAAAACCCACTTGATCATGGTGCACTATCTTTTTAATATGTTTTTGTATGCGATTTGCTAAAATTTTGTTTAGAATTTTTGCGTCGATGTTCATTAAGGATATTGGTCTGAAATTTTCTTTCCTCGATGTGTCTCTGTCTGGTTTAGGAATCAGGGTGATATTGGCTTCATAGAACGAGTTTGGGAGGGTTCCCTCCTCTTCTATTTCATGGAATACTTTGAGGAGTATTGGAATGAGCTCTTCTTTAAAGGTTTTGTAGAACTTGGCTGAGAACCCATCTGGTCCCAGACTTTTCTTTGTTGGTAGGCTTTTGATGACCTCTTCTATTTCATTGCTTAAAATTGATTTATTTAAATCGGGTATGTCCTCCTCGTTCAGTTTAGGTAATTCATATGTCTCTAGAAACTTGTTGATGTCTTCGAGGTTTTCTGTTTTGTTGGAGTATAGATTTTCAAAATAGCTTCTAATTATGTTCTGTATTTCAGTCGTGTCTGTTGTGATATTTCCTTGCTCATTCCGAATTTTAGTAATTTGAGTTTTCTCCCTCTTTATCTTTGTTAGTTTGGCTAAGGGTTTATCAACTTTGTTTATTTTTTCAAAGAACCAACTATCTATTTTGTTATTTTTTCTGATTGTTTCTTTTGTTTCAATTTCGTTGATTTCGGCTCTGATTTTAATTATTTCCTGTCTTCTACTACTTTTGGTGTTGGTCTGCTCTTCTTTTTCTAGGGCTTTGAGCTATAGTGTTAAGTCATTTATTTGTTAATTTCTACTTCTTTTGTTGAATGCGCCCCATGAAATAAATCTTCCTCTAAGTACTGCTTTCATAGTGTCCCAGAGATTTTGATATGATGTGTCTTTGTTCTCGTTTACTTCTAAGAATTTTTTTATTTCCCTCCTGATGTCTTCTGTTATCCATTCATCATATAATAGAGTATTATTTAATCTCCAGGTATTGGAGAAGTTTCTGTTTTTTATTCTGTCATTTATTTCTAATTTCAATCCATTATGATCTGATAGAGTACAAAGTAGTATCTCTATCTTCTTGTATTTGCTAACAGTAGCTTTGTGGCATAAAATATGGTCTATTTTAGAGAAGGATCCATGTGCTTCTGAGAAGAAAGTGTATTCGTTCTTTGTTGGATGGTATATTCTATATGTCGGTTAAGTCTAAATTGTTGATTGTGTTATTGAGATCTATGGTTTCTTTATTCAATTTTTGTTTGGAAGATCTATCCAGTGGTGAGAGAGGTGTGTTAAAATTGCCTAGTATTATTGTGTTGTGGTCTATTTGATTTCTGGAATTGAGAAGGATTTGTTTGACGTACATGGATGAGCTAATATTCGGGGCATAGATATTTATGATTGTTATGTCTTGCTGATTTATGCTTCCCTTAAGCAGCATGTAATTTCCTTCTTTATCCCTTCTGACTAGTTTTGGCTTGAAGTCCACATTATCTGAAATGAGGATGGATACTCCAGCTTTTTTGCTGTGTCCGTGTGCATGGTATGTTTTTTCCCGTCCTTTCTCCTTTAGTCTATGGGTATCTCTTTCTATGAGATGAGTCACTTGCAGGCAGCATATTGTTGGATTTTTCTTTTTAATCCAATCTGCCAGTCTATGTCTTTTGATTGATGAATTCAGACCATTAACATTCAGGGTTATTATTGTGATATGATTTGTATTCCCAGTCATTTGACTCATTTTTGTTTTTGATATGATTTGGTTTCTCCTTTATTTGGCTATTCCTTTAGGCTAGTTCCTCCCGTTGCTGATTTGCATCATTGTTTTTCATCTCTTCCTCATGGAATATTTTGCTGAGAATGTTCTCTAATGCCAGCTTTCTTTTTGTAAATTCCTTTAGCTTTTGTTTATCATGGAAGGATCTTATTTCATCGTCAAATCTGAAAGTAAGTTTTGCTGGGTATAAGATTCTTGGTTGGCATCCGTTTTCTTTCAAGGCTTGGTAAATGTTGTTCCAGGCCCTTCTAGCTTTTAGGGTCTGGATTGAAAAATCTGCTGATATTCTTATTGGTTTCCCCCTGAATGTAATTTGATTATTTTCTCTCGCGGCCTTTAAAATTCTGTCTTTATTTTGTATGTTAGGTATTTTCATAATAAAGTGCCTTGGTGTGGGTCTGTTGTAATTTTGTATATTTGGAGTCCTATAAGCCTCTTATACTTGGTTTTGCATTTCGTTCTTCAGATTTGGGAAATTTTCTGATATTATTTCATTGAATAGATTGCTCATTCCTTTGGTTTGTTTCTCTAAGCCTTCCTCAATCCCAATAATTCTTAAATTTGGCCTTTTCATGATATCCCATAATTCTTGTAGATTCTGTTCATGATTTCTTACCATCTTCTCTGTTTGGCCAACTTTGTTTTCAAGATTAAATAATTTTTCTTCAATGTCTGAGGTTCTGTCTTCCAGGTGTTCTATCCTATTGGTTATGCTTTCTATGGAGTTTTTAACTTGGTTTATTGTTTCCTTCATTTCAAGGATTTCAGTTTGTTTTTTTTTTTAGTATCTCTAACTCTTTATTGAAATGATCTCTTGCTTCCCATATTTGGTCTTTTAACAGTTGATTGGTGTGATCATTTAATGCCTGCTTTTGCTCTTTCATCTCTTTTTTTGCTTCTCTGATTGTTTTTATTATGTACATTCTGAAATCCCTTTCCGACATTTCTTCTGCTGTGCTGTCATTGGGTTTTATTGATATAGTATCTAGGTTTGTTTGGGACATTTTCTTCCCATGTTTTCTCATATTGGTCAGATGTTAGTGGGACCCTGAGATATTGCAGATTTCCTCTATTGGCTTATAGTGTCCCTGTAGATTTCCAGTGTATCACCTCCCAACCTTCACTAGCCTGAAGTCTTGGAGGAACTTGATAATGCAGTGCTTCCGAAGAAAGCTGCCCCTAGCCCGAGAGCTTGGAGCTGGCTCTGTGCAGAAAGGCTCTCCCTGGGGGGCTTGGTCCGAGACGCTGGCCATGTGGGAGTAGCCCACTGCCGGGGTGTGCAGGGCTACCTGGGGAAGACTCTAGCTGCCCTGCCCTACTCTGATAAGTCACCTCTATCTGGGCCTGCTGCCCGGGCTGAGCTTCACATGGTGGGGCAGACTCACCCGTGGCTCTATTTTAGTCCGAGTCTCTCAATGCCTCCCCTTCTTGAATCCTGTGTTCTGGCACGACTGGAGATGCAGTCACCCTCTAGTCTGCCATCTTGGATTGCCCTGTTGAAACAGCCTGCGGCCAATCTTGGTATATCTTATTCAAAGAACTCCTAGCTTTCAAGTTCTAAGTTGAAAAATCAGCTGAGATCTGAATTGGTTTCACTGTAAATGTGACCAGTTGTTTTTCTTTAGCCACTTCTAAAATTCTATCTTTATTATGTATTTTAGTCATTTTCATAAAATAGTGCTTTATAGGGTCTGTTTTAGTTTTGTATATTTGGAGTCCTTTATGTCTCCTGTATTTGATTTTCCATTTCATTCTTAAGATATAGGTAATTTTCTGTAATTATTCTATTGAAGTTTGTGCATTCATTTAGTTTGTACTTCAGAGCCTTTATCTATCCCTATGAATCTTACATTTGACCTTTAAATTTTATCCCATATTTCTTAAACATTATCTTCATGGTTTATTAACATCTCTTTTTAAAAAAATGTTTTAGTTGTTGGTGGGTCTTTATTTATTTATTTATATGTGATGCTGAGAATTGAATCCAGTGCCTCACACATGCTAGGAAAGTGCTCTACCGCTGAGCCACAATCCCAATCAGGTTCTTAATATCTTTTCTCCATGTTCAAACTTGTTTTAAAGATTGTATACTTTGTCTTCATTGCCTAAAAATCTATTTTCCATATGGTATAGTCCATTGGTGATGCTTTTCATTGAATTTTTAATTTGGTTTATTGATTCCTTCATTTTGAGAATTTCTTATTGATTATTATTCAGAATTTCTCTCCTTAGTGAAGTGATACTTCCCTTCTCATATTTTACTCTGATTTCTCTCCTTACATCATCTTTTATCTTGTAGATCAGCTTAACTATGAAATTTCAGAATTGCTTCTCTGACATTTCCTCCACCGTGGTGTTGATGGAGTGTGTTGTTGAGTCATTCTGGTTTGTTCTCTTGTTTGTTCATATTGTTTGTGTGTCTACCCCTCTATCTGAATGAATCTAAGTCAGCATAACTTCTATCTATCAGCTTTTAATGACCCTGTAGGTTTTCATTGCCTCACAAATTAGGGGGAACCATATAATAGTGACAACTTATGCATACAATTTACAGCAGTAAATTAAGTACTTAGTTCCTATATGGCATCTACAATATTAATTGACACATTAAACACAAGTGGTAGGATCAGAAATTTCTATCAGTAAAGACAGTAAGTAATCATGTATTATATCTGGCATGGAATCAAACAACAGTAGGGGCTGGGGAGATAGCTCAGCTGGTAGGGTGCTTGCCTCGCAAACACAAGGCCCTGAGTTTGAACCCCAGTACCGCAAAAAAAAAAAAAAAAAAAAAAAAAAAAAAAAAAAGAAAACCAAACAACAGTAGTTTTGTTACTTCCATTGTAGTGATTTTTGCTATGGCATTAGTGGTGGGGTCTGGCATTTTACAAAACAGTGTTAAGAGATGTTAAGAAGAGAGTTAGTCAAGAGGAGAGAAGATATCAGAGGTAATGCAGGATGTGTTGTTTATGAGGGGGGAGGAGAAAAAATTGAGAGTGAAAGAGAAAATGAGAATGAAAGAGAGAAAAATAGAGTTTAACTGTTAGCAAGAGAAAAAGTAGAAAGAGAAACAAAGGTAATAGAAAACACAAAACCAAACTGAAATATATGAATTGAAAACCCTTACCCTCAAAAACCCAAGTAAGGAAAAATAACTACCTTCAAGAAATGCTAGAAATGAGAAATGCATATGTATAAATAGCCATGAATCAATCAGTACACTTTGCACCAAAAATAAATAAATAAATTAGAAAAGTAGCGGAGAGTAAATGAGTGTGTATATTTGCTGTCCATTTCTTAGTTTCCTTTCTCAGAAGAATGGTGTAGGGTGGGATGGGAAGTGCTGTGTTGGCTCCACTCCCAGGGTCTAATTGCTACTGGGTTCTGTAAGATGAGTTTCTATAGGTGAAGCTCCCAGGAGTAGGGCTTAGGTTTAGTATGGCCCCAGGTGTTTTATTGTGTGGGGAGTTGTTGGGCGATATTAAATCAATGAACCTCTAGTACCTACCCCAGAAGTCTCTTCAGGGCTCCACTTGTGGGAAAAGGGAGCCAATTCTTCTCAGTTTCTGTTCCCAGATACTGCCCTTCTTGGTCTCCAAGGGTCTGTCCTCAAGTGCTGTCACTCCCACCCATTTGATTCCCCTACAGTCTGTTGCTGGTCCTGCATGCTGCCAGACTCAAAGGAGGGGAAGGAGCTGGGCTCTCCCTGGGCTCTCTGATCCGTATTACCTGCTGAGAAAAATATTCACTGTGCCTGAAATTCTCTGGATTTGCTAGGCGCAGTCTAGATTCCTCAGTGGTGGCTACCAGGATCATGTATTCAGCCCTGAACTCCTAGTTCTGAGCTCCAGGTCACTTTTGGTGCTACTGCAGTGTGGTTGACACAAGATGGCTCTTGCCTCAGTTTCCAATGCTCAACTGTCAAACCCAGGGTGTCTTTCATGCACCAGTTTAATAAGACAAATAGACTCTGGGTCAGTCAAGGGCAGGCTGCCCCTCTGATCCCAGTCCAGGGATTCTCCATATCACCATGGTCCGCAGCACTTCTCAGTCTTTTCTGACCTTGTGTACTAATTCCCCTGCTCCTGCCAAAAACCCAGCACCAATTTTATTCCTTTTTCTTGTTTAATGCACCAAAATTTCCAATTCTTTGAAGTGTTCTGTCCAATATAAAGTATCAGTTGTCTCTTTTTCATCCTTTTCAGAGAGAAGAGGTATTCCTGCTACTTGAGTCCTGTGTCACAGAGCTTTAAGAAATGCACCTTCCCTCTAGTTCACCATTTTTTTTCTCCAGTTCTTATATATTCTGATCATGGTTTCTTTTTCTTTAATACTGTCTGAATATTAATCATCAACCACTTGTCTTCGAGCTCTGATATTGTCTTTTACTTGGTCTAATCCATTGGAGTGACTTTCAATTAAATTATTATCAGGTCTTTTATTCTTTTATTTACTTACTTTTGTGCAGTGCTGAGGATTGAACCCAGTGCCTCACACATGCTAATCAAGCACTTAACCACTAAGCTACAACCCTAGCCCATTTCAAGATTTCTATTTTTTAATATCTTTATCTCTTTATTTAAATATTTTTTCACATCCTGTATTTTCTCCCTTAGTTCATTCCTTAGATCTTTTTAATATTGATTAATAATTTTAACAATCAACTTTTTGAATTATCCATCCAAAATTCCATTTACTTTTCTACCTGTGGATCATTATTACAGGGTTATAAACTTTTGGGAATATTTTGTTGTCCTCTTTCCTCATGGTTTCTGAGATTCTGTATTTGTACATCTGATGTGGATTTCTCCTCTTCCTCTTTCATGTGAAGGTTGTTTAATGAGCAGTTATCACTATAATAAATTCTGTGCTGGGTGTATATGTTAGCTGCCACACATTGAATCAGAGGAATAACCCTCAGTAACAGTGGTAATTTAAAAGCAATTTAAAAGCAAATCACACATGAATTCATACTATAAATGAGAAAAGTAGGTGAGAAATAAAATAGTATAGGCTGAGAATATTAAGCATTAAGGGTTAATGATATATGCTAAATTGAATGGGAAGGTGTGCTAAAATTAAAAAGAGAGAAAAAATGTAGTGGAGGGGATGGAAACAGGAGATAAATTGAGGAAAGAAAGAAGGATGAAGGAGGGGGGAGGGATTAGGGATGGGTATAAAGAAAAGAGGTATTGACAAAATACATAAAATTAGAACTCTGAAAAAGCACAAAATTAGGGAAATACTAGAAATTACTTTACATTGATCAGTCAATCCAACAACAATTATGAATATATTCAGTTTTCTTCTTGATGATGTTTTTAAAATGGTGACATTCTTTCCAGTGTTGTTTTGATTTTAGAATGTCCTTCTTATGAGGATGTTTTGTGACTTGGTCAGGAAATCTGGATGCTGACCTCCTGCAGCAAGTATTGGGGGAGGATTGTCCCTTTCATAGCAGCATTCATCCTTTTTATTGTGACCAGGGACAGAGGTATAACTTTGCCAGGGCTTTGGGTCAGCCCTCTCATTCACAAAACGTGGTAACAATGCAGATTGCACTAAATTCCTTCTTCCAAGAACCTCAGATCGTGTGTTGGGGAAGATTTGTGGGAAGTGTCCACGTCTATTTTTTTATTAGATCTCAGAGAGCATCTATTACATGGTGTGTTCTTCTAATCTGCCATTTTCCCCCAAGAACTGATTCTTGGACTAGAATTATTTTGTTTGTTATGATTACATTTCAAAATGTCCAATTCAATGTTCTTCTACTATCTTTTTCCATATCCAATGGCATCTTGAATTCTGAGGTTAACTTCCAAGATTCTGTATACTCTAGCTCACTCAAAGTTGAAAGTGTCATCAACAAATCTGTGATGATCCGCACTGCTCAGGGCCAGTTTAAACAGGACCCATTTGTCTTCACCCCTCTCTATGATGAACAACTCTAAATTTTTTTTTATGATAGATTCATAGAAGAAAAAAAATTTGTCTTAGAATATATGCTGCAAAATTACTGGCATCTGGTAAGTACTTGTTAGATAAGCACAACACTCATGGTAATAACCTTTTCTGTAAAAGCCCAAGATGTTACAGGAGTTAGTTTATTGCTATGGTTTTTCAGTTCCAAAGTTCAAATGAAGTAGAACCCTCTCATCAACATCATTGACATAAATTAAGTTTATGGTAATATGCCTCCTACAACTTTGGTTCCTTCTATGTTGGGTATTTCCTAATAATCCCAAAGTAAATAATTCTCAATATCAACCTTGTTAGCCTTTTTGATCTTGTATTTTCCCACAATTATGTTCCTCTGAAGATCTTTTATCTTATCATTTTCTTCAAGAGTATAATGTTTTGGCAGGTGGTAAAGAAAGATTTGCATTATTGCTCTTGAGGAGCTTTGATAGTTCAGAAAGACAATACATAAATGGTGAAAGGTTGGTAAGATTAATGAGAACAAATAAGGGACAGAGAATATAAAATTTCTATCACACAGTTACATTATCTGTCCCCTGCGTCCCTTCAACCATACCCCATTAAGACAAGCTTTCCCATAGTTAGAGCATAGGAATAGGGATATTTAAAGAGACTAGAAAAGCAAGAATATAATAATACTAGTTGAATATTTAGCAATTTCAAAAGAAGACTATTTGAAGGAGGAAAAACAAGATTTAAATTCCATTAATTTTCTTATTAAGACTCAAACTGGATCATTCCATTAGTGTTTCTGAATTATTTTATCCTAGACTTTGAATTTTTTTCCTTTTTGTCCTTTCTTCACTTAATTAAAACATACACTAAATCTATTACCTTTTATTATTAAGATAAAATGGAAAAAAACTAGAAATTAAAAATATTGTTAACTGCTGCTAATGATATATAAAACCCCTTGCAAAGGTAGCTCTTATGTACTAATTTCCTCAAATTCCCTCTAAAGTATTTGAGGAGTTGGGAGTAAAAGCAGATTTTTTTTTAAATAAGAGAAGAATGTTCTAACTTGACATTCCCATGGTATGTGCTAAAACTTATACACCGAAGGAGGTCTTTTATCAAAGTATACCATATAGCAAATGCAAGTTATTTAAGCATGTTAAATAGGTCTTTTCTCCGGATTTTGGCAACTGCTATTTTTCCAAAAACTCTCCAGGATTTCCCAGAAATGTTTACAGTGATATTTATTTAAATATATATTGTGTAAATAGGTTCACTTGAACATTGATAACCATGAAATAGGAAACAATTAAAATATGTATTGAAGATGGGATTGATTAAATAAATGAAAACAAATACACCATGAAGTGACTCAGGATCTGATTCTTAGCAGTGCGTTCTGGGGTCACAGTAGTCCTACATTTTTATCCTTACCCATTTCCAAGTTGTGTGATAATGGAAAGACTAACTTCTCTAAGGTTCAATTTATATATTTGTTATATTGGGATCTTTATGTCTACCTCATTGTAAGTATTAAATGGGATCATGTACATAAAATACCTTCCATAATAATTGCTTGGCCCTTGATAAATGTTCAACAGGGCCTTGAACAATTTGACATATGGTTGATATTTAATATTTGTTGAATATAGTAAAAACTTCCATTTTGAAATATGTAAAAAATAGAATGACTAAATTGAGCTAATTAAAACATGAATTATCTCACTCATATTTTGTGGAGAGAACATTTACAAATCTACTCTCTTAGCAACTTTCAGGAATATAATATATCAACAACTCAGAAGGTATCTGAGTATATCTAAGAAGTGAATCTTGACTCCTCCACAACCTAGAAATAAAACAGTAAAAAAAGCTGACCAGATAAATGGGTAACAGAGTAAATACTCTAAAACTGAATGCTGGACAGCTTGAGACTTGGAGAGACCTGGAATTTGATTCCTGGGACAGAAAATAAGGACAGAATTCCTTGACCCTGAGCCCTGACCATGATGGGGTCATGGGTGAGGGATAACAAAAGAGAAATAAGGAGAGGAAAAGCACATAATTGTATTTCCTTGATAAGAGTTGGACAGAAAAGCAAACTAAGTTAAAATATGACAAGAGCAAAAAGACAGTAAAGAAGATCAAACAGTTCAACCCAAATATTTGGGAAAAAGCTGTGCCAGGTAGGACAAACATTTTGTAGAGACCACAGCTAAACAACCTCCCTAGAAGAAATTTACTTAATACAGCTTCTGCCAACCTACAGATAGTAACAAATACAACCATAGAGAATGCCTCTGAAACAAGTTGTCTCAATAATTCCTCTACAATGAACTCTTAGCTGATGGTTAAAAAACCTTCATATCAGACAAGAGGAACAGGGTGGAGCTAACAAAAGAGCAAATCATTACCAGGAAGTAATATCCACAACCCAGTGTTCCCCAGTCCCTATAAGACAGGTAAAGATTGACCCTGTTCTCCTTATGGTGAAATATAAAACCCAGTGATCTTCAGCAGCCAGAGTGGAGGCTTTTGTGCCATAGACTGCCCAGAGGGAGCCTATACTCATAGGCTCCACAATTGCAGATGGCCACCATGCCCTTAGATAGGGCCACTAATAACAAGACCCAGCAGGGGAACCAGCACTCTGTGTTGAACTCGAGACACTGACAGCCCCGAGTCCTATACCCTGCACTCTCATAACCAACAGAAACAGAAGATGTAGCATCCTCCAAACAAGGAAAATTGAGCCTTGGGGTAGAGTAACAAACACCAATTAGCAAGAAAACTGCAGCAACCAGGGAAGTAGTTCCTTTGCCCAAGCACCTCTAGGAGGGTCTACAGCTGCAAGGTCCAGATTTGCCAGTTAACTCAATTCTTATTTATATGTACACATCCAAACAAAGTAATTTCCTGAGGCTATCTCCAAGCATTCTGTAGAGAACCTTGTACATACACAATGACAGTACACTCCTGAAAAATCTTACAAAGGAGCATCCCACAGACACCAGCTACCACCCAGTGTGCCCACATACAAGCCCTCCTACCTGCAGCCTGTGCACATCAGAGGGGGCAGCAGCCATACAAAAATTCCAGAAGTCACCCAGCACATCAAACAGACTACAATACCTCAACTTTAGACTGCCACAACCCCATATGCTTTGAAATATATATGGGGGATACCACACTGGATTTGATAGTCTGGAAACATGAAGCTTTTATTCATAGAGGAACACAAGACCATACCTCCTTAACAGGGAGTAACCTGAATGCTATATCACAGACAATTAAAAGACCATCTCCTCAGATCTATCTGAAAGCCAAAGATCATAGGGAGCTTCCTAGAATTGCATCATAGGTAGCTTGTGTGAAAACTATCTCCACACTCAGGGAAACTTAGAGATAAACCCAAAGAGTCGTGGGCATCTTCTAAAGGTCCAAATTCTGATGAAATCCAAAATAGGAAGACTCAATAGGAAATCTCCCTACATTGATATGGAATATAATTAGCTGTAATGTCTATTTTGATCTTACAGATTTTACTTTTCTCATTGAGTCAACAGATATTCCCTTATTATTTGATAATATAGCCCTCATCCCCATTGATTGTATTCTTCTGTTTTAAAGAATTAACTGGTATCATTCTTTCTACCTTTGCTTTCCTAGCTCAGGCTTATACTTGTTCCTCTTAGTCTCTCTTTTTCCTCTTCCATTACCTGAACCTGCCTCATCAAATTGTCCCCCATTTTTCTTCGCTGTATTTGGTTTTTATTTTTTTCCTATTCTTTCTAGTTTTTCTTTGCCCATTTTTCTCTTCTCTCCTTTTTCAACCCCTATACATTGTAATAGTAATTCTACTATATTTCATAAATACTCTACCAATCTATTCATAAACATTCCTACAGTTTTGTACCTGGTTTAGAAGATTTATGGAAAATATTTTCAATAAGTATTTTCCCCTAAGGTTTATTAGTCCATGGTTTTGATCTGAAGTATTTTCAGTTAGGGTATAGTATCTTCTCTCAAAATGGTTCTAGATACTGGGTTTAGCAGAGGGTAAACATTAGGTGGAAGTATCAATACTTAAATATTTTCCCAGCCCAGGTAGCTTAAGACAAGGAATCTCACTAAATAGTCCCTGGCATAAAGGTAGAAGAGATAATCATTGCAGCCGATGGGGAGCAATACAAAATAACATAAAAGGGAAGGGAGTAAGTCATCCAAAACAGCCTTCAACACTTAAACAACTAATCCCATTGACATCACTGTGGAAGAAATGTTGCAGAAAGAATTTAGAAAGTTCAGATTTAAAATGTGTAGTGAGGGCTGGGGAGATAGCTCAGTTGGTAGAGTGCTTGCCTTGCAAGCACAAGGCCCTGGGTTCAATCCCCAGCACCACAAAAAAAATAAAAAATAAAAAAATAAAATGTGTAGTGAAATAAAGCAGGATATAAAGAATGAAATAAGAGAGGAAAATACAGGAAGAGAAAAACGATTTCAATAAAAAAATTCTGAAAAAGAACCAAACAGAAATCCTAGAAATGAAAGACTCAATCAAATCAAATCAAATCAAAATTTCAGGTGAAAGCATCAAAATCTATTAGAACACACAGAAGACAAATTCTCAGGCCTCAAAGACAAAGTATATAATCTTGAAAATAAAGAAAAGATGTTAAGAGATTATGATCAGAATATCCAAAAAATCTGTTATAACATTAACAGGTCAAATCTAAGAATTGTTGCACAGATGGAGGTACTGAAATGCAAAATAAGGGAATGCACAACCTTTTCAATTAAATAATATCAGAAAGTTTTCCAAACTTTAGGAACAATATGGAAATTCAAACAAAAGAGGCATTAAGGATCAGAAATAGGTAAGATCATAAAAGATCCTCTCCAAGACATGTTAAAATTAAAATGCCTAATATGCAGAGCAAGAATAGATTTTTTAAAGCTGTAAAACACAAAGGGTATGCCATATTCAGAGGTAAACCAATTAAAATTTCAAATGATTTCTTACCTTATACTCTAAAATCCAGGAGGAGGGCTTGGAATAATATATAAGCCCTGAAAGAAAATGGATGTCAACCAAGATTGCTACAACTAGCAAAACTATCCTTAAGAATTGAAGATGAAATAAAAATTGTCTATGATAAACAGAAACTAAAAAATTCAAAACCACTAAGCCAGCACTATAAACATACTCAATAAAAAATTTCACATAGAAGAAAGGAAAAATAAATATCAAACCCAGAGAATTGTTGAAGCTGTACAGAAGAATAGTTAATTAAAGGGGACTCAAGTTTGAATTAAACATTAGAAATATAGTCAAACAGCAGGAAACAAAAAATCACCTCCCTATTAAAAATATTGAAGGTAAATGGTCTAAACTGCCCAGTCAAAAGACATACATTGACAGAATAGATTTAAAAATAAGACCTAACCATATGTTGTTTACAGGAGACTCACCTTACAGTGACTGAAGGTGAAAGGATGGAAGAAGATATACTATGTGAATGGAGAACAAAAGCATGCAAGAATAGCTATGTTCATATCAGACAAAGTAGACTTCGAACAAAAATCAATCAGAAAAGACAAAGTAGGTCACTTTGTACTTGTTAAGGGAATCATCCAACAGCAATATAAGATGGTTGTAATATGTATATCCCAAGCATCAGTGCACCACTGTATATAAAGCAAACCCTACTTAAAATAAAGACTCAACTAGATTCCAAGACAATAATATTGGATGATTTTAACACATCTCTCTCATGAATAGATCAGGCATTCTAGACATAAACTAACTGAAGATTCTTTGAAACTAAAAAACTACTACTAATTGAATGAACTTAGCAGACATCTAGTGAATATTTTATACATCAGCAACCAAATTCACTCTTTCTTTTCAGCTGCAAATGGAACATTTTCTAAAATAGACCATATTTTAGGACAAGAAGTAAATCTTTGTGAATATAAAAAATAGACATAATTTCTTACATCTGATCAGATTATAATGAAATTAGAAATCAATGACAAGATAAACAGAAAACATTTTAACAACTGGAGATTAAATAATACACTTTTGAATAGTGAATGAGTCATAGAAGAATTTGTAGTCATAGGGAGAAATAAAATATTCTTAGACACAAATGAGAACATATACAATATATCATAATCAGTGGGACAGTATGAATTCAGTTCTAAAAGGAAAGTTTAGAGCACTAACTACATTAAATAAAAAACAAAACATAAAGTTTTAAAATAAATGATCTAATGTTATAACTCAAGGCCCTAGAAAAGAAAGAACAAATAATTCTAAAATCAGAAGACAGGAAATAATATCAGTGGTATAGTTAATGAAATTGATTCTAAAAAAATCAATACAAAGGATCAGTACAATCAAGAGCTGTTTCTTGAAATGATAAACACAATTGATAAATCCTTATCCAAACTAACCAAAAGAAACAGAAGACCAGGATCAACAAAAATTGAGATGAAGAAGGAGATATTACCACAGACAAATTCTGAAATCCAGAGGATCATTGGGAACTAATTTGAAAATTTAAACTCTAATAAACTTGAAACTGTAGAAGATATTGGCAAATTTCTGAAAACATATGAGCTATCAAAACTGAAACATGAGGATATGTAAAATCTAAATAGACTAATATCAAGCAATGAGATTGAAGTGATAATAAAAGGTTTACAAGAAAGTAAAGTCCTGGACCAGCGAGATTCTCAGCTGGGCTCTACCAGACTTTTAAAGAAGAATTAATACCACTCATCCTCAAATTATTGCATGAAATAGGGAACACTTGAAAATTCATTCTTTGAAGCCAGAATCACCCTGATGCCAAAACTAGACAAAGACCCATCAAGGAAAGAATACACTGGACCGATATGCCTGATGAACCTAGATGTAAAAATCCTTAATAAAATATTGGCAATGACATTCAAAAATGCATTAGGAACACAGTAAACCATGATTGAGTGGGTTTCATCCCAGGGATGCAAAATAACTTCAACATACAGAAATCAAAAAGTGTAATTCACCACATAAATGGAATTAACAAGAATCACGCAATCATCTCAATAGATACAGAAAAAGCCTTTGACAAAATCCAGCATCCATTCACATTAAAATGCTGGAGAGCTGGGTGTGGTGGTACATACCTGCAAACTCAGTGACTCAGGAGACTGAGGCAGGACTGTAAGTTTGAGGCCAGTGTTGGCAACTTTGTGAGGCTCTAGGCGACTTAGCAAAATTCTGTCTCAAAATAAAAAGTGACAAGGATGTAAGATGGAGGGAAAACACCTCTGGGTTCAATCCCCAGTATAAAAAAAATGCTGGAGAAAGTAGGGATAGAAAGAACTTATCTCAACATTGTAAAGACTATGAGAAACCCAAAATGTACATTATACTGAAAGGAGAAAAACTGAAAGCATTTTCTCTTAAATCAGGGACAAGACAAGAATGCCCATTCTCACAACTCCTATTCAATATAGTTCTTGAATCTCTAGTCAGAGTAATTAGGCTAGAGAAGGAAAGAAAAGAGATACAGATGAAAAGTCAAAATATCTGTTTGCTAATGGCAAGGTTCTATACCTAGAATACCCAAAAAATTCCGCCAGAATTTTAGAGCTAATAAACTCTGAAATGTTACAGAATACAAAATCAACATATGAAAAGCAATTGCTTTCCTATACTCCAATAATGAATCTGCTCAGAAGGAAATAAGGAAGACTACCCTCTTCACAATACTCTCAAAAAATACTTGGGAATAAAACTAACCAAAGAGGGGATAGACCCCCATAATGAAAACTATGGAACATAAAAAAAAAAAGAAAGAAAGAAAGAAATCAAATCAAAGACCTTAGAAGATCTAATGACCTCCCATGTTTTTGGGTTGGCAGGATTAATACTGTCAAAATGGCCATACAATCAAAAGAGAAGTTTGAGCTGAATAAGGGAAAAAAGTGGTGGATCCACTGAAAACAGAAGGGAGTTCAGTGAACTCAAGGAAGGGGAGTGAGGGGAGAGAGGAAGGATAGGAAAAGGGAGGAACAGCAGAATGAAATTGTGTAAATTATGCTGTGTATATATATGAATATAACAGAGTGAATGATACCTTTATGTTTATCTATAAAGCATCAATTAAAGAAAAACAACAAACAGAAGGAAGGTCAGTAAAGTAGAGGAAGGGAAACTGATTGTGGTATGAGAGAAGAAAAAGAGGAAGCAGTGGGGACCAAAATGGAGAAAATTATATTCCACGTATATATCCTTGGGTAAGTATGGAGATTCCTTAAAGAATGTGGAATGCAGTCACCATTTGACTCAGTTACTCCACTCCTTAGTTTATACCCAAAGGGCTTAAAATCAGCAGACTACTGTGATGCAACCACCTCAACGTTTATAGCAGCTCAATTCACAATAGCTTAGCTATGGAACCAACCTAGGTGCCCTTCAACTGATGAATGGATAAAGAAACTGTGGTATATATACACAATAGGATATCACTCAGCCATAAAGAAGAATTAAATTATGGCATTTGCTGGTAAATGGATGGATTTGGAGACTATCATGGTAAGTGAAATAAACCAATCCCAAAAAACCAAAGGTTTAATGTTCTCTCTGATATGTGGAAGCTCACACACAATAAGGGGTGGGGATAGAAGTTCACTGGATTAGACAAAGGGGAATGTAGGGAAGGAAGGGGATGGGAATAGGAAAGACAGTAGAATGAATCAGACATAACTTGCCTCTAATCATATATGAATACACAACCGGTGAAACTCCACATCATGTGCAACCACAAGGATGGGATCCTAATTAGAGTAAGTTATACTCCATGTATGTATAATATGTTTTTTTTCTCCCCTCTGAGGCGCCAGGGATTCAAACCACGACCCTTGCACATGCTAGGCAAGTGCTCTCCAAAACGAGCTACTTCTTCAGCTCCTGTATAATATGTTGAGACATACTCTACTGTCATGTATATCTAAAAAGAACAATTAAAAAAATTTTTAAATGAACCACAGTATTATGTAAAGCTATAAGACACTAATAAAAACCTTAAAATATTTCTGAAAAAAGAATGCTATTTAGCAAAACAAAGTTATTATGATGTCATTTTTTTTTTAAAAATCTTATTCAAACAGAAACTATAAGAACAGTCAGGGAAATACAAATCTAATTAGGATTCTAAGCATTTTAATTTCTATTTTATGCATTTCTTATGTAACCAAAAAGTTGCCCAGTCTTCTGGAGTCCCATAATGATCAAATCTTTTGAGTTTAAACTCTAGGTATCCAGACTATCTATTCATATTACACAGCCCTCCTTTTCCAGGGCAACTACTTTCTTTTGTACCTGTGCATGAACCAGTCCTACTTACCATTAATTTTTCCAACCCCTGAGCTCAACTTCTACAGCTAATAATAACTGTCTGACTCTTCCTCCAGCATTTCTGCCCATATACAACCATGAATACAAAGTTAGTATAATGGCAAGTGACTTCAATTAAAGTACTGGTGTGAAGGTAGGCATATTTCCATAGAGCTCCAAATAGGAAAAAAATTAAAACTGAATATTGACATCTGACAGAAAAACTTTCACTGGCTCTTTTGTGCCCTGACTTTAGCTTACCTACCAGTTTTGTCAGGCTCTGTTCCTCAAGGCAAGGACTCATCCCTTCAATTTAACCCCTCGTTTCCTAATTTCTGAGCTATTAAGCCTCTTTCTCCAGACTGTTGTCTGAAAAAATATTCAAGTTCTTCTTTTTTTATGCAAAGCAATTTCATTCTCTCCCCCTTGCCCAGCCTAGGCTCTAGACCCATCTTGCCTCTCAGAAATGGTTACTGTTGCGAAACTTTCCTAAACAAAAACATCTATCCTGGATCTGCACCTTTAGCTAAACAGAAAGACACCATAAGCAAAGACATGAATTTTCCTTTCATTGGAAATTTGATAATGGTATCTGGAATTGAAGAAAATTCAAATTCTTAGGTATGCTCGTTTCCAATTAGAGCAAATACAGAGGTCATTACTTGTCATAAATACTTTCCAAATTTTCTACAATGAGCAAATGTTTCTTAATAAAATAAGATAAAGCAAATATTACTTTCAAAGAAAGCATTGCTTATTGATCAATGTCTTCACAGTACCTTAAGTTTTCATTTTGGAAAATATCCCATTTGTCAGTTCTGCTCCTTTCTGGCTCCTTGCCTTAAAGTCCCCCTCCAACCTCAACCCTACATTTTCCCCTTCCTCCTTTCCTGTTTGCATCCAACAGGAGTGAAAAGAAGTCTATGAACTTCAAAAGGAGAGGAGAAAAATATTGGCTCTGTGTTAGAGGGATAATCCCACAAATTTAAACTCTGCTTGTCACAGATGAAAACTATACGATGTCAAACTGGAGTCTGAATTTAGAATACTTTACTGTATCTTCAGAAAAGGGAGTAATATAGATGGTAGTTATTAGAGTTTAAATGCATAAGAATGCCAATATTTTAAGATATATGGGGATGGCTTTTTATGTTATTTCAAACTAGTTTAGTAAAGCACACAGTGTGCATACATTTTGAACTTTTTGAAATAGAATTTGTCAAGAATTAGCATATAAAACTCACTACCCAGACTAGAATCTTTAATAATATATCATGTTAAATTTAAAATTACATTTGCTAGAAATTTGCTGTTACTATTTGTAAGTAAAGAAAACCTCTAAAGTTAGTAATATGTACACTTCCATGAAATATAAGCTTACACAATTTATCATTTAGCCTTTCAGTTCCTAAACTGGATGACAGTGCCACTTTGTGGCAAAGATTGATTACTGAAGGTTTTGTTTAAATATTCTAAACATTCTCCTTAATGGTTTATACTAATTGGGTTTTTGAATGGCTGATGGATGCAGTTTCATTCTAAGTTTCCAAGATAAAACAAGTTGTACTAATAAGAAATTTTAAGCAATAATAAATATTTTTGGACATGTTCCCTTAAATTGTGTTCAGTTTCACAATGTTCAAACCCAATTTTCTTTAAAGAGAAAAAAAATCAAAAACCAACTACCAAAGTGGTCTTAAACTGATGTAAAATTTCAAGAGTCAAATGCAGAAGAAACTCCTTAACCAGTTCTAGATTGCAAAACTGCATTTCTAACTTTATTTTTAAAGGCAACAACTGGAAATTGAATATGTTCCTCTTCCTCTACTACAGCAAAAACCAACATTATCCGTCCCCACAATAAATTCTGTATATTGTTTGATTTTGTAAAGCAAACAGCAAAATAACTTTGTATTTTTCCTGGTATTTCAATATTAAAAATAACTGTGTTTTCCTTATTTTTTCTGGATTTTAAGCTGTGTGATCTATGTCAAGGTACTCAATATCTCTGAATCTTGGTTTCTTTACCTGCGAAATGAAGATAATAATATTACCTACCTCTTAGATTGGTGTGAAGATTAAGTGAGTACATACAAGTAGTGTTCCTTAGAATTGTGTCTGATACACAGGAAGCACCATTAAATTATAACTCTCATTTTTATTACAAAAATTGTGGATCAAGGTCACCAACATACCTACAACTAATTTTTATGCAGCTTAAATAGTTCTGTGATATGATTTGGTTTACCTGTCATGTTAGGAAGATGGACTCTCTAGGTACAATTTATACACAGCATGGACCTAATGGTAATGTTTTCTTGTTTTAATTCAAATCATCCATCTATAGAATGGGCATTGGATCCTATCCCCATTATGGCATTAACTGTACTTGCAAAAATTAGAAAATATTTTAAAGTTCCAGTTGGTAAAATGGGGGAAAATATGTCACATAGTTGCTTAGATAAGTGAAATAATGCATATGTAAAGAACTTAGCACAGTGCAAGATTTAGAACAGGCTCAACTGAGCTCCTCCAGTATCTATGAAAAAAACATAAATTAAAACAGTATTAAGATAAGTTTCATAAAATACACTTTTTTTATCGTAAACAAATGGGATACATGTTGTTTCTCTGTTTCTACATGGCGTAAAGGCATTACATAAAGTACAGTTTTAAGGAAATGAGTCAGCAGATAAAATGAAAGAAGGAGTACTGGGCCTGGGGAGAGGGAGGAGTGAGAGTACACTATAGCTGACCTCAGAGATAAGGGGGTGGAGAATGAGGAGAGAATAAGAGGCAGGACAGTGTATCTGGCAAAAATCCTGGACAGGGAATCAAACAGACTTTAATTTAAATTTATTCTGACAACTGTCATGAGTCCTTTTAAAGTTTGCCAAGTCTCTTGAGACAGTTTCCTCAGAATGGGGAATAATAGCATTGCTATAGGATTAAATTAGAATATGTAAGTGGCTCACATTGAGTCTAGGTCATAAAATAATTTAATAAATAGTAGTTGTAACTATGTAATTTTTAAAGGAATACTTTCTGCATTCAGGTCTTGAGTACCCCATTGGGACAACCTCTTTAAGCAATCTATTTTCTATTATATGTGAAAATTAGAACAGAAATAGAAAACTTTGGAGGCGGCTCAGCACAGCGCTTGGACTCGGAGCAACCACTGGGGCTCCGGGCGGCTGCCTGAGGAGGAGCTGTGTGGCGAGCTGTGTGGATGCAGAACGACCGCTTCTGAACACCGGGGGGTTGCCCGGAGGAAGAGGAGAAGCCCGGCGGGTCGCTTGGTCTAGGAGTAACTGCATCAGAACCACAGGCAGTTGCCAGAGGAGGAGCTGCGTGGTGAGCTGTTTGAACTCAGAGAGAGCGCTCCTGAACACTGGGAGGTTGCCTGGAGGAAGAGGAGGAGCGCGGCAGGACGCTTCGTCTAGGAGTGACTGCATCAGAGCCACAGATGGTTGCCAGAGGAGGAGGCGAGTGGTGAGTTGATTGGATTAAAAGCAACCACTCCTGAACACCGGTGGCCTGCCTGGAGGAGGAGCGTGGTGGGTCACTTGGTCTCGGAGCCACCTCTCCTGAACACCTGGGGGGCTACCCGAGGAGGAGGAGGAGGAACAGGGCGGGTCACTTGGACTTGGAGTGACTGCCTAGGGCTACAGGCGGTTGGCGGGAGGAGGAGACGTAAAGTGAGTTGCTTGGGCTCCTAGTGACTGTGTCGGAAACTGGGCAGCTGTCCGGAGGAGGAGGTGTGTGGCGGGTCTCTGGGTCTTGGAGCTATTGTACGGGGCTCCAGGTGGTGGCTCACGGGAGGGGCTGCATAGCCAGGCGATTGGTGCAGAGCAGGGTCCCAGGAGCTAGGTGGCTTCTTGCTGGAAGAGCCGCACAGAGACACACCTAGGGGCGGAGCGAAGATTCCAGGGCTGCGGGCAGATTCTCTGGGAGAGGCAGCCTAAGGAGACTCGCCTGCGAAGGGTGAGGCTCCCAGGCCCAGGACGTAGGTCTGGGCCCCTGGGATCCTTGCAGAGGAAGACAGCCCAGCCCAGGTGGTAGTTGTAGATTGAGGGGAACCTCTAGGAGGGGAACTGACCAGCAAGACGTCCCCACCGAGTGAGTCTTCCCGGCCGGGGAGGTTTTCCCACAGGAACGGTAAAACCAGAGACACAGGCACAAACAGGCCTTGCCTCAGCCTGCAGCCTAGTTCCCCATTGGATGACCATTGGTCAACAAGTGGAGGCACCTCTGCCCACTAGCAGGGAATATACGCCACCTGAGGGTCACCACCCCTAGAGAGGCAGCTTCTTCGTGGAGCTCTGCATTATCAACTTCCTCCAAGACTTCAGGCTACTGAAGGATAAGAGGGGATATACTAGCAATCTTCAGGGACATTATAAGTTGATAGAGGAAATCTGCAATATCTTAATGACCCACTGATTCCTGAACAATATGAGAAAACAAGGGAAGAAAATGCCCCAAACAAATCTAGATGTTACATCAATAAAATCCAACGACAGCATGGCAGAAGAAATGACAGAAAGGGAGTTCAGAATGTACATAATTAAAATGATTAGGGAAGCAAATGATGAGATGAAACAGCAAATGCAGGCATTGAACGATCGCACCAATCGACAGTTAACAGAACAAATTCAGGAAGCAAAAGATCATTTCAATAAAGAGTTAGAGATATTGAAAAAAAAACCAAACAGAAATCCTTGAAATGAAGGAAACAATAAACCAAATTAAGAACTCCATAGAAAGCATAACCAATAGGATAGAACAGCTGGAAGACAGAACTTCAGATATTGAAGACAAAATATTTAACCTCGAAAACAAAGTTGAACAAACAGAGAAGATGGTGAGAAATCATGAACAGAATCTCCAAGAACTATGGGATATCATGAAAAGACCAAATTTGAGAATTATTGGGATTGAGGAAGGCTTAGAGAAACAAACCAAAGGAATGAACAATCTATTCAATGAAATAATATCAGAAAATTTCCCAAATCTGAAGAATGAAATGGAAAACCAAGTACAAGAGGCTTATAGGACTCCAAATACACAAAATTACAACAGACCCACACCAAGGCACATTATAATGAAAATACCTAACATACAAAATAAAGACAGAATTTTAAAGGCTGTGAGAGAAAAGAACCAATTTACATTCAGGGGGAAGCCAATATGGATATCATCAGATTTTTCAATCCAGACCCTAAAAGCTAGAAGGGTCTGGAACAACATTTTTCAAGCTCTGAAAGAAAATGGATGCCAACCAAGAATCTTATACCCAGGAAAACTTACCTTCAAATTTGACGATGAAATAAAATCATTCCATGATAAACAAAAGCTAAAAGAATTTACAAAAAGAAAGCCAGCATTACACAACATTCTCAGCAAAATATTTCATGAGGAAGAAATAAAAAACAAAGAAACAAATCAGCAAAGGGAGGAATTATCCTACAGGAACTGTCAAATAAAGGAAAACCAAAATGTGTCAAAAATTTTAAATATGAACTAAATGACCGGGAATACAAATCATATCTCAATAATAACCCTGAATATTAATGGCCTGAATTCATCAATCAAAAGACATAGACTGGCAGATTGAATTAAAAAGAAAGATCCAACAATATGTTGCCTGCAAGAGACTCACCTCATAGAAAGAGATACCCATAGACTAAAGGTGAAAGGATGGGGAAAAACATACCATGCAAATGGACTCAGCAAAAAAGCTGGAGTATCCATCCTCATTTCAGATAATGTGGACTTCAAGTCAATGTTAGTCAGAAGGGATAAAGAAGGACATTTCATACTGCTTAAGGGAAGCATAAATCAGCAAGATATAACAATCATAAACATCTATGCCCCAAGCAGTGGCTCATCCATGTATGTTAAACAAATCCTTCTCAATTTTAGAAACCAAATAGACCATAACACAATAATACTAGGTGATTTTAACACGCCTCTTTCACCACTGGACAGATCTTCCAAACAAAAATTGAACAAAGAAACCATAGATCTCAATAACACAATCAATAATTTAGACTTAACAGACATTTATAGAATATACCATCCAAACAAGAGCGAATACACTTTCTTCTCAGCAGCACATGGATCCTTCTCTAAAATAGACCATATTTTATGCCACAAAGCTAATGTCAGCAAATACAAGAAGATAGAGACACTACCTTGTATTCTATCAGATCATAATGGATTGAAGTTACAAATTAATGAAAGAGTAAAAAACAGAAACTACTCCAACACCTGGAGATTAAACAATATGCTACTATTGATGAATGGATAACAGAAGATATTAGGAAGGAAATTAAAAAGTTCTTAGAGGTAAACGAGAACAAAGAAACATCATATCAAAATCTCTGGGACACTATGAAAGCAGTACTTAGAGGAAGATTTATTTCATGGAGCGCATTTAATAAAAGAAGTAAAACTCAAAAAATAAATGACCTAACTCTACAGCTCAAAGCCCTAAAAAAGAAAAACAGACCAACACCAAAAGTAGTAGAAGACAGGAAATAGTTAAACGGAGAGCTGAAATGAACGAAATTGAAACGAAAGAAACAATACAAAAAATTGACAAAATAGATAGTTGGTTCTTTGAAAAAATAAACAAAATTGATAAACCTTTAGCCACACTAACAAAGAGAAGATGAGAGAAAACACAAATCACTAAAATTCGGAATGAACAAGGAAATATCACAACAGACACGACTGAAATACAAAACATAATTAGAAGCTATTTTGAAAATCTATACTCCAACAAAATAGAAAATTTCGAAGACATCAACAGGTTTCTAGAGACATATGAATTGCCTAAACTGAACGAGGAGGACATACACAATTTAAATAGTCCAATTTCAAGTAATGAAATAGAAGAAGTCATCAAAAGCCTACCAACAAAGAAAACTCCAGGACCAGATGGGTTCTCAGCCAAGTTCTACAAAACCTTTAAAGAAGAGCTCATTCCAATACTTCTCAAAGTATTCCATTAAATAGAAGAGGAGGGAACTCTCCCAAACTCATTCTATGAAGCCAATATTACCCTGATTCCTAAACCAGACAGAGACACATCAAGGAAAGAAAATTTCAGACCAATATCCTTAATGAACATCGATGCAAAAATTCTAAACAAAATTTTAGCAAATTGCATCCAAAAACATATTAAAAAGATAGTGCACCATGATCAAGTGGGTTTCATCCCAGGGATGCAAGGTTGGTTCAACATCAGGAAATCAATAAATGTAATTCACCATATCAATAGACTTAAAGTCAAGAATCACATGATTATTTCGATAGATGCAGAAAAAGCATTTGATAAAATACAGCACCCCTTCTTGCTCAAAACACTAGAAAAAATAGGGATAGTGGGAACATTCCTTAACATTGTAAAGGCCATCTACACTAAACCCATGGCTAATATCATTCTAAATGGTGAAAAACTGAAAGCATTCCCTCTAAAAACTGGAACAAGGCAGGGATGCCCTCTTTCACCACTTCTATTCAATATCGTCCTTGAAACTCTAGCCAGAGCAATTAGACAGACCAAAGAAATTAAAGGGATACGAATAGGAAAAGAAGAACTCAAACTATCCCTATTTGCTGATGATATGATTGTATACTTAGAGGAACCAGGAAATTCCACCAGAAAACTTTTAGATCTCATAAGTGAATTCAGTAAAGTAGCGGGATATAAGATCAATGCACATAAATCTAAGGCCTTTTTATACATAAGCAATGATTCTTCAGAAAGAGAAATTAGGAAAACTACCCCATTCACAATAGCTTCGAAAAAAATAAAATATTTGGGAATCAATCTCACAAAAGAGGTGAAAGACCTCAACAATGAGAACTACAGAACACTAAAGAAAGAAATTCAAGAAAACCTTAGAAGATGGAAAGATCTCCAATGTTCTTGGATAGGAAGAATTAATATTGTCAAAATGGCCATACTACCAAAAGTGCTATACAGATTCAATGCAATTCCAATTAAAATCCCAATGATGTACCTTACAGAAATAGAGCAAGAAATTATGAAATTCATGTGGAAGAATAAAAAACCCAGAATAGCTAAAGTAATCCTTGGCAGAAAGAGTGAAGCAGGGGGTATCGCAATACCAGATCTTCAACTCTACTACAAAGCAATAGTAACAAAAACGGCATGGTATTGGTACCAAAATAGAAAGGTGGATCAATGGTACAGAATAGAGACACGGACAAAAACCCAAATAAATACAATTTTCTCATACTAGACAAAGGGGCCAAAAATATGCAATGGAGAAAAGATAGCCTCTTCAACAAATGGTGCTGGGAGAATTGGAAATCCATATGCAACAGAATGAAACTAAACCCATATCTCTCACCATGCACAAAACTAAACTCAAAATGGATTAAGGATCTCGGAATCAGACCAGAGACCTTGCATCTTATAGAAGAAAAAGTAGGTCCAGAGCTTCAACATGTCGGCTTAGGACCAGACTTCCTCAACAGGACTCCCATAGCACAAGAAATAAAAGCAAGAATTAATAACTGGGATAGATTCAAACTAAAAAGCTTTCTCTCAGCAAAGGAAACTATCAGCAATGCGAAGAAAGAGCCTACAGAGTGGGAGAAAATCTTTGCCAATCATACTTCAGATAGAGCACTAATCTCCAGAATCTATAAAGAACTCAAAAAACTCTACACCAAGAATGCAAATAATCCAATCGACAAATGGGCTAAGGAAATGAATAGACGCTTCACAGAAGAAGATCTACAAGCAATCAACAAACATATGGAAAAATGTTCAACATCTCTAGTAATAAGAGAAATGCAAATCAAAACCACCCTAAGATTCCATCTCACCCCAATTAGAATGGCGATTATCAAGAATACAAGCAACAACAGGTGTTGGCGAGGATGTGGGGAGAAAGGTACACTCATACATTGCTGGTGGGGCTGCAAATTAGTGCAGCCACTCTGGAAAGCAGTATGGAGACTCCTTAGAAAACTTGGAATGGAACCACCATTACAACAGGTGTTGGCGAGGATGTGGGGAGAAAGGTACACTCATACATTGCTGGTGGGGCTGCAAATTAGTGCAGCCACTCTGGAAAGCAGTATGGAGACTCCTTAGAAAACTTGGAATGGAACCACCATTTGACCCAGCTATCCCACTCCTTGGCCTATACCCAAAGGACTTAAAATCAGCATATTACAGAGAAACAGCCACATCAATGTTCATAGCTGCTCAGTTCACAATTGCCAGATTGTGGAACCAATCTAGATGTCCTTCAATCGATGAATGGATAAAGAAAATGTGGTATATATATACAATGGAATATTACTCAGCCATAAAGAATGATAAAATTATGGCATTTGCAGGCAAATGGATGAGACTGGAGAATATCATGCTAAGTGAGATAAGCCAATCTCAAAAAACCAAAGGAAGAATGATATCGCTAATAAGTGGATGATGACACATAATGGGGGGTGGGAGGGGTTAGTGTTGGGGTTGAAGTTGGGTTTAGGGAGGGGGGCAGGAATGGAGGAAGGAAGGACTGTATAGAGGGAGGGGAGGGGTGGGAGGGGTGGGGCGGAAGGGAAAAAATGGCAGAATGAATCAAACAACATTACCCTATGTAAATTTATGATTATACAAATGGTATGCCTTTACGCCATGTACAGACAGAGAAACAACATGTATCCCATTTGTTTACAATAAAAAAAAAAGAAATAGAAAATTTTATAAGGATTTGGAGACATAGGGAAAGGGAAGTGGGTGGGGGCAAGTATCTTTAATTGGTTGTTCAGAGTAGCAGACTTCTTGGAGGGATAGCCAGGAACATACTCTGAGACACCTTGCCCCTGGTATCACCCTCTCAAAATTTTAGAGAAGAAAAAGTAGTAGTCAAGGGGGCTCTTCCTCTTGCCCTACCCCGCCCCTACCATAAGTGGGTGGGGCCACTGTAGGCATTGTGATGGCATCATTATGACATCGTTTTGATAAGGTGACTGTATAAGGTGGGTAAAGTGATAATTCCCTAGGGTCATTTTCTTCTTCCCCTTCCAGCTGGCTGGCAGGGAAAAGCCAAATGCCAAGCTGAAACCCAGCTAAGCTTGTAGCTGTGATCACTGGTGAATACATCTCCAATAAATCTGAGGCAACAATAATCTTCCTTAGGTAACCACCTCTTTATCCAATTCCCAAGAGGCTAATCTTGAAGCATAATTCAAGAGGAGAAAAACTAGAAGAAGCTCACAGCCTCTCATCATAGCATTGCACTTAAAAGATCCTGTTCCATCAGGACAGTTATTGGCCAGCCAGTCATCTGCCAACCAGTCAAACATCAACCAGCCCTTGGCCAACCCATCTTCAGCCAACCAGGCAACAATCAACTGTGCATGAATCAATCAGGTATGAAACAATCAAGCTTATCAAACATGAACCAAACAGGAACAAGTAAGTCAGGCACAGGTTTACTTGATATGAACCAAATAGTCATGAACCAACCAAAAATAAGCACACATGATGCGATCCATCTGGACAGGAAATATTCAAGGGTCAGTCAACCAGGCATGAAGCAATCAGGCACCAGTCAATCAGGCATGTATCAATCAGGCCTAAGCCAATCAGGCATGGATCTACTAGACACAAACCAACCAGGCATTTTGCAACAAAGCATGAGTCAACCAGGTATGAGAGAACCAGGCCCAAGCCAAAGAAACTTGAATCTACAGGACATAAGCCAATCAGGCATGAAACAACCAGACATTTTGAAACCAAGCATGAGCCAAATAGGTATGAGAGAACCAGGCCCAAGCCAAAGATACTTGAATCTACAGGACATAAGCCAATCAGGTATGAAACAACCAGACATTTTGAAACCAAGCATGAGCCAAATAGGTATGAGAGAACCAGGCCCAAGCCAAAGATACTTGAATCTACAGGACATAAGCCAATCAGGCATGAAACAACCAGGCATTATGAAACCAAGCATGAGCCAAACAGGTATGAGAGAACCAGGCTCAAGCCATTCAGGTATGTATCTACAGGACATAAACCAATCAAGCATGAATCAACCAGGCATTTTGAAACCAGGCATTTTGAAACCAAGCATGAGCCAACTAGGTATGAGAGAACCAGGCCCAAACTATTCAGGTATGAATCTACTGGACATAAACCAATCAGGCATGAAACAATCAGGCATTTTGAAACAAGGCATTTTGAAACCGAGCATGAGCCAACAAGGTATGAGAGAACCAGGCCCAAGCTATTCAGGTATGAATCTACTGGACATAAACCAATCAGGCATGAAACAACCAGGCGTTTTTAAACCAGGCATTTTGAAACCGAGCATGAGCCAACCAGGTATGAGAGAACCAAGCCCAAAGCAACCAGGCATGTTGCAACGCAGCATTAGTCAACCAGGTATGAGAGAACTAGGCCCAAGCCAACCAGGAATGGATTTACTGGACACAATCCAAGCAGGCATGAAACAATCAGGCATGTGGCAACCAGGTATGTGGCAACGAGGCCCAAGCCATTCTGGCTTGAATTTACAGGACACACACCAATCAGGCATGTGGCAACCAGGCATGAGGCAAGCAGACACCAGGCAACTATTCCTGGGTCAACGAAGCACGTGGCAACCAGGTATAAGCCAACAGTTTCCAAACCAAACAGGCACATGGAAACCATACACAAGCCAATTCAGAATAAACCAAGCAGATATGAGTCAACCAGGCATGGGCCAACCAGACATGAGTTTTCCAGGAACAAGCCAACCAGGCAGGAGCCGACGAAGTTCCAGTCAAATAGGGCCAATCCACTTAGTCAGGAGTTCATCAGGAAGGAGCCAGTCAGGTATGAGCAAATTTGAAAGGAGTAAATCACCCCCAAGGAAACCAATCATGACTTCTTTCCGAATAAGACCTGCAGAGGCTCGAGACTGCCCAGAAATTCTGCAGCTGATTAAAGTAAGCCTGTCTCTCCTAATTCCTTGTAACTTCATTGCATTAGTGTAGGGCTGCAAGAGAGCAAGAAAAGCATAATCTGGGTTTGAATTCTGGCTCAGCTAATTATGACACATGTACACAACCTTCTGGAAGTCACTAAACCTCTCTAATCTTCATTTTTCCACATATAAAGTCAATATTATATAATAATTTCCATCAAAAAAGATTGCTGTAATGATTCAATAACAATATAATTACATGTATATTACTTGTCATATAGTAAAGTATTCAAAGAATCATGGATAATTTACAGACCAAACATGATGTCTCTCCTGGGGAAATTTTAACATTAAAAGAGGATCTCAGAAAAGAGAAATGCTTAATCAAACAAATCAATGATAGGATTTCAGATATTAATTACTAATATTTTGGAGTAGGTAGTTTTGTTTCTTCTAAGATTATACCTGATTGTAAAATCTGATGATTGACTTCCTAAAAACAATATTCTCACTCAAAAGATTTTCCATACAATTTGAGACAGTTGATACCAAAAGTTCATTCACACACAACCCCCAGAATCAAGGAGCTGAGTTGAAAATTTCTTGTGTAAACATTTATTTTAATGGCTTTTCTTGAAATCATTCTGATATAGTAAAGGGAGAAATCTAATAGCCATAGTTCTGTGCTGAAGTTCTGCACCACTTAAGGCAATCATTTATGTGATGCACAAGCAAAACAATTCCATATAAAGATATATAAAAAAGCAGTAGCCCAGACCCTTTATGGAGTAAATATAGGGCTAAAATAAGGAACCAATTATACATATGGAAACAATATGAAGGTTTTTGTAATGAAAGTGATTCCATTTTCTCATTATATATAATAAC
Source organism: Sciurus carolinensis (assembly GCF_902686445.1). Classification (NCBI taxonomy): domain Eukaryota; kingdom Metazoa; phylum Chordata; class Mammalia; order Rodentia; family Sciuridae; genus Sciurus; species Sciurus carolinensis. The sequence goes on along the minus strand of NC_062232.1, from coordinate 65,791,423 downwards.
TAAATCTTATCTAAATCAGGTCACATTTATATTCCCTCTGATTAGAGAGCAATGTTTAAATTTTTTTTCACTTATTAGTTCATACAATTGTACAATTTAATGGGTTGTGGTATTTCCACCCGTGCATGTTTTGCTTTGTTTGTATTCACCCTTTCTATTATAAACTACCCTCTCTTGTGCTCCCTTTTCTCTCCTCATCCCCTGTTACCTTTCCTTTCCCTACTACCTAACTACTTTCAGGTCTTTTTTTTCTTGGTTTCCACACAGGAGAAAATGAGAAGAAATGTGATAATTGTCTTTTTGTGTCTGGCCTATTTTGCTTAACATAAGGACCCCCTAATTCCATCAATTTTTCTACAAATACGTTTCCATTCTTCTTTATAGCTGACTCTTGTGTGGCTACCATATTTTCTAATGACCAAAATAAAATATCCAGTTTTCTAGTGAAATCCATCTGTCAAAGTGATATTAGGCCCATGCATAGGTTAGTAAGAACTTGGATATATATCTTTCCAAGGTTTCCACTATACTCCATCCTCATAAGTTCCCACATCATTTCTCTTAAGTGGCATTAATCTTCATGGAATCAAAATACTATGGCCAACAGGTTAGTTATTCCACATAAGATCTACATTTTTCCAGATAGTAGAAAATAATTTTAGAGCTTTTGTGGTTCCAGTATCTGACAACTGTTTGGTCATTAATAAATTTATTGTTGCATGACAGTGAATCTCTCCACTAGGACAGAATTCATTTCTTATTTTCCCAACAATGCCCATTAACATCACTGGATGAAAACACACCACTGGACTCCACACTTAAATGAAACTGTATCTCTGAAGTTCCTTATTATATTTATATTTTAATTTGCCTCATGTTCTTGAAATACACCATAAGTTTCTTGGAAGTAATTAAATGTGTAGTCAATGTAGAAAAATAATAGAAAAGTTAAACACTTTCTATGCATCACAGAAATATGGATAGTGATTAGTTTTGAGCTTTATGTTCTTTACATATATCCATTTCCCCTAAATCCTGCTCATTGTTAAATTTTCAAAATACTCTTGTCTTGCAAAGAAGTTTAGAGTTTTCCATCACAGTAATTTCTTTGCTGAATATATTAGAGGTTTTATTTAATGTCCTGCCACAAAAAGTCCTCAAAATATCTCCTATATGCAACCATTTTAAATTTAACCACATCACAACATTATCTATGGATCTAGTCATGTTATAGACAGATATAACTTCTTGCTTACCAGATTTTCCATCTAAAGTAGTGGTTCTCAAAGTGTGGTTTTGGTCCATTGGTGATACATAGATGACTACTGAGTAGTAGTAAGATTTAATTTTGTTCATAATGTAAACATTGAAGATCATGTACTAAGTCCTTTAAAGGATGCAGGGATTACTGAATTACTATCTCTTACCTAAAGGAATTTAAAGGGTAACAGGGAAGGTATGGACATAAATAATTCTTGTACTCTCTGCCAAGTTCATTCTTCAGATAGATAGAAGCTAAACTGTTCAAAACCCAATTTGGCTTCTGGTTGTATTGAGAATAAAATTAAAACTTCTTACCAAGGCTCTACATAACCTAGACCATTGTTTCAATCAGCTTTTTCACTGTTGTGAGCAAAAGCCCTGACAAGGACAATTGTAGAGGAGGAAAATGTTTATTTGAAACTCATGGCTTCACAGGTCTAAGTGCACACATGGCCAACTTCATTGCTTTGAATTAAAGGTGAGGAAGAACTATGTGGCTGAAGGGCATGGCCAAGAAAAGCATCGCAGGACGTTGCACCAAGAAGCACAGAGAGAGAATGGTCTCCAGAGACAAAATACATACCCTAAAGACATGCCCCCAGAGACCCACCTCCTCCAGCCATGCCCTACCCGCCTATAGTTACACCCTAATTAATCCACTCAAGTGGACTAATGCTCTGATTAGGTTTAAGGCTATCACAACTCAATCATTTCACCTCTTAACTTTCTTGCATTGTTTCACATATCAGCTTTTGGAGGACACCTAATATGTAAGCCATAATACCTTTGCTATGCTACTTAAGTATATAAGTATGTATACATCATATTTACATATTTTTCGTTTTACTTTTCCCCCATCCCGCAGTGCTGGGGATTCGAACCCCAGTCCTTCTGCATGTGAGGCAAAAACCCTACCAGATGGGCTACATCGTCAGCTCTTATTCACATATTTTAAAGTCCTTTTCCATCATAAATTTCATACAATTCAGTCAATATCCTCAAGTTACACATGAAAAGAAATGCAAAAATGAAGAGTAATGAGGTCAGATGATCCCTACCATATATTATAAAGCTGTAAGTAATTAGAATGTTATGATCATTGGTGCAGAGGTAGATCAGTAGGATCTAATGGAGAAGTCCTCTTTATTATATGTGATAATATGGTATATGATAAAAGGGACATTTCAAGTCAGTGAATAAAAGATGGTTATTCAATGAATGGCATTAAGGACAACTGGGGGAAAAAGATAAAGGTGAAATTCTACCTCATTTCTTCAACCTAAAAATGTCTATATGGTAGATTTTAGTTTCTTGAGCTGTACTACTCCTTTCTATTTATCCAAAAGGAAGTCAGCATACTCCATAGAAACATGCAAAACCATGTTTATCATAGCATAAATGCACAAAAGTCAAGTTATGGAAACAGACTACGGAGTCTACCAATGGAAAAATGAATAAAGAAAATGTGATATATATATAGAAATATATATATATATATCTATATATATATCACAGAGTTTTTTCAGCCATAAACAACAAAATTATATCATTTGTAGGAAAATGGATAGAACTGGAGAGTATCATGTTAAGCAAAACAAGCCAGACACAGAAAGACAAGTATTGCATGTTTTCTCTCATAAGTGGAACCTAATGGGAAAAACAAAAGAAAATAAAGGGACATCACGAAAGTAGAAGTGAGACCTTTAGCATAGAGGCAGAGGGTCTGGGGGAGGGAAGAGGGAAGGGGAGTTACTAGGGAGTGAAATTTACCAAATAATGTTATATACATGTATCAATATACCCGAATGAAACCTATCATTCTATATAATTAATATGTACCAATAAAAAAGAAAATAAGAATATCTACTTTTATAATTTTCCAAGCATGAGATACAAATCATGAAGGAATTGAGTATGTAAATGAGATAATAGTAAATATCCCCATTAAAATATCTAAAGTTTCTGGGCATGGTGGCACATGCCTATAATCCCAGCAACTCAGGAGGCTGAGGCAGGAGGATTGTAAGTTCGAGGCCAGCCTCAGCAAATTAGTGAGGCCCTAAGGAAATTAGTGAGACCCTGTCTCAAGACAAAAAAATAAATAAATAAAAAGGACTGGGGATGTGGTTCAGTGATTAAGCACCCCTGGGTACCAACAACAAAAAAGTCTAAAGTTAATCTGGCAAAAACCCCTCACAGACAAACACCTGACCAACTTTTCTGTAAAGTCTACAAGCCTCATACAACATGAATTTTGTGACCTTCATATCACAAATTTGTGACCTTCATTCATGAGGAATTGACTCTATCTACCTACCTACCAATGTATAATCTATATTTATCAATCTATCATCTATCTAATCTATCTATATTTTTATTCTTTTGTTGCATCGATTCTTTAGATTTTTAGTTTCTAGATTACTGGGTTTAAGTTTGACTCACTTTTAGCACTTCCCAGGACATCATGTCCATAAATGTTCAATACAAACTCCATGATGATTATCATGTTAAGAATTCATCACTAAATCATAAACTGAAAGTTTTCTCTACTTTGACAGGAATTGGCTGCCTGTGAAAATATGTTACATGCAGTGAAGTTAACAGCAATGGGTAAGATGTTTTGTGGTATTTTGGGGGCAAGAAAAGTAAACATGAATGTATGCACACAGGACTAGTACTTAGATATATGGAAGCTGATGTGATTGGTACATAAACATGATGCCATTAGTAAACTATACATGCACATGACATAAATTTGCTAGTTTCACCAGTGCTCCACTGTTTTATACTTTCCTGTTTTTAGCATGAGACTGATATTTAACAGCACTTACACCTTTACAGGTCCAATAGATTTCAACTGGTTTTCAAAACATAGAACAAGAAAAATTATTGGTCAAAAAAAAGAATGTAATTTAAAACTCACTATGTTGGAAGAAGCTTGACGTGATTCAATGGACAAAAGCAAATGATTTAAAATATTTGCAAAGTATTTACTACCCTTGATAGCCAGCAATAATGGGATAATTAGTGATTTATGATGAATTAGAACTTTAAGGTAATAAACATAAAGATTAAAAGATGATTAAGGCATTTAAAATTACAAATGGAAGAGACTAAAGAGTTATTTACTAAACCATAAAAGAGTATGATGAAGGATAACTCCCTGAAGGTTAATAACTGAGAATGCATATAATCAATTGAGAACATTATACCAAGAAGATAATGGGTTTCAGTCTAATAATGTGTGACAGATTCAGAAGGACATTAGAATGGCTTGTGGGATTTTTGGTGCCATGCCTTAACTAACCAACCTTGGGTGCTTTGGTCAAAAATAGAACCCTGAGTTGCACAGATCGTGGATGTCATCTCATGTGATGATTCTTACGTTTTTACACTTGATAATAAACATCATTAGAATGTTAACTAAAGAGTAATTTTGTTGGTTTAAAGGAAAAATTAAGAAACACAAAGTTGAAAGTAAAGGGCACTCATGAAAGTAGTACTCAAACTAAAAAAGTATTACTATGTTGAGACATAACATTTCTTTGTGGCTAGGGAAAATACTGCTTGCTCAGGGTAATGTATAACAGCTATTCCTTTTTGGGTGGGATACCAGGAATTGAATCCAGGGATGCTTAACAACTGTGCCACATCCTCAGTCCCCATATTTTTTTGAGACAGTGTCTCAGTAATTGAACCTCTGCTGAATTGCTGACGCTGGCTTTGAATTTGTGATCCTCCTGCCTCAGCCTTCCCAGACACTGGGATCACAGGTGTGTGCCACCACACCTGGCTATAAAAGTTAGTCTTAAAAAAACAACAACAAAATATTTTATATACTCCATATTCCAGTCTTAGGATTCAGTATTCCTTTGAATGGTAATAATTTCATAATATCCTCAGTCCTTTTTTTTATTGTACAAAGTCCTTGTGTATTTGTATAGTTGCAGGTAAAATACTTGATATTTTCTCTTACCTATTACTGTAAAGTTTTATGAACTGTAGTAAAATATACACAAATTCCCTTTTTAACCATTCCTAGGTGTGCAATTCCTGATATTAAATATATTCACAATGTGGCATGACCATTATGGTGATTCATCTCCAGAACTTTGTCAGAATGAAAATCTGTAATAATAAAACCGACTCTCTATTGCTGTTCTCCTTCCCCTCTAGCCCCTGACTTCTGCTCTTTGAGGTACCCCCTCCTACAATTGGAAATATACAATATCTGTGTTTATGTGTCAGGATTATTTCACTTAGCATAATGTTTTCAGTTTTCATCATGGTGTAGCCTTTATAAGTATTTCATTCCTTTTTAAGACTGAATAATATTCCATTGTCTGTATAAACCATATTTTGTCATCATTTGGGTTGTTTCTCCCTTTTGACTATTGTGAATAATGTTGCTCTGAAATATTGATGTACAATGTTTCAATCAATTGACTATACATGTGTTTATTTTTGGGCTTTATAGTCTGTTCTATTTGTCTCTCTGTCCTTTTGCAAGCACCTGAGTTCCTGCTTTCAATTCATTTGGGCATACATATAGCTAGAAGTGACATTGCTGGATCATATGAAAATTCTGTTTATTTTTTTGAGGATCCATCAAAATGTTTTCCACAGCAGCTGCACCATTTTACATTCCCATCAGCAACACATAGGGTCCCAAATTCTACACATACTCACCAAAACTTAATTTCTTTTTTTCTGATTTTGTTTTTGTATAATGATCATTCTAATGGGTACAAAGTTCTATCTCACTGTGCTTTTGGTTTGTGTTGCCCTAATTTATGATGTTGAGCTTCTTGTCATGTGTTCATTGTTCCTTTGTATATTTTCTTTGAGAAATATCTACTTATGTCTTTTACCCATTTTTGAATTGAGTTGTAGGTATTCTTAATATATTCTTCATATTCATTCTTTATAAGATTTCCGAATGTTTCCACCAATTCTGTGGCTTTACCTCCTTTGATATTATCCTATCATACAAAAAATTCTTTTTGGTTTCATTTGATGATTTTTTTTTTCATTGCCTTGTGCTTTTGGCATCATAGCTAAGAAATTGTTGCTAGATTCAATTATATGAGGATCTTTCATGCTTCCAAACTATAAGTTTTATAGTTTTAGCACTTACATAGAGGTCTTTGATACATTTTAAATGAAATTCTGTACATAGCATGAAGTAAGTATACCAATTTGCTATTTTGCATATAAATACACAGTTTCCCCAGAAAAATTTGTTGAAGACAGTCCTTCCCTTAATGAATGATCTTGGCATCCTTCCCGAAAATCAAATGTTCAGATGTGTGTTTATTTGGGGGCTCTCTAGTCTGTTACATTTATCTATCTGTCCTTTTGCAAGTACTATAATGTTTTAATTACTATAACCTTTTAGAAATTTTTGAAGTCAGAAAATGTGAATCCTCCAATGTTCTTTATTTTTAAAGTTGTTTTGGCTATTTGTGGCCTTTGGAATTCCATATGAATTCAAGGATCAGATTTTCAATTTTTTTTAATGGTTATATAGTTTTTATTAAATGTAGCAGTCAGGATTTATATTTTTTTATTAAAATGTTCTTTAATTTACAGACTGCATTTTGATTCATTGTACACAAATAGGGTACAACTTTTCATTCTATGGCTGTACACAATGTAGATTCACACCATTCATGTCATCATACATATACATAGGGTAATACTGTGTTTCATTTTACTGTCTTTCTGGATCTTGGAATTTTGAGAGACTGTGTTGAATACGTAAATCACTTTGGGTAATATTAACCTAAAAATGTTAAGTATTCTATCCATAAACATGGGCTTTCTTCAATTTATTTAGGTCTTCTTTACTTTCTTTCACAAAAATTTCTAGTTTTCAGTATAAAGTAGTGTCCCCCTTATCCAAAGATACGTTCCAAGACCCTCAGTTGGTGCCTGATAGTACAAAATCCTAGATATATTATTTTTCCCCTATACACATGTATAATGAAGTTTAATTTATAAATTAGGCATAGTAAAAGATTAACAATAATAATGAGGTGACATAATCATTACAATATAATAATACATTTTCAGCATCATTTCTCTTGTGCTTTGCGGCTATTAATTAAAGCAAGGGTTTTGTGAACATAAGAACTGAAGTACCACAAAAACTGATCTTAGTACCAAGACATCTTCTAAGTGACCAGTGGGCAGGTAGCGTATACAGCAAGGGTATACCCCCACTTCAATATAGGAATTTCCTCCTTTTCTAAGGTTTAATATTTGTAACCTCTTTCTATTCTTTTAAAATCTAGCTGTCAATTTTGTTGATATTTTCAAATGACCAATTTTTGATTCCATCAATTTCCTCCATTGTTTCTATCCATCTTATTTCTGTCAATTCTTTTTACCTATCTTCTGCAAGCTTTGGGTCATTTGCTCTTCTTTTCCTAATGCCTTGAGGCATAAAATTAGATTATTGTTTGAGATCTTATTTCTTTTTATAATGTCATATAGATGTTTCCCTGTGCATTGCTTTCACTGCATTCTCTGATATGTTGCTTTCATTTTCATTCATCTCTAAGTGTCCTCGTGTTTCCTTTGTGATTTGTTTACAAGAATGTTGTTTAATTTTCACATATTTGTTGATTTCAATTTTTTTTGTTTTTTTCCCTAGATTCAGTACACTGTAATTGGAAAAGATACTGTGTATGATTTCAAATTTTTTAAATGTATAAAGACTTGGTTTATGTGCTAACATATGTCATCTCCTGGATAAGTTACATCTACCTTGAAAAAAATGTTAATGATGTTGTTTACAGGTAGTGTTCTACATGTCTGCTAGTTCCAATAGGTTTATGGTGTTGTGCACATCATCTACTGCCATATTTATCTTGTTTAATTGTTTTATACATTATTGAAAACGGGGTATTGAAGTCCCCTCCTTTTATATTACTGTATATTTCTTCTTTCAGTTCTATCAATGTTTCCTTCATATATTTTGAAGCTGTAATAGCTGCTGCATGTTTATAATAGCTATATTTTCTTGTTGAATTTACCCTTCTATCATTACATAATGTCCTTGCATCTTACAGTAGTTTTTGTTGTTGTTGTTGTTTTGGTACTGGGGATTGAACCTGGGGATGCTTAACCACTGAGATACTTCCCCAGCCCTTTTTATTTATTTATTTATTTTTTCCCTCCCCCCCACCCCTCACCCCTCTTTTCCTCTATACAGTCCTTCCTTCCTCCATTCTTGCCCCCCTCCCTAACCCTAACCCTAACACTAACCCTTTCCACTCCCCATTATGTGTCATCATCCGCTTATCAGCGAGATCATTTGTCCTTTGTTTTTTTGAGATTGGCTTATCTCACTTAGCATGATATTCTCCAATTTCATCCATTTGCCTGCAAATGCCATAATTTTATCATTCTTCATTGCAGAGTAATATTCCATTGTATATATATACCACAGTTTCTTTATCCATTCATCAATTGAAGGACATCTAGGTTGGTTCCACAATCTGGCTATTGTGAATTGAGCAGCACTGAACATTGATGTGGCTATATCTCTGTAGTATGTTGACTTTAAGTCCTTTGGGTATAGGCCAAGGAGTGGGATAGCTGGGTCAAATGGTGGTTACATTCCAAGCTTTCTGAGGAATCTCCATACTGCTTTCCAGAGTGGCTACACTAATTTGCAACCCCACCAGCAATGTATGAGTGTACCTTTTTCTCCACATCCTCGCCAACACCTATTGTTGCTTGTGTTCTTGATAATCGCCATTCTAATTGGGGTGAGATGGAATCTTAGGGTAGTTTTGATTTGCATTTCTCTTATTACTAGAGATGTTGAACATTTTTTCTTAGCTCTGTTGATTTCTTGTAGATCTTCTTCTGTGAAGTGTCTGTTCATTTCCTTAGCCCATTTGTTGACTGGATTATTTGTATTTTTGGTGTAGAGTTCTTTGAGTTCTTTATATATTCTGGAAATTAGTGCTCTATCTGTAGTATGAGTGGCAAAGATTTTCTCCCACTCTGTAGGCTCTCTCTTCACATTACTGATAGTTTTCTTTGCTGAGAGAAAGCTTTTTAGTTTGAATCTATCCCAGTTGTTGATTCTTACTTTTATTTCTTATGCTATGGAGTCCTGTTAAGGAAGTCTGATCCTAAGCTGACATTTTGAAGATTTGGCCCTACTTTTTCTTCTATAAGATGAAGGGTCTCTGGTCTGATTCGGAGGTCCTTGATCCATTTTGAGTTGAGTTTTATGCAGGGTGAGAGATAGGGGTTTAATTTCATTCTGTTGCATATGGATTTCCAGTTTTCCCAGCACCATTTGTTGAAGAGGCTATCTTTTCTCCATTGCATATTTATATTTTGAGACAGGGTCTCACTAAGTCACTGAGACTGGCTTTGAACTTGCGATCTTCCTGCCTTAGCCCTCTAACTCGCTGAGATTACAGGTGTCTGACACCATGCCTGGTCTCTTAAAGTAGTTTTTGACATAAACTTTATTTTGCCTGATGTTAAATATAGCCACCCCAGCTCTTTTGGTTATTTGCACAAAATTCTCTTTTTTTTCTTTTATTCCATTTTCAAATGATTTGTTTTTTTCCTGCTTTAATATTTAATTTCTGGTGAGTGTATTTAAAAATCTGGAAAGCCTAGAAATGAAAATACCTTTATAATTCCATATGCTGCACAATTGACACAACTGTAGTAGACAGAATGGGAAAGTACCTGGGGAATGAAATGTCTACTAATATTTCAAAGTTAACACAACTTACAATGCTTTATTCACCCCACATGTCCACTAATGTAACCTCCTATCTCATTCTGTTCATGATTTGAGACTCGTATTTTCAAACTATTTGTATCTTTGAATCTAATATGTTACTTGTAGATAACATTGGATCATGTCTTTTAAAAATTTCAACCATTTTGCTAATCTGTGTTTTGACTGGAGTGTTTGATCCTTTAACATTTTAATTACTGATGGCATGGGGTATAGCTCAGTGGTAGAGTGCTTGCTTAGCATGAGTGAGGCCCAGGCTTGAAACCCAGCACTGCAAAAATTAAGGAAAAAAATGACTGATAAGATTGACCTGCGTCTTATGCCAAAAGTTATGTATCTTTTTAATTTCTCATTTCCCTTTGTATTTAATTGATTTTTTAGTGAAGCACTTTCTCAGGATTTGCTTGTTTCTTGATTGCTATAGGGTGTCCCTGTAAGGGATTGGCCCGAGTTGAAAACTTATTATGATCTTAGGTTTTGTTGGAGCACATATTTCCCTAGTCATTCGTGGTGGTTTTGTAAAATACCTTTTGTGTTTTGCTTTCACTGTCCAACAGTGTAACTTTTTAAAATTTCCTGTAAACCACTTCAGATCATGGGGGCTGGAATAATGGCAACCAACCTTAAGTCCTCACCTAAGTGGTCATAGTGGCAGTCCACCTTTAGGATATAAAACATCATTATTTTTAAAATGAAAACAATTGAGAATATTTATTGCTAATATAAAACACAAACTTTCAAGCAGAAATTAGAATTTGGAACTTTAGTTTACCACTAACACCTGACAGATTCCCACTACCTAAAGACTTGTCTGATGAAACCTCAACACTTGCAAGACAAGATACTTATTCCCCACCTATCCTCTGGCAATCTGCTCCAGAAATGCATGTTGCCCTCCCCACAGCTGTCTGCAACTGGATGGGACAGTAATGAAGGTCAAGAAGCTGGCATGACACTGATGGCTGAATTCCTCCTAAATTAACTGAGGTTTACCACTCAGCCTGTCTCCTAGAAGTTGAAAGTGTTCAAATAATCTAAAGAGCTCCAAAATATTTAGTTCAGACAGCTACTACTAGTACAATTTTCATCCATATAAAGAGTCAAATTCCTGGAGCTTTCTACTCACCCTCTCAGATGCAAAATTCCTTTGTATGTTAAATTGATATTTCAGATTTATTGAGGGATGGCTTTGGGGAAAATCCCCTTTTCTACTGCCTGATTGCTGAAGTAACCAATCAACAAACACCATCAGGTAAAGTAAACCTTCCTTTTCCAATTTAATCTGAAGCATATTTTCTATATCCTGAAAACAAAGTACCATTACATAGCACAAACTCCTATACTAATTAGGAATATTCATGTATAAGCCTAGTTTATTTTTTTTTACAAAGAAAATGTATGCTTTGTACATGTGTTTGTTCATTTAAAACTTTGGAAGAACATATGCAAACTATAAAAAAGAGTACTTGTCTTTTAAAGGTTGTATTATAGAGGAATTAAACTTTCTGTATTATACATTTATGTATTGTTTGAATTTTGTCCCATGAGCATCTATTACTTTAATAGTTAAAGCAAACAACAAAATATTCTATTTTGGGGAAAAGATATTTCTAAATTCATTAACCTGTTAATGATCCCTCTTCTCTCTTCCTAGGCAAAATGCCCATTGGATTTGCCATGTACTACTTCACGTATGACCCCTGGATTGGCAAGTTACTTTACCTAGAGGATTTTTATGTCATTGAAGAATACCGAGGTAAAATTAGGATTATATTACTTAAAAATAATTAGAAAACTAAAAAAAGCATATATTAATTTGTGGAACAGAGACAGAATTTAGTATAAATATACTTTTTTTTATGTAACTCATTTCTATTTCATGAGCCTGATCACTATGCTAGTGCAGTGAAGACTCAATCACAAATAAGAAAACCATTTTATTAGTGTGCATTAATGTTTGAATAAGCCATGTTATCATAGCTATGCTTTTATTTTTAAAAACAATAAATTTTAGATTGGTTTTTAGTATTCATAGATTAGAAAAACGGCCTGTTATAAAACAATGGTGACAGAGACTTGTTTCTTCTTCACTGATCTTTAAAATAATCCTAAACTCTCTTACATTAACTTTGGTACCACAATCCAATTACAAAAAAGAGATATAATATACGTTCATGAGTTGAGTTTCAATATACACTCTTAAGAATATGTAACAACCTGATAATACGGTTTTATATTTTATCCCTTTTAAACTAAAGGTAAGTGGAATTTTTCATCTTATGGTTTTCATTTGGCATTATCTATTTAACAGGCCTAGGTATTGGAGCTCAAATGCTGAAGAGGCTAAGTCAGGTATGTATTATAATTAGTACTAATGTTCCAAACGTTATCCTTTTCTTCTTCAAATATTACTTAACATGGCACAAATTAGGAAATTAATTTCAGTACTTAAACATAAACCTAATGTACTTCACGTTTTTATCTGAATTAAACTGGATTTTCAAATTGAATACTTAAAAAGTTACATGAGTTATATTTAATTAAATTTGATTTCTATGTAATCCACAACCACACCATAAACCTTTTTTGTTATCAAGTAGAAGTAAGCATGATAGAGATTAGAAGGAGGCAACTTTACCCACAAAATGTCTGCAATGTGAATGACAACAATATAAAACAAACTTTTTCATTTTGCAAATAGATATGAGAATATGTGTGTTGTTAGGTAACTTTTTCTACAGAACAAAGACTCTGCAATCAATTTGCGGCTTTTGAAGAGAGGGGTTGTAATGCTTCAAAAAGTGGAAGTTTTTTCTTTTTATAGCTGTACAGAAGTCCAAAAGATAATGCTTATATTCTTATTTCCAAATATTATGCACATATAATGTCTTGCATATAGTGGACCTTCAATAAAATAATGTTAATGAATACTATATTTCAAATAAAAGTAATCTTTGTTTATTTGTTTTTAAACAGATAGCCATCATGAGCCAATGTAACTGCATGCACTTTCTTGTTGTCATTTGGAACCAGGCTTCTATTGAGTATTACACAAGTCGAGGGGCTTTAGACCTTTCTTCTGAAGAGGGCTGGCATTTATTCAGGTTTAACAGAGAAGAACTCATGGACATGGCAGAAGAAGAATGAAAGTGGCCTCATAACAACTCATCCCAACATAGGCTCCAACATCTGAATGTCACCTGAGTCAAACAGCAGTTTGACTTTGAATGTTGTAAAATACAACAAATGATAATATTCTTGTTTGAGCAAATCTTTTACTTTGAAACAGATTTTGCAGATACAGTTAACTATCCTTTATCCAAAGTAATATAATAATGGTTAGAAGCAGTGCTGATAATCCAAACGAACAAGTGATTTCAAAATCACTTATGCTTGGTTTTGGCATATTTATTATTAACGTACCATATTTCATCAAATTTATAATGCTAATTTTTTCACATTTTAACATATTTGAAATTGGAATAGTGTAATTATCAACTGGCATTTTTTTCTTCTTAAAGTTCTATGATGTGTTTTACATTTGATGAAATAAAGGTCCTTCTGAATAGAAAGAGCAGGCTAAAATATTCATTTCACATACTGACATTAAATCCTAAAGAGCTTTCTTGTGAAAAACTAGCAAATGAACTGAGTCTTTGAGAAGTTTTAAGCTTTAAGCATCACTACCTCCTAGACATTATCCCAGAATTACATTTCATCTCTAAGCACCTATAGCTTTTTGGTTGTACATACATTAGGGCAGATATCACATATAACATTCTTATTTGTATGTTTCTTTCCTTCCTGATAGAGTATAAGTTCTTTACTGAATTATAATTATTGTTATCCTGTAACTAGCAACAACCAGCATGGCAGTATATGAGAGTTCTATGTATTAGGCATTTCATGGGCATAGAAGAAAAATTCAGCCACACCCACAAGAAGCCTTGTCTATGAGAAAATACTACTAATAACAAATGGGGTGGGCTATTATATCTATAAATACCAAGTACTTTGGAATGTAGAAAAAGAACATTGAAATCCTACCTTGGAGAATTGAGAAAGGAGACACTGGTATTGGATTTGGAGGATGGGTACAGAGTTAGAATGTCGAGCAAGATGAAACAGAAGAGCATTCGAAGAGGAAACATTCACAAAGGCAGAAAATACTGAGGTATAAATTACACAGCATATTCATCAATGAATACAATAGAACATTTACTGGTAGTAGGTGAATAGGAAGAAGGAAGAGAAGATTGGCACTAATGAACCACTGTACCAACCCTATATTGCTCAATTCCAGGCTTTAAGTAGATATTTGTTTAAGCTCCTGCTAGCTGGTTAACTTGAAAGCAGAACAGACTGATAGTGAGCAGATAAACCAGGAAGCTACTCTGATAACCCAGGAGATCAATGATGAAGACCTGCATGAGAGCAATGATAGGATTAGAAAATAACAAAGGTAGAACAAATTTAACAAGAAATAAGGAGAAGGCGACAGACACAATTTATTTTTAGGTATACTGACCTATAACTATGTTGGAATATCTTTGGGATGTTAGGTGGATATAACTAAAAATAATTAGTAATATGGATCTACAAACTAATAAATAATTAGAAATATTGGTCTACAACACTGGAGATACATGACAGCTGAACTATGAAAGAAGTCAATGAAGTTGGTTGAATGAAAATGAGAGGGCATATAGAATGAAAAAAGATCATAAGGGATGCAGATTGAGGAGTTTTAACATTTAAGGAATTTAGAGCAAGAAAATAAGAATAAAGAAAGAGCAGCAGGAAAAACAAGAAGCAAAAGGAGAAGTGAGTTTCAAAGATGGAGTGGTGAAGTCTAATTGCATAAAAATTCATGTTGGTATAGAGTTCAGGATGTTGTAAGTTATAAAAAAATTGAAGGTGGGGAATTCAGAAAGGGACTTTAATTACACATTAAAAAGTATGGAAATAACAGAAAGGAGTTCAAGAAAAGAAAGTTTCATAGAAAAGGTAGAGTTAAGAAAATTTCTTTGTTTTTATTCCTTTTGGATAAAGAAGAGCTAAATATTTTTAGAGGCTGAGGAAAAGAATTGAGAGGAAAGAGAAAACAAAGACTGGAGATTCAACAGAATGGCATATGGTTCTAGTTAAAGACAGGAAGGAATGAGATCAGGAACACAAATAGAAGCATCAGCTTTAGGAAAGGGGATTCATGGCTGAAAAAAGGTAAAACCTGCAAGGCAGATGGAAAGTAGTTGGAAATGGTTATGTCTAGTAATATATTTTATGCTCTATGAAATAGGAAATGCAGTCAACTTTGATGGTATAGGAGGCTTGAGAATAATAAAAGGTTTTTAATACTTCTCAAGAACAGAAAAGTAAACTGCCCAGGGACCAGTAGAAGGATTGCTAAGTAGCATTAAGGGGCCTGTGAAGGATATGGTCCTTTTATAGAGAGACATCTTCAGACATTTAAGAGAATTTAACCTTAATAAAACAAAAAGACAAAGCCAAAAGAACTGTGTCATGAAATATAGATATTTTATTCCAGGTCTCAGAAATGAAGAGAGAGAGAGAAAGAGAGGGAGGGAGAGAGGGAGGGGGAGAGAGAGGGAGAGAGAGGAGAGAGAGGAGAGAGAGGGAGAGAGAGGGAGAGAGAGGGGAAAGAGAGGGAGAGAGAGGGAGAGAGAGGGAGGGAGAGGGAGGGAGGGGGAGGTAGGGAGGGAGAGGGAGGGAGGGGGAGGTAGGGAGGGAACACATCCTTCCACATACCATTCTAATTTAACTGACATTAATTTGAAAAATCTAGAGATGTGTGTACACACACACATATATATATGTATACACATATATGTATAAATATGTGCATATATTTTTATATACACATATTTTTAGATTTTTGTGTCAATGGTAATCATACCTTTACTGTGGTTTGCTTTCTAATAAAAGTCCTTACAAATCATCAAATGCATCCTCATATTTCTGTGTTGCTTCAATCATTCATTTAATATTATTTTGATTGCACTCAAGAGTTTGTGTTTTAATCATTTATGTGATTGGTCAAACTGTACATTTTAAGATGTCAAGAAAAAAACCTGATTAAAGTCATACTCTACTTGTTCGTTACCCATTATATGATTTTTCATCACTATTTGCAATTTCACACATCTTGTAGTTCTCTATGCAGTCTCTCTATGCAGTCTATTTCAGCTTCTAGTGCTGTACATATCTACATCTTCTGGATGGGACTGCCCGTGATCCATGAGCTTGGGGTCAGGCATAAATTGTGTAGCACCTGATAAATATTAAAACAATAAAAAAAATAGTCATTTAGCGAATTAAATTTTGGGACCATATGTTAATGAAGTAAACAGACAAAACTCTCTGCCAACATGGACCTAACATTCAAGTTGAATGAGACAGACAATAACTTACGTAAAACATATATCAGATGGTGGTGAGTGCTATGCAGAAAAATAAAGCAGGGAGAGACATATGGAATATCTGGGTGATTTGCAATTTTATAGAATGACTAGGGAAAGTCTTCTGGAAAGATATATGAGTCAAGAACTAAAGGATGTGTGCCCTGAAAATATCTGTAGGAATGCCTTCCAGGATGAGCTGACAGCAAACATAATAGACCCAAGGCACATTTGAGGAACCAAGACAGCTGGATCCGCAGAAAAGATGTGGTGTGTGTGGGTGGGGGACACTGGATGATAGGAGACATGATCAGATTGGGTCACAAAGAGCCACGGTAAGGATTTCAGCTTTCATTTTAAATGAGATGAGAAACTAGAGGACCATTTTAAGTAGATACAATCTTATGTTTTTAATAAGAACACTTTTAGCTATAGAGAAGAGATCATGGGCAAAAAGGGTACAGGGAGGGTGATCAGTCAGGAAACAAATGCAGTACTCCAGGAAAAATACTGAGTTCTTTACTTAGGGTGAAAGCAATGGAGGTGGTGAAAAGGAATTAGATTCTAAAGATAGAATGGACAGTTTCCTAAATGGATTGAATATGTTATATGAGAGGGGTTTATTTATCTCAAAAAACTGGAAGAATGAAGTTGACATTTACTAAAATAGGACAAAATGTGAGAGAAGCAGGTCTGAAGGAAAACAAATGAAATGTAGTCTTAGATGTGTTGAACTTGATTTTGCTTACTAAACAACTGAGTAAAAATGTTGTTTAGGCAGATAAACCTGTGAATCTACTGAGTTCAGAGGAGGCCTTGACTGGTTTATAAATTTTACAGTCATAGCCTACATATAGCATTTTAAACAATGGGACTACGTGAGATCATCTATAATCAGAGAAGTCCAAGGTAGGAGTCCTTTGGTACTCCAACTTATTGAGGTTAAGAAGATTAGGAGAATGTAGCAGAGAAGACTGAAAGAAAAGCTAATCAGTGATGTAAGAGAACCAAGATTAAATGCTATCCTGCAGGCCAAATGAAGAGATAATTTCAAGGAGGAGGGAGTTTAACCTGTATAAATTGTACTGACAGACTGCATCAGTTGGAGCCAGAACTCCTGCTTTTGACAATATGTAGATTAACAGTGATTATAACAAGCTTATCGTGTACTATGCAAAAATGCTAAGCTATTTTCATGCATTATCTCATAATATCACCATGAGGTAGATGCCATTTTTATAGTCATTCACATATAATTACATATTGATAAAGGTTTTGTAATATTCTACTGTAGCTAAAAAAGTTCTTTCACCTAGTGACATCAGAGTACAACACATTATACACATATGGGGTGATGTAGATGTAAACAAATCTACCTTCTGGTGGTCAAATAAAAGCATAGCTATATAAAATTATACCCAATACTTGATAACGTTATTTACTCAAAGTGGTATATACTGTATCATAATTTTAAAGTGAACTCATAAAAATGTTTACTGTAAAACAGTATGACATGTTGTGGCAGCAGTAGTCTCATATGTCTTGCACTTACCATATCCCTTGATTGTATCAAGAGGACACGTTTAAGTAAGAGGACAGGTTTATATAAGTACACTTTATGATGTTCTCATAATGGTGCAATCATCTAATGCCACATTTCTCAGAATAGATTCCTATTGTTAAGCAATATATAACTGTATTAGTGTTTTATAGATAAGGAAATTTTAATTTAGAGAGGTTAAGTAACTTGAACAATGTCACTCAACTGATAATGTGATACACCCAAGACTGAATCCAAGTATGTTTAACACCAACACAACAACCTTGGCTTTTCTATAAAATAGGTACTAGAGTAATAACAATCTCATATAATTATTTTTAATATTAAATAGGATAATGGGTACAAAGTTTTACATATAATACCTTGGGCATAGTAATTACATAATACTAAAATGTTTCTTCTGAGCACTGTTCTATTTAAATGTTTTCCTTCAAAATGTGATTTGTTTTAAAAATATTTTATTACATTTGGGAATCACATATTTTTTCTATAGGACAATTAAATTTCAATTTTATAATGAAAAAGTGGAGAAATAGATTTGGATACATTGATTTCTCTTACTCCTATTTTTTAGGAACATTTTCTATTTTATAATGTGAGAAACACCTATCTATAACTTCTTCATCAAATGTATTTTTAAAAAAACAACCAGATAATAAGTAACCATTATCCACAATAGTAATACAGTTCTCTGTAGATTAGGAATTCTTAACTTGAGGTCTCATTGGGAGTCTATGTTATGACTTATGTGATCTACTAAATGGAATGGGGAAAACTTTTATTTATTTTCATTAATGTCTCAAAATAGACATATTCTTCTTCAATAATGGACACAGGCAAAAAAGATGACAGCATTAGCAGTACTTTGCATTTTGTCACCAATAGAAATCACAGATGTTTTCGTATCACATTATAGTTGCAGATTATCTAAAAATTATTTACACTTACAACTATTGAAAATTGTACTAATAACCTATATTAAATATTGTTCAACACTTTTTAAATAATATCATATATTACTGTATATTTTACATATTCTATTATGTCATTTGAAAACATTTTGAGAAGGAATCTTAGTACATAAATGGTTAAGAACCTGCTAGAAAGGCTTTCTTAAGTATCTTTACTGCCACCTGGTGGAAATCATTGCTCAGTATAAGTAAATAGTGTGCTATGAAATTGTTTTCTTTTTTATCAAGTTAACATAGTTATCAGTAGGCATGCGACAAATAATTTTATGTGTCTTAATGTGCTGAATCTGCTTACTAGTACCCATAAATTGACTAAGTCCTCTAGCACTTCTACCCACTTCCTTAATTTATATTCTTGTCCAAAGTCTTCTCAAATATTCACCTCAACCAAACTTCCTGAATTAGAAAGGTCCTTTTAAATTTAGATCTCATCCCTTAAATGTTCTTAAAAGGCTTCAAGATTTTAATTTATCCATAGCTTAGGTAGAGATTACTAATTAGAAAACATGCTTCAGAATTCTCTGTGGAGCTTTTCCTAAAATGTATCCTCTTATAGATCTCACCTCTGGAGATTCAGACTTGTAATTCTTCAGTAGTGTCTGGGAATGTTGAAAACAAAACAAAATCTCAAGTAATTGTGATATAGATCACTCTGATTTAGAATCACTTTGCCTAAGTTATTTTGTTTCCATCATTTTAAAAATCTTTTTCTCATGCTCTTCTGAAGAATTAAGGAATATATCCTTCCTCTTAGAAGTTTCTTCATCCTTGGACTGATCAAAGACTCTCCCAATAAAAGGATGGAGTCATAATAAAACTCTTCTTGAATCTCAATGCCCCAGTAATTATGACACTTTACTTGTATTTTATATTTTGATCACTCATAAAATTTTATTTACTACTTAAAGTTTCTTAGCAAACTTTTGGACAGACCACCAATAAATTTCTGAGTGAAGTTAAGGATTGCCAGTAATTCTATATTTCTTTCTTGCATATAAAACCAGGATGATATTCAGCATTCAGCTTCTCAGTAATTCAACATTTAAAGACAGTAGTTGTGAAAAGTACTTTCTCACACTTTGTTCTATACTTTCTATTCTTTTTTTCCCTCTGTGCTTCAGTTTGCTGGGTTTTGTTGACTTATCTTTGAGTTTATCAATGCTGTTTTCTGTATACAGAATACTATTAAACCTTGCTAATGAGTTCATTTCAGGTAGTATTTTTTTTTTCACTTCTGGAATACAAACTTAATTTTTAGTAGATTCCAAGTCCCTGTGAAATTTTATAACTTTTCATCCTTTGGGTCCATCATTTTTTTCCAATTCACATATTAGTTACAATTAATATAAAGTTGATTTCTGTGAACTTTCCATGTTTAAGTCACCTGCAGATTTGATACTATTGCTTTATTTATTTTCTCATTTGTCAGTCATATATGCCTATCTTTTTGCATGACTACTAGTTGTTTGTTTGTATGGCAGACACTGTATATAAAATAACTGACAAAGTTCCAGATGGTATCATCTACAAGAAAGGAGTCTAATTTTCCTCTTTGAAGAATGGTGAAGCATGTATCATCTCAATCCCCCTAGGCATTGAGCTGGGTTTGGCTGGGTTGTAGGTTAAGTGAGTCAGAATTCTGGTTCCTCCCTGTTTTTTAGGTCTGGCACTCCTTGGCTTCTAATTGACAGCCTGACAAGTTTCTATTGCTTTAGCACTAAAAGACTGCAGGTAATCTGGTTTTGTCCTTCAGAGGTTTTGAGGTTGGCTTTTTAATCTCATGATACACAAAAAAGTCTGGCAAACATCATGAGGGGGAGTAAGTTGTGTATATGTGCACACCCTCTCCATGTAGAACAGGAAATGGCAGACCTTTCATGCAAAAAGTCGAGTAAATATTTTTGATTTTGTGAACCACATGGTATCCACTAGAACAGCTCAACTATGTCACTGTTTATGAAAGCCACCATAGAAAATACAAAAATGAATGTGACTATATTATATTGAAACTTTATTTACGCACCAATGTCTGAATTTCATGTAATTTTCACTTGTCATGAAGTAGTATTCCTTTGATTTTCTCAGAATTTAAAACATATATAAAACATTCTTAATTTGTAGAACGTACAAAAAACAGGCAGGGAGTCACATTTGGTATATGGGTCATAGGTTGCCAAATGCTGCTTTAGGGAACATTATCCTGTAAGACTGTGGAAGATTTCAGACTGCTTTCACTACATTCTTGAAGAGGTCCATGATATCAACTTACCAAATTTGTGATTCTTCAAATAGTGTAATTTTCACCTTAAATGTGTAAGGGATGGGAGGGAAGTGAACCCATGTTCAGAGAATTAATAATATAATCAGTATACACCCAATCTGTTCCATATGGTATTAAGTGGTGGTTCATTAGCTAGCAATCACTAAGGTGTAGTGAAATAAATGAAAATTTATTTAATGGCAAAAAATTAATTACTCTAAACAAATGATAATGACTTCTTCTTCTTTATTATTATTATTAGTAGTAGTAGCCACATCCCCAGCCCTTCTATTTTATTTAGAGAAAGGGTGTTGCTGAGTTGCTTAGGGTCTTGTTAAGTTGCTAAGGCTGGTTTGAACTCAGGGTCCTCTTGCCTCAGCTTCCCAAGTCGCTGGAAGTACGGGCATGTGCCATGGAGCTCGGCTGATGACATCCTTTAATACTCATTAAGACCTTAGTATGTGCCTAACATTATGCTTGGTGCTTTACATGCAATATCTCATTTGATATTCACAAAAAACCATGTGAGACCTATTACTGTCCCTCTTTCATTTGTGAATTTGCCCCAGGTAACAAAACAATTAAAAGCTGCTTGTGGAATTCAGATTAAAGTCTTATTCTAAAACCTATAATCACAGTCACTACTTTTTCCCATGTTACAGAACTTTGGGATTACATGTGAAATGTAGAAATGGTGAATCTCAAGTGTAGGAAAATCAACTCTGAATCATATATTGTTAATGACTGAATGTTTGGGTTTCAAATATCACATGTTGAAACCCTAACCACCATTGTGATGGTATTGGTAGGTGATGTCTTTGGGAGGTAATTAGGATTAGATGAGATGTTGAGGGTGGAGCCCTCATGAATAGAATTAATGTCTTCGTAAGAGTTCTGAAAGCTTGCTTCCCTCTGTTTTGTAGGTAGCTGACTTGTTGTAGTATCCTCAAATGGCAGAGAGAATACTACCAATCAACAGAAGAGGGCATTCACAAGAACCTGACCATGATGGCAACCTAGTCTTGAACTTCAGCTTTTAGAATGTGAGAAATGAATTTCTGTTACAAGCAACACGGTCTATGGTACTTCTTTTTATAGCAACCTACACTAAGACATATAAGGATGAATAGCACTGGCATCACTCTCTGCCTCTGCACATCTCCTAAGAATATGTGTCATATACCACACAGGCAAAAACAGATGGTTAAAGGATTCCGAAATCCAGATAAATAAAGAAAAGATATTAGCTAGGCACAATTTTAGTCCCACTTGTTAGAGTATGTTTCATCTTTACCAGGATACTTGGGAATAGACAGGCATTTAAAAAAATGACTGGATACATTATATGCTTTGGGAATATGGTTGGCTGTGAGTTATTTAGAAAAAGTCTAAAAACTAAAACTTATCTTGATTAGAAAAGAATGGCAATAGAGGAAAATAATAAAACTCAAATCAGGTTTGGTATTTGGTGACAGTTTTTATAAAGATTAAGTATAAGGAGGGGGCTGAAATTAGAAACTAAATTCTGGTTTTAAATTAGAAAAAATATACAATGGAAAGGGCTTAGGCTTTGTTATCAGGAAAATCTAGGCTATAAACACAGCTCTGCTACTTACAAGCTATATTTATTGGAACAAGATATTTAAGCTCCCTGATTCTCAGTCTTTTCATCAACCAATGGGAATAATTATTGCTACACTAGAGTTTGTTTTGCTTTTCTTTGTGGGTGAGGATCAAATAACAGTACACTTAAAACGCTTTGTATCACAGTACATGCTTGATAAAGGGTAGATATTACTGGTACTTTCTACTTCTCCACCTGAGTTGGGTCATATTTTATTAGCAATAAGACACCTTAATGGGTTGAATTATCCACATTGTACACACAGAAAAACAGATA
The DNA here is from genome assembly GCF_902686445.1 of Sciurus carolinensis. Lineage (NCBI taxonomy): Eukaryota > Metazoa > Chordata > Mammalia > Rodentia > Sciuridae > Sciurus > Sciurus carolinensis. The sequence continues at coordinate 65,768,270 of NC_062232.1, read as the reverse complement.
TGCAAATCAGTTACACGTGCATTTGTGTGAATGTAGTCAAAATAGTATTAAAATCTCTGCTACATTCTTTTCAATCACAACAAAAATGGCAGTATTTGTTTACAAATTATAATTGTAAGTATTGATTGCCAATATTGAATACTAGCAACATTACAAGTATTGTAATCTGTACCATCTCTATTATTTGATGCTGTAATTTCTCTTGGCACCTAAACATAATTAAAATAGAGGTGGTGGAATCTAAGATTGACAAAGACTGACAGGCAAGTAGCACAAGAAATAGAAACTGATATTTCTTTATGTAGGCATGACTCATACCTATGTACCGATAGAACCCAGAAAGTTACACTTTCCTTCTCCTGACAAAATGGCTTACATTTATAAAGTGATATTAAATGCTTCACCCAATCAACTTGTCAGTGCTATTCTATGCGCCCACATATAATGATCTATATTATGAACTAAGAGGTGATTTAAAACAAAACAGGTCCCCATAACCTAAAAAGAAATACAAACTACATGTATGAGAGAGAAAAAAATGTATGAGAAAACCACGTAAGTTCAAACCAATTATAATGCTATGAAATTATTTAATAAAAGAAAGAAAATGAAATTGAATTATTGCAAACAAACCTGAGACAGATTCTGATTTGGTCTTTGTTTCAGGGCTGAGTTCTGTTGGCAAAGGCACTGAATGTTTCTGGACGTGAGTTGTTTTTGCAGGTATTTCATCAGAGTTGCCTAGCTGTTTACCAAAAAGATTTTTCCTTCATAAGTAGATCATTTTACTAAGAAAATATAATACCCCAAAGAATTATGGCAATGTACTATGATTCCTTTACCTACTTTCATTTTATCATTTACCTCTGTCCAATATCCCCATTATAAGTTAACACCAACCCAAACAAAACTCATGTCTACCTTGTTGGTCCCATTTAAATTCTACCTTATTTCTTTCCTTAGGTTCAGGGAGTGATTCCTTTTTGTTGCTTTTTGTCCATAAGGATTTAAATGCTTCATAAATTTGCTGGCTAGTAGCATATGCCTTTTTTCCAGTTACCTAATTTAAACAAGAGGTGAGTCAAAAACATATTTTTAAAAGTTAAAATAAAAATATTTTAAATTCATATCAGGTATTTTATATGAACATTCAGGTTATAAAGAATCAATAGCAAAAATATAAAAATCTAAATCATATAACACAAAGCACCATTTTCCAAATCTTATATGAAAAATTATTTCTCATATAAAGGCTAATTAATATAAAATTTGCATGTATACTGTAACATGTTAATTGTAAATTAAGTGTATTTTACTATTATTTTTGTAACATTGAAAGGACTGAAACCAAGATATTGTGCATAGCAGTTGCACACTCCACAAAGTGGCATCCCCAGACCTATTTTATTATGTTAAAATTATTTTCCAAGTTTTATTGAGGTATAATTGACAAATAAAAATTATATCTATTTAAGATAAACAACACAGTGTTTTGATATATCTTTTTATAATGATTCTTGCAGTTTAGTTAATTTGTCGCCTCACAGAGTCTCCGTGCATGTGCTCTTTTGTGTGCTTATGTGTGTGGAGAAGAACACTTAGGATTTACTCCCTCAGCAAATTTCAAGTATTACATACATTATTATTCTCTAATTGACCTGCTGCACATAGATCTCCAGAATTTTCTCACCCATTTTTTTTACTTAATGTCCATGGATTATGTACCTATCTTATAAGAAAGAAAAAATTATGGCAAGTGAGATAAGTTAAAAATCTAAACACCTAGAAAAAATTTATGAAAAATGGTCAATTCCCATCACTTAAATGTTTAGTATGTTTTAGTGATTTAAAGAAAACCACAAAGAATTGGCTCTGTAGAATATGCTGTAACTTGTAATGAGTAGATTATTACTCAGCTTTAAAGAAGAATGAAACTATGGCATTTGCTGGTAAACTTTGTCATTTTATGACTGAAAGTTTGTCTTTTGACCAACATCTCCCCATTTCCTTTAACCCCACAGTCCTTGGCAACCATTATTCTACAATCTGCTTCTGTAAGATCAACTAATCTAGATTCCACATATAAGTGATACTATACAAATTTGTATTTCTGTGTCCCGACATTTGTGACAATGTGGTTGATCTTGGGAAACCTAATGCTAAGTGAAAACTATGTCTATCTGCCTTAAGTTTGGGGGAAATAATTTGACATAATAAACAGTTGAATGAAAAAAATGAGATTTTGAAACTACATTTCTTAAATTTTTATGGTACTTTCTCCATTCACTAAGAAAGCAACTAATTTCTCTAGAAAAGAAAAATATTTTTTGGGTAGAGAGATAAAATAAATGAACCACACACTATAGCAGAGACTGGAATTCCTAAAGTTGCTGTTCCTTCCATTCATATTACTTTCCCTTTGATAATCTCCTGATTCCTTCTTATCCCTTAGTCATCCTTTTGTTCCTTGTGGCTAAAGCAAATTCAAGAATTACTGATTTTTCATGGGGAGATTTCCAGTATTACCCTTTCTATAAACATGATTTTTAAAGTTCTCTTTTTCTTCCTCATGTAGAAAAGTTTCTCCTATTTTCACTAAGTATATACATATACTTAAAAAATTAAGCAACATATTAGTATAAAGAAAGTCCTCTTTCTCTCCCAATATAACCTTTGTTAACAATTATATAGGTAGACTTTCTGAAGTTTTACTATTATATATACATTATATATATAATTGCCTCCTTATCTGTGGGGGATATGTACCAAGATCTCTAGTGGATGAATGAAACTGAACCTTATATATTTTATATATGTACATTTATATTTACATATATATTTATATATATACACACACATACATATGCAGACACATATATGTATATATACATCCCTATGTAACTATACTTTTTTCCAAATAAATATTTGATAATGCTTAATTTCAATTAGGTACAGTAAAATATTAACAAAAATTAATAAAGCAGAACAATTATAACAACAAAATGTAGAAGTTATAAGGAAGTTCTCTAACTCAAAATATCTTACTATACTGTAAATCTTAGGCACTTCAACAAATGGTTACTTTTTCCTTAAGACAACTTTCATTTTTTACTTAAAGGAAGCACTTTTTAGTTTTTCTTTAGTCCATCTAAGTAATGCCAGTACCACTTCTCTTCTGTTTTGGGACCATCATTAAGTAAATAAGAATTACTTGAACACAAGTAGTGAGGTATTGTTATGGTTGACCTGATAACCGAGATGGCTGCCAAGTGACTAACAAGTGGGTAGTGTTATGGCATATACATTTGTTAGGCAGTAGCTAGCACATGAAAGAAGAGACAAAAAAAAACTACCAAGGGACTAGGAAAATAATGATAAAAAGTGCCATATGTATAAGCTTTTTGCCTCTCATGATCAAATGGCAGCTTTCCTTGCTTTTAGCTGCCTATCTGATAGCCATCTGGAATGTAAGCTGCATAAGTAGGTGCCCAAACTGATTTGAGACCAGAAGAAAAAAGTGCAAGCACAAGGCCCTGAGTTCGATCCCCAGTACCGCAAAAAAAAAAAAAAAAAAAAAAAGAAATAGTTTAAGATTGCTTTGTTTCTGGGTCTAAAAATAAGAAGAGTGAGCATTAAAATCTACTTTCATACATTGCTCTACATACAAGAAAAAAAGTGTCAATAAAAAATCTATAAGGAAAACTATTTTATTGCATTAAAAAGTATTTTGTATATATTCATAAAATTGTTAAGGACTGTTTTAAAATGTAAACTTAAAATGTCAGTAACTAGGAAAGAAATGTAAGAAAGCTATAGGTATGAAAATACATTATGGTAAGAATAATTAAAGGGAAAAGAAAATATTTCTGGATGAAAAAGTATCTTGTAATGTAGTATAATATTTTTGTCCTAAACTTCAAGATAAAAGTGAGGACAAAACTAATGATATAAACTGATTATTAAATGTCTAAGTAAACTACAAAAGGTTCATAGAAGGTAAATATAAAATAGTTTGTGTGTGATGAAGTAATCTATAATCATCACAATCAGATAAACTTATTTAAGGGTTTTTTCCCCTAAGGTCAACTGTTAATACATTAATATAAAACAAAGTCTAATTCTCTGTTTAAAAATATCAAGATTTTCTTAAAACATTAATCTCCTCTTATCTATCAAGATGATTTCTTGTGTCTTCTAGGTTTTATTACTTAGAGAAACTAAGTCGTAAAGAAATTAGGATTTTAACTGTTTTAAAGTCTTTTAAATGATTATTTCATAACTGGTTAATAAACAACTGCTATTTTAGGTAACTGCAAGATAGTTAACATCCTAAATATATGAGACCATACACACACACATATATATACACATCTGAGAACTAAATATATTTGTCTGAGGCTTATAAAAGTTTATAAAATTAATATAGGTTTACAGGAAAGGTAACCAGTAAATGCTCTCTTTTAAACATTGTTTCTGACAGAAAAGGGCCACATTGCCATTTGAAAACCTGGCTTGCATCCGTTTGCTTAATTACAAAAATGTTTCATTATTATATAAATGAGATACATTTATATATAAAATAATAATTCTAGGAAAATTAAAAGTTTTATAAAGACTCAAAGTAAATGGCTAAAAATTAACTCCTGTGAAATTAGAGGTTAGCAAGATAACTGTAAAAGGCTGGGAAAAATAATAAAATTTAAAAGAATTATTAAGCATTCATATACTTTAAAACTGTTTTTAAGGGTGATTTTTATTTTCAGGAAATGTAAACAGGAATTTATAGACATGGCACATTGAAAGAAAGATATTGTATATCTTCAACAAGGAGATTGGTACTCAAAATCCTCCTTTAAAATAGAGAAAAAGGAACATTCATGCTTTAATTTGAAATAAAATTTCAGATACATATTTTATATTTATATTTTGTTATATATTTTTTATAATTACTTGCTTTAGTATTTTCTACTGTTAACTACTGATCCTGATAATATCAAATAGAAAGGGTTCTATTGTGTATACACATTTTTTTCATGCAAATATGAATGGTGGGAGTCAAAGACTCAAGTCCATCATGGATCTCAGGTTAAGAAACCATTTTCCCTCTATAATATATTTTGCCAAATATTACACATAAGATTGATGTGTTACAGTCAAAGGAAACACAAGCATTTTAGCTCTAGGAATCATTATTTATCCTAGAAGAACTTTAAGGGAATCAACATTAATATCTTGTATTATACAAATTTATTTTAAGTTCAGCAATTCATTTGTTTTTCCTTTGGTAAAAATAAAATTAAATTTAATATCTTACTTTTAAAAACAAAAAGAGATGCATACTATACTCTCATAGTTATCTGGGCATTCACCCATCGATTTTTTCTAACTATGTGTGCACTGAAAGAGGTCTAGAAATGTGTTTTATCAAATTTTAGCACTGTTATTTTTATGGACAGAAGTATTGTGAGTGGTTATTTTTCTTGTAAGCTTTTCTTTCTATAATGCTTGTATTATTTAAGGAGATGAGTAGGTATCATTTTGATTAAAAGAAGAATAAAAAGCAATTAAAGAAAAAATGTACAATCAGTGGTAGCATCATCCACTGGGAACGTTAATGTAGAGGAAACCAGGGCAACTGCAGCTAAGTGTGATACTGGGCAAGTCAGTGACTGTGAAAATTCTCTGGGTCATAGTTTCCTTATTGGTAAATGAGAAAATATGGACACTGAATTAAGCATCCTCAAAGTTTTCTTTGAGCATCAACATGTTATTAATTTCAGTGGCTAATTCCAACATAAATTCTTATGAGGTAGTTTTAAAAATAAATTTGTTTTTCTTAATCAATTCTCTCAAGTATAACTAGACTTAATGCTCTCTTCCTTTGTTATAAACTTTTATAGCTTGATCACATTATAAATTATACAGTACATGATATCCTTGACATTTTCAAAATACTGAATAGGCAGTTTTATCTACATAGATAATTAAAGAGATGTACAAATGAGAATATAAATACATTAAGTCCTTCTCTAACACTATTCACTGCATCAAGTGTGAGAAGGAAATGTTAAATGTTGATAATTAATGGAGGAAGGAAAGGAGGGGAAAATGTATAGCCCAAAATTCTCCTTCTCAATCTGAATATGTATTAAAAAAATAAAATACTACAAAATCTTTTCAAATCATTATGATAATCTTTAGCTTTATAGGGCAGCTCACAAGAAAATTATGAAACAACTGTAATAAGCATTTTTGGAAGGTATTTCTTTGTTCTATGTGGTTTCAGAATTCATTTTCTATGTCTATGTATATTTTTTAACATTCAGAAGACTTGGTAATCAATTGATTATTTCTTGCATTATGTTAATATTCTTGAAAGAACAGCTGCTAAAAAGTGTACTTTTCTACTGATAAAAAACCGGAATCTCATGTAGCAGCAATGGAAGAGTATTTCTGCTCAAAAATTCTAATTTGACATCTCTGAATATAGTCCTCAAACCTGCATTTATGTTGTTCAAATATATTTTTAAAAAATTCATACTGTTTCTGATGATCATGTAATTTAAGAATAGCATTTACCAGGTCAAGGTGCTAAAGCAATTTTGCCTACATAAGTTGATACCAACTATATATCTCTGAAAATTAAATGCTGCAGTTATTGTAAAACATCAAAGTATTATCACATTGAGAATTTTTAAAAAATTGTGAAAGGCTGCTGTCACTTAAAAAGAACTTACCTTTGCAATTATTACTGACTGAACTGGATAGCAAACAGTTGCTCCTAAAGTGGCCAGTCCTAGTGGATAAGCAACCTTTTTAAACCCAGAACCTATAAAATTAAAAAAAAAAATTCCAAATAGATGCCACAAGAAATTTGAATCTTATACTATAACATTTCCTTTGCTCTCCTTAAGCTATCATCCTCTTTTAAATTGCTGTTTAGGTCCTAATACCAATCAAAATGATACCTAAAATGCTCTTAAGGATCTCAATTCCATTAATAACTTTTAGCTGTTTTGTCCAATTAATAAAGGTGTTCTCAATCTAATACACATAAGTACCTAAACAAAAGGAATGGATGATTTTCTTCTTTTTTAAAGCTAGGTAGCTTTTTGTGTCCTAAGAAAGTTGTAACCACACTTTTTTCAAGTATCTAACAAGTGATGATAATAAAAAATAATTAATCAACTACTGTCTTTGTGACACCATGTTAAAGTGAAATTAACGATCTCATATGTTCTTTTTTTGATTAAGTACTTAGGAAGGCGAATGACTGAACTAATTAATCAGCTAAGGACTTTAAAAAGTACATAGCTCCTTCATGTCACTGAGTTAGAAAACTGAGTAACTCCATAACTTAACATAATTAATGCACTTCCAAAAGTGCTTCAATTAAGCATCTAAGAGTCACTTTTCATACCATTTTTGAAAGCAAAACCCTTCCCAAAAATTTACAAATTGAAACTCACTAGGAACTTCAATACATAAAACTTGTAAATTTGAAGTTGCTCTGATTAAACCAGGAGTGAGAAGCTAACCTTGTTTGTGTGGCTTATTCATTTGTCTCCATTCATACCTAAACACTTTCAGGGAACTCTAGGTTCTGCAGAACAGTTGGAAATCTGCCACTATAAGTTAAATCTTAGTTTCACCAGACAGTTTGTTCAAAATAATGTGTATCCTAAATGCTTGTCTGGGCATCTTGGGCTCTATAAATATAATCAGGCAATTATATGATAGAAGTTTAAGTTGGGGTTAAGTACTTTTTTTATCCTCTCAAACAGCTTCTTCAATCCCTAATTGACAGTGGAATGAAACTGACAAAATTATCCTATGTACAAATGTTTTAGTCAGCTTTCTTGCTGCTGCAACTAAAAGATCTGAATAAAACAATTTTAGGAGAGGAACAATTTATTTGAGGGTTCATGGTTTTAGAGGTTTTAGTCCTTAGAAGGCTCGCTCCATTCCTTGGGGCTCGAGGTGAGACAGAACATCATTGCAAAAGAGTGTGGCAGAGGGAATCAGTTCACATGATCATCAGGATGCAGTGAGAGAGAAAAACTCCACTCTCCAGATATAAAATATATATCCCACAGCCACACTCCCAATGAACCATTTCCTCCATCCACATCCCATGGGCCTCCAGTTACCAGTTAATCCCATCAGGGATCAATTCACTGATTAGGTTAAGGCTATAGCCCAATCATTTCTCCTCCAAACCATCTTGCATTGTCTCACACGTGAGGTTTTGGAGGACACCTCACATCCAAACCATAACAACATATATGAATATACCACAGTGAATTTCACCTTTATGTGTACCTGCAAGGCACTAATTTAATAAAAAGCTATGATAGAAGAAACACCAGTGGAGTAGAGGAAAGGAAACAGGGCAAGGGAAGAGGGGAGTAAAAGGGGAAGTCCTGGGAAGTGAATTAGAGTAAATTATATTCATTCCTTGCATAATTATGTAAAAAATGAACCCCAACATCATGTATAACAAAAATGTATTAACAAAAAACTAAAGGAAAAAAGAAACAGCTTATGTGGTATATCAATAAAGACTGAGGTAAGAAATATCTGCTAATATTTGCAGGCAACTTTGTACTTTAGGGAAGGTTAAAACAACAGGCATATTTCTGACTGGTTTGATTATTATTAATGAAGACTTTTACATCATGTCTATTATAGACTGAGTTTGAGGGAGGTCAGTAGGCAAACTCCTTCTATCTCTAGTGTCAGGGTTCTTGAGATTTAGACTGCTATTATGTCATACGGGGAAACAGGGTGTAGGTTAATTAAAATATACACTATTTTGCTCTTTTATTCCAATTCATTATTATGCCAGTATCTATTATTTAATTGTTGATTTTTCAGTTCTAATATCTCAATTTTAATTCCTTTGACTCAGTCGAATGTCTCCAACTGTGCTGCTCCTAAACTTGGTAGGAGGTGTTTTTTCCTTGATGTGTCATTTTAAAGATTAAAAGACTTAGGTTTGTCCTCTCTTTACCTGATATGATAGTATGCAAGAAAATAAATTTAAGTTCAACAGTCCTACTCCATTAATTACAAAAGGACTCTAGATACAATCATTAACTAGTTATGTATTATGTACTAAGAAACCATTAAGTGATTTCCTTCCCTTGGACCTTTATCTGTAGCTTAACAGGGTTAGACAAAACCACAGCTGTTGAACACCTTTGACTATGACTCATATAAAGAAATAAATTTTACATCATAACCTATGACCTGCCACACACACATACACTTCATAGAAGCAAAAGTGTCATGATATTTACCCATGCTAAATACAAAGGACTCTGATCTTTGCTATTTTTCTCTATTTATCTTTTTTATTGATTTTTTTATTTTATTAATTTTTTATTTGTTCTAATTAGCTGTTCATGACAGTAGAATGCATTTATACATTTTTATGGATCATACATAAGTGGAATGTAATTTCTCATTTTTCTAATTTGTACATACTGTAGGATCTTATCAGTCATGCAGTCATAAATGTACTTGAGGTAATAGTGTCTGTTTCACTCTATTATCCTTCCTCCCCCCCATACCTCTTCCCCTCCCTTCACTCCCCTCTACCTAATATACTGTAACTCTATTCTTCCCCAGTCACCCCCGCCCCTGCCATTTATGGTGAATTAGCATCTGTGTGCATATCAGAGAATACATTTGACCTTTAGATTTTTAGGTTTGGCTTATTTTGCTTAGCATGATATTCTCCAATTCCATCCATTTACCAGCAAATGCCATAATTTCATTCTTCTTTAAGGCTGAGTAATATTCCATTGTGTATTTATACCACATTTTCTTTATCCATTCCTCTGTTGAAGGGCAGTTAGTTTGGTTCCATAGTTTAGCTATTGTGAGTTGAGCTGCTATAAACATTGATGTGGCTGCATTACTGTAGTATGCTGATTTTAAGACTCCCAAAGCACAAGAAATCTATTTTATCTTTTAATAAAATGCTTCCTTAGATCTACTACATTTATTTCACTATTAACTAGTAGGTTGAAATCTTAAGTCTAAAACACATGCATTAGATTATTCTAGAGCTGACATTCAGAAATATGGTGAATGACCTAAGGAACAATTTATCTTTTAAGAGGATTATGAGTTCCTTTCTGAGAAACTAAGTCATGCATTTTGGACAATTTGCTTCAAAATTTAGTGGGGAGCAGATTGTGGGAAGGGAGGTTGGAGAGTGGTTGCCAGAACAGAGTTAGATAAAAGTATTAAATTCTGTTCTATAGCACAGTGGGGTGACTAAAGTTTACAAAAAAACTATTATATATTTTAGGAATAACCAGAAGAGAGGAGCTTGAAGTCTCTAAATAAACAAGTGAGGAGACAGAAACATTAATTACCATGATTTGATCATTACATATTATAGGAACAATGCAATATCACATTGTACTCCATACATATATACAATTATTGTGTTCTAATTAAAAAATTAAATGTTTCAGGAGATGGAAATGTCAACCATACCACAGAAATATATATAATTAAAATAATAAAAAGATGAGATGTATAAAAATTATTTGAGTATTATTTTACATATGGTGATCTTGGTTTTAAAGTGTTTCCTACTGAATAATTTATACTGCATATTCAATTAGAAGTTGCTCATGTATTAGAAAAAGAAATGGGACATAGGCATTATTATTACATATAGGGAGAGCGTTGGGTCTACTGGGATGAGATATATGGGTTAGAGTTCAGATGCTGGAATTTTCTTACATATACCCAAAGCTGTAGTACCCAAATAGATGTACTTAATTTGAAGTTGCTTTTAGGATTATATATTTGTACAAACCAACCACAATATGATACCACACTCCAGACTGGTTCAGAGTTGTGCCTTCCAACCACAAGTAATTTAGTTTGGGGACAATGTTTAGCAAATGGGTGTGGACAGAGAATAGATGGAAGGTGGCCAAAATGACTACTGACCAGAGAACTACACTAGTGTAATAAAGGCTTAAGGGAGGAGGCAACACATTAATGCCTACTGAAAGGAATACCCATGCCCAGAGGCAAAAAATGACCAAAGACAAAATTCACTGTGTACTTATCAGATAGGATTACCTGATGGTGTAGAAAGAGTTAACATAAGGTGCCTGAGACCACTATCATTAGAAAACCCTGTGGGTAAGGTTGGTCCTTGGCTAACATCTGGGCACTTAACCAATAAGCAGTTCTCTATAATGATTTAAAACATTTGCTAAATAAGAATGGCTCACTATGCTTAAACTCTGTACAAATAATGTGATTTATGCTGAATATATGCTTTCCTTCTGGAAGTTTGTAATTTTGGTACATGCTAGGTAGATACTATTTCTTTAGCCAGCTCTCAATTAAACCTTGGTCACTCAGCCTGTAGTTGTTACTCAACCCTTGTTGACAACATCTCATTCACATTGTCACAACTCATTACTGAAGAAAGTAAGCACACCCAGGGTAACTCCACTGGGAAAGAACTCGTGAAAGTTTATATCCGATTTCTTCTAAACTTTGTACTATGTACTTTTCCTTTTCCTTCTGCTGATTTTACTCTATCATTTCACTGCAATATGACCATATGCTGAACCCTGTAAGTCTTTCTAGCTAACCACCAAATCTAGGTGTGGTCTTAGGGACTCTCCACACAAGTGGTATAGTGGTAAGAAAGGAAAAAGTTGGTAGAGACACAGGATAAAAAAGGGGACAAAGAAATAAAACATATTAAGTCTCATGATGAATGAGAGTAGTGAGCTGTTATCTACTTTCAGGATCTTCATTCTGAGCTGGATAAAACGGTCCCAACTACCTTCATCTAGAAGAAACTAGAAGCAAATTAAATTTTATCTGAGATCTGGATATCTATCTCAAGTCCTTAACATAGCCCCTAGAATGTGAGGTCAAGATTAACAAAAGGCAGTTTGAGTGGTTAATGTACATTTTTACATTAACATAAAGCTCTTAAGAATATTCTTTGGTAGTTAAGAAACTGTTAAGATGTTTAAAAAATAAAATTACCTGGAAGAAAAAAAATGTCAGATTCAATTTTAATAGAAACAACTATGTATTTTAACACTTTTTTATAAATTGATCATAAAGAAAATTTGTACATTTCTATCAACTTTAATATATGTACCATCATGTAACAAAAACCACAATTAAGATACATAATAATTATCCATTCTTAAAAAACACCTCATGCTATCTCCTTTTATAGTTGTACCTTTTCCTCACTCCTAACTCATGGGAATCAATTACCTGTTTTCTATCACAATAGTTTGTCTTTTTGAGAGTGTCATCTGAATGGAAACATAAATAGACTGGCTTCTTTGACCCAGACTCATCAGGATTGCTACACATGTTATTGAATAGCATTCATTTGTATGGATATGCCACAATTTATTTTAGCCATTTACATGTTGACAAACTTCTGGACTACTTCCAGATTTATAAGATTATGAACAAAGCTACAACAAACTATTGTGTACAAGTTTTTTTTTATTTCATTAGTTTTCTTTTTTATATCTAGTTCATGATTCTTAAGTATTTTACAAAATCCCAGGAAAATTTGCACAGATTCCTTTTTATATAAAATTTTAGGTCTGATGAATTTCTGAGACTATTTAATGGACTACAGATAATTCTAGATAGTCCAGATATTTATTAGGTATTATTAATGTTAGTATTTAATGGATTCCAAAGGTATGTCCCTTCTTCCCTTTCCTTTATAATGAATTCATCAGTGCATTATAGTTTTACATAACTATGGGTTTCATTTTGACATTCATAAATGCATATAACAAAATTTGCTCCAACTCAGTCCCCAATACTTCTCTATTGCCTCCCATCCTCCCTCCCCATAATCCCCTTCCTCTATTGTCTTCCTTCTATTAATTTAATTTTAATTGTTACAATATAGCTATACATGTAAGTAGAATTCATTGTGATATATTCTAACATGATATAACACAATGTGGACAATATCAGGTTTTTCATTTCTCCAGGGTACATACCCAGAAGTGGAATTGTAAGGTTGCATGTGAAGAGTATGTTTCACTTTATGAGAAGCTATCAAACTATTTTTCGGATTGGCTAAATCACTTTGTACTTTTACAAGTAGTGCATAAGAGTTTTAGCTCCTCTTCATTCTTGACTATTGTTGATATGGTTGGTTTTAAACCTTTTGGACATTTTAAAATGTGCCATGGTATCTCATTGTAGTTCTCATCTGCATTTCCCTAATGACTAATGAGATTGAAAATATTTTACAAGTCTTTACAAACGGAAACACAGTGTACTAAGGAATCTAAAGTTTCTACACTAACCTATCCTGATGTTGTTCAACAAAGGCTATGAGGTTTGCTCATCAACGTAAAATTTATATATTGGTATAATGGCATTGAAAGAGCATATTTTTAAAACCTACCTTTTCTTGCTGAAACCAAGCCTGCCAATCCTGAAATTGTAATCACACCCATTTTTGGAAGAAAATCTCGAGGAGGATTCTTCAGATAGACATATGCATCTCAAGAAATAAGGTAAAAATTAATATAAATGACTGACTACAATTGGATATTCCGTAAGTATTATGCAGAAAGGTTAAAGAGATTAGCTTATTAATAGTGGACAATAAGATAACAGTGAATGGTTTAAATACTTTTTAAAAGAGCTATATAAGATGATTATATGAGCAATGATATAAAACTATATAATAATTACTCATTACAAAATAAAATATCTTTAATGATATTTATTTTCTTAATGACAGTTATTACTCATTTATAAAATATGATGCTTTAGAGGGTACATCTTAATATGTATTACTTTAGGGCAAATTCATGATTTTCAATATATTATATCATTATAATGAACATGCTTCTTCCCTTATCTGTTCAAGCAATAGGTAGGACCCATTTCATTCAGAAATGAAATAGATAACCATATCCAGGAGCTCTGCCACTACACCTTCCTTATCACTATTTCCCAATAACCTCAGGCAGCCATTGCTCTTGGTTAAAACCAACGATCAGGAAAAGAAGTGAGGCAAGACAAAAAGCAGATGAAGAATAAACAAAAGTCTGGATGTGTTGGGTTCCTGTGTATTTAAATTCCTTATAGTTCAAAAAATACACTCTTTTGTCATAGTTATTTATTGGCAATCATAAATTTAGTCATATTCCTCAAGATTGATGAGGGAAGTAAATTTTGAATTCTTAACATATTAAATTCAAATACAGGTCATCAACTTCAGGAAGATATTAATTTTTAAGTATTTAGGTGATCTTTCTGTCTAATATTTATTTTGATAACTGTTATATGCCAAGAATATTAGAAACCATGTGGATTAAATGGAACAATAATCTTTTCATTCAGCAGTATAGTTTTAGACAATTTTACCTCTTAAAGAACCAGATTAGTACCTTTCATTTTTTCTGATGTTGGAAAAATGTACTAATTGAAACATGAGTAAGTAGGAATGGGAACATTTCGCCAACTTGACAATCATTGATCCAGTAAAAAAAAATCTCAACATTTCGTTCCTTTGTTCAGTGATAGTTAATCGGGAAGTGTTTTCAGCTTACTTGGAAAGTCAAAAGGGCATTAGAGCCACAAAAGCAAAGAAAAACAGGAGAACTTTCCATGATCAGATCTTGTTCTAGTTAGGTAAAATTGAAATTAGGGTTTTTCATTAGTGAGTCAAATGCTCCTAACACTGCTCCTTAGCTGATTTGGATTCTTAACATCAAGACTGGCATTTCAGGAAGTGAGGTTACTGGTGCCCTTCTTATAGCAGCTAAATGCATTAAGTTGAATGTAAGGATGCATAACATTTACTTGTTTGAACTGGACCCCACTACTGCTGATTATTGCTTGAATTCTTACATGTGATTTGTCAGGAATGTTCCAACATAATTTCGGTATTGTTATGTGCCAAGGTAAAGCCTTAATTTGTGTATGCTTTTAGCACAATGAGATTTTATTGCCTCTGGGATGCTTGTTTAGTTTGTATTTGAACTTTTTCTCTTAAGGAGAAAGCTATGACTTATGTACTTAGATTGTTACATTGAAAAGCTGCTTTCAGCATTAGAGCTATAAATGAATGTTATCTTTTGAGAAAATCTAGTTTTTAGCTGTAAAAGCTATGTTTATTATGGTGCTAATGTAACAGCTACCCTTGAATAATTTCTCCATTTTCTGTGATGCTGTACAAGCAGCAGAGCTCACCAGTTTTGCGTGGACGTATTGTAGGGCTTGGGCTCTCCAGCTAGCTCCTTTGGGATTTTGAATCCATGTTTATATGCTTTGGTGGGAAATACAAAACAAGTATTTTGATTTCTAAACCTAGGATTTTAAAAACTGACCCAAGGAAGAATTTCGGAACTCAAAGACCTTTTTAGCAGTAGTGACCTACAACTATATGCTCCAAGCTCCTTTCCCAGGTAACTGGGAGTTGCCCCTGGAATGGATGCAATCTTGTAAATAGGAAAGCTGTCACTTAAAAAAATTGTATGTTTGCCTACTAGCCATGTATCTCTTCAAATCATTTTGTTATGTGTACAATGATGTACCTTATTGGTAAAAAATTATTAGTTTGATGTTTAACAATAGTGCCTTTAGTAAATTATTTTACAACCAAAAAAAAAAAGAATATTAGAAACCTATATCTGCTGCCAAACACTATTAAAGAGCTGAAGAGTCAAATACAATTAATTTCTCACATTAGCTTATATATTCCAGGTTGACTGAATGGAATTGATAGCAAAATACTATGCATTTTAATAACAAATAACACTTTCATTTGGTAATGGGAATTGAACCCAGAGGTATTCTACTACTAACCTATACCCTAAGTCCTTTTTATTTATTTTTATTTTGAAACAGATTCTCACTAACTTGCTCACTCTGGCTTCAAACTTGTGAAATGCCTGTCTCAGTCTCCTGAGTCATTGGGATTATAGGTGTGTACCAACACACCCAGCTGCAAATAACATTTATTTAAACTAATTAGCAACAGTGAAGAAATATTTTTAATTTATACTTTTTAAGAATATAATATGGACTTTACAGTTAAAATAGATCTTAGTTTGACTCTGGGCACTGCCACTTACTAACGATGTGACCTTTGTAACTTACTTAATCTTTTCAAACCTCAGCATCTTCATGTGTAAATACTATAATTATATGTGTAAATACTTAAATTATTATGTGTAAATATATATTATATGTGTAAAATATAATTATGTTTTATGTTATATTTTATATATTATATATTATATGTAAAAATATAATTATATGTGTAAATACATAAATTATTATGTGTAAATACTATAATTATAATACCAATGCTCACAGAATTATGACAAAAACAGAAAAATATGTAAAATGCTTTACATAATGCTTTAGCATATAGTAATTGCTAAATAAATGGTAGGTACTTGTTGATTTATTATTATCATAAAATACAGAATATCTTCTGAATTGGTAAAAACATGATAATGGAGTAGTATACCATGCTTATTTTTCTCATACTTAAATACTGCATCTTAAAAACATAATAGGACATTTCTAATTATGGATGGTTCACTCAGTTACCTTTTCCAATCTGTACTGTATCCATTATTCCATTTTTCACAAAGACATAAACACCCTAAGAATAAAAGGGAGATAAAAGGACATCTGTGTTTTTGAAGTTGCTGATAAATAGATCAATAGAAATAGCCTATATTTCTGAGATTATATTAAAAAGTTGACTTAGAATTACATCATCTAAAACCAACTTTTTAATTTATTCACTATGAAGATAGTTGCTTAATTTAGCTTCTCTTCATTTCTTGCTTTTTATTCTATTTAACATGAATAATATTTGTTTACTGTTTTCCCATATAGGTGGGTAAAGTAATGCCTATAAAATAATAGAGCAGTTCACAGAAAATATATTGAAAAAATATAAAGATTTATCATCTTATTTTATAATGGCCTAGAGAAATAAATGGAACTTGAATAAAGCATGAAGGGAGGTATATTTCAGCATAGAAGCAACATCTGATTAATAAAGATACAACAGCAACAAAAGAATGATTTGTGGAGAAAAAAACAAAAACAGGAAAAAGCCTAAAGAAAAGAGCTTCATCTCCTTTTTTCTTAGTTTTCATTAGAATAAGGGAAAAATCGAAACAAGGCCTTTATTTCAAACTATCCTACTCAGACTACTATCCATCTTATTTTGAAATAGGAAAATAAATTCTCCATAAATCAGGATCATATTAACCTATTTGAGGAATTAAAGGTTTTTCCTTTTACCTGTTTTTAACTAACTTATTTTAATGCAGAAAAGACTTACATAATTTATTGTGTGATAGGTATTATTCTATTTGCATCAGAGGAAAACTGATGTCACAAAATGACTTACTCATAATCA
Source organism: Sciurus carolinensis (assembly GCF_902686445.1). Lineage (NCBI taxonomy): Eukaryota > Metazoa > Chordata > Mammalia > Rodentia > Sciuridae > Sciurus > Sciurus carolinensis. The sequence continues at coordinate 65,750,827 of NC_062232.1, read as the reverse complement.
TGCTGTATAAACCAGAAAAAACAATCCAAACTCCTTCTCTGAACTAGTTGCTGCAAAACCATGGGATAAAAACAAGATGAGAAGAGATTTTCAAAGCATAAAAACAGAAATGATTATATCAGATGGGAAAAAAGGAGTTATTGGTATTGATATATCTTGCTCTAGTAATTTTTGTCTCAGTTTAATGGTAAACAGATATACAGAGATTTGTCCCATTCATCCTGGTTTAAAGTTATGCAAACCAACACAGACCTAACTGCCACTGTGCTACTTCTCTTTGTGGACTGTCTTACGAAAATTTCACACTCAGTATTAAAATACCTGTTGACCAGTTGATTGGAAATCATTTAACCGTTAAGTCTTTGGGAAAAATTCCTTAGCTGAGTTTAGGAATTCATTTGTACCACAAGGGGGCACTGCTACCTAAATTTAAAAACACTACAGAGAAGTATGAACTTGCTCTACGTGATTTTAGGTTTCAAGCAGAATGCAATTTGAGACACATATAATTTTTTAAAGATTAGATTATGTTTTCAGGGAAAAATTAGTAAAAGTTATTTATACTGATTAAATGCATTTGAAAATGTTCCTCAACCTATTTGTTTTAGTGTATTAACAGAAATGTTCTTTCGGTCTTAAAATGGTTGAGAATTACAATAGCAATTTAAAAATCTCTCAGGGACAATTTTCCTCACTGAAGACACATCTGAGAACACTATAGAAAATTAGGTCTCAGGAGATTTTAAATGTGAATCCTTTAGCTACTGGCGTGTAGCCTTGGGGGCATGATTCAGATCATAATTACTTAAGATATTTCTCTCAGAGATCAAAGTATTAAGAGTGTGTAGTATAACTAGTACCATTAGAATCATAGGACAAGCACAATTTTTCAAAAATAACTCCATATATTCATCAGATGTATGAAATATCATCTGGAATGCCCAGAGTTCACTGATTTGGTATTTCACCTAAGGACAATTATATTTCCTAAGCTCATTAGAATTTCCTGTTTAACAGGAATGCATTAGAAACTAAAAAAAGCACAAAGGATCACAATCAGAGAGGCTATATTTGGGAAAAATTGTGTGGATATTAGGTCAGAATGACAAAAACATTATTCCAATATTATCATTAAGAAACTCATATTGGAGATGCTCATGTAAATACAACGATGTTTATATAATAATTATGAAATATCAGTGTTGTATCAGCTTACTTGACCACTCTGCAGCTGGACACTGCTTATTTAAGGCTAAAGCATCAAAGTCTGATGAAGTCCGTTTGGCCTAATAGCTGCCTCTAGTTAGAAAGGACTTAAGAGAAAACCTCAAGTGAACAATATTTAGCTCAGTCAAATAAGGAATAATTCAGAAGTAATCTCAGAACCTCTTTGTATATGCTAGTTAAACATACACCTTAAGTGAACTACTTTAATATGCACATTAGGTTGAATATGGCTACAAATACTTTGCTTCTACTCCAAGTGGAAGTAGAAGTGGCATCTAGTTCCCCTCCCTTTCAAACTGGGTTGGCCTTAGTGATTTGACTTTACACAAGAATGCTGTTACATGAATGACTGTTTTTGGACATCTGAAGATATGTAAGAAAATTGGAAAGTTCTGCCTAGGGCCTCTTGTAACTTTGTCATTTGGAGCCCTGAACTTCCCACGTAAAGTTATCTACCTAGAGACCATCATGCTTGAGAGATCATGACAGATGCTTCAGTTGACAATCCCAGTTGAGCCCAGTCTTCCAGCCATCCTTGACAAGGTGCCACAGATGCAAAAATAAAGGTGTCTTGTACAATCCAGATCAGTCCATTTGCCAGATAAATACCACGAATGGCTTCTGTTAATACCATATGCAACAGAAGAAATACCTGTCTGAATTCTGATCGAATTCCTGACCCACAAAAGCATAGGTCAGGAATTTGATGTTTCAAGCCACCCAGTTCTAGGGGTAGATTTTTACACATCAATCGATAATTGGAAATTAACCTGAAACCTCTGATATTAAACCAACTATCAGAATGAACTTACCTTGCACCAGCCAATGTAATGACCAGTTGTAGTGCGGATGGATGCAAAGCCCATCTGTAAATGACCAGGCTGCTCTTCAACATATTTAGACTGAAGAGGTGGTGTAGCATATATGGGAAGCTAGAGTCAGAAAAACATTCATGTCAAAAATATAAAATAGTTGTACTGCCTTTTCCTGTAGTATTGCAGAACAGGAATACTTATCAATCTTCCTCCTAAAAACAACTAAAACTGCTGATAAAATTTAAAACCATCTTAAATACAGGGATGATGTGGTAAACAGGTTAGTAAGACTAGGGACCCAAGAGGCCAGAAATTAAGTGATACCACATATAGTTCGATCCAGTGGCTCTAATCCTATGTGTATACAGAAGAAACTACCATACTTGCACACCTAGGGGTAGGTATAATATCATTCATAGCAAAACTCTAATTGCAAAAATCTGGAAACAACCCCAAGGTTCATCAACACCAAAACAGGTAAACTGGAATATATCCATACACTGGAATATTATAAATTAGAGAAAATAGAAAAATAACAGTCATATGGAAAAATCTAGACTAATTTCAGGAATATGTTAAGGAAAAAGAAAAAAAAAGGTAAGAGCATAAAACTGCAGGTATGTTTCTATTAACATACAGTTCAAACAAATGCAAAACCAAAAATGCCCAAATTGTTTAGCCATACAAACATAAAAGGTAAAATTATAAAGGAACGAAGTAATAAGAATTCAGAGTAGTGGTTATACCTGAATGAACCAAGGTAGGTAGCCAGGGGATACTGTTTTGTTTTTCCTTGAAATTGGGTGGTAGGTACATGGTTATTCATTATCATATCAGTACTGCTGGTTCTTATACCTTCAATATATTGAATGAATAGGCTTTTGATGCTAGTCAATATTCAATAAAACCAAATATAAATATAAAAGAACTATGAAAATTTCAGGTAAAATCTCACTTACTTTTACAAAGTGAATAGAAATTCGCTTTTATATTCAGAGTGTAGCATCTTCCTTTGAAATTTGGAGAAGATATAACCGAGGAGAACCAAGTTTACAAATCAACATAAAGGGAACTAGATGATTAACGTCTTTGGATTTGATCCTGTACCAATAACAATCATGAGATAATAGCTAATAATATATTGTATTCTTATAAAATGCTCAGAGAGTTGATGTAAAGTGTTCTCACCATAAAAATCATAATTATGTAGGTAATAAATATACTAACAATCAGATTTACGCGTTCCATGATGTGTATGTGTGTGTATATATGTCAAAACATCACGTATGAGGTACATACATACAATTTTATCTGTCAACTTAAAATATTAAAATAAAAACCAATACACAGTATCAGCTTTTTAAAATTTCCAGTAGTAGGTTTAAAAGTCTTGTTTTACCATTAAATGACACTTTACTACCCATACTAGGACTAAAGAGTTAGTGTTTCTCTTTCCAGACAAATGCTTGAATTTAAATTAACCAAGTTGGCAATTATGTATGAACAGGAGGGTCAGATATGCACATTTTATATTAAAAGTACATATTACATATAAAAAGCAGATGTGTTATAGGTAGGGATATTTTCATCTTCCCTAGAAAGGTACATGGATGTACTGGTATTAAAACAGGCAAAATTATTTACTTAAATGTTTGTTCATCATATCCCTTGTCTGTTTTTATGTTCCCCAATTCCAAACTTTTTAATCATTAATTGTTCTTATTCTTCTCCCTATCCTCATGTAAATCTCCTGATTCTTAATATATACCCTAACATACATTAGATTAATAGTTTTAAAAAAGTTCTTTATTTGTGGTCTGTTGTAAACAAAATTTTATATATGCATTTTTTAGAAAGAGAATTTAAAATTTTCATCGGATTTTCAAAGGGGTAAGAAAAGTTAAGAACCAGTACTTTCTAATATTTTCTTCTTAGGGGCATTCAAGCATAGTTGAAAGGTTTATATAAAAGGATATCATCTCTCTTTTTAGAATTTTAAGAACCATTCACTACCATGTTATTACAATCACTACTGAGAGAATATTCTCACAATAAACTGGAAGCCTTGGTCTTAAATGCCACTTATTGTATAAACACAATCTATTTGTACTTAGTTAGAAATCATGATTAGATCCAGTAAGCTATAAAACCACATTTAAAATTAAATTGAACCAAATAACTAGAAATTTCAAATCAATATTTTTCTCAGTTACTTCTTGGTGAAAAGAAGCAAATGGCAAGAAAATAAGTAAAGCTCATGTCAGAGGGATTTTTTAAAAAAGTGTTAATTTATGTATGTAGCTGGCTACATACATGCACCCAATTACCAGTCATTTTACTGACCTGAACACTGAAATTTTCAAGGTTAAAAAAATGATCACCCTGTGGTCCTGAAGAGTTTCCTATTAAAGGGAGATTTATTTATGTTCACTATATGGCACTTAATAAGGCAGGAGCATACTGGTAACTTTTTAAAATATTTTTAGTTGTAGATGGACACAATACCTTTATTTCATTTATTTATTTTATGTGGTACTGAGGATCAAACCCAGTGCCTGACACGTGATAGGAAAACACTCTACCACTGAGCTACAACCACAGCATGCTGTTGCAACATCTTTTAAAAAATTTATCAGTATGGGACTGGGGTTGTGGCTCAGTGGTAGAGCGCTTGCCTAGCACGTGTCAGGCACTGAGTTTTACACAATAAAAGTACCTAGAAATGCAGCATGTAAATGACATTTTTATTAATTCAAAAATTCTAAATTCCTCAAGATTAAATCTTGACTTTGTGAAGAATCCCTATCACACAGATGACAACAAAATTTGTAATTCAATTAAATTCAAATTAAAATGTACTGAGGAAAATAATGAATATCAAGGAATCCTATATATTCCGTAGTACAGTAAAGATGCACTCATTTACTTTAGAATTCAGAAATATGTAAATTTAGCTATTAGGAACAAATATCAGTTATTTATCTTCCTATTTAGATTTTTGAGCTGCCCAAATATGGTAATGTCAAGGAAGGTTTAAAATGTCATCCTTCTGAGATTAGTAAAGAGAAAGAAAACAGAGTCAGCAAGTAGAAGGATGGTGAATCTACTGAAGACTGCTAATGAAAATTAATAACACTTTACCCAGTGCTTAAAACCATGCTGCACACAAACTCAGAAGGAACTCGGGAAATCTTTTCCTTTTCTGGAATATGTGACTATCACAGTTTTGCACATAAATTTGCCAATATTTATGGCAACTTGTCAACAATTTTTATGCCACCAGCCCTACATTAATTCTGCTTCTAGAAATCTATCCTAAGGAAACAGTTATAGATATATACAAAGATTTAGTTAAGTGGTTCAATAAGCAAGGTATAATAGCAAAATTACTGGAAATACTCTCAATTTCCAAAAATTTATGAAAGTTTTACATTTGATAGTGATACATTTATGCAACAGAATATTTATGTCACCATTAAGATTTCTACCCAATATTGTTATTGGTAGAATCAGAGTTCAGACTCAGACCTATCTGACTTATGAATATACCACTAAGTCTTTACACAAATCTTAGGTGTGACCTCAGGCTGGTAGACATAAATAGAACAGTAAATAAACAGAATTAGTAATCAGAATGGCAGCTCAACAGGTTAGCATGATGGGCCAGATCAATAAGATGAGATTTAGACAGGCATAAATACACCTGGCAACTGAGTCCAATAAATCCAAAAGCATAAGTACGGATCGGGACATGACACAGCTTACCAATAGCCCGTGTAAAAAAGTTAGTGAATTTTAGAAAACTATGTCATGGTCAAAGGCTGTTTAAGAGCACAGTTGATTGAGAATTCCAAACAAAAAATAAATATAGAAACTAGTATGATCTTAGGCCACATTAATACAAATGTAACATATAAAACAGGAGAAAATGTCTGACTCTATCCTGCAATAGTCAAAATACATCTAAAGAAAACATTAACCATCCAGAACATGGCATAGAGTAATCATGGCAGTGAAGGAACTCAAAGCTATGACATGAGGAATAATTAAAACAATTAATACTTTCTTTCATCTAAGAAGCAAAATGTTATGGTTCAGATATGAAGTATGCCCCAAAGATTCATGTGTTGAAACCTTGATCTCGAGTGAAGTAATGTGCAGAGGTGGAGCTGTGGGGAAGCAATTAATGTACAAACTCTGACTTCATCAGTGAATTAAACTTTTGATAATTTAATGGACTGTAGGCAAGAAGGGCATGTTTGGAAGGAGAAGGTCATGGTTCCTTGCCCTTGGGCACAGTATCTGATCCCTGGCCCCTTCCTCTCTCTGCTTTCCAACAGTCATGAGCTGAGCAGCTTTCCTCTGCCATGCCCCTTGTACCATGATGTTCTGCCTCATCTCAGGTCCAAAACAATGGAGCCTGCTGACCAGGGTCGAAAAGCACTGAAACCATGAGCCAAAATCAATCTTTCTTCCTCTAAATTGAGTCTCTCAGGTACTTGTCATAAAGATGAGAACTAAGACACAAAATCATTTAAGGGAAAACTGACATCTGAGGTGTTGTTTTTTGGAAGAGAAATGAGAATTTTTCTGTGTGATGTCAATAAATGACACATATACATGAAAATGGTAGTAGTTATTATGAGGCAGGTTTGTATTTGACATAAGGAAGTAACTTATTATGATTTGGATCTAGAAACGTTCCCTAAAAATCTCATGTTATGTTAAAAAGCATAATCCCCAATAAAGAAAGGTTCAGAGGTTGGGTTTCTAGGTAATAATGAGAATTGTACCCTCAACCTTCAATCCATTTGAAGGATTAATAATCTGAATGGATTACAGGGTGATAACTATAGGCAGATGGGAAATGGCTAGAGGAAACAGGCCACTGCAGGCCTGTCTGGCCATTATATATTGTCTCTGGCTCTTAGATCTCTCTGCTTCCTGAATGCCAGGAGCTGACAGCTTTCCTCCACTGTACCTTCCTGCCATGTTCTGCCTTACCTCCAGTCCAGACCAATGGAGTTGGCTGACCATGAACTGATACCTCTGAAATGTGAGCTTAAAATAAAAATTTCCTCAAGTTGTTCTTGTCAGGTATTTTGATCACAGTGTAAGAAAGCTGACTAACAGACCTTAAGTCAAATGAGAGCATCCAAAAAATGGAAGAGGCTCCTTAGATTCTTTTATGCAGCTTTTTATGCATGTGGAAGATAAGTGGTCATTGAGTGTGACTACTGTAGAAAGGAGTATAATACCATACAGGAGACTGAACTAGAATACATCTAAGGTCCCTTCTAAAACTGATATAATGATTTTTGAGACATCCTAATACTGGATATAGCTATATAAGTATTTCAAGTAAGAAAAGTCATACTGTTTAGAAGGTGTAAGACCCTGTACTAATATTATTTATAAAGAAAAATCACCAAATATTTTTCACTGAAGTTAAAGTTTTAGATGTTTGTGTTAAATATACTATTTAGAGATACTTTATAACTATTTCTTTCAACATATCAAACATACCTAACAGATTTCAAAGATATTTATGACCAATAAAGGTAAGAAAAACAACAAAAACAATCACCACAGAGATTTTGCAATGTCTTTACATAAAGTAAGGTTCATAAACTTTTATAGGCAATTTACCTGGTCTGGTCTTATTAGCTTCTTTTTGTATTCCTCTTCTCTGGACACACGTACACTTATACATGCATATATCAGACTTGCTGGCATGGTTGTTAGCTTTCCCATCTGAGAGAGATATATCAAAAAAAACCTTATAATCTGAAAAGCTACCAAGCTTCCATTTCTTGATAAATTTGAGGGACATCTCAGGAACATTATTGTTTTCCCTTAAATATATTAAATATTCCTGCCTTCCCAAAATATATCATCAATAAAATAACAAGATTTATGTTCCATACCTATGTCAGATATCAATAAAAATATTAAAACAGGGAACTTGGCTCCCTCAGCAGGAATATGAAACCAGAGGCTGACTGCTAACATGGCAGGTGGGTGACCAGCAAGACCTGACCTATGCAGTTGCACCCCAGGAACCACATACAGGTGGGTCCAGTGCCCCTGCCAACCAAACATAGGTCATGTGGGGGAAGGGACTGAAGCTGTAGCCTACACACACTCGGCAGGCTCCTCTGTTCTGGGGCAGACACTTCATGCCACTTTCCCCCCACCCCCTGCTCACACACAGCAGGGATATATCCAAGGCTGACTTCTTGCTCTTGTCCCTGCCTCCCTGCCCCTTTGCTGCAGAAAATGAACCAGTCACAGAGAATGTCCCTTGTGGTCATGGACAAAGAATTCAAGGACCTCCTGGACTTCAGAAAGATGTTTCTACTACCTGTGGCAAAGGGGAAGGGCCTGTCCCCCCACCGCCCTAGCCTACCCATAGTTTGGAAGTTCACGGTTCAACTACTGGCCCAGCTGGGGCTCCTGGGGCACTCACAATGGCAATAAGAACCTTTCCTCTTTTGACCTCCAGCAAAGGTGCCTACTTCAGTGAGTTCCATTCCAGCCACACTTTGTTCATATACCCAGCACCTGGACTTGGAGGTAAGGGTGATGGGTGAAGCACATACTCCACCTTCAACAGAGATACAGTTTTTCAGCAACTTGACTGAGGCTGGCTTCTTACAAGGCAAGCTGGTTCTCAGCAACACCGTGTCACTGTCTACACTGGCAACCCTGCGTGGACAGCTATGGACAGAGGCCTCCCTCCATATACAGCCCAAGATGATCCATGAAATTCCACCTTTTTTTTCCCCATAAACTTAGGTGAAAATAAAGGAATTCTGTCGCCAGCTCATTTGACAAGACTTCCAGCAGAACCTATCCCACTGGCTTCTATATAGTAGAAAGCAGCCTAGCCTTTCCAGCAGCCATTTTAGCGTCCCCCTGATCAGGCAGGATACAGATCTATACTGAGTGGAAGATCATTCCCTCACTTCTCCTGACAAGCAGCAGCAATTCCATGGGTGGTGGTAGTGGTGGCCGAATTAGCCTGAACACATGGGCTACCAGCTGCACTGAGTAGGAAGTGGACTCCAAGGTATGTCTTCCGGTGCCATGTATAGTAGTGTTGCTGGAAATATTCTGCCAGTGGGTAGGGCTGATAGTCTCTCGGGTTCCCACAAGACAACAGCCAGCATCAGTCAAGCAATTTCTTCTCATCTAGTCCCACAACCTGGTAAGGCTAGGAGGGCCACCACAGTATCCCCAAGTAGGAGCCCCTAGTGTCCCTTGCAATATGATCTGCAGAAAAAGATTCAAGACCTGAATGAGGCAATCCACTTTCACAGCATCCACAGGGTTAGCAATATGCACTGGCAGTGTGCAGCTGCATAGCCATGCAGCAACCTAGCAACAGCCCCACTTACATCACTGGGTGGGCAGCTGTTAGGAGCACAGCTTTGCAAATAGCCCCAGTTCCCTTAAACAGGCACTCAGTCCTCCCCAGTCAGTCCAGCATGCTCCTGGAATATGCACTAAGGCAGGCAACAGTAAGATCAAGTGGGGATGGGAGGACAAGAATACTTTGGGGGCCAACAGCTCAGAGGAGTAGGTGGAGCTCATGATGACCCCACAGATGCAGCCCAGCCTTGATGAAAATGACCTTCTCCTCCCCGTTCACCCACCAAGTGCAAAAATTTGAATGGGAGAACAGGGTGGCCAGCAATGCCCATGAGCATCAATGAAACTTCTAAGAGTTAGAGTGTATGTGCTAGTTGCACGTCAACAGCAAGAAGCCCCTGACCAGTGAACTGGGAAAAGCAAGTGCAAGAGGGCAACCTGAACTCCCACACAGCCTACTTGAAATAGCAAGAAAAGATGTCCACGTGGTGGGAGACCTCTGGATGGTGTTTTCAACTGCCTACCCAGGCCTAAGACCCATAATCCTCCCAGGGACATGTGAAAGGTAAGCGGTGTTGGATGGGCATCCCAATTGCAGTCCAGATAGTGTCCTTATCTGAACACTAACACTAAACGGTCCTTTAAGGACTGCCCTATTCTTTGTCCAGTAAGTGGGCTTGAAGGGCCACAACTCACACACACCTGTGGTCAGCACTGTATACATTAGTGAACTAATAAAGCTCTAAGTGCTGGGGAGGGAGCAAGAAGCTAACAGTGGTCTAGGAATCTCATGATCTCCCTGCCTGGCTTGGCCTCAAAGGCCATGATCTCTTATTTCCAAAGTCTTAGTCACCTTCATTCCCTGTGACTAGCTTCATACTGAAACTGTTTTGGCTCTACTGTACAGACTGAAAGGAGCTTTTTGTTTTTTATATATCTTTTTTTGTTTGGTAGTGGTTTTTTTTTTTTTTTTGAAGGCAAGAATGATTCCTTTCTCCTTTTCAGTTTGGTTTGCATTGGTTTTATATACAAAAAAATTTACATAAGTCTTCTTTGTCTTGCTATTTTTGCTGCTGTTTCTAGAAAAGAGTGTTGGATTTCATGATCAATCAGATTAAAAGTTATATTTAAAAGATCCGAAAATATTAAAACTAGTGCATGAACTAGTTTTTTACCTATGAACCTGAGATATTATGAATAAAACTAAATTAATGCTTGAAAATGTCAATTCTTAAAACATCTAAACTCTTTTTAAGATACCTGTCTAGATCTTCTTATCTTCTTCTGAAGACATTATTCCCTAGCTATAAAAAAAACACTTTAGAAGTATGACAATATCTGAAAATTTTTTCTACAACTTAATATTCTCAAGTATAGTCATTATTACTTTATAATGTGACAATGTGTAGAGTATAAAATAATTTCTTAAATACTGATAGACAACTATAATCCAGTATTCCAGAGTATTGATTTACTGATAGTACATTAAAAATTAATATACCTATTAAAGTGCCTAGGTATCTTCTACATAATTTCTATTTAGTTGGGTAAGGTCCATCCATTCTTTCTTACTATCTTCACAAACACCTTGACCTTTATTGATAAGGCAGTGTGGCATAATGTAAAAAATACTAGCTGAGGGGTTGCACAGATCTGGTTTCTGAAATAGTTATGGAATTTATTGTGTAAAGTTGAGCATAATACTTAATGTAAGCTCCTCATGTTATGCGGCTCAGAATGGTAATCATGAACCACACATAATTATTTAAATTGAAATTAAAATTAAGTAAAATAAAAATTTAGTTACATTAGCCCCATTCCATATACCCAACAACCATAATATATATAAAACAATTCCATCATCACAGAAGATTCTAGTGGTCAGTTGTATTTTAAGTCTTAGACTATATGTATGAAAAAAAATAGGCATGCCTTTCTGTTTTTGATTATCATGAGGATTAAATAAGGAATTATAAAAAAATTTCTTATATTTAATAAATAAGCAATTCATTTAAGTTTTCCATTCCTTCTGATTGATGAATAAAGAAGATATGTGGCTGGGCTTACTCCCTATTTTTTTCTCATGTATATTTGGTGGTAGGAAATCATTACCCAATCATTATACACTGTAGATATGTATCAAATTATCATACTATATCCTATTAAACACTTTTAAAATTCCAATAAAAGAAGAAGGAAATCAGATGCAGATTGGCACACTTAGGTCTTTTCAAGCCCAGGTTACCTCAGAGAAGTAGGCAATACTATCAAAGGGGAAGCTGATGGTATATAACACAGAAAAATTTAGAACAAGGATTGGAAAAGTAAAGCCCTAAGCTAAATCTGGTCTGGACTCAGCTTAATTAACACACACACACACACACACACACACACACACACAGAGTTAACGTAATATAAAACAACAAACAAAAGCAAAGAAGAATATGCAACTAGAGATTTTATTTGTCCTGCAAAGCCTAAAACATTTACCATCTGACTATTAAAGAAAAAAAATTGCCAAACTCCAATTTAGAAAATCAAATATGATTTTTTAAAGTATCCACATTTGGGGGTACTATAACTGATAGACTCGCAGGGATGCCATGAATTAAATACCATTAAAATTGAGCAGAGGTGATAGAGTTTGATTTAAAACTATTTATAAATGCAAAATAATTATTTGTCAAGTCAAAATTATAAATGACTTGTTTAAAATCTATGGTAGATAACAACTGGCTCCCTCCAAAAGATAACAGGTTCTAGAAAATAATTCTATCATGCAGAGATTTAAAAATAGCAAAACTGAAGGTAAACACCATGTAATTCTCCCTCTCCCATAGGACTCATCCCTTCCAAGTGCTCTATAATCAAAATATAGTTGATATTTGTTATTTGCAATAGTTATATTAAGTAGCTGTGAACCACTGCTTCTGTGGAAAATATAGAATAGCTTCTTTTGGCTACAGTGTCATAAAGCCATCAATAAAGCCATCAATATATAACTTTGTTTCATGTTTCTTTCTGTTTCATGATACCTTATTTGATATATTTTATTGATACATTAACATTGAACTCTCGGCCAACAGTACTATAACTCATGCTTGAAGGAACCCAATCATCATATATATTTTCTCTGTAAAGCATACCATACCACAGCTTTCTTGTACAGGACTTTAGCCCTATGCTTGGGAGCCTAAATAGTAAAATCACCAAAAAAGCAGAAAAAGGTAACACTAAATAGACCACAAAAAGGACCCATGTTCACGATATGACAGCTGAAACAAGAAACGAGAGCACTGCCTTGTTGGACCACAGCTAAAAACTTGTAGAGGACTCAGATCAAATGTTTTGTCACTTTGGGTGTATCTCCAAATGATCAAGAAGTGCCAGGAGTACTGACTATAGAATCCCAATTACATTTTAGTGAGTAGGCAAATTCACAAATACACAATCAATGAATAATGAGGGCTGACTATAATTGATTTTTGTCAGTTATTTTAATTCCACACAACATGCATCCTTTAAGCTATATTAACATCTCATCACTTAAAGGCCTGGTAGGTATTCATGGATTTTCTCTTCTTTACTAGAACTGAAGTTTAAAGTTCTATAAGAAATTCTGTTACTTGATTTGTAACAATGCATAATCTAAGCAATCTAAAATCTATCATTTGTTGTTCTTTAATATATATCATTGTATGGCAAAAAATTAATTATATTAAGTCCTCTGATTACTAAAAAACAAAATTTAAATTTAAACAACAAACCTTAAAAACTAAAACAATAATGAAATAAACAAACCATAAGAAGGTAATGACCACAGAGCTAGGAACAATTCCAAGTGAATTTAGAACCAACCACATAATTGTCCATCCCCAATGGGCAGTCCAAATGGAGAAAGAGAACAGCAAAATGGGAAAAGCCTTCAATTTTAATAATCATATTTTTGGTAGTATTGCTAGCATTTTATTATGACACTGCTCTGTGGATATGGGAGAATAGGATAAAATTAATTTTTATATTTTAAAGACTGAGATTTTCAGTATGCAAAATAGGAAAGATGTAAGATTGATGAAGTTAAAACACAATCTTGTAGTTCTAAATTTTTTTCAGAATTATCAGTTGAACTCATGATAAAGGAAATATAGGAGACAGAGAACCACAATAAATGATTCCATGAAAATCCAATAAGTACACTCAAATTTGGAAATTTTATAGGGCAAATGTTAAGACCCAAAGTATTCAGCAAACAGAGGGAGAGAAATGGAGAAATAGATTAAATTTCAATAAATTGCAATGTTTAGAAACTATTGGTCCTGGGATCAAAAACAAACATTTAGATATTATGATATATTCAGGGATATCTGAACATTAATTTGGTATTTGGGATTAAGGAATTATTGTTAATTATGAGGTATGATAATTTTGTAGGTTTTTTATAAGCACTCCAATACATTAAGACACACACACTGATATTTAACAGATAAAATATGTCTAGAATATGCTTCAAAAGAATCCAGGCTTTAAAAGAATATCAGTGAAATAAGATTAGTCAAAATTCAATACTTGTTAAAGTTAGCCTAATATGTCATATTATATTTCATGTTGCTCTCTAAAATTTATGTGAAAATGAGTGAAATTTTCCATATAAAATTTTTAAAAGATTCTATGAAATTTAAAGATATATCCCATTAAAATTTTACAACAGTATTTTTGGTTGAAAGAATGAGTACAGTTTATCAAAATAAATGGCAAAAGCAGAAGCAAGCACTCTAGTATTACAGACCTCAATATTCTACTGTGACTTTACTCTCAAGTACCAAAATAAAGTAGCTTACAGTTTATATTTCTTGTTTATCACTTTATTAAAAAAGAGGCTTTTAATTTCTTCTTTAATTATTGATACATACTTGAATTGTTTCCAGTTTGCACATAATGCTGTTGTAAAATTCTTTCACACAGTGAACATAGCTAGGCATTTCAATTGGGTATATGCCTAATCATCTTTTTTTTAGTTGTTGATTTTAGATGTACTTGACAGTAGGTGTATTTTGATATATTATACCTATGTGGAGTGCAATTCATTCCAATTGTGATCCCATTCTTGTGGTTGTACACGATGTGGAGATAGATTGGTTGTATATTCATATGTGAACGTAGTAAAGTTATATCCAATTCGTGCTATTGTCTTTCCTTTTCCCATTCCCCCTCCCTTCCCTTCATCCCTTTGTCTAATCCAATGAACTTCTATATTTCTCCTACCTACCCTCCCTTGTTATGGTTTAGCATCCACATATCAGAGAAACCTTTCAGCCTTTGGGTTTTTGGGACTGGCTTTTTCACTTAGCATGATACTCTCCAATTCCATCCATTTACCAGCAAATATACTATTTCATTCTTTTCCATTGTGTATATACACCACATTTTTTTAATCCATTCATTTGTTGAAGGACACCTAGGTTGGTTCCATAGCTTGACTATTGTGAATAGAGCTGCTATAAACATTGATGTGGCTGGGTCACTGTAGTATGAGTTACATACTGATATAAGAAGTGTAGTACACCTTACTTTCTTTTCTTTCATTCTAAAAACTCTACCAAATATCTACTATTATATTAGGTACTGGCATTACAAAGATGATTAAGATATGATTCATGTTCTCAGATTCATAGTCTAATAGGAGAAACAAGTATATAACACAACCACCACCAGGGTTGATGATATTGGTAGGCACAAGGTACTCTAGGGACCACCAACCTGGACCAGGCCATTACCACCTCCTTGGTAAAGTAGTGAAAAGAAGACAGATTTTATAGTTAGATGTTGATTCAATTCTAGCTCCAGTACTGGTGATATGGCTATGATCAAGTGATCAGTATCAATTTCCACGTATGTAATATCACCTATCTCATAGGGTCTACACAGAAAGAACACAATATATACTTGCTGTTACCATCATCACTATTACTTCATCCTCAGTATCCTAGCCCATGGCCACAACTCCAGCATCATCTAATTCCAATGAACTATAATTTCTACTGTCAAGTCAAGATAAACCTTGTCAATCAGATCATTACCCTAGCTTAAACGAATGAATTGGCCTCTTCTTTTCTAACACACAGATTAAAACCATTTTGTACTTTTCCAGTTCTCCATAATCTTTCTTAATATATACAAGTGGTCTTACTTCCCACTTCTCCTCAACTCTTACATTTCAAGATTATCTTCTGTGTATGCATCATGATATACTATCCTATAGGCTTAAAGGTGTAATAAGCCTACTTAATACCTCAAACAGATCTCTAATCAGAAATTTATTGAAACAGTACAAAATACAGGATTATGAAATACAAAATTGTTTTAATTTACCAATGGTCACCCAAAGTCTACAAAAAATTATCAGAGAAATCATCTATTGGCTTATTTGACATGAAAAATACCAAACCATGAATTCATTCATAGTTTCCTTAGTCCAGAACTGACATCTGTGTTCATAAAATGACCTTTGAAAGAAAGAAAATACTTGGAAAAATGCTGCCTCATATTTACTGAGCACATCACACTTCCCACAAAGCCAAGAAGTCGTATGTGTGTGTGTGTGTGTGTTTACATATATAAATAATTTCATATTCATGGGACAAAAGCAAATGACATTAGCAACCTTTATAAGAAAACATTTTCTAAGTTTTTTTTTCTGTGTTCAATATTCATTTGGGCCCACTATATATTCATGTCTCCATTTTGATAACAACTATAGCATATTATAAATGTCAAAGTTAAAAACTGAAAACAGTAAGTAATAAAGAATGAATTCAAGGTCTGGAGTTGTGGTTCAGTGGTAGAGCACTTGCCTAGCATGTGTGAGGTACTAGGTTTGATTCTCAGCACTGCGCATAAATGTTTTTTAAAAAAAGTCCATTGACAACTAAAAAAATATTAAAAATGCTAACATTTAAAAAAAAAGGATGGGATCAATTCTGGTTCAGTGATGGATGGGAATTAGAAGGTACACTTGAAATGCAATTTTCATCAAATATAAAGCCCTGGCATTTAAAGGTCAAACTTAAGTTGAACAAATAACTACACAGCTCAGTGTGGCTGTATTATTAAATTATAGAATATTAATGATAAACTATTTCAAGTACCAAGTACATTATGTTGTATGAAAGAAATTATTTTGCCATTAAAATTTTGCAATGTAATTATTACTAATACCTGAAAAATGTCAAAAATTTATTTTATATAAATAAAAATTCAAGGAGAAAAATTGTAAAATAAAAATACATGCAGAGTAGAGTTACACAAACAAACATCTAAAATCCTCCAGAAATCACACAATTGATTGGCATAATTCAACTGTAATTGGTTTATATTAATCAGGATCAGACAAATACAAAATACTGTTAATTAGTAAGTGAATGTTTTAAAAAAACACCTAGCCCCCCCCCCAATTTTCCCCATATACAATATCCACTTTTATACATGTGTGTGTTATATACAGGAAAAAATATTTACCTTGTGGAATTGCAGGAGAGAAATACTAAAGTTATTCTATTTACTTGAAAAAATAGTAAAACTCCAATAAGACAATTTTTCAAGCTATTTTCAGTGAAGAATTTAAATGCTATACATTTCTTAAAATAGGATTAAAGAAACTACACTGGGAAGTTGATTTAAGCTTTCTAAAATAGTGATTTCTTCTTCCAGCTCAAAAATCTTTATTTCACTAACTTCTTGACACCCTCTGATTCTAGCCAAATTAGTTTTCCTTGAACCCAAACATTTCAAACATATTCATTGTTCAGTGTCTCCACTCATTTCATCTTCACTGCTAAAATGACCTCCCCAACCCTGTGCCTAACAATACCTGTCACATAGAAGATACTGAAAAAAAGTCACTGTTAAATGAGTACATTTACATAAGTCCTGTCCTTTCCTGAAGCCTAGTTCATGTTCTTCTACTATATCACTCAATGCCATCTCTGTAGTCAAATTACTGTTATTTGTCTGAAGCACTAACCTAGTATTTAATTATGTATACATACATAAACATATATAAATTTATGAATATATACATATATATTTTTAATACATGCAACCTATTTTTCCACTAAAATATAGATTCCTTGTGAGTATTCTTTTATCTCTTCGTATCCAAAGGACACTGAAGGTCTAAGGACTTCAAAACAAAGTAATTAAATGATTCACCATTTTAAATAACACAGTATAGAGTCTAGTAACTAAGCTCTTTTATATAACATTTATTGAATGCCTATGTGCATTTATGGAGGCAAACAGCTAACAGTCCTAAGGTTAATATAAAATTCTAAAACTGATTCAGTGATGTAACCATGTTTGAAAATCTAATGAAAATTATTAACTATCTTCTCCCAAAATGTACTTACACCGAGAATTTTGCATATGCTCACAGACTCCTAGATTCTCTGAAGCATTTGAGGACCCATAAAACTATTTCTTTTTTTTTTTCATTTATTAGCATCATTTATTGAAGTAAGTTCTTATTTCTTTTTTTTAATTATTTATTATTAAATTTTTTTACAGACTGCATTTTGATTCATTGTACACAAATGGGGTATATCATTTCGTTTCTATGGTTGTACATGATGTAGATTCATACCATTCGTGTAATCATAACATGTACATAGGGTAATGATGTCTGTCTCATTCCACCATTTTTCATACCCCCGTCCCTCTCATTTCCCTCTACATAATCTAAAGTTCCCCCATTCTTCTCTCACTCCCCACCCCCTGACCCCCATTATATATCACTCTCCACTTATCAGGGAAAACATTTGGCCTTTGGTTTTTTGGGATTGGCTTACTTCACTAAGCATGATATTCTCCAATTCCATCCATTTATTTGCAAATGTCATAATATTATTCTTTGTTATGGTTGAATAATATTCCATTGTCTATATATACCACAGTTTCTTTACCCATTCATCTAAAGGACCCACCTTTTGACCCAGTTATCTGACTCCTTGGTTTATACCCAAAGGACTTAAAATCAGCATATTACACAGTAACAGTCACATCAATGTTTGTAGTAGCTCAGTTCACAATAGCTAGATTGTGGAAAATGTTTCTTTTTTAAAATTGTATTTGTTATTATTATTATAAGTAGTAATAGTAGTAAGTACCAGGGATTGAACCCAGGGGCACTTAACCACTGAACCACATCCCCAGCCATTTTTTATAGTTTGACATATCATCTTGCTAAGTTGCTCAGGGGCTCACCAAGTTGCTGAGACTGGCTTTGAACCTCTGGTCATCCTGCCTCACCCTCCCAAGCCATTGGGATTACAGGCATTCACCACTGCACCCAAAGAAATAATAGGGTTTAAAGTAGTTTCAGAACATTCCTTGCCCCGAGTTCAACATTCTGAAGACCACTTAGAAGTGGCCAACAAGCAAGCCTGATTCTTTCAACTGAAAACAGCACTCTACTTTATATATGAAAAACAAAATCTCTTGGTCAAATTAACATGATTATTATTATTTTGTATTAAATGCAGAGTTAAAACATACTACCTTCTATCTAAATTGATGTATGTTTAACAAGAATGACCAAAAATGCTTTGATTTTTGAGTTTCCTAGGGAAAATTATTGTTTTATACCATGATAGCTTAAATCATTTTTTACGAGGCCCCATTTTGTGGAGGCCTTTATATCTAGTAGTGGAGGGAAGTAAAAATATATGGTAAAAAGTTTCCATTCCATTTGTGGAATTTGTGTCAGATGAGCTACTCATACATAAGGTATCATCATCTCAGCTATTTATAAACTTTGGATCATTGGATTTGGGTAAGGAACAGAAGAAATTTGTAGTCTACCATCCTTATTAAAGGAAAAAGTTAGCTTACCTATTACTAATTACTCTGTTTGTTCTTTCTTCTTACCTCCCCCCACACTTTTTGTACTCTCTTCTTTCCTCTTTCTCCCATCATTTAATTTTTTCCCACAACCATTTGTTCCAAATTGTTTTTTAATCCTTATTTTACCTCTATTTTTTCTTTCTTTTCCCCAATAGCTGCTTTATCAGCAGAGGAGGGAGGACTATAACTGATTACATTAAACTGTTCTTTCTGGGTGATTTCCTTTGTCTACAGAACTAATGTATACACACTGCTGAAGAAAACAAACATACGGGCATAAATATACAACTAATGATGTTTTTAGCCTTTTCTGACTTTTTAAGTAAGGATGGGAGGAACAGAAATTTTCCTGAAAGATCAAGAACTGCTCTTGAATAATGATTATTAAATTTAACATAAGATGTTGAGATTTGTTTTAAAAGTGTGGTATATCAGACATATCAACTTCTTAGTATGAGAATTTCAATATCTGAATTCAATGGAACCTTAAAGATCATCTGATATAGACATTTCTCTGATGCTAAAATTCTTTCTGAAACATGCTAACAGTGTGTAACCTTTAGTATAGGAAGCTCTATCAAAAGATCACCCCCCCTTTTTTAACATCTCTATGAAAACATTCTTCAGTAGAGTGACATGTAAGAATGTCCATATAATCTTCACTGATCTAGTTTCAAAACTCTGGGTCATACAGAAAAGGTCCAGCCTCTCTTTCACGTGAAAACCCATACTGATCCCCTTTTCTGACTTCTGGTCTACACCACTGTGTCTCCAAGTCTATTTTCCAAGGATAATAAAGTTTCTGATAATACCAAATGCCACTAAGCCCATCTTCTGTTTTAAAAGAGATACTACTGTATTTTTTTCTGGTTGATATTGTAAATAGGAAAAGGTGTTATTGCTTCATTTTGGAGACACAGTTTAAGAGCTATTTCTTGACAGCAACATAAAAGTCTTACACAGGCTGCCCTGTTTTAGATTAATCACCAGTGAGTCACTAGCAGAGGACCTCTACATATCAACCTGCTTATTTTCTTCAGAAAATGAGTAGGTGAACCATCTCAAAGAGAATAAACCATCATTAAATGTACAGAGAACAGTTGAGCCTTTCAGCCATAGCATTATTTATTATACCAGTATAGAAAAAGCTGATACTCTGCTGAAAGAGGATATATTTTTTTAAATCATGCCTATATTTTCTTGTGAAACTCTTGCAAAAGAGTACAGTAGAACAAATAATCAAACTATAATAATCAAATTACAAAAACATACATGTACAATTTGGGCCTTTCACATCAGTATTTCAGAGTCTACTTCAGAGGACTGAAATATTGATATCAAAAACAACCTACAGAAAAGCTATCACAGTAAAATTTTCACCAAACTATAAAGCCTGCTAGCATCTCAATTCTTGAAGTTTTGGGACTATACCAAGCCTTAATTTACACTGTTATCAGTTAAGCTTTTATACAAAGGTCAATGAAAATGTGACTCTCATTCATACTCTACTAGAATTTTACCTATATCAACTGGGATTATTCTTTTTTATTAAAATATTTTTTATTTTTGCAGACACATTTTAATTCATTGTATACAAATGGGGTACAACTTATCATTTCTATGGTTGTACACAATGCATATTCACGCCATTCACTCAACTGGGATTATTCTTAAGGAAACTTTTCTTAAGCCATGAACACTATTTTATGCTTCACAGGACAGTTTTTAAGTAAACCATTTCTGCGGTAACACCCACATTCAAATTTCTAGCTTACAGCTTGAATGACAGAAAGGATAACATTTTATACATAAGGAATATGGAAACCAACTAAGTACAGTATATGCCACAATTTAAAGGTAATTTCTGTCATGAAAAATATCATAAATAACTACAAGGGTCTGAATGAAATCAGAATAATTTTAAAAATAAATAATGCTATAAATAAATCTTTAATAAAATTTATAATATACAAATTTCTATTCTACTTGCTTGAGACTACTGATATTCATTATTATGAGAGAGAAGTTTTCAGTCCACTGGCATGAAGGATGTGAGGCTTAAATTGAGATCTGATTATTAGTAATACTGAAATACAGGAGGTGCTGGGAGTATAAAGATTCTTCTACAACAGAGTAACAACAGCAGCTAGCAATCATTGAACATTTGAATAGAACAAACAGTGCTATGTACGTTTGTATTATCTATTGAGTACATTCTAGTTTAAAATCCTGGAAAAAAAAGTATTATTCTATTTCTGATTATACAGATAAAACTGAAGTTGAGACACATTAAGTGATGTGCCTAAAGTCTACAGCTATTATATGGTAAAGCAGGGAAACTCACAAGAATCCAAAAAAGACATGTATATGGTCATTCATAAGAGTATTATTTGTAATAGATAAATAACGGGAAAAAATTAAAAATTAGAAAGAAAGAAAAATGATGGGGAAAGTGACCATAATACTCATTAACAGAATAGAAAAATAAATGTGGCATATTTTTAAAATGGAATACTCTGCAGCAGTGAAAATGAATGAACAAGAGCTACACATGTAAACATAAATGCAAATCATGAACAATGCTAACTGATGACAAGTAGCAGAAGAACATATGCACCACAAATAAAACTTATATAAAAGCACACAAAATAGTATATAAACTTTAGGAATATGCATACATGTAGTAAAAGTCTATAAACATGCATGTCAATGTTCAATACCAAAGTCAGGAAAGGAGTTATGTGGGAGCTCAGGAAGCAAGAGGAATACAATCAAGGTTAGAGGGGTAAAAAGGAGGTTTCAACTGTGTTTTAAGTGTTCACTGTATTATTGTTAATATCCTTTTGTATGTCTGTACCATTTTAAATTAAATTTTTAAAAACCATAAGCCATTTTGGATTTGTTTTAAGGATTTACCACTGCCTTAAAGTTAAATTCCAACTTATTTTAGCTAATACTCTACCATCTTGCTTTTTCTAATCCAATCTTATCTTCTATCAGTAAGTCCAAATTAACCTTTCTGATTTAGCCAGCCTAACAGCCTTAAATTCCTGGAATACATTATAACAATGTTCAACCCCAAACCATATCTGACAAGCTAACTACTCCAATACTGATAATTTAAATGTCATCATTGGAGGTTTGAGGCCTTAGTTTTATAATACATAAGTCCTTTTTAACTTGAATTGCTAAGTTTTTGTATATGTTATAGTATTGAAATAGATATGATTTTAAAACATCCATTTAATAAGTTTATGTCCTCTTTACAAAACTGTTTCCTTAGAATAGAAATTATGTTGTAAAATATGTATGCATCCTTATTGTACTTGTTATATTATCAGTATTATTAAACTACTGAACAGAAGAAGTCATTTTATAGAGCTAGAGCCTTTAGATAATTCAATCTTAATACAATAAAGAATTCTTACATACATGTGAATACCAGAGATAAGTCAATCCAGGACTAATCAAACACCTATCTTGAAATGATATCAAAGATAAAATCCTAAAGAAGTAATTATTTGCCACTATTTGAAGACAAAAAACTAGTGTAAATACCATTATAGAAAATACAGTATAGATCATAATCAAATACTTCCTCTACCAGCATAGGTGGAGATTTTGATATTGGAATTTGTTTTTGTTTTTAAAGATACCTCAATTGTTCAAAAGAAAAGTAATAAGTACAATTTAACAACACTTAGTCACAGCCCAATTAGAATACTCTCCTTCAGATACATTATATGACTTATGTTTCTGAAAGTATGTTGTATATCTCACTTTTGCACCAATTTATGTAATGTATCTTTTTCTTGTGGATGTTTTCTAAATATCTCTTTTTCTTCCATCAGTTTGAATGGAATGTGTAAAGGGGAATAGGATATGTATGTGTGCACATGTGTGTTGGGGGGTATTTATTCTAGGTGGAGTTCTCTGTTCTTACATCTGTGATATGATGTATTTCATTATTTTTAAAAAATTGTAATTATTTCCTCAAATGTTTTTCTTCCTACAAAGACATTTTTAATATGAAATAAAGGTTCAAATTTCAAAACACTAGCAAAAACCATTTTTAAAAGTAAACTATATACATGGAATTTTGAAAAAATAGGTATATTACACTTTAATATTATCCCCTTTTAGAAATTAATATATTTTAAAATTTGTAATTACAATAAACTTTCCTTCTAAATACATATTTGTTTATATTGGCATCACAAAATGCACTCATTCAATAATTCATTAAACAAACATTAGTGTCTGCTATATACCATGTTTCCAAATTCTGAGTTACAAAAATGAATGAAACATGGTCTGTGTTTCTAAGGAATATCTCAGTTTGTTCAGTAAGAAAAAAAATAAAAATACTCGCAAATATAGTTGTAAGCAGCATACTTGCACAGCACAGGAATGTACTGTGGTGACACAAAGAACAAACTGATCTGTTCTACCTGGGGAGCAGAGACAGAGTATATTCCCACTTTCAAGTACTGGAAAAATTTACCTATAAAGAACATGAGTAAGTCAATCTACAAAAGCACAGGATAATTCAAGATTTAAACATATTCTGAACTATTAATTAAATTCACATTTCCTCTACAATGCTACTTAGTTTTTATGGATGGGAAGTTGAAAAGTTATTCAAAGTTTCAGCTTATTCAACAAATACTCCCTAAAGGTTATACTCTAGGCAGGTGATATATTAAGACATGTGGGATATAAAAGTGAAAAAAATATTGTTTCTGCTCTCAAGGATAATATAACCCTCTAGGGTGGGACTCAGACAAATATATAACAAGAATAGGATGCTAAAATGACATGATGGAGGGCAAACCTGATAAAAAGCAAAGATGGCAGAGTGAGGAACATCTTAACCATCCGGATGTTGGCCTCTGGGCCAGGGGTGGGCAGGCCCCTGGGAAGCCAATTGCTCTACTGCACCATTCGAGAATCCTTATCACACAGAACAAACACTTTCCTGATATTTAGGTGCTTTTATATTCATCTCAAAACAAAATTCTGAACTCAGGACATGACAGATATTTCTATGTTCTATTCTAGAGTGGGTAGTCCTGCTTCTTTTATTCAGACACTTTTCATACTGAAATGGGAACACTTTTCTACACATTACCTCCACAGTTTGGAGTGAAAGACTGCTTTTCTTTTGTCCCACCTTTCAGATTCAACACAGAAAGAAGCCCTTAGGAGGCAGTTATCCTGCTGACTTCTCCAGGAAGAAAAAAGAGACTGATATGGGTCTTCTGTTGCAATTTGCTTAATTATCAAGAAATTATTTTGTAAGCTAAAGACAACTGATAGACAGTTTCAAGGTTTTACTCTAAGTTTGCTTGGCCCTGTTTCTTTGGGTCTATGGTAGCCCACTATATCATGGCTAGAATATGTAGAAAAGAAAGACTGTCACCTCATGGTAGCCATAAAGCAAAGAGAAAGAAGGGGCCAAGGTTCCAATATCTCCTTCGAGGGCACACCCCCAATGACCTAACTCCCTCCCACCTGGCCCCACCTCCTAAAAGTTTCTGGGACTGGAGAAGGGATTGGGCAGGTGTTGTAAAACTGACCTTCAACCCTCTTCGATTTGTCTTTTCTTAATTCTGTGCTGTACTCAGATGCTGTATCTTATGGTTTCCTAAGCTCTGGTGAAGTTACTTTCATACATGGACAATTGTTTGAATTGATGTATCTGTAGAAGGACAAGAGCAGGAGAGTCATATTCTGTCATCTTGCTTATGTCCACCTCTAAGCTGAGATTTGGATCACAGATGCTTCCTTAAGCTTCTTAAGCCCTAAGAGCTCCATAAATCTGTCATTTCTAATGTAGTACTTACCCTACAATTTAGAAATGCTTTCATTTCCAAGATCTTAAGTACCTGAAAATTTCCCATTAAAATTAAATGCCATTTGCATCTCCCTTGTTCTTGCAGCTTGTTCTTTCTCACTATGCCCAACAAACTCCTAGTACCCTAGGCAATCACTTCTATTCTTTTTCATTTATATCTTTATCCAGTTTGGACAACTATTTGGATAAATTCCCCAGGTTATGTATTACTCCCACCTTGCCAAACACTCAGAACTTTAGCATACCCATTCTCTCCTTTTGCTTTTCTAGGATGTGAGCAGTTCTGGAGAAAGTCATAACAATAAAAATAATATCAGCTGGGCCCTCACCTCTATGCAAGTATTTTGTTCAATCTCTAAATTACTAAATTCACTAAATTGCCTATAATGCCCTTTCCAAGTCTTTTACATTCTTGAATTCTTAAAGGTATGTTCTACTTTTCCTCTCTTAGATGACCTTATACTGAGAAAACACAGACATCCAATAGGAGGTCTCCAATTTCCCATCTCTGTTCTTCAAAATCTCTCTGTATGTTCTTCATTTTTTTATCTACCTGTCCTGGTCTACAAAGTCAATGATTCCTTTTTTCCAAGGTTAATCCTTCCACTTGTCCTTTTAATTTTACCATCTCTTTATGAAATAAGGTTGAGTGCAGCTTCTAGATTTAGACCATACTATTTCAGATCTACTTCTACCACTTACTGCTGAGCAAGTTACTTAAACTTTCTAAGTTTTGTTTTCCATACCTGTTAAAATACTGGCAAACAGCATACAAAAACACATTAAAAAGATAGTGCATCATGATCAAGTGAGTTTCATTTCAGGGATGCAAGGCTGGTTTAACATGCAGAAATCAATAAATGTAATTCACCACATAAATACCCTAAGAAAAGGAATAACATGATTACCTCAATAGATGCATAAAAAGCATTTGAAAAAGTGTAGCACCCATTCATGATTAAAACACTAGAAAAACTAGGGATAGAAGTAATTTACGTCAACATTGCATAAGCTATATGTGATAAATCCAAGGTCAACATTATACTGAATGGAGAAAAACTGGAAGTATTTCCTCTAAAGAAAGGAACAAGACAAGGATACCCACTTCCATCACTTCTACTCAAAATAGTCCTTGAAACTCTAGTCAGAGCAATCAGGCAAAATAAAGAAATCGATGGGATAAAAATAGGAAATAAGAGCGCAAATAATCTCTGTTTACTGCTCACATGATCCTCTATTTAGAAGAACCAAAAAGACTTCTAGGGCTAGGGATATAGCTCAGTTGGTAGAGTGCCTGCCTTGCAAGCACAAGGCCCTGGGTTCAATCCCCAGCACCACAAAAAAAGAAAAAAAAGACTTCTAGAGCTCATAAATGAATCCTCCAAAGTAGGATATAAACTCAACACCCATAAATCAATTGTGTTCCTATTTTCCAATGATGAATCTGCTGAAAGAGAAATTAGGAAAACTATCCCATTTATAATATCCTCAAAAAAATAAAATAAAATATTTGAGAAGGAATCTAACAAAAGATGTGAAGAATCTCTACAAAGAAAACTATGTAACTTTAAAGAAAGAAATTGAAGAAAACCTTTGAAGGTGGAAAGACTTCACATTTCCTTAGGAAGAATTAATATTGCCAAAATGGCCATACTGCCAAAAACACTATATAGATTCAACAAAATTCCTATCAAAATTCCAATGGCATTTTCAAAGAACTGGAAAAGACAGTTATGAAATTCATGTGAAAAAATAAAAGATCCAGAATAGCCAAAGCAATCCTTAGTAAGAAAAGTGAAGCAGGAGTCATCACAATATGGAACCCCAAATTATATTACACAGCTAAAGTAACAAAAACAGTATAGTTCTGTCATCAAAACAGGCATGAAGACCGATGGAAGAGAACAGAAGACACAGAGACAAAACCACATAAATACACTTATCTGATACCAGACAAAGGTGCCAAAAGAGTATGTTGGAGAAAAGAAAGCCTTTTTAACAAATGGTACTGGGAAAACTGGAAATTCATATGTAGAAGAATGAAATTTAACCCCATCTCTCACCCTGCACAGAAGTCAACTCAAAGTGGATCAGACACCTAGGAATTAGTCCAGAAGCCCTGTGACTACTAGAAAAGAATGTAGGCCCCAAACTCCAACATGTTGGCAAAGGAACCAATTTTCTTAACAAGACTCCTAAAGCACAAGAAAGAAAATAAATCAATAAGTAGGATGGCATTAAATTGAAAAGCTTCTGCATAGCAAAGGAAACAAGCATAGAGAGAGAGTCTACAAAATTGGAGAAAATCTTTGCTACCTGTTCCTCAGGTAGGGCATTAATATTCAGGATGTACAAAGAACTCAAATATCTTAACACCAAAACAAACAAACAATCCAATCAATAAATGGGC
Source organism: Sciurus carolinensis (assembly GCF_902686445.1). Lineage (NCBI taxonomy): Eukaryota > Metazoa > Chordata > Mammalia > Rodentia > Sciuridae > Sciurus > Sciurus carolinensis. The sequence continues at coordinate 65,723,247 of NC_062232.1, read as the reverse complement.
AGAAGAAGTAACTACTTATTTCTTTACACTTGTAAAAAAAAAAAAAAGAAGTGCAGTCAACAAATATATGAAAAAATGTTCAACATTTCTAGCAATTAGAGAAAGGCAAATTAAGACCACACTGAGATTTCATCTCATTCAAGTCAGAATGGCAATTATTGAGAATACACACTCATACACTGTTGGTGCAAATTAGTACAACCATTCTGGAAAGCAGTTTGGAGATTCCTCAGAAAACTAGGAATGAACCATCATATGGTTCCCACTCCTCAGTATATATCCAAAAGATTTAAAATCAGCATACTACAGTGATGCAGTACTGCCAGTTCATAGCAGCATATTTCATAATATGCTATGGAACAAACATAGGTGACCTTCAACAGATGAATGGGAAGAGAAAATGTGGTACATATGCATACTGGAGTATTACTCAGCTATAAAGAACAATGTTTTGATATTTGCCAGTGAATTGATGGAACTGGAGACTATCATGCTAAGTAAAACAAATCAGTCCCAAAGCATTAAATGTCAAATATTTTTTTTCTGTTATGCAGAAGCTAATCCAAAATTGGGGGGTGGATAAAATATAACAAGGAAGAGAGAAAGGGGAATAAAGGGCAGGGAGAGGTAATTCCATCAAAATAGAGGAAAGAATTGTAGAATAGATAAAGGAGATAAAGGAAGAGGAAGAAGGGATGGGGTAAGGGAAGAACAGTGGAAACTTTCACATGTGCATGCATGGATGTGGACATTAGGTCCCAGCCTTCGGTGTATGCACAGAATACTTAAAAAACAAACAAACAAAAACTCAGTAAATGGACTGAAGAGGGATCAGTAGAGTGGAGGGAGGGGAGCAGGGGTGAAGTGTTGGGGCATGTATTGGAGTGGATTGGGTTCCATGTTTTGTAATTATGTCAAGGTGTATCCCGGCATTGTATCATAACTAAAAAGGATTTTATTAAAAAAAAGGTGACATCATTATTTTACTTTAAAAAGGTGATAAGTAACAGTATGTACTCCAAGGGCCACTGAAATACAAAAGAGAAAGTCACAGGAATGTGATTAGTGAAATACATGCCTCATATTAAATGTTAAATATAACATAATGGCAGTGATTAATGTTATTATCTTTCAATCTATGCTAGCTCTTAGCACATCGTCCTTCTCTTCAAACTTGCAACAAGGCTCCTGTTTTTAATTAAAAGACACTTCGGGAATTTGCCCCCCCATCCCAAGATATCTTTCCTTCCTTTCACCACTAAACTTCTCTAAACATACACTTTGTTTCCATAAAAAGTAGGGAGTAGTGCAAAGACTTTAAAGCCAAATACGCCTGTGTTTCAGCCTGATTTTTCCACTTAGGAGCTGTAAGACCTGCAACTGACACTTTTTCTAAGCCTGTTTTTCATCTGCAGAATGAGTACAATGACCCTTTCTGAAGGCCATCAAAACGCTTAAATTGAAAATACATGTAAAGCAAATAGCCGAAGTGGGTGATAAGCGAATGCCATTTCTCCATCTCTTATCCTTTCTTTAACCTCCTACAATCTAGACTCTCTTTCTATTACTTTAATACCTTTTCATCTCATTTTAGCTCTCATTAGCATAATGACTTTGGGCATTTATTTGACTTCGCTAAACATTAGTTTTTCATCTATAAAATGATAATATCTACCACTTAAAGTTTCTTAAGAATAAATGAATTAACATATATAAAATGTTTTAGCACAGAGCCCGACTATGAACTAATGGTCAAATCAAAAGATTTTCTTTCTCTAGTTTTCACTAATAGCACACTATTCTAATTTGCTCTAGTAACCACTGACCATTTATTCTGTCTCTGCACATCCTTCATGAAGCTGTTTTTTATTGTCTTCAAACTATGTGTAAGCTTTTTCTCCTTCGAACCCTGAGAGCACTTTGTACTTCTCTTGATATAACGCACTTTCCTTTCTCTGAAATCATAGTCATTTGTATTATGTTGCATCTCCACTGCTTAATTTAGTCTCTTTCATTCTCTTTGCCTGGTACTTATGAATTCAAATATAATTTTTAAATATCAAATATAAATCAGACCTGTGTTGGCTATTAATAATATAAAGACTAAGATGCTATAACTACTGTCCTTAAGAAATTTATAGTTTAGGACAGTAGAAGAGACAAGTAAATAGCCTATTTTTTGTAGTGTAAGAAATACTATGTCAAGAGTATCCTGAGGGTCTCTGAGAGCATATTGAGAAAATATTTAAAGTAGGCTGATGACAACAGGTACAGTCTCTTATAAAAGGCACTTCTTGCACAGCAAATGGGGAGGCTGCTCAAAAAATATCTGTCAAATGAATACATGAACTGTAAGTAGAAAGTAACTGGATGAGGATGGGAAAAGGCACTTAAGGACCATCAGAAAAGAGGAGATAAAAAAATGACATGGAGGGATGAAGCAAGTAATTTAGTACTGAGGACAGAAATTTTTCCAAGAGTCTGGAGATGAAGCTGGAGAGTCAAGGCAGGATGAGATGATCTGGACATAGGAATGTGACCTGGGCCCACAAGGCTGGTAAAGAAGTACCGGTAAGACTTTTTAGTAGAGGAGCATATTCAGATTTGCATTTTGGTCGAAGTACTATGGCAGCACTGGGGAAGATGGATTTCACAAGAGTCAGACTAGAGGTAGAATTCAGTTAGGAGGATGTTATGATAATTCAGATGAAGTATGAGCTCCAGAACTGCAGAAATGAAGTGAGAATGGTAAATCAAGATGACACTGGGACAACTTAAAATCAACTGCAGCTGAACTTAATTATGTGTATTTGTATCTCCAAGTCTAGCAAAAATATTTTATACTTAAAACATCTTACGTAAATACTTGCAGACTACCGTTATTGAAACCTTCTTAAGTAACTGCAGCCAGCTGCGTCACTTCCTGTACTCAGATTCCTAAGTAAACACACCTTTTTTCACTTTAAAACTCAAATAAAGTTGTTATTAGAACACGGAGATTAACAACACCACGTACAAACTCGCACTCTGCAAAGATTCTGGGTCATCTCTATACTGGATATTTTTAACCCCAAATAATATTTGAACAAACTCCTTCGATAAAGTCATGAGGCTCTGCTCTGGGCGCCGAGACAAACGCCAAGGATTCTTTTCTCTTTCTTGCAAGCAGCTCCTAGCCTGGCCATTTTCACCCAGCGGTTCCCAGTGTGTATCATGCTGCTGTATAAACAATCAATCACAGGGGACTAAGGAGAGGGCAGTATTCCGGGCTGAGGAAACTCTTGGAGGGGCAGGGGTCTAGAAGTTTCAAATGTTAATGATTCCAAGTCCTTCACACCCACATCTCCACCCCTCCAGTTTCTGTGGAACTACCTTCCGAAGAGAGAGCCTTTCTAGAGTTACTGGAAGGTCATCGGCACCAAAAGAAAAAAGGAAAATGAAATGAAGAAAAAGTAAAATGAAACTAAGCAAGTTTATTTTCACTCACCCTAACGACCGCCATCTCTATGACCCCCTCGGCTCCAGTATTCATACGGGGAACGCAGAGGGACAAAGTAGTTCAACTAGATTTCTCTCGCGAGAACCCCGCCCTGCTTTGCCCTTTGTCAGCAGGCTCCCGCCGTTTCTCTGCCCTCTTACAAACGCTTTGGCAGCTACTGCAATTAGATTGTGACCCTTCTTCCGGAGACAAGTTTTATCCTTGTAATTGACCATCCAGATCCCTAATAAAGTCTCTCAGAATATTCTCCATAGGTCATTTGAAGTTTGTTTCCTTGGGTACATAACTTTCGTTATTTTTTTTTCTTCAGGCATACATGATATTTAGATAAGAACTTAAAATCGAAGTCCAACTGCCTTAAAAAATAACTATGTAGTCACATGGAGAACACTTTATGTCTACCATAGAGGGACATGTTCATTTATTCTAAAACTATGTCACTGAGCACCGACTCTGTGCCAGGCAGGTCTTCAGAGTACAGAATTAAACTTCGTGGCGTCTCATGAAGCTTATTCTTACAGAAGCCAAAAGAAAACAAATACCGCATAGTGCCAAATGCTATGAAAGAAAGTAAAGCAATGTGGAGACAGGATGGGTTTTTGTTGATTTTTATAGATTAGATAAAGAATCGCTGATGAGGTGATTTGGGAAAATCCTGAAGGAATTTAGTGAAGAGTGTTCCCTAAAGACAGAATAGAAATGAAAAAGTTCAGCCTGGGGGAGTGATGAATTCAGAAGTAGAGAAAAAACATACTATATAGGGTTTGTGTCACCATAAGGGGCTCGAATTTTATTCTGAATAAGATGAGAAGTCATTGGAGGGTTTTGAGCAACGTGTGACATGGTCTGTTACATTCTGAAAGGTTGAGTTGGGTGTTGTCAGGAGACAATACTATGGGTGGCTACAACAATCTCAATAGGGTCAAGGTCTCCCTAAAACCTCCAGTGAATTCTTCTAAATAAATAAGATATTTATAATGTGTCCATCAACATCTTCAATGTTAATTCATTCAGCTGTCTAACAAATATTTATTAGGTACAAACTATATACCAAGCATTAGTAGTGTACCTACAACATTTGATATTCAAAGTAGATTCTTTTTTAACAGAAGCTCCTTTATATGACACAATTATTTTTTAAGAAATAATGATGAAATTAAATTAGTAACAACGGCCCTAAAAATAAAGTCAAATTTTTCTTTTATTGAACTTCATGTATATATGTGTACACATAAACATATATAAAAATGACAATACAAAATAAAACACAAAATAAAGCAATTAGTATGACACAATGAATACAGGAAAGATAACCATATTTAAAATTGCGCTAATGCATTTTTACAGCAGAAAAAAACCTCATATCTACCAGAGAAATGAATAATAGTAATTTCTTGTTTTGGGTCTTAACATCTGCATATTTGTTAATGACTTCATCAAAAGTTTAATACTTATGAATATTTAATACTTTAGACAGCTTTGTTGATTTATTTTTGTTCATACATGATTGTTGACTGATGAATACTTTTTGATAAATTTTAAATCAGTTAATTTTCTCATTAAAGGACAGATATACAAATAGTAAAAGTTTTAAAAATTTTGATGAGCTGAAAGTGATAACACTCACCTATAATCTCAACAACTCTCAAGGCTCTCATGTTCAAGGCCAGCCTCAGCAAGTTAGTGAGACCCTAAATAACTTAGCAAGACCCTATCTCAAAATTAAAAAATAAAAAGGATGGGGATGTAGCTCAGTGGTCAAATGCCCCTGGGTTCAGTCTCCAGTAAAAAACAAATAATAAAATAGAAAAAAAAAAGTGCTGGGGATTTAGCTCAGTAGTAGAATGCCACTGCATTCAGTCCCTAGTATCAATAAAAGAAAAAAAAATTTGTATGAGTTTGGGATAGATTCATAAAAAAACCTATTTTCCCCAAACTCCAGGAATTATAATACCACCTATATCGTTGTTTCTTTAGAATCAAATATGAAGGCATTCAAATTTTCCACAGTTGGAAATTTCAAACAAAATATCTTCACCAGAAATTAATCATAAATTCTGTTATACTTGGTAACAACTTTAGAAATTTTTATTCTTTAAAAATCAGTGAGCTCTGTTTCCTGGTTGTCATGTTCTGGGCTGCTTTTCTCTGATACAGGGGCCTTGTGTTGTGATGCTCTGCCTCATTTAGGATCTAGAGCTATGGTGTAAACTGACCATGGAATGAACCTGTGAAACCAATACTGATAAGACTGCTGTGAATAGAGCAAAGTGAATAGAGCAAATCTTTAAGGCAAAGGAATTTGCATTGTAACTGAAGAAGAAAAGCAATTAACAGTCTTGCTAAATTTCCAGACTGACCTTGAACTATCAGTCCTCCTGTCTCAATGTTCCTAGACACTGGGATTACAAGCATGCTCCATGAACTGTTTATGGAAATAAAACACTTTATATGTTTCTTGGTCTGAGTACTTGAGATGTCAATTTTATACCCAGCCTCAGCTAAATGCAAATTTAAGATTTACAGGTTGCTGGACTGGGGTTGTAGCTCAGTGGGTAGAGTGCAGACCTAGCACAAATGAGGCGCTGGATTTGAGATTCAGCACCACATAAAAAACAAATGAAAAACAAAGGTTAAATTCTTGAAGAAAAATCAGATTTACAGGGTACTTAAAATTATATCAGGATCTCACCAAGTTACTGAGAACATTGCTAGTTGCTGAGGCTGACTTTGAATTTAGGATTCTTCTGACTCAGCCTTCTGATTCACTGGGATTATGGAAAGACTGTTCAAAGAACAGGACAAGCTCCTACAGTGTGGGACAAATAATGTGCTTGGAAAATAATCAGCAGTATCTTCAGAGAAAAACACTCAAAGCTGGGAGCAAATTCACATGGAGTCACTTGTCAAACACACCAAAAATAATCAGCTGGAAGGCTATGGAAAGAGAGTTCTTAAAGGAAATAACACCAAAATCCTTCACCTTAGTGGAGCTACTATTTACTTCAGACTTTGCCTCTTCAGAAGTAAGCATCTTACTCTTTGTTCAAGTTCCTTAATGGGATTTGTACATATATCCAACAATGGACTGTCAGTCATATGACATGAAGCCCCAACTCCCTCAAGATGGAGAGATGAGGCAGATACAGTGGCACATACCTGTAATTCCAGTGACTTTAGGAGGCTAAGGCAGGAGGATCACAAGTTCAAAGCCAGCCTCAGCAATTTAGTGAGGCCCTGTATCAAAATTAAAAATTTTCAAAAATCTGGGATGTAGTTCAGCGGTGGTTGAATACCCATGGTTTCAGTCCCTAATACTAACAAATCAAAATAAAAAACAAAAAGAAAAAAAAGAACAGATTGAGGGATGAACAGGATGAACAGGATACTGGGTGGGGTAGGAGAGGGGACTTGATACAGAACCTCTCTGAAAATAAGGGCAACTTCTTGATAATTTGTTTCTCTGAAGAAATTGAAACAGAGCCTTGAAAATAAAGATTCAAATTGTTTTATCTCCAGAACTTCCTCATACTTAAAATGTAATCTTCCTCCTATTGAGGGCAGATGCCCTGGAAGTTGAGCCTGACAGAATTCTCTGGCTAACTGAATCCACATAGGCTTATTTCCTGCCTTTTGTCTCACTTTGCCTTTTCTTCACTTATTACAGTTTTCCTCAACATTGAATTCTCAAAAATGATTTGAGACAAAAACTCTCCTGTATATACCTTCAAAGTTGGCTTTAAATAAACCTAATTTCCTTCTCCCCTCAAATCATTGAAAATGTCTTACTGAAACTTTGACATCATTTAATAGATTACTTAGGAAAAAGGTCCAGTTCTTGATGTAAATGACAAAAATATTCAATAACAACTCTTTTTATTTCTTCCAATGTCAAATAAGAATCTTTTTTCATTCATCCTGCTATCATTCTGTAAAATTTGACTTCTTAAAATTTAAACATTCACTTCTTTACATTATATTAGTGCCTAGTAAATGACTTTCTCCACTTTTTCTGTAATCCAGTCTTTAAAGTTTAAAACTTAATTTTCCACTTAGTTTTTTTAGTTTTTCAAGGCTATGTTTTTCAAATATTTTTCTGATGAATATCATTAAAAAGTTAACAACAGAAAATTTCAAATTCAGTAAAATTTTCACGTATGAATCAAAAGTTTCTCATTCCAAGCAAAAATATTATTACACTTCTAAGGTTACATTATTCCACTGTTTTAAATGTTCTAAAAACAACTTACTTGTTTATTACTATAATTATTAATATATATTAAATGTAGAAATTAATGGGTTTCACTGTGGCATTTCTGTTTATGCATATATCAAGCTTTGATTTTGTTCACATTTCCTTCTCCAACCTCCTTCCCCTGCAACCTAACTTCCTCCAAATTCCTATTGAGTGAGGGTGCCCTCAGGTCATCTATTTTTTTGTACTTTTTTATTAGTTCATTTTAGTTATGTGTAATACTAGGTTTCATTCTGACAATTATACAAGCATGGAAAATAATTTGCTCTCCCTTAATCCCCAGGACTTCCCCTTTCCCTCTCCTCCTTCCCCCAGTTCTCTTCCCTCTACTCCACTGATCTTCTATTTACTTAGAGTATTTTTTTAGACTAGTGCTTTGTGGATATAATAACAATGAGATTCACTGTGGTATTATCGTATATGTATATAGGAAATTTTGATCAGATTCATACCACCATTCTTCCCTTTTTCTGTCTTTCCTCCCCTCTCTACTCCACTGATCTGTCTTCTATTTTCATGGAATTGCCCCACTTCTCTCTCTCTTTCTTTGTTTTCCTTCCTGCTTGCCTTATTTTGGTCTAGCTTCTGAGTATCAGAGAAAACTTTCAACTTTTGAATTTCTGGGTCTAGCTTATTTCACTTAGCATGATAGTATCCAGTTCCACCCATCTACATGCAAAGGCCATAATTCCATTCTTCTTTATGACTCAGTAATATTTCATTGTGTATAAATAGCATATTTTCTTTATCCATTCATCTATTGACAGGCAAATAAACTGATTCCATATCTTGGCTACTGTGAATAGTCCCATGGATATGCAGGTATCTCTTTTGCATGCTGATTTAATCTCCTTTGAATGTATAACCAGGAGTAGTATATCTGGATCATAGAGTTGCTCTATTTTTAAGTTTTTGAGGTTTTCTGTAGTGGCTGTACAAATTTACATTTCTACTAACAGCATATAAAGTTTCCTTCTTCTCCACAACCTCACCAATATCTGTTTTGTTTGCTTTTTGATGTTTTCTAAGAGTTATTCTTAATGGTGTGGGGTGGAATTTCAAAGCTGTTTTAATTTCAATTTTCCTAACGACTGAAGATATTAATAATTTTTCATATATTTATTGTTCTCATTTATACTCCCTCATTTGTCTAGGTCTATTCAGATCATATTACCACTTATTAATTGGATTATTTGGTTTTGCCAAGAAGTTTTAGGGCTACTTTATGTATTCTGGATATTAATCATCTGTTAGGTAAATAGCTGGCAAAGATTTTATCCCATTCTGTTTTATTGTTTCCTCTTCTGTGAAGAAGATTTTAATTTGATGTAATCCCATGTGTCAATTCCTGCTTTTCATTTCCTGGGCTATAGGAATACTATCCAAAATAATTGCCTGGGTCAATATTTTGAAATGTTTCCCCTATGCTTTCTTCTACTAGTTTCAATGTTTCATGTCTTATATTGAGGTCTGAAGTCCATTTTTAGTTAATATTGTACAGAATGGAAATTAGGGATATATTTTCAATCATCTACATGTGAATATTCAGTTTTGCCAGTACAATTTGTTGATGAGGCTGTCCTTTCTCCAATATGTTTTTGGCAACTTTTTCAATAATCAGTTGCTTGAAGTCGTATGGGTTTATTTCTGGGTCCTCTATTCTGCTCAGTTACCATTCCTGTCTTTTTTTTTTATGCCAATGCTATGCTGTTGTTTTTAATATGGCTCTGTAGTTTGTTTTGAAATCAAATATTTTGATGTCTCCAACATTCCTCTTTGTGCTCAGAATTGCTTTCACTATTCCATGTCTTTTGGGATTCCATATCAATTTTAAGATTGTTATTTCTAGTACTATAAAGAATATCATTAGTATTTTGATGGGAATTGCATTGAATCAGTAGATTGTTCAGGGTAGTATAGATATTTTAACTGTGTTTTCCCAATATATGAGTATGGGAGATGGTTCAAACTTCTAGTTTTTTTTTATTTCATCTTTCAGTATTTTCTAATTTTCATTATAGAGGTCTGTCACATCCATTGTTAGGATTATTATTAGATCTGTGTGTGTGTGTGTGTGTGTGTGTGTGTGTGTGTGTGTGTGTGTAAAATGAGAATGGAATTGCTTTCCTGAATTATTTCTTAGTGAGTTCACTATTGGTATATAGAAAAGTTAGTGGTTTTTATGTTGATTTTTGTATCTTGCAACTTCACTGATTTTGATATCATGCCTAAACATCTTTTTGTATCTATAGATTTTTCATGTATAGATTTTCTGTGTATAGAATCATCATCTCCAAACAGTGATGATTTGATTTTGTCTTTTCTATTTGTTTACATTTTATTTCTTTCTTTTCCCTAATTGATTGTGCTAAAATTCCTACTACTATATTAAATAAGAGTAATGAGAGAGGATGCCCTTGTCCTGTTTCTGTTCTTAGAGGAAATGGTTTCAGGTGTTTCTCATTCAGTATGATGTTGACTTTGTGTTTATCATATATAACCTTTACTATGTTTAGGGATGATCACTCAATACCTATGCTATTCAAGGCTTCATCATGAAGGGATGTTGAATTTTATTAAATATTTTTCTACATCCATTGAGATGAATATGTGATATTCATCCTTCATTCTAGTTATGTGCTCCATTACATGTTTTGATTTCTATACACTGAACTTCATTACTGGAATGGAAACAACTTGCTCTTGATATGTGATCTTAATAATATACTTTTAAATTCTATTTGCAAGTGTTTTGTTCAGGATTTTTGCATCTATTTGTCATGGATATTGAACAGCAGTTTTTCTTCTTTCTTTTCTTTCTTTCTTTCTTTATAGAAACTCAATTCACAGCAGCTAGATTGTGGAACCAACCTAGATACCCTTCAATAAATGAATGGATAAGCAAACTTTGGTACATATACACAATGGCATATTACTCAGCCTTAAAGAAGAATAAAATTATGACATATGCAGGAAAATGGTTGGAGTTGGTGAGTATCATGCTAAGTGAAATAAACCAATCCCCAAAAAACAGAGGCTGAATGTTTTCTCTGATAAGCGGATGCTGATACATAACAGGGGTGGGGAGCAGGGAGGGGTAAGGGAAGAATGGATGAACTTTGGATTGTGTAGAGAGAAATGAGGGGTGGGGAGGGGACGGGGGAAAGAAAGATGATGGAATGAGACAAAAATCATTACCCTATGTACATGTATGGTTACACGAATGGTGTGACTCTACATCATGTACAACAAGAAAAATGAAAAGTTGCATCCCATTTGTGTACAATGAATCAGAAAGCATTCTGTTGTCATGTATAACTAAACAGAACAAACAATAAAAATAAAAAATAAAAAAACTTGTTTTGAGATCTAATATATGGTCTATTTCGTAAAAAGTCCCATGTGTTCATGAAAAGAATGTGTATTCTGCAGCTGTTGAATGGAATATTCTGTAGACACCTATGTATTTCAATTTATCTATAGTATAATTTATCTCTCACGTTTCTTTGTTAATTTCTTGTCTGGATGATCTATGTATTGGAAAAAGTGTGATTTGAATAACTCACTATTATTATATTGGTCCTCTCTCACTTTATCTCTAGTAGAATTTGTTTTACAAAGTCGGGTGCTGTGATGTTCAGTGTATATATGATTATAATGTTCTGTCTTCTTGGTGTATTATTCCCTTTATAAAAACATAGTGACCTTCTTTACCCTTCTAACTAACTTTGTCTTAAAGTTTATTGTTAAGAGGTAAGTGTACCTCCTCCTCCTTGCTTTCAGATTCCATTTCCTTGCAATATTGTTTTCCATCCTTTCAATTTCAGGCTGTGTATATCTTTGCACATGAGATGAATTTCTTATATTCAACATATGGGTGGGTCTTGTTTTTTAATACCTTCAGACAGTCTTTGTCTTCTAATTGGAGAATTAAGAGCATTTAATTTCAGAGTTATTTTTGAGTGGTATGTGCAGATCCCTGTCATTTTCTTGATTTGCTTCTGGTTGTTTTAATAATTAGGTGTATGTTTCTTCCTCCCTTTATCATTTTAGGATTTTGATGGTTTACTGCATTAATGTTTGATTCTTTTGATTGTTTTTTATTTTTATTTGCATGACTCCTTTTCTAATATTTTTCTTTTTTCTTTCATGCATTCTCATGAGTATTTATCTTTCTTCCTTTCTCAGGTGTAAGATTCCCTTTGTCATCTTTAATGTTGGGCTAGTGGTCATGAATTCTCTAAGTTTATGTATATCTTGGGAGATCTTTATTTACCCTCAATAGTGAAGGATAACCTTGCTTATTATAGTAATCTTAGAAGTTTTGTTTCAGGTCTTCCAATACATTATTACATGCCCGCCTGGTTTTCACAATTTCTTCTAAGAATTCTGCTGTTAGTCTGATAGGTTTGCCTTTGAATGTGATTTGGCACTTCTTGGTTTATATTAAAAAGATAGTGCACCACGATCAAGTGGGTTTTATCCCAGGGATGCAAGGTTGGTTCAACATTCAGAAATCAATAAATGTCATTCACCATATCAACAGACTTAAAGTTAAGAATCACATGATTATTTCAATAGATGCAGAAAAAGCATTCGATAAAATACAGCATCCCTTCATGCTCAAAACACTAGAAAAAATTGGGGTAGTGGGAACATTCCTTAACATCACAAAGGCCATCTACGCTAAGCCCATGGCCAATATCATTCTAAATGGTGAAAAACTGAAAGCATTCCCCCGAAAAACTGGAACAAGGCAGGGATGCCCTCTTTCACCACTTCTATTCACCATCGTCCTTGAGACTCTAGCCAGAGCAATTAGACAAACCAAAGAAATTAAAGGGATACGAATTGGAAAAGAAGAACTCAAACTATCCCTGTTCGCTGATGACATGATTATATATTTAGAGGAACCTGGAAATTCCACCAGAAAACTTTTAGAACTCATAAGTGAATTCAGTAAAGTAGCAAGTTACAAGATCAATGCTCATAAATCCAATGCATTTCTTTTTTATTGTAAACAAATGGGATACATGTCGTTTCTCTGTTTGTACATGGCGTAAAGGCATACCATTTGTGTAATCATAAATTTACATAGGGTAATGCTGTTTGATTAATTTTGTTATTTTTTTCCCTTCCCCCCCACCCCTCCCACCCCTCTTTTCCCTCTATACAGTCCTTCCTTCCTCCATTCTTGCCCCCCTCCCTAACCCTAACTCTAACCCTAACACTAACCCCTCCCACCCCCCATTATGTGTCATCATCCACTTATTAGCGATATCATTCTTCCTTTGTTTTTTTGAGATTGGCTTATCTCACTTAGCATGATATTCTCCAATTTCATCCATTTGCCTGCAAATGCCATAATTTTATCATTCTTTATGGCTGAGTAATATTCCATAATCCAATGCATTTTTATACATAAGTGATGAATCTTCAGAAAGAGAAATTAGGAAAACTACCCCATTCACAATAGCATCAAAAAAAATAAAATACTTGGGAATCAATCTCACAAAAGAGGTGAAAGACCTCAACAATGAGAACTACAGAACACTAAAGAAAGAAATTAAAGAAAACCTTAGAAGATGGAAAGATCTCCCATGTTCCTGGATAGGCAGAATTAATATCGTCAAAATGGCCATACTACCTAAAGTGCTATACAGATTCAACTTTTAACATCTTTATTCATTCTTTGCTTTTGGCAATTTAATTGTATGTTGTGAACAGATTCTTTTCTACTCATGCCTATTTGAGGTTCTAAATGCCTCCTACACCTGGATGTCCATGTCTTTCCCAAGATTTTGGAAAGTTTCTGCTGTTATTTTACTCAGTACATTTTATCTGCCTTAGCATGTAGTTCTTCTCCATCTGTTCTGTGTTTATCTAGATATTTGATTTATTAATGGTATTCCAGAGATCTTGTTCTCTGCATTCTTATTTTTTAAAATTGTATTGAGTGTAATAATACGGCAGTTTTCTTCAAGCCCTGATACTCTTCTCTTTTCTGCTTGATTTGATCTATTTTTGAGACATTCAACTGAGATTTTTATCTGACCAAACTCCTCATTTTTAAGATTTCTGATTGATTCTTTTTAAAAATCTCTCTTTAGTGAACTGCTCATTAACTGCATTGTCCTCCTCAATTTATTCAAGTGATTATTTGTATTCCCTGGATTTCACTGAACTTTTTAAAAATTATTCTTTTGAATTATTTGTCTTGAATTTAATCCATTTCAAAATCTTTAGAATGTGTTACGATGGTGTTATGAATCTTAAGAAGTGATATACTATCTTGTTTCATATTTCTTTTGCTTCTATGTTGAGATTTATTCATCTGTTGAGATGAATATATTTTCCATTATTATGTGGTGTATTTCACAGTATGTGGCTTTCTGCTTTAATATGACTCAGGATATCAGTGTGTTGTGTATTACTGAATTTGTTTTCAACTTGACTCAATTGTTCACTCTCCATGTCATTTTTGTTGCAATTCATGGATCAGGGCACAGATATGTACCATTTTGGAGTCTGAGAGACCTACGCTCTCTTCAAACCTTGCAAGATAGAGACACTCTGATAATTTAGGCAGATGTTTTGTAGGCAGCAGATTATGTGAAATGCACCCTCTGAAGTTACTCTTATTATAGAAGTGGGAGACTCTTATCAGGAGTAGTGGATTTCCATAGGCACTGCTGATAGTAGTAGTTACTTGAAAGTGATTCTGATGGTGGTTGCTATAGTCACGATAAAGGGTCTAAAATTTTTATCCTCCAGTTGGAGACTGGTGTGGATCTAGGTGCTTCATGGGATGGGTCAGTGTCTGGAATCACATTTTCCTTCCTGTGAAATTCACCTTCAGTCTTACCAGCACTATGCCATCAGACCAAGTATGGCTGCAGTTGATGTAGAGAAACCCCACAGATGCAGTGTCCACATCTGTTGTGTTTTTCATTCTCCTGTTATTATAGTGTGCCTGCCCAGGAGCCTAATCTCAGCCTATTCCTAGTTGTGCCCATTTCGGTATGGATAAACAGCTGGGCATTTATGTTCCCACTTTTCTTTAAGCAGAAGTATATACCAGGGTTTGAGCAGGACTGGGTTTTGGTTGGAGTTTAGCTTTCTTCTGATCTGGGAGTAAAGCTCAAAGATTGTCTGCCAAAGGTGCATGAGACCCTGGGCTGAATCCCTAGCACCAGAAGAAAAGAGAGAAAATTAAAAAATAAAATAGATAAATAAAAACAAGGAGAAAGAAGAAACAAATAATGGAAAGAAAATGAAAGAAAAAAGGATAAATGGGAAGAATAAAAATCAAATTGAAAAAAATTAATGAAAATAAAAGAAAAATTAAAAACAAAAATTAAAAATGAAAGAATGGATGAATAAAATAATCAGTCATAAATTCTTCCTAGCTAAGGAACTCAGAAACATAAAAGGTAACCTGATCAGAGGTTATACCAATCTAATCTTCTCTCCATGTGTTTCTAAAGTTGGAATCTGGTAGGTATAGGGTAGTGGGTTACAGCTACAATTTGTTGGGATTACTCCCAGTACCTGCCAAACTAGCTGAGGTGTAATGTAGGCCGTGCCAGGCATTTCTTGCCCAACACATAAAGGCAAAATATTAGCCACACCAGGGATATAGTTTCTTCAGAGGTTTTTGTTTTCTTTTTAAAAATTTATTCTAATTAGTTATACATGACAGTAGAATGAATTTTGACACATTGTTCACAAATGCAGCACAACTTGTCATTCCTCTGACTATGCATGATGCAGAGTCACATCAGTCATGTAATCATACATATAAATAGGGTAATAATGTCTGTCTCATTCTATCATCCTTCCCACTCCAACACTCCTCCCCTCCACTCACTCCTCTCTGCCCAATCCAATGTTCCTCCATTCTTCCCTACCCACCGCACTATGGATCAGCATCCACTTATCAGAGAAAACATTTGGCTCTTGGTTGTTTCCCTTTGGCTTATTTCCCTTAGCATGATATTCTCTAACTCCATCCATTCCATAATTTCATTCTTCTTTAAGGCAGAGTAATATTCCATTGTGTGTATATATATCACATTTTCTTTACTTATTCATCCATTGAAGGGCATCTAGGTTGGATCCATAGTTTAGCTATTGTAAATTGAGCTGTTACAAACATTGATGTGGCTGTATCTCTGTAGTATGCTGATTTTAAATCCTTTGGGTATAGGCCAAGGAGTAGGATAGCTGGGTCAATGGTGGGTCTATTCCAAGTTTTCTAAGGAATCTCCAAACTGCTTTCCAGAGTGGCTACACCAATTTGCAATCCCACCAGCAACGTATGAGTGTACTTTTTCCACACATCCTCGCCAACACTCATTGTTGCTTGTATTCTTGATAATCCCCATTCTAATTGGGGTGAGATGACATCTTAGGGTAGTTTTGATTTGCATTTCTCTAATTACTAGAGATGTTGAACATCTTTTCATATATTTGTTGATGAACTTCTGTGAAGTGTCTGTTCAGTTCCTTAGCCTCCTTATTGATTGGGTTATTTGTATTTTTGGTGTTAAGTTTTCTGAGTTCTTTTTTATATCCTGGAGATTAGTGCTCTCTCTGAGGTGGGTGTGGTAAAGATTTTCTCCCACTCCGTAGGCTCTCTCCAGAGTTTTAAATCTGTGCACTGAGTGGTGTGGCAAGTGGTAGGGCCATAGTTGCCAAGATATTCAGGCTAATTGAATTTGGTTATAATGTGACCAATTTCAGGCCTAAATTCACTCCAGAGGTTTTTAAACTATTTGCCTTGTCACATGTTTAAACTTCTGAGGGCAAAAAGAGTAATTGAACCACTGAGTTTTGTGCTAGAGTGGGTTTGTGGGAACAAGTCTGTTACCCTCAACCCCAGCACCTTGGAACCTTGCTCCCATTTGAGCCATATGCTACTCATGTTGCACCCAGTCACAGATGGCAGGTTTATTTTAACCACTGGTTCCAGAAGGCAGTGCCCTCTTCTTCCCTCCACATTTCCGCCTGTGTTCCCTGCAACATAAAACTCATAGTGGATTGTCAGAGACACTCCCCCAAGACAAGATTGTCTCCTGTGGCTGTGGTCTGCCCAGTCATTGCAGTGGGGTGTCCATATGGACTCTGAGATATGGTTATGCTGAGTTTTATGACCTCCCACCTCACAGCAATATGGTCTCAGATGATAATACTGTTCTTAGTATGGTTCCTGGCTATAGCACTCTGAAAGTTTTTGAAAGATGCATTGAAATGTTTCCCTAAACCTAACTTGCTGTGTAGGATCCAGGTCACTTATTTATTTAAGCTGCTTGGCTATACAGCCTTCTGAATCACACCATGATTCTTTCTCATTCACCTTTACTCCCCTTGAAGGGAGAGTACTCTTTCTCTGACTGAGGTGCCAAATGCTAGTTGAAGGGGTATTCTGCTTCTCTTGCTTCATTATTCTTCCTATCATCTAGATTTCACCAGGATCCATTTTCTCTGTTGTCAATTTCCAGTGGTTACCCATGGCCACTCACTTCCCCAAGCAGTTACACACCTGTTACTTTGTTTCTATCCTATGAAGAAGCAGAATAGTGCTGGGTGCCCCTATTTTGTCATCTTCTGACTTACTGTTTAAAATCTTAAACACAAGTCATTCCAAGTGCTCACATAAGATGGCAGAACTGAAGGAACCCAAGTTCTGTTTATCTTTTTTATCTACAAAATGTTTTCATTACTACCTCTACTTTTACCATACTTTGTGAACTTTTAAACACCTAGAAAGAAAAGATGTTTCAAATAAGTACTTAAGGTTGTCCACTACAATCAGTGTGCTATGATTGTTTATTTAGAATCTATTGGTAAAATGCAGGGATATGTAGTACCACCAGGGATGGAGACACAAATTACACCAAAGGTGAGCTCCAACAATTAATAAAATTTGTGAACTTATTCTCCAAGTGAATGCATGTAGTTTGATTGATATGTGGTAGAGACCAAATGCATACATAACTGGGAATTCTCCAATCTTTATGAAGAGTAAAATGTCTGCTAAACAATGATAAAACTTGTTATTAGGTTACATATATGTATATGATTAAATCTCAACAGTATCCACAAAATTTCTCTAGAATTTAGACACAAAGAAAGTCTAAGGAAAGTAAGGAGTATTTTCTCACTCACATTTGATTAGAATTGCCAAGGCACAGTGATAATAGAAAGTAGGATGATTTTATTATGTTTTTGAAAAATTCTCTACACATACTCCTTCCTCTTATTGCCTTCACTCAGGTCTGACTACTCCCACTTCTGCCCATGGTACACTACTAGTACGAATTCTTCTACAAAACAGACATAATCTCTAACCTGGTGCAAACTAAGCATACATTTTTCAATGAAAAAACAAATAAGATAATTTTAAATACTGATAAATAATATAGAGTGTGACTGAGTTGAGAGGAAAGGTTCTTTAGATTAGGAGGGCAAAGAACCTCTTCAAGGATCAGACTTTTGAGTAAAAAGAGAATCCAATCACATAATTATCTGAGTGTTCCAGGCAGAGGGAACAACATATACAAATACTCTGAGGTGTTAAGAAACTTACTGCATTGCATGTGAAGTAGAAAGTGATATAGAAGTCAGGCAGGATCCAAATCATATATAAAGAATTTGTATTTATATTTTGAAGGACATATGTTTTTAAATATTGATAAACTTATTGTAGATTTACCAATTGCTACTGATTACTTTGATCACAAAATTAAGCTTTGCTTAATGAGCAGTTTTAGAATCAAAGTAAGATTTTGACTTCTAAAAGAGGAGTTCTATAAGGGAACAAATTAGATCAGAGATACTCAAAGTTAGTGTACATAAGAATCACCTGAATGATTTGATAAAATGCAGATTTCTGAATACCTCCCCTACATGTTAGTATTTGTTTGGTGTTATATAGAGGTGTTCTAAAGAGTGTTTCATGTATATCTAATGTTGGGTATTTTCATCACATTTTGAGATAATTGTCAGTTCCAATTAGATTAAATCCATGACTTATAATGGTATCTTGTTTCCAGCTTTGATATTCTAAGCTTTTATAAGGGCTCTCATTTAATTTTATTTGGTGATCCTGGGCAACTTCAGTTTTGGATACACTGATTGTAGCGGACAACCTTAAGTACTTATTTGAAACATCTTTTCTTTCTAGGTGTTTAAAAGTTCACAAAGTATGGTAAGAGTAGAGGTAGTAATGAAAACATTTTGTAGATAAAAAAGATAAACAGAACTTGGGTTCCTTCAGTTCTGCCATCTTATGTGAGCACTTGGAATGACTTGTGTTTAAGATTTTAAACAGTAAGTCAGAAGATGACAAAATAGGGGCACCCAGCACTATTCTGCTTCTTCATAGGATAGAAACAAAGTAACAGGTGTGTAACTGCTTGGGGAAGTGAGTGGCCATGGGTAACCATCAGAGAAAATGGATCCTGGTGAAATCTAGATGATAGGAAGAATAATGAAGGAAGAGAAGCAGAATACCCCTTTTCTCCAATGACTATAACTCCACTTCCACTTCACCATCCACAATGATGGCCATATCTTTAACTTTCTTTTCATTAGAAAACTGATTATCTCTGAAAATTTAAATTCAAACTTTTATTTTTCTCAGACCTCAATTATTATCCTTTGAGTTCTTTTACCTTTACCTTTTCTTTGGTTTCCTTTAGATCTCTAGGCCTTAAGTCTGTACTAACTATCTATGGCCAGACAAAAATTTATCTCAAATTTGGCAATATAAAAAAACAAACATTTATTATCTCATGGTTCTGTGGGTCAGGAATTGAGAAACAACTCAGATGTATGACTTTTCCTCCTGGGATCTCATGAATCTGTAGACAAAGTACTGGTTAGAGCTTCAGTTATAAGAATTCTTGATTTGATCTGCAGGAACCACTTCCAAGTTGGTTCACTCACAACATTGTTGGAAGGAGACCTCAGTTATTTTCCATGTGAATCTTTCCATAGGGAATTGTTTCCATGACATGGTAATTAGCTTCCTCTGAAATGAGTGATATGAGAGAAAGAACAATGAGGAAGCTACTTTGCCTTTTATGTCCCAATTGTGGATGTCACAGGCTGTCTCCTAAGCCACATTCATTAACAATGAGTCACAAAGTAAACCCCATACTCGTCAGGAAGGGAAGTAAGCCCTTGGTTTTAAAATGAGGGCTATCAAGGGATTTTATACATCTTTTAAAGACTTAAACATCTTTCCTTTTTTTCTACTATCCACTGATAGTAGATCTTTTATCTACTATCATCACTGATCCTTTATCTTTTCTAACCAGCATGCACTTCATGATACATCTCTTCAATCACTTTGTTATCAATAAACTCAACTACTCAGTCTCACTGTAACAGCTTCATTTTACCACCTGAAAAAATAAACTTACATTCTGCCTCAGTTTAGGTGTACTTACACAGCTCATTCTCTTCTATATGGAGGCTATTTTAAATCTTCTCTCAGTAAACTTAAACTGGTTGCTGTTGCATTCTCTTTTGGGGACTTCTTGTTTTCCCATTCACTAATTCTTGGTTAGGTTTAGTTATAAGTAACAAAATTCTACATATCAACAATAATTTATTATATACTTCCTTTTCACATAGGCAGTTCAGGGATGATATGTGAACTTCATGATTTTTAGGAAACCAAACCCCTTCTATCTTCTTGTTCTAGCATCTTCAACATATATATCTACTTCCTGGTTCAAAATGGTTCCTCCACTTCTAGTCATTACAGTTGAATTTCAATAAGCTGGAAGGATAAAAGGGGAACAAGAAGAATTCACTCCCTACATTAAGGGCGTTTCTCAACAGTGCAAGACTTATTGCTGCTGCTCAGATTCTGTTGGCCAGAACCTAGTTACGTATCCAGACTTAATACCAAGGGAGTCTAGGAAATTAACTCTATAACTGCAACAGTGATATTTCCAGATTAAGAAAGAAAAAACTTGGTTCTGTTAATACAGAAGATAGAATGAATAAAGGAATCTATTTCACAGTGTTTTACTTTTTTACTTATACACTAGATAATTTCACCCTACCTGTGACTTCAACTAGTAATTTTGTAGAGTTGATTCCTAAATCCATTTATTCTTCTTAAAGCTATCTTTGAGCTTCAGACAGTCCGCTAGTGACAGGAAATCATAAGTTCTGTAATTATTTGGACTGCAGCACCTTGAGGCACTATAGAACAAGGTTCCTACTCAGATTGTATAGCCTATGCAGGTGAGTCTTCTCTGGATTGTGGTGCTCGTGTGAGCTCCTTTTTCTTCTTCCTTCTCCCCCTCCTCTTCTTCTCCTTCACCTTCTACATATCTTTCATTTTACAGACCCAGGGCCTGTTGTATACTAGGCAAGGATTCTACTAGTGAGCTACATTTGAAGCCCTGATGTAGTAAATAAAAAAAATCTTCCCTCAAGTTCTTGGAAATATAATTTTCCTTCAAAATAGGGGAGAAGAAATGTTTAATGCATTTGCCATTAGTGTCCTTCAATCTAGGAGAAAAGAGAAAATAAGTATTAAATCACAAAAACAAAGTCCTATAACTATTATGCTCTGCAACTGAGCTTTATGTTTTTAATATTCTTGAACAACTTTGAGTAGACTTCTGATTCTTACAAACATATATGTCCTAAGACAAATTTATTTTTTAATTTAATTTTTGTTTAACTTAAATTTATTTTAACTGGCATATAAAACACAAAAATTTTATGTATTAATAAAATACCACATGAGGTTTCCATGAATGTATATTTAAATCAGGTTAAACATATCTACCTCCTCAAATATCTATCATTTCATTAAGGTGAAAACACCAAAATTCTTTCTTCTAGATTTTTAAATTATGCAGTGTATTATTGATTTCTATAGTAACAATACTGAGCAATAGCATATCAAAACTTCTTATGTCTATATTGATCAGCTGCTCCCCATCCCTCCTTTTCCCCTACTATTCTCAGCCTCTGGTAACAACCATTTCACTCTCAACTTCCAACGATGTCAACTTTTAAAATCCATATATAAGGGAGCTCATGCTGTACTTGTCTATTTATGCTGACTTATTTCACTTGACATAATGATCTCCAGTTTCATTCATATTATCACATGACAGGATTGCATTGAATGGTTGAATGGTATTCCATTGTATTTATGCACCATATTTTTTAATTTTTCAGTTGATGGACACATAGATGATTTCCATTTCTTTGCTATTGTGAGTAGTGTTGCAGTAAACATGGAGTGCAGATGTCTCTATTTGATTTCATCTTCTTTGGATATATGCCCAATAGTGAGATTGCTAGATCATATGGGAGTTCTATTTTTTAATTATTTTGAGAAATCTGCATGCTATTTTTCATAATGACCTACAAATTGTTAAAATTTTATTTTTGATCGATAGATAATTGTATAAACTTATGGAATCCAATGTAATATTTGGGTAGATGTTTACATTGTGGAATGACTAAATGAAGTTAATTAATAAATCCTTCAACTCATCTATTTATATTTTTTATGGAGATGATATTTAGTGTCTACTTTTAGAACAACTTTTTCATTCATGCTAAGTGAGATAAGCCAATCTCAAAAAACCAAAGGAAGAATGATCTCGCTGATAAGCGGATGATGACACATAATGAGGGGTGGGAGGGGTTAGCGTTAAGTTTAGGGTTAGGTTTAGGGTTAGGATTAAGGAGGGGGGCAAGAATGGAGGAAGGAAGGACTGTATAGAGGGAAAAGAGGGGTGGGAGGGGTGGGGGGGAAGAAAAAAAATAACAGAATGAATCAAACAACATTACCCTATGTAAATTTATGATTACACAAATGGTATGCCTTTACTCCATGTACAAACAGAAAAAAAAATGTTATGAAAGAGATTAAAAAAAAAAGAACAACTTTTTCATCCAATATTCCCACAAATGGGTATATATACAAAGGAATTGAAATCTGTATGTCAAAGAGATACCCTCACCCCCATTGTTCATCACAGCATTATTCACACTAGATAAGATATACAAGAAGCCTAGATGTTCATTAGCAAACAAATAAAGACAATGTAGCGTATATACAATGGGTACTGTGAAGCCTTTGTAAAGATGAAAATTTTGTCATTTGCAGTAATAGATGAACCTGGAGGATGTTATGCTAAGTGAAATAAGCCAAGCACAGAAAAACAAATACTTGATTTTATGGAAACAAAGTAAACTTTGTAGTGGAATAGGGGAAGATGTGAGTAAATATGAGTTTAGTTTGCAATGTGCAGAATTAGCTCAGATGGGAAATATGAATTGTCTATAAAGATTTAGAAATCTTATATATGCGCCCTTCAAAATCTTGATAATAGATGAGATTGCTCAGGGAGGTCATAAAGTGGTATTTCTCTCAGTTATCTTTTAAGACTGTTTGGAATTTTCAGAAGGAAAATGCAAAGAAATAATTTGTCCATATTTTTTATTAATTTGAAATCAAAGATAAATATACTTGCAGAAATTCCATTATATTCTTAATAATTATATATTCATATAAGAGGGGAAATTGTTAATTAATAATTAGAGAAAATGAGCATAACCAATTCTTTTCCTGTAAACAGGTGAGACAGACCAGTAGCTATAAGGGAAAAAAGCAGTGGTCAGTAATCCATTACAAATATAGATTGTTAGCCATTATGTGCTTGGAACAAAGGAGACAAAGGATGTGAAAATTTTGCCTAAATACTAAAAAAGTGAAAAGGTGAAGAAAAATGAAATTAGAAACTACAATGATAAGTATCTGAAAAATTAGATTTTTATTGGACCAGTAATCTTTTCACTTCAAACCCCTGGAATGCTATCCAATGAGAATTAAGAAAATAATGGATTGAATTTATTGATTTTTGTGCCATGTTCACAGTCATCTTTTTGGTAAACAAAATGAGTTTTTCTAAAATAAATACAAAATAATGTTTGTGAAATAGAATTTATTAGTTCTCTAAATGTTGAGAAGATTTTTTAAAAAATGGTATCTTTAAAGTTTATACGTATTATAGGAAAAGGAGAAAAAGATATGTTATTGCTAATAACTGTGTTTTAGTCAGCTTTTTCATCATTCTGACCAAAAGACCCAATGAGAACAATTGGAGGAGAGGTTTCTGGTTTTCGAGGTCTAAGACCATAGCTAGCTGACTCCACTGATTTGGGCCCAGGTGAGATAGAACATCATGGCAGAAGGGTGGGGCAGAGGAAAGCAGCTCAGGACATGGCAACAAGAAACAGAGAGAGCTCCACTCACCAGGGACAACATATAAATTCCAAATGCACATTCCCAGTGACCTACTTCTTCCAGTCACATCCTGTCTGCCTACAGTTACCACCCTGTAACTGTACACCCTGTAACTGTACCACCCTGATTAGTGGATTAATCCATAGATGAGGTTAAGACTTTCATAACCCAATCATTTCAACTCTAAATTTTCTTGCATTGTCCCACACAATAGCTTTTGGGGGACACCTTTAAAGTATAACACTGTGTAAATCTAGATACTAACCATTTTTACAGAGAACATACTATTGGTAAAATTCCTCTATGAAACAACACTCTTAGACACTGCATAGTAACCAACACATATACAATGTAACAGAACAGTTATACAAAGAATTCATGCATATTAAATGTTCATGATCTTATGTTAGACAATTGTTTCTTAGATAAAATAGAAATTAATAAAAAGAAAGGTTTAAATTGATCTTATTTATTTATTTTTTTTTGGTACTGGAAATTGAACCACTGAGCTACATCCCAAACTTCAAATTAATTATATTAAAAAAAATTTGAGACAGTGTCTTACTAAATCGCTGAGACTGGTTTTGAATTTGCAATTCTCCTGTCTCTGCCTCCCTAGTCTCTGTTATCACTGGTGTGTGCCACTGCAATTGCATATTTTGTCCAATTTTGAAACTCTTGTATTTCAAAGGACAACATCAGGAAAGTGAATGTTAAACTACAGAATAAGAGAAAATATATGGAAACCACATCACAAAGTAGATTTCTATCTATAATAGGTAACTTTACAACTCAATAATAAAGATAACCCAATTAATAATGGACAAAAGATCTGAATGTACATTTTTACAAAAGACATATGCAAATGGTCAATAAGAACATGAAAAATAGTTCAAACACTTTAGCTAAATGCATATGCAAACCACAATAAAGGACTGCTTCCCATTCACTTTTGATCAACTGTAACCAAAGAGATAGTCAGAAGTAATGATTGGTGTCAAAATACAGTAATTAGAATCTTTCTGAACTGCTGATTACAATGTGAAATGGTGTAGATCTTTTGAAAAACAGTTTGACAGTGCCTCAAATTGTTATATCATATGACATAAGACTCTTAGTTATCTACCCAAGAGAAATGAAAAATATCTGCACACAAAGACTTGTGATATTCATAGCAGCATTATTAATACTAGCTAAAAAGTGGAAACAAGTGCCCATCAAATGATGAATGGATCAACACATCATGTTATGTACATTTAATGGAATATTATTTGGCAATAAAAAAGAATGATTTATGATACAACATGAATGAACATTTACAATATGATCACTTAAAGAACCCAGTCACAAAAGTTCACATAGTATTTGATTCCACTTATATGAAATACCATAAATAGGCAAATCTATAGAAACAAAAACTAGATTAGTGGTGTCCTATGACTGAGGCATGGAGGGTAAAAAGTAATTCTAATAGCTACTGAATTTCATTGGAACTTGTGAATATGCCCTAAAATTAGATTATGCTGACTGAGGGTGTAGCTCAGTGGTAGAGCACCTGCTTAGCATATACAAGGCTCCAGTTTCCCTGTCCAGAACCAAATTTTGTTTTTGAGTGTGGCAATGATTTCACAAATCTATGAATAAACTAAAATCAAATTGTAAATGCCAAGGAATATGAATTATGTTAATAAAACTGGTAAAAAATAATGTATAGCATTAGATATTTTAATTTATAGTAGAATGAAACAACAAATATATTGAACATGAACAATTTCTTGAAATATGTGGAGTTAATGGAAGAGAAAGATGCTCAACTACATTCTTTGATCTGTTACTGAAAATGTATTGCACAGTAGAGATCTTTTGATTAGTTAACAATTATATTGCAAGCTATGATATAAATTTGAAAAGAATAATTGGAGTGTGATATTAAAAGACACTTAAATCTAATTTCTTCCACAGAATCTTTGACAAAAATATCAAGATCCAAAGAGAAAAAAAAAATCCAAAGAGTACTGCTAAAACCACATATGACTCATGTGTTTTAGAATCTTATTTCTCAGGAAGAACATACATATCCATGGAGTAGCATTCAAGAAACTCCAGGAATGAAAATGTTGGTGGTTGTTCAGCTACCGAGAGTGCAGGAAAATATGAAGAATATATATAGCACACATGAACCTTTGCTGAGGAATCTTTTGGAATATGAAACTTGTCTAACTAATAGATAACTAATGGAAATTTGATAATTTATGATAAATATTTAATATATTAATATAATATATAATAATATGTAACATAATGATATATATAATAATATATTAATATATTTAATTATAGAATTAACACTAAAACATAAGAGGGGCCATTGGTAAAGGAACAATCTTATATTATGACAAATTAAAAAGAATATTATTTTAAAATAAGAGAAGAAAGGAAATGGAGAAAATAAAATATAATCATTGATTTTTATAAGTAATAGGTGAGAGTCAAAGAATCACATCTAAAAATGAGTACCCAGCTAGTAAAAGGTAAGTCAAAAGAAAGATTAAAGGTACTATATAACTTGTACATAAAAAGATAAAGATCATGTGATGAAATACAAAGCAGATTATATGGATAAAAATGAGGATATAAAAGATCTTGCCACATAGCAGCATATAGAATTTAAAACTGTACTCTAACCAAAATCCAGCAAAAAGCTAGGTTCCTCAGTTGTACATCCACAAAGGCTTCTGCCAACAATAAATTAACTTGGGAAACTAGTTCATTTCCAGTTGAGACTCTGAATGAGAAGTTAGCTTGACTTATTTCTATTATTTTTATTTTTTAGGTAATAGGGATTGCAATCAGGGGTGCCATTGAGCTACATTCCCAGCCCTTGTTATTTATTTAATTTTTTTTAAATGTGAGACTGGGTCTTGCTTAATTGCTGAGACTGGTCTCTAACTTGCAATTCTCCTGCCTCAGCCTCCTCAGTTATTAGTATTATGGGTGTATGCCTCTGTGCCAGTAACTGATTTATTTCTTGATTAAAGTCTTGTGATGCCTTGAGTAAAGAAGACACCTTGACCATCCTCAGACTCTTGAATCATTAAAATTGTCAGATAATAAAGGTGTGTTTTTTAAGCCCATAATTTTGTACTAATTTGTTTTACTCAGCATAGAAAGTAGAACAGCATAAGCAGTAACATAGATATTTTCGGATATGTCCTTAATAATACATCTAAATAACAGATAATGTACCTTCTTATTAGTGCACATGGAATATTCACAAAAATTGATCACATTAGATCACAATCAGTATCAAATTCTATGAGATATGTTATAATCAACATCTACACATTTCAGAAATAAATTAAGCTTAAATTATTTACTTTATCATATTGGTAATTCAAGAAATTCAAAGAAAGTATAAGGAAGCAAGAATATATTAAAATCTAAATTAATGTAAAGAATATAAAAAGTAGATCACATGTAAATCAAAATATTCATTCTTTAAAAAATATTGACAAAATAATAGCTGATTTAATCAAGAAAAATAGGGTCAAAATGCAAAAATATAAAGGAAGAAATGACAATGGAAATTAACATTGATACTGAGGATATTAAAATTTAAGAGATTGCTTTGAAGATTTCCAATGAAATAAATTTGAAAATCTAGATGATGTGTAATGTCATAGAAAAACAGTATACCAAAATTGACTGAATTATAGAAACTACAAACAAACCAATTTTTGAGAAGAATTAGAGAACAGTGTCAAAGAATTAATGTACAAAAAAAAAGAAAAAAAAACACTTATGAAGCACCAAATAAGCTTTTGTGAAAGAAATTGCATCTGAATAACAATTCACATGCCACATTACTTGCAAAGAACCGTTGAGGATTCAAATGAATACACATATACAATCATAGAGAAAATTACAGGGGAACCAAATGCAGTGGTCTATGATTGGGACTAACTTGTGGATTTCAGTAGAATTGATGCCCCTTAAATTGAGAGATGTGAATTTGAGAATCAATTAATTGGTTTTGCTGTTGTGTAACAATACCCAATTACAACTTTTTCATCAGACTTTGAGGACCATCCTTATCTCATTTCTCCTCCAGATAGCTAGGTTTTTGAGTATAGGTAATGCAAGGGATATTAATGATGATGTTGATGAAAGACTGCTTTGATCTGTTAATTCTATTACTTGAATCTTATAATATTTGACTATGTTTGCTTACAATAGTGTGGAGTATAGAATATGACTTGATATTCCTAAATTCATGGATCAGATGATTACTAACTTATAGAAGGATAACTGATATACCTTAGAAAGAATTTATCTCATTATTATTGAAGCCAATAATACTGTCTTAAACCATGATTCTTTAAGAGTCTCAGAGTTTTGCTGACTTGAGTTTTAGAATCCTATCTGTTCTCTCTACCTTTTCTGAAAAGTGGTGGTGATATGGACAGTTATTAAGTTATTAAGTTCCAAGGGTTTGCAAGGCTCTTTAATAACAGTCCCCCCAAATGGATGCACCTATCACTAGAGTGATAGTAAAATTCTCAAGGCTGAGGAAAAAAAATTGACTAAATTTGGGCTATGATTAGAGCCCTAGCTCTGTGGGTAGGAAATATATTCTAAGAATAAATGAGAAGTAACCAAGACATATTCAAAACCCACACAGAAAGTATCACTCTGAAATTCATTTGGAAGAGTTCAAAGGGATCTAAGATTTGGGACCATGTTACAACCTGATAATTTTTCTTGGGTTATGATGGTGACCAATGAGACATATAACATTTTGTAAGGGGCCAATATTACCTGTGTGGAATTTACACCAATACATCCTTTTCTTAATCTGGAATTTTGGAGGATTCATTGATAACTTCTCTGAACCTCATCAAAGATTTAGCCTTTTGAGGTACTGAGATGGCTAGGATCTTGGTGGAGGGCTGCGCAATACATCATCCAGGGCATTTACTTATATGTTTATGATGGATAATAGTCACTTCTTTAGGAACTACTTGACGTTTTTAGTTGAGGCTCCTGTTGAGGTCAAGAACCTTGCTTTCAAAGCATTTCCAAATCAAGGATTACCCCCAAATCATAGCTACTCTTATTATATATGCTAGTGCTTTTAATTCTTTGTGACTGGCCAGTCCTGGCAAGTGCTGTGAGTTCTGTCATCTAAGATTTTCCCATTGGCAAGGGAGCAAATATAAGAGATGAGGTGAGATCTACTACAGTATATCATGCTTGATATTTTCCTATCTCAGTTTTAAGATATAACCCATCAATAAAGAAGTTTAGAAGAGAAGTTAAAACAAGGATTTCAAAAGTGGTCTCTAACAAGTTCTTTTGAATATGGACAGTAAGAAGTTACTCCTACTTGGACAATGGAAGAATACAAGCAGTATTTCATTACTCTGATAAACGGAAGCACATGAAGAAGAAAGCAATAGGATATAAGAGATAAAGCTACTTACTGACAGATGTATATTGTTAGTGAGCAACAAAGACTGTACATTAGTAGCAATTATCTAATTTAAAGAGTGCTCTAAATATGTCAGGAGATGACTGTACTGGTTTGGCTGCTATGGCTAATTGTTCAGAAGAGAATGGATCCAGAGAAAGATTATTATAAGTTTTTATTCCTCCTTTTTAAAATCTCTAATGATTCCCACAAAGTTAAAATCAGAATACCAAGCTTTTATAACTCTCTCATGTACAAGTAGATATGAAGATTTATAACAATTAGAAAGGCCCAGAATTGGAGTTATCGAAGAGCTCATTTTGAATAACCAAAAGCCTATTTATGCTTATGCTTTCAGAGAGGATATTTGGTTACTGAATACTTTGTTGTCATGGTAGCTTGGTGATTTCAGAAAAATTAAGTTCCCCGTACTTGAAATAGCCAGTGTATTATGGTTTGGATTTGGAATATTCCTCAAAAGCTCATGTGTTGGTCAATGTAATAATCTACAGAGGTGAAAAGATTGAATCATGAAGGCTTTGGATTAATAGTTTGAATGGACTGCTGGGAAGTGGTGAAAACTGTAGGCAGGTGGTACATGGCTGGAGAAAGTGAGTCACTGGGGGCATGGCACAGGGGATTATATTCTCCCTTAATCCTTCCTGTCTTTCTTTCCCTGCTTCCTGCCTACCATGAGAAGAGAGACTTTCCTCCATCTTTTTTTTTCCCATAATGTTCTCCCTCACCACAGGGACAGAATGATGAAACCAACCAACCACCGACTTAATCCTCTGAAGCTTTGAGTCAAAGATTCTTTCCTCCTCTAAGTTGTTCTTTTCAGGTATTTTTGTCACAGTGATACAAAGCTGAATAACACAGTGAGACCTAGAAATCCTATTAATTATTCCTGTTATTGACCTGAAATATTCTTTTTTATTTCTGACACATTGTTAGAAGTAAAAGATTTATGAGATAAACTGTATCCTAGATAAAATCCTATAATTTTGTCAAAATACATAAACCGTATGTATTTTGACAAAATTATAACTTTAGTTTTGAAACCTTATGCTCTTTCTGGGTTAAAAAATTGAGCAGATATATGGTGTGTGAGTCAGCTTTCTGTCACCATGACAAAATATCTGAGCAAATCAACTTAAAAGGAGGAGATATTATTTTGGCTCATGCTTTTGGTGATATAAGTCCATGGTTAACTACCACCATTGATTTAGACTTGTCATAAGGCAAAACATCATGACAGGAAGCATGTAGTGAAGCAAAGCTTCTCAGCTCATTGGAGTCAGGAAGCAAAGAGAGATAGAGGAAGAGGTAGGGGACAAAATATACCCTTCAAGGGCAGGCACCCAATGACAAACTTCCTCCAACTTGGTTTTACCTCCTAAAGTTTCCACCACTTCCCAATAGTCCATCAAGTTATGAATCCATAAATGGGTTACTACATTCATTAAGTCATAACCCTTATGATCTAAATACCTCCCCAAGGTCCCACCTCTGAACACTACTATATTGGGGACCAAGATTTTAAGACAGGAGATTTGGGGAGACATTTAAGATCCAAACTACAACACTTTGCTTCATATTTAAGCACAACAAAGGTCATCCACATATTTTATTCATAGAATCCCTTGGAAACTTAAAGTCCTTGAGGTTTTTATGAAACGTAGGAGTATGCCTCAGGAAATCCTTGAGGGATTATAGCCCAAGTTTATTGCTTATTTCCTCTGTTTTATGAACATGTGTGGATGAGGAGGAAATGAGAGAGGTAAACTAAGTTTATAATTGATTAAAGTAAAATTTTCAATAAAAGGTGCAATTTGTCATATTGAAAATGGCCTGGAAATCTGAATATATGACATAGATGAATTTCAAGGACAACAGTAGTGTGGCTGGAATCAATTGATCTCTACATGAAAATGTCAACAGTGGTAAGGCACCACCAACAGTCTTGAAGAGATCTATGATCTGATGTAACATATTTTGTAATATATTTGCCAGGAGCAGGTGGGAGACCATGTCCATGTTCTCTCATATTTTGAGATTTAAAAGGTCAACTTTAGATGGGGATAATAAATATGACATGTCATGGTAGCATCTCCATCAGAAACAGGTTCAGGGTTGATCAACAACTTGATTCAGTCCTTTCAGAGATTAGAACTCCACTGTGGACATCTATATGAGTGTTATGGTTTGCATATGAAGTAGCCCCCCAAACTCCTCTGTCAACGTGGGAGATTAAATGATTCAATTATAAGAGTATCATCACCTAATTAAATGATGAATAATTTGAATGGATTACTGGGTGGTAAACATAGGCAGATGGGCAGGTGGGGTGAGCCTGAAGGAAGTGCTTCACTGGGGATTATGTATTTTTCCCTTGAGATTATATATTTTGTCCCTGGTTCCTCCCACTCTCTCTGATTCCAGGTTGCCATGAGGTGAGCAGCCATCCTCTGCCTCACCCTTCCACCATAATTTTCAGCCTCACCTCAGGCCTAGAGCAATGGACAATGGACTGAATATCTGAAACCATGAACCCAAATAAACTTTTTCTCCTCTATGTTATTCTTGTTGGCTATTTTTACCCTGGGAATGAAAACCTATCTAACAAATGTGGGACTCGATTTTATCAGCAGCTACAATTTTTTTTCACAGTTCAAAATACCAGTGAGGTGTGTTTTAAATCTGCCATTCTGTGGTTTCCCAAGGGGAAGACCAAACTCCTAGACTATTGGTAATAACTCAGAAACCTAAATTCTGCCTTCTGAGTGAAGCATCCACATTCACTTTTGATTCTGTATAGCAGGTTCTGAAGGTGAACAGCCACAGAATTCGTGTGGATATTGGGATTTAACTCAGTTGAACCATCCATAACCTAAGTCCAGGCATTTAGCAGAATCTCTGTGAATTCACAGGTCAATTGGACACAGTGAATTTGCTTCAGGATTCAGAGAGGTTTAATATTTCCCCTAGAGAAATAGTGGTCACAATTTTATGTAAAGACCTTTGGTTAGGGTCAGCTTTTAAAATATATCAATTTCATTTGATAAGTAAGACACTTTATATCCTTTCAACCCTGTTACTCATTGACCCATTAACAAAATGGAAACATCAGACAAGAGAATTAGAAGAAGTGCGTGTAGCTGGAGGTAACTTTATGGTGGAGACTGCCTTAATTTGCCAGATCTACCAATTTTCATAATCAATAGTTATAAAGACTTGTATTATCATCAGAATCCAAAGACTAACAATGTTATGAGCCTCCTGTTTGCTAGTGAGGGGTCAAAGATACATCAAGTAGGCCCATGCATGCTTTTGGGGTTTATCTAAAGGCTCTAAATATCAGAGAAAGACATAATAAATATTGACTCATGCATTGGTGGAAAATGCCAGAAGAGTTTGCCCTACTAGCACATTTGCCTAACTATAGTTCTCCCCTGATACAGATTATCATTTTTCTTTTTTATTTGTTCTTTTTAGTTACACATGACAGCAGAATACATTTCAATTCATTGTACATAAATTGAGTACAACTTTTTCTTTCTCTGGTTGTACACAATGTAGAGTCACACCATTCATGCAATCATGTGTGTACATAGGGTAATAATATCAATCTCATTATACCATCTTTCTCAACCTCTCTGCACACTCCCCTCTTCTCATTCCCCTCTGCCCAATCCAGAGTTTCTCCATTTTTCCCTTACCTCCCACACCCATTATGTATCAGCATCCAATTATCAGAGAAAACATTTTGCCTTTTGTTTTTGGGGATTGACTTATTTTGCTTAGCATGATATTCTCCAACTCTATCCATTTACGTGCAAATGTCATTATTTTATTCTTCTTTAAGGCTGAGTAATATTCCATTGTGTATACATACCACAGTTTCTTTATCCATTCATCTGTTGAAGGGCATCTAGGTTGGTTCCACAATCTAGCTATTGTGAATTGAGCTGTTATAAACATTAATGTGGCTGCATCACTGTAGTATGCTGATTTTAAGTCCTTTGGGTATAGGCCAAGAAGTGGGATAGCTGGGTCAAATGGTGGTTCCATTTCAAGTTTTCAAAGGACTCTCCATACTACTTTCCGGAGTGGTTGCACGAATTTGCAGTCTCACCAGCAATGTACAAGTGTACCTTTTTTTGCATATCCTTGCCAATATTTATAGTTGCTTGTATTCTTGATAATTGCCATTATAATTGAAGTGAAATGAAATATTAGGATAGTTTTGATTTTCATTTCTCTAATTACTAGAGATGTTGAACATTTTTCATGTATTTGTTGATCAATTGTATATCTTCTTCTGTGAAGTGTGTGCTCAGATTCTTAGCCCATTTATTGATTGGTTTATTTGTGTTTTTAGTGTTAAGTTTGAGTTCTTTATAAATCCTGGAGATTATTGCTCCCTCTGAGGTTCATGTGGTAAAGATTTTTCCCACTCTGTAGACTCTCTCTTGACTTTATTGTTTCCTTTGTTGAGAAAATACTTTTTCAATTGAATTCATCCCATTTATTTATTCTTGATTTTATTTCTTTCAATGTGTGAGTCTTTTTAAGTAAGTCTGGTCCTAGGTCCACTATTTCTTCTATTTGGTGCATGGTATTCGAACCAAAATAGACAGGTAGACCAATGGTACAGAACAGAAGACACAGAGACAAATCCACATAAATACAGTTATCTCATACTAGACAAAGGGGCATACAATGGAGAAAAAACATACAATGGAGAAAAGACAATCTTTTCAACAAATGGTGCTGGGAAAACTGGAAGTCCATATGCATCAAAATGAAATTAAAATTATATCTCTCATCCTGCACAAAACTCAACTCAAAATGGATCAAGATGATCACTTTTCAAGACTGGAGTTATAATTCTATAGTAGAACACAAGCCTAGCATGCATGTGGCCCTAGGTTCAATCCCCAAAACTCCCTCCAAATCATCCCTTTATGTATTCATTGATGGATAAGTAAAAAAAAAAAAAAATTCTACCACCTATTCAGGTATAAAACCAACAAAATTAGAACATTGTGTAGAGAACCCAACATAAAGTTTCTTTAACTTCCCTCCCCCACTATGAATCTTTCCCAAAACCCAACACTGAATTAAGGGGCATCTCCCTACCAACATATCTGTTGGGTAGGTGACTTGAGCTTCTGTACTGAATATAGTTACACAAACTTGAGTCATTCCCCTCCTGGAGTGTTCTAGTGTATTCATGTTTATCTTTAACATAGGTGATATGAAGGTAGAGGGGGGACAAAGGGATCATGGAGCACAGAGAGTTAAAGTGATTCTACATCAATGATCAAGGCACATATACTTTAATTTCAAGCACATGCCAAAGGACAAAATTTTCCTTTAACTCAGAATTGGCAAAAATAATTAGAGATCTAACTGATGTTTATTCATGATCCATGGATGAAGATAGTCTCCATTCTAAAAAATAGAATGAGAGCTCCAGCTGGGCAGTAACAAAACACTGGGTTTGTAAGGTGGGAACAAGAAAACAGAAAAATAGAAACTATTAATTAATGTCAATTTACTTCAGACTATTTTTTGTAAGGGTTGAAGCAGAGGGAATTTGCCCTATTACACTGACACATCAGGTAGGCTGGAATCTTCTTTTGTCAAGAAAAAATGGTCTGTTTGGCACTGGCTCCATTTTGATTCAATCAGGTCTGCTGGGACCACATGCAGAAAGCTAGTCCAAAATGATGTCATCCCATTTGCTTTGTTTAACACAGTCCAATAGCTGTTCAGAGTTGAATGTTTTCAGGACATATCTAAAAGTTCTAGACATCAGAGGAAGTCATGCCAAATATTAACCCATTTACTGGTGGCAAATACCAGTAGAGATTATCCCACAAAGAAATAAACATTTAGTGTTTTTGGTCCACTTAAACTTCTAGATCAATACTGTGTCTTCTTTGACCCTTCCTTCTCTCACTGGGGGAGACTGACCAACAAAGAAAAGCATCTTTCAGTCTTCTTGTTTCCATCTTACTTCCTTATTGATCCTCAGTCTCATTAACAAGGACAGTGGGAACTTTTATCCCCTTCCACCACCACCACTGCAATTTAAGTAAGGGCATTCAGTTCTCAATGCTGGGGAGTTTTCTCTTCTCTTTTAGTTCAGCTTGTGAAGACAAGAAGGCCTTCATACTTTCCTATTGCAGTAACTCATGCCCTTATCAGCAACACATCCTAACTGCTAAAACTTTGAAGAGCTGTGCAGAGTCTGCAATTTTACCATACTTGTCATTTAACAAGTGAGCTTGTCAGTTTCATAGATGTTGACACAAAGTACGAGATTCCTGTGACAGAGAAAAAGAGTTTATTATTCATGGCATAGCAGGCAGTATGAACTTCATGCTCACATTAGATTTTTTTTGCTCCTGCCACAGTCCCATGAGGATGATGGAGGACAGCCTAGGTGGATGCTGTGCATAAATGGGTTTGTGTCACAGCTGAGGAGACCCATAATCTTATAAATTGATGCTAACGAATGTGCTGTAACCTTTCCTTAGAGGTTGTCATTGTCTTCACTATACAGGTCAACAAAAATATCTAACATTTACCCTCAAATGACTATTTTCTAAGTGTATTTGCTATACAAACATCCTCGAAAATATAATATGGAATGAAGTTTTCACAACATGTGTAGAAGTGCCATAGAAAATTCCAACTAAGCAAAGGGTAAAATAGAAAATCGTGGACTTGATTCCCCTTGGAGACACTTCATCAATCACATGACTTAATTTTCCCTCTTTTTCCCTTAGCTAGTGCAGAGCAATTCATTTTCCAGTGTCTTTTCTGTTTACAGTATCCATTGGCATCTTAATTAAGAGAATCTCTCCTTTGGAATTTAATTTCTGGAGTGGGAACACCACATTGCTTTATTTATAAGGACATCAATTTATTATAATTCTTACTTGTCATTGTTTTAAGACTTTTTGAAAATGTTTGCTAAGTTGTTAGAGGTCTGATGATGAGGCTATTGACCATTTTATGTTGGGCTTGCTTAAAACATCATCAATTTCTAGCTATCTAGTTTTACAGGAAAGATTTTGGGCATAGCCCCAAATCAACTTTTAGAAATTCCTCTGATTTCATCTGCAATTCAGATTATTTCAAGTGTTAGGGTGTTAATATCCAGGATATACAAAGAACTCAGAAAACTTAACACCAAAAAACAAATAACCCAGTTAATAAATGGGCTAAATAACTTCTCAAAAGAAGAAATATGGATGGTCAATGAATATACGAAAAATGTTCAACATCTCTAGCAATTAGAGAAATGCAAATTAAAGTACAGAGATTTCATCTCATTCCAGTTAGAATTATCCAATTATCAAGAACACAAGTAACAATAAATGTTGCCGAGGATGTGGAGAAAAAGGTGCATTCATACATTTTTGGTGGTACTGCAAATTGGTGTAACCTAATGCCTTCTTATTTTGTCTTTTCCATTTTTTTTTCTCTTTGAACAAGAAGAAAAAAATTCACCATTATATATGAATTAATTCATGCAGATCTGGGAGTCTCGGACTACATATTTCTATAACTACTACAAGTTCATCTGCTATTTTCCCTCCATTCTTTTTAGGCTTTGGAAAGTCTTTGTGTCTCATGGGTCAAAATGGAACCAGAACCTCAAGAGTTCTATTTTTTTTCTCTGTTCTTATGGTATTGAACTCCAGGAGGAAATTAAATTATGGGGTTTCTGACTGGCAAAAAAAAGGAGTGAAGTGGGTTTGAGGGAGAGATAGGGGCAGAGAGAAATTGAGAATCATAGAATTAGAAAGAGGAATAGTAGGACAAACACTCTTATGTCCAAGCTTTGATATAGGGGAATTCTAAAAGATTATTTTGAGTTTTTCATTTTTCTTTTGTCTTGGCCAAAGTACTTTTCAAAGCAGCATTTTTACTGCGTGTGTGAAAGGAGTTATTTGTTTTACTAATGTAAGTTTGCATGATGCAAAATTTTTCTTGGAAAATGAACAAAACACATGGAAAACTGTGTAAACAATGGAGTTTTATGGCAATTTCTTACAAGTTGAATGAGCAGCCTTTCCAAAATGTAAAAAAATCTTCCTTTTCCTCCATGTTCAGGGCAGTGATTTTTTATTTGAATTTCTCTTTTAACATTTTTTTCATACAAGTAAAATATAGATCACTTAATGCTTAAAATTCTGCTCCTTTCTTCTAAAGTACCTCTTAAATGTATAATTTTATTCATCTAAAATTCTCTGAAGTGGCCACTATAATTCAAAATTATCCTTGATGAAATTATGCCATTTAGAATAAGTACATGAATTTGGATTATAACATAAAAAACAAGAAGCAGGAGTCTAGTTCAGAAGGGGGAAAACTTACGTTTAGGCTGAAAGAAAAGCTTGAGAATCTGGGAACAATCAATCTAAAGATTTGCCTATGCACTTCGTGTCTCAACCCACCAATCTAATGCCTGAAATTTTCCAACATACACCCTGACCAAATTTATATTACCAGAGAAGACTGAAATGTTTAACAAGGATAGCTCTCCCATAAGTAGCCTCTGATGGATAAGATAATACTGAGGATAGTTCTCATAAAATTTTAATGAATGAACCAAGGCAAAGCCTGACTAATAGATGCAATTCTGAGAAAAAAACTGAACACATTTTCCCTGGGAAGCAATTGAGGAAAAGATTTATTTGGGCTTGTATTTTTTTCTGCATCTGTTTCTCTTCCCCTTGTATATGAACAATAAAAATGACAAGGATAGACAGAGGCAAGCAGTGTTGTACATTCTAAGTTAAATTTATATTAAAGAATTAAGAATTTTTCCAATGTGGTGAGATAAGCCAAAGAATACCTAAAAAGCCTTCCTGATCCTCAGATCTTGAAATGAACTCAGTATTTGGAGAGTTCAACTAGACGTAATTATAGTGCCATCCAATGTGAGACCTCCTTCCCTCAAGGTCTGAAAACCCACAAGCAGGAGGCTCAAGGAAACTTGGAGGAACATACAGTTTTGTATGAACAAACAACATGTTTGTTGTGGACCATTTTTGATGAGGAGGTCTTAGTCTTGTCTGAATCTCAATGAGATTCCCAAATCTGTAAGTAAGGTTAACTCCTCAAAATACTGCCATGGAAAATATCACCTGTTGACAAGGCAAACCTGAATTTCTTTCTTATTGAGGTAAGGGAGAGTACTGCCACAATAGAAATTTAACACTGTATCAGAGGGGGAAAGGTCAGAGTCATAATACTGTCAGTTTTCTTGTACTATACTATTACAAAACACCTGAGGTCAGATATTTTATGTTTTAAAAAAGGCTTATTTAGCTCATGCTTCAATGGCATGATGCTAGCAACACATTGACTCTAGTGAGGACCTTGGGCAGATGGTATCTGCCCAATGGCAAGTCCCTACCTCTTAAAGTGTCACAACCTCTCAAATATTGTAACACTGAGGACCAAGGTGCTAGCTAACACATAAACTCTGGGGGTACACTCAAAACATATCCAGACCATAGTGCTTATTTAAATTTTTTAAATAGGCTTTAATTTTTCAAAGCAGTTTTATGACCACAGCAAAATTAAGTAGAAAATATGAAGAGTTCCTATATACTTGCCCCAAAGTATGCATTGCCTCCCTTAGTATGAACTTCTGGCACTAGAGCAGTACTTTTATAAACATCAGTGAACTTACACTAGTATACCATTATTATCCAAACTTCATAGTTCACAGGAGTGGTCACCTTGGTGTTGCATACTGTATAAGTTTATTTTTTGTTGTCATTGTTTTCTGGCACTGGGGATCTAATAAAGGGGCATTTTACTATTGAGCTACATCTTCAGTAATTTATATATTTTACTTTGTGTCACAGTCTCTCTAAGTTGCTGAAGTTGACCTTGAACTTGTGATTCTCCTGTCTCAGACTCCCGAGTTGCTGGGATTACAGATATGCACCACTGAGCAGGTTTATATGAATTTTGATAAATGCCTACTGACATGTGTTCACTACTAAAGTATAATACAGGAGAATTTCATGTCCCCCAAATCCTCCGTGTTCTATCATCCCTCCCTCTCTCAACTTCTAAAAACCACAGATTTTTTACTGGCTATATTGTTTTGCCTTTTCTAGGATATTATACAGTTGAAATCTTACTGTATGCAATCCTTTAATATTGGTTTCTTTCACTTAATAATATGTTTTAAAATTTCCTCCAAATCTTTTCTTGACTTGATATCTATTTCTTTTTATTACTAAATAATACAATATTGTTTGAATGTACTGCAGTGTATTTATCTTTTCCCTTGCAAAAGGATATCTTGATTGTTTCCAAGTTTTGGCAATTTATGAATAAAGTTGCTATAAACCTCTGTGCACAGGTTTAGTGTGTCATAAATTTTCAACTAATTTTAGTACATATCAAGGAGTACAATCGATTGTATGATAAGGTATGTGTAATTTTTAAAGAAAAGCGATATTCTGTCTTTAAGAGTGGTCATATCATTTTGTGTTCCCACCAGCAAAGAATGAGAATTCTTGCTGCTCTGCACTTCCATCAGCATTTGGTTTGGATTTTGGCCATTTTAATAGGTGTATAGTGATACCCCTTTAATGTTTTACTTTGCAATTTCCTTATGACACATGATGCTGAGCATCTTTTTACATACTTATTTGCCATTTTTATATCTTCTTCAGTGAAGTGCCTATTCGGATCATTGCTTTAATCTGGTTGTTCATTTTCTTGTTTTTAAGTTTATTGAGAGTTTTGTTTCATTCAAGTCAATAATATTTCAACACTGCAGGCTTTGTTTGGATGATATATGATGAATGATGATATAATAGTTTTGATTGGTGAACAAACAAAGTAAGGATTTTTAAGGTAAGGGGATTAAAATCTATGGGTGTTAATTGTTATTTGGTGCTAATTATAAAGAATTGGTGGATCTTTCAGGAAGTTTTGGGAATTAACGATAAATTTTTTGCAAATTTTATTATCCTAGTTATGAAGAATCATCTGGAATAGTGATGTTCTATTAATGGGAGAGTAGAATAGTAAGACCATGGTAATGTATACATTTTGCTAAGAGTACAGATGGTTTCAGTAGGAAAAAACCAAGTATTACAAGCAAGAAACAATAAGTTATAACATTTGGTAGCTCTGCAGTAAGCAATATTTTCATAAAGATATTTTGAAAGTTAACACAGCAAAAAATCAAGGCATGGGAATATTATTAAGTTCCAAACTTGAATAATAGAAAAACTGAATATATTGCTAAGATAATGGTTTTTAAGTGCTCAAAACACAAAATTAGTGTATGTGAGGTACTGCACATTTTAATTGGTGCCTTTCCACACACATATTTGTGCACACATATATACGGAAACATCATATTGTACACCATATATATATACATAATATTTGTCAACTTAAATATAGAAAAGGAGACAATTATATAGGGAATATAAGGACAGTAGAGGGGATGATAGTAAAGGTTGTTTGAAAAAAATGTCACTAAGCAATAATTTAATAATTTTATGGTGGTACCATAAAAATGTTCAAAATATCATAAACATATGATTTAAAATAATTTTGGAAATTTATTTACAAATAAATGTTTAGGAACTACTATCAGAAGAAAGAGGTAATATGTTTTAAAAAGAGCTGACTCTAGAAA
The DNA here is from genome assembly GCF_902686445.1 of Sciurus carolinensis. Classification (NCBI taxonomy): domain Eukaryota; kingdom Metazoa; phylum Chordata; class Mammalia; order Rodentia; family Sciuridae; genus Sciurus; species Sciurus carolinensis. The sequence continues at coordinate 65,682,025 of NC_062232.1, read as the reverse complement.
GCTAGACAAAGCTCTCATATTATATTAACTGACTGATTTCAGCTCTGGGAATGAATTATTCCAGTCCATTCATTACACTTATAGATAGTTTAAAATTACTTTAATTTGCATATTTGCATATGGTTAAATTTAAGCATTTAACTTTTTAACATTTTAGTCTAATGTATGTATTCCTTAGTGACAGATGGGACACTAAAAGTACTCTTTAGTGAGAAATTATGCCATAAATTTTGGGTTATATTTCATCTAAATATCAAAAGCTATTTGACAGTGGCAGGAAAGTCATCTTACTGTTACTGATGACTTATAAATTGTGAGTTAAGACTTTCTGATTTGGTAGAAATAAAGAATAAAGTAGGAAGTGATTAAGAATCTAATCTTAAGTTTAATTTGCAGAATCTGACTTAAGGGCTAAGACTGTGGATGGGAAATTTCCAAAATAGAAAATATAAATGTTTAAAAGCTGAACATTTTCTTTAGTAAAGAGAGGAAGGCAAATTAAAACAGCAATGGCATACTTGCAATAACAATTCGGATACTTACATGGATATGGAGAAAGGATTATCCTGGAGGCAGTGTAAATTCATATGGATGTTTGAGGGGCAATTCAACAATACTTAGTAAAATTTAGAATATTCATACCATATAAGTTAGCAGTTTCATTTTCCAAGTGTATATTCTACAGATGCTCTCTCACAAGATATAAGGAAGTGGATATAATCTTGTAGCATCTTTTTTGTTGTGACAAAGAAAAGGTAAGTGACCTAAATGTAGATGAAATTATAACCTATTTTGGTATAGTATTATTATGGAATACTATAAAACATTTAAAGAAAATGAGGTTCTTCCATATATACATTTAAAAACATCTCTAAGACACGTGATTGAGTGAAAATAGAATGCCTTACAAAAATGTATTTGACTTTGTCTCATGTATAGAAAAGAAGCAAAGCACAAATGCTTTTTCACCTACAACAGAGTTTTTTTACATAGTACTCTTTGTAACCATGAAAAGGAAAGAATAAATGATACTCAACTGGGATAAGGAGACTGATGTGCAACTCCATCTGTAATTTTGTAGGTTCTAGATATTTTCATCACATATTACAACATGCATAATTACATTTACTGATATGAAACTGCTATTACATTCAGAAATATTATGTTTCATTTTCAGTGAAAACTTTTCAATTAATCTTTCAATATTTTTAGTGAAAATTGATAATAACTTTGTGGGAGGAATTCCCATTAACATATATCTAGAGGTTGAAAATCTGAGAATCATGATGTAGTAAGAGAATACTATGGATACGATAACATGAAAATTTCTCAACCAGATGGAAAAATTAAAAACTGAAAATGATAATTTCACACGTAGGAGAAGTTGAAGAGTGTGACAAGAGCAGAGAAACAAACAGTGTATCAATCAATAATTGATCATTGGTAACATTGGTGACCTGGTTTTAGTGGAGGGATTGGTACAAAGACTGGATTGCAGTGGACTGAAGAGTCTGTATCATGTCTGTATCCAAAAGATAGAGAGGGTGATAACTAGACACAGATACAAGGTCAGAGCAAAGTTTCAGTTTTCCCCTGCATGAGAAAGTTTTAGTTTATATTACAAAAGGAGTGAACTTGCAGAAAGTGAGAGTTTGTAGAAAAAGAATTGCCAAGGCTGAAAGGAGATGAGAGAGTAATAGTAGGTAAAGTGCATGTAGAAAATTCACCTCTCATTTTATAAGTGATACATTATTTTTATTTATTAAAAATAAATTTCACTTATATAACTTAAAAACTACAAAAACAAAGGCAATAATATTACCTGTCCAGGGGAAATCCATTTTCAAAGATTTGTATGATATTTCCCATTTGTTTTTCCATTTTGGCTATTTTAAAAGACCAGTGGGCCTTCAGACTTCTTGAGAATATAACCAGTGATGGCTATGACTATATTTTCTAGCCTGGATATTATTTCCCTTTTGAACAAAATTAATAGAACTTCTTGAATTTCATATGCAGTTATTAATATAGATAATATATTTTTCTCTGTTCTTGTCCACTAGGTTATCAACTAAAGCAATCTACCTTCACTTAACAGTGTTTATCGTGCATCTTTCCTCTTTTATCCAAGGGATATGCCAACTATCCTGCTCTGAGACACAAATTATTTGGTCAAGACATTGACTTCCTATCCTAGAACACTGACAATCTTACTGTTGTCCAACATATCACCTGGCACACCACAATTTTTATAGTGCACATAAAGGTGATATTTAGTAAATTGACCTTGGATACCTGGAAGTTAGAAAAATGCTAAATATCTTGGTAAAGCAGATAGTGTGCCTGGGAAACATACACTGGAGAAATAGTTTGGCTTGCTCCCTTGTTAAAAGTATTCTTTAATAGGAGCTGCTGTGGCCAGGGGCATGTGAGAATTTCGTGTAAACTGAAAGATAAATTTATGGTTTGGATGCAAGGTGTCCCCTAAAAGTTCACATGTGAGACAATGAAAGAAGGTTTGGAGAAGAAATTATTTATTTATAGCCTTAACCTAATTAGTGAATTAATCACTGGTAGGATTAACTGATTGGTGACTGGAGACAGGGGGGTGTGACTGGAGGAAGTGGTTCAGTGGGGGCATGGCTATGGGGTATATATTTTGTATCTGGAGAGTGGAGTCTCTCTCTGCTTTCTGATCATCATGTGAGTTGCTTCCCTCTAACCCACTCTTCTGCCATGATGGTTAGCCTTACCTCAAGCCCTGAGGATGGAATCAGCCTACTATGGACTAAGACTTCTGAAACCATGAGTGCTCAAATAAACTTTTCCTCCCTTAAAATTTTTCTGGTCAGATCTTTTAGTCACTGCAGTGAAATAGCTGACTAAAACAATAAACATCTGCACCTTGAACTCCCTACCACTAAGAAGGAGATGCAAAATCTGATGGGTGTTGTTCAAATCTTGGGAATAGCATGTAATTCACATGCATGGCTTTTTCAGTTCAGTTATTGTTTCCTTCTTGTGGGGCTGAAAGTAAGAGGAAAGTCTCGACTAGTTCAGTATGAGGAAAAAACTTCTCTATCCATCTGTCCTCATATTTTCAGTATTCTAATTGTTCTTGAATGTTTATTGAAGCCAGAGATAAGACCAAGTTTAATTCTGGGGCAAACTCAGTTAAATGAATTGTAATAGATGGTTTTGGTCTATATTCTGTTCCTGTAATATAATAACTAGTGTTGGTATATTTGAAATAAAATAAGTTTATTTAGCTCAGTTTCGTGGCTGAAAATCCAAGATTATGCAGCATTAACAGTTTGTCCTCTGGTTAGGGACTTTTTAGCTGTGTCACAACATGGAAAGAAAATAGGAAGGGAAATGTCTTCATAAAGGCCAGGCAGAGTGTGTGGGGTGGCCAAAATTTATGACAATCCACTCTTGTAGGACTAAGTGGGGGTCCTGTGGCAACAGTCTTTTGAATGCAGCACTTCCAGTGATCTTACCACCTTCCATTAAACCTTATCACTAAAGGTTCTGCCAGCCCCCAACACTGTCATACTGGGGAGCAAACTTCCAGAACATCAACCTTTGGGTGAAACACTCAAACCATATCTAAACTGTAGAAGACACCCAGAGAATTTTGGAGCAAGACCATAAGTAGTATTTCCCGACTTCTCTTTTGAGACAGAGCTCCTAAATTGCTACTTGACAATTATGGAGACCACATAATAGCCAAGGAATGCCAGGTGTCCTGTGATGCCAGTCATATAGGAAATGCACTCATCTGCTTAGTTATAAAGTTGGATTTCTCAGTAAAAGAAAATTATTATGTGAAATAGTTGATGATATCCCCCAAGGTCTCCAAAGATACAGGTAGGCAATATTAATAGATGTACCTTCATCCTAGTGTGTACAAGCCTATTATGTTTTTATCCATTCTCTCTAAATTAGTGTCTTTCTAAATGGGGACTCCCCTATAACCAACTGATCATTAATAAGAAGACTCTTTCCTGGTTTGTTGATGGCTGTTTCTTAGGTGCTGTTACTTGTCAGAAATGAACTGCTGCAGGATTGTAACCTTTAAAATGGTGAACTTGAATAATAAAGGAGAAGAGATACTTTTCTAGTAAGTAGAAGTTTGAACTGTACATCTTATAGTCTACCAATCCAGAAATTAGGAATGATGTGAGACCAGGGTTTGAAGTAATTTGGGGAAAATTGCTAAGTATTTGACCAGGTAGTTAAAGACTCGTTCTATTGTCATATATGCAGTGTGTGTTGATTATAATTTTATTTATACTTAGAATGCAGAATAGTGACAAAATAAAAACTGTGAATATTCTTGGAAAAACTGAATGGGAAATGAGTACAAGAAATGGTAATCACCTGGAAATTGTGGAATATGAGAATGGCAAGCTGTATTTAAAGTGGTCCTATGGTCAATATTCGGATGAAAGAGTGTGATGTGAGTTTGGTGTGTTATTCACTATTAAAATGATTAGTTCTTTTGGAGTTGTATTCAGGAAATGTTGGAAATCATTATGGATATATGTGTCTAGAATGAAAGGTGTTGTGTTTTAGGCAAAGAGTAAAATATACTAGATTGAAATACAGTAAATCTTCAATTCCTGTAATACTTATCTCCTTCTGAGGAAACATATTCTAATCAGTTCTTTTCTGAAGTGGCTTACTTAATATGAAACTCTGGTATGTGGAAGTTGTCAGAATGAATAAACTCAATAGTATAATGATTTTACTAAAGCTACACAGCTTTCAGTTGACTAAATTGGCACCAATGCCTAAGCCTCCAGGATCTTTAGTACATTTTATACTAAATCATGTTGTTGTATATTTAATTTCTGGTTTTGCTAAACAATGGTTTTATGTGAATTTAAATCTAGATTTTCCTTCCAGGTGTACAGGTGCACACCTGTAATCCCAGAGACTTGGGAGGCTTATGCAGGAGAATCACAAATTCGAAAGAAACCTTGGAAACTTAGAAAGGCCCTGTCTCAAAATTTAAAAAAATTGAAAATTTAAAGGATTTGGGATATAGCTCAGTGTTAAAGCTCCCCTGGATTCAATCTCCAGTACAACAACAACAACAATAATAATATAAATCCAGATTTCCCACTGTGAAATTATGATAATGGAAACATTCTTTTAATACACAGGTAAATTAAACTAACAGAATTGTGTAATGCATAGTTTTCTTTTCCTCCAAATAGTAATTTTATAATATTCAACAAAAGCATAGTGAGCTCCAGATGATGTGTTAGGCACACTGTCTTACACTTTTCTTCCTTTTTTCTTTTCTTCTGTGGGGGCCTAGAAAATGTCCATTACAGACCTCCAACTACAGGAATGTAATTCACCAAGGTCCCCAGGTGCAGCACTCCAAAATCCACTGCTGTATTTGCACTGAGACAACATGTCCCATTGATTGCTGCCCTCATATGATTCAATATGGCAGGGAAATTAAGACTACCATATTCCAGAGAGATATGGGACCCCTTTAACCAATGTCTTGGGTTTGAGGTATCCACCATAAACTAGATGAAATATCCTTAGTTTGTGGAGTGATCTAGAATTCTTCTATCCAACCTTCCTTCTTTCCTCCTTCCCTTCCTACCTTTCTTCCTTCCCATAAGACCTGCTGACTCTCCCAGTTTTTTCCATCTCCCTGACCATTTTCTTTCACAGGAGTTTCTCCAAGTAAAATCCTTATACATTTAACTATATCTTGGAATCTACTACTTAAAGGAATCATACGAACACACATTCTCTTCTTTTTCTTTTCTTTATCTTTATCAATAGTTTAGTCCTAAAATACTGAGTGGGAAATCTGATCCTGAGCCAACAAGTTGAAGATTTGGACCTACTTTTTCTTCTATAAGATGCAGGGTCTCTGGTCTGATTCCGAGGTCCTTGATCCATTTTGAGTTGAGTTTTGTGTAGGGTGAGAGATAGGGGTTTAATTTCATTCTATTGCATATGGTTTTCCAGTTTTCCCAGCACCATTTGTTGAAGAGGCAATCTTTTCTCCATTGCATATTGTTGGAACCTTTGTCTAGTATGAGAAAATTGTATTTATTTGGGTTTGTGTCCATGTCCTCTATTCTGTACCATTGATCTACCTGTCTATTTTGGTACCAATACCATGCTGTTTTTGTTACTATTGCTTTGTAGTAGAGTTGAAGATCTGGTATTGCAATACCCCCTGCTTCGCTCTTGCTACTGAGGATTGCTTTAGCTATTCTAGGTTTTTTATTCTTCCACATGAATTTCATAATTGCTTGCTCTATTTCTGCAAGGTACATCATTGGGATTTTAATTGGAATTGCATTGAATCTGTATAGCACTTTAGGTAGTATAGCCATTTTGACGATATTAATTCTGCCTATCCAGGAACATGGGAGATCTTTCCATCTTCTAAGGTTTTCTTGAATTTCTTTCTTTAGTGTTCTGTAGTTCTCATTGTAGAGGTCATTTCCTTAACAGGACTCCCATAGCACAAGAATTAAAAGCAAGAATCAACAACTGGGATAGATTCAAACTTAAAAGCTTTCTCTCAGCAAAGGAAACTATCAGAAATGTGAAGAGAGAGCCTACAGAGTGGGAGAATATCTTTGCCAACCATACCTCAGATAGAGCGCTAATTTCTAGAATCTATAAAGAACTCAAAAAACTCTACACGAAGAATACAAATAATCCAATCAACAAATGGGCTAAGGAAATGAACAGACACTTCACAGAAGAAGATGTACAAGGAATCAACAGATATATGAAAAAATGTTCAACATCCCTAGTAATAAGGGAAATGCAAATCAAAACTACCCTAAGATTTCATCTCACCCCAATTAGAATGGCGATTATCAAGAATACAAGCAACAATAGGTGTTGGCGAGGATGTGGTGAAAAAGGAACACTCATACATTGCTGGTGGGGTTGCAAATTAGTGCAGCCACTCTGGAAAGCAGTGTGGAGATTCCTCAGAAAGCTTGGAATGGAAACACCATTTGACCCAGCTATCCCACTCCTTGGACTATACCCAAAGGACTTAAAATCAGCATACTACAGAGATACAGCCACATCAATGTTCAATGCTGCTCAATTCACCATAGCCAGATTGTGGAACCAACCTAGATGCCCTTCAGTTGATGAATGGATAAAGAAACTGTGGCATATTTATACAATGGAATATTACTCCGCAATGAAGAATGATAAAATTATGGCATTTGTAGGCAAATGGTCGAAATTGGAGAATATCATGCTAAGTGAGATAAGCCAATCTCAAAAAACTAAAGGACGAATGATCTCGCTGATAAGCGGATGAGGACATATAATGGGGGGTGGGAGGGGCTAGCATTAGGTTTAGGGTTAGGTTTAGAGTTAGGCTAAGGAGAGCGGCAAGATTGAAGGAAAGAAGGACTGTGTAGAGGGAAAAGAGGGGTGGGAGGGGTGGGGGGAGGGGAAAAATAAAATAAACATCATTACCCTATGTAAATGTAAAAAAAAAAAAAAAATAATTGTAGTCAACCAAAAGTGCCGAGTTTAGCAGGGGGAATAATTGATGACATAAAGTTTGTCCAATCAGCAAAGGCTAGGGCACTCTGTGTCCACTATGTGCAGACTCCATTTGATGACACCTTGTCCTGAGAAGGTAAACAAAAAAACCTTATCCATCCCAGAAGGTGAGTGAAGCTGTGGATTATGACAGGTGGAACAGTGAACACCTTTGGACAGTTGTGATTTGTTCTACCAAAAAGAGAAACTGCAGGGTAACAAACAATATGATCTATTGGAAAGGCCCATCACCCTTCAATTAGATTTACTGGGTATTTGTAGAAAACCTGTGTATATATTATAAAAACGCTGCTCTCAATTTGCCCCCCAACCTATTGAAACTTTTGCTACATCTGCACATTCTAAATTTTAAAGAGGTTACTGATATATGTTGCAGTTAGAATATAATGTTACACAAATACCCATTTGTTTTAAAAAGTCAGAAATGTCCTCTGGGAGTTATTTTGAAAGGAATTGTTAGACCACCTCTAGAAGTGACATTTTCCACATTTATTCAGGGGTAAGAGGACATGAAGAAGACTTTGAGCTTGAGAAGAGAGGATCCTGAGCAAGACTGGTTATGTTTAAAAGACAATTTTCATATTTTAACCATTTCTTGGTGTGTGCATTTTACTCCTCATTCCTGTATATATATTTGAAAATGTTGTTTTTTTAGAAATATCAACATTTTATATACATCAATTTTAAAAGTAGAAGCACTAAAATAAAAAAACATTTTTTAAATTAAAAATAAATAAATAAATAAATAAATATTTAAGGGTTCAAAAAAAAAATACTGAGTGGGTAGAGCAAGTTAAGCATCTACATTATTTGGGGTGGGGGTATAGTGACCCACAGTATAAGAAGGAAAATGTCAATGGGAGGTGTAATGGGCCACTTTAGAGAGTCAAAATCAAAGAAGAGAGAGGAAGGTATTCTCAAATAAGGGAACCCTTTCCTATGTTACAGTTAAATCAAGTTGAAGAGGGTACCCTTGGTCAAAGAAGGTCTGGAAGAAGAGTCTCAATCTGAGTAAGAAGAGAATCCCAGGTGAAGGGCAACCTGGTAAGGTGGGGGGTGAGCCCAAGCAGAATGCAGAGAGTGCTCACATAGAATGGGCTGATATGGGTATTCAGAGTCTGAGTGAGATAAAGAAAGCATCTGTATCTCTGCAGAGGGGGGTCTGGAGCAGAAAGAGTTTGAGTAGGATGAGGACATACCTGTGGGGTGAGGATATGTTTGACTCAGAATAGATACTCAGAGTACCAAAAGGGAAAGTGAAGTACATAAATGCATAAAGAATTGAATGCATAAATAAATGGTAGATTAACTACTTAATCAAATAAATATATTAACTATAATTAAAATCAGGTTTCTCACTGCCAGAGAAAGACATTACAAATGTGCACAAGGTGATAATAGTAGTAGAGTATTGGATTAAAATTAAAGATATTGATGGGATCTCATGGTTTTCAATATATGGTGATATATATAGAGATATAGATGTAAATATAATTGTATCTGTTTATATCTATCTATCTATCTATCTATCTATCTATCTATCTATCCTTTTGTACATTGAATCTATACAATAAAAGCAGCCATATCTCAGTAGTTTTGAATCAACCTAAGAACTAGCTCTTTGCCTATAATTAACAATCTCCACTAAAAGGAATGACAATTCCTTGAACACAACAATACTCTAGCACATGTCAACATGTCAACAATGGGGACATGTTGAAATAATAAGGAATAAGCTCTAAAGAGGATCACACTGAATAAATGAGGGACATTTTGAACATAAAAATAATATGTGTTACAAATAATCAAGTATAATCAGAAACTATATGTCCTTACAAATATAAATGGTGAAAAATTAAAAGTTCAATGAAGAAATGAATACTTAAATAGGATAAATCAAGATTGTGTGTCATCTGATAGGATGTAATGAGAAGAATGTAACACACTGTGATATTCCTGTTGAAGATATATAAATCGAATCTAATTATGAGGAAATACAGGCAAATGTTAAATTTAAAGACACTCTAACTCACAAAATTTGGCTTGTAATCTTCAAAAGTCAAGGTCATGAAACTCATGGGAAGATGGAAGGACTACACTACATACTGTGTGAAATAAGTCAATCCCAAAAAACAAAGGCTGAATGTTGTCTCTGATGTGCAGATGCTAACAATAAGGGTAGGGGAAGGAAAGAATAAAAGTTCATTGGATTAGACAAAGGGGAATGAAGGGAAGGGACAGGGGTGGGAATAGGAGGGAGTAGAACGAATCAGACATAACTTTCCTATGTTTGTATATGAATAAACAATGAGTATAAGTCCTCATCATGTACAGACACAAGAATGGGATCCTAATAAAAATAAGTTATACCCAATGTATGTATAATATGTCAAAAATATACTCTACTGTCATGAATACCTAAAAAGAACAAATATAAAATAAAATAAAGACTGAAGAATCATGGCATCAAACTGCAACATGTGATTCTGAACTAGATCCTTCTGCCATAAAGAGCACCATTGACACATTCCGTGTAACGTGAATAGGGCTTGGCAATTGCCTAATTTTTATGGTTGCATTGTGGTTACATAGGTGAATATTCTTGTTTGTAGGAAATACATACTAAATTACTTAAATGGTGGTTCTTAGATCAGTAACTTAGTCTTAAATGGTGCAGAAATAAAAATGTAGTCTACAGTATTTATAGGTTTTATTCCTATGTATCCAATTATTTCAAAATAAATGTAAAAATATGGATTTCTATGTTGTATCCTCAGAGATTCTTATTTAGTATCAGGATATAGCATTAAAAATAATTTTTGACTACTTCTTCAAGAGATTTGGATGCATATTAAATTAGGGAGTCATTATTTCATAGAAAATTATCATATAAACAAGAACAATAAATATGATTATATTTATTTATGGTTGTATTATTTTAGGATTCAATGTCTAGGAATTTGATGTTTTTTAGTGAAAGAATATTCTTCTAGAATTCTTGTAGTAATAGATTCTACATTATATTTGTCTGAGACTATTCTATGTTAAGTCAATAAGGACTTAAACAAACCATTCTGTTTCTGTGAATGTTTATTGATAGCTAGTTTTATAAGTTATTTCTTATAAAATTGTAACAAAAGTGATTATCAGTTGTTACCAGTGTGGCTTTTCATAACCACACTCATTATTTACTGCTCCCTAACTAGACTGTCAACTTTGCCAGTGTATGGATGAGTTTGTTTTACTCAACATTATATTCCCTAAAGCTTAACATAGTACAGGCCACAAGGTTGGTGCACAATAGTACATTGAACAAAGTGACTGAATGACACAGCTCTATCTTCTCAAGTTTTCTGCAGTAATTTTCTTTTCAATGAAACTTTACTATTAGGACACTTATGTTCATTCATTCATTGGTTAGATTAATTTTTCCTGTATAAAATATTCAAAATTTTAAATCATAAATTAATTAGAACCATTAGAATAAAATTCTGACTGGGACTGAAGTTGTTGCTCAGTGGCAGAGTGTTTGCCTAGCATGTGTGAGGCACTGGCATCCTTAGCATCACATAAAAATAAATAAATAATATAAAGGTATTGTGTCCATCTGTATCTTTAAAAAAAAGTAATAAAATTGTGACAAAGGTAGTTTGGGTTGGCTTTGTTCATCACCAGTGTCTGATCACTATATTGAAGTTGAAATGAATTCTAATATGTGTAATGTATATTAGTATATATACATATATTAACTAAAATATATACTCATTAAAGATAATAATACTTTTTCAATAATTATTCAATGGAAATGAGTAAACAGTGCACTTCTGGAGTTAACAATAGTGAATGTCTGAAGTACTTGAAGTACCCCAAAAGGAAAACATCAATAGAATTCCTTACAGGTTGGTGAACTGGGAAAAGAGGACTGTAAAAAAGGTATATCTGGAATCCTTGTGTGTTTCTCAGAAATTGTAATGTTGTTTAATGGGCTTAGTTTATACATAATTAAGTTGAACAAAGTTACTCAAGAGTTAAAGTAGTACCATAGAACTTGCTTGACATATTTTTTAGTGACTACTGTTTTGTGAGGTGTGGCTTACATTTTGAAGCATTCAAGTAGTTAAGTCTATAATTATTTGCTTGACTTTAAAATATCTCAATTAGGAATATTTCAATGAAAAATATATTTAAAAGAAATACAAATATAAGAGATTATATTTGAATGCAGATGACACCATTTATTGAAATATAAATTTACAAATGAAGTTTTTAAAGCAAAAGACAAATTTGAATGTAGAAAGAGATATGTTACTTTCACTATTGTGCCAGATACAAATTTTTCAGCAAATTAATGCTAGCAAAAAAGACCATTTTACATGTTTTTGCATTGCACCTTACACATCATTGCAATGTATCAGAAAAAAAAATATATGCCTAATGAGGAGGACATAGTAATATTACTTTCAATAAATTTTATCAGACACAAAATATTAACAAGATAATTTGCAGAATCTGATAGAAAAAATGGCATCAATCACAATCAATATCACAGTTTACTTGAAAAGAAGAAGGAAGAGAAACAGTTAACCCTTACATGTTACAAAATCTAGAGTACAAGTCTCAACATGGTACAAACACAAAGTAGAAAATACTTAGGAGAAACAACATTATCCAGGAGTTGAAACTTATTTTTAAATAAATAAGAGGGAGTAAATTAATTTTTATTTCTGTAGCATCAACCATTTCTGGTGTTTTAGTTAATAAGATTTATATGTAAGAGAAGAGTGTAGTTTCTCATAAATATGAATTGAATTTTTGATGAAATTTTGTCTATAAATTAAAAATGTGAAACATTTATAGCAAACGGAAATTTTCAATCTGGAAATTTGGAGGTTAGCTGACCTTTCTGTTTTCATTCATAACTTTCAGACTCTAATGTCAGTATTCCCCTGTTTGCTATCTCAGCATGGCAAAGACTTAGAAACATGGGTTTATATTATGCATACAGTTGAAGTTGTGTCTCATGCACACTACAGAAAAAGATTCAAAAAGCAGAAGCTTCCTCATCAGGTGATTTTGATTTTTGAAAACGTTCTAATAAATGTTTGGTGAGTTTTGCCACAGAAATAAGACTGATTTAGTAATTTGGCTTTTAAATTGTTATAACCCCTCTGTAGTATTCATCATTTGAAATTTAAGTTAGTAACTTATTAAAATACCTGTTGTGAGCCTTGCATGATTAGGGTAATCTTACAGATTAAGCACCAGCAGTTTTATGATCTAGTGCTGCAATAATTCAACCCCTGAATAAAGAAAAAAAATCACATCAGACCACACCACATTTTACTTAAAAATACAGTACAGACCAAGGTATACATCACATATATATTAAAATATCACCTTGAATGGTATATTGTTTAAACACACCACAGTATTTAGTAAATAAGACAGAGTCAACAATGGCCAGCAACTAATGACAATACACATTTTCAAAAACCAAATACAGCATCAGTGTAAAAAGGAAAATGTTTCACAATACCAGTGTACTTTTCTTATTGTCCTTTTATCCTTTGAAAATAAAACCAATGTGTATCCTTCATTTTCAAAACGTGGAGATTAAACTCATTATGAATCCTAAAACTGTAAGCATTGCATCAACTTTTGCTGATTTTTTGGAATCAGAGAAGAGTTTTTTTAAAACTTTTTTCCTCTCCCATTAAGACAGACTTGTTCTCTAGTCACTGGTGATAAACATAGCAAAAGAGAAATATGGAGTCACTTGAAATATACCAAACATAGTTATAACAAATTTAAACATTTGGTTTGAGAGTCTGATGAACAGTTTAAAGGTTTGGGAATGTGTAATGTGTAGAGGTGTTTTTTAACCAAATTTTGACATAATGGGCATTTTCAAATCAATTGTATTTCTTTATGAATTTTCTCTTCATGATAGAATTTAGATTCCCTCAAGTACTGCACATGTATTGGCATTTACTCTTATTACATAGTACTGAAATGTTAATAATGAACTTTGGACACTATTATTGTGCAACTTTAAAATTCTCAAATTTGTATGTGTTTATTTTCAAATGATATAGATACACTAATAGAGGAATAATGAAAATTAGCTAATATTATTATCTTCACGATTTGGGGGCTTTGGGGGACAAATCAGTGATATTAACTGTTGAGATTTCTAACACACTTTAGTATTAACTATTATTTAGAATGTCACTGTGGTTTTCAAGTGAATTTTATTTTGAAGACAGCCTTTTATTTTACTCTAATATATGTATAGGAATAGAGAATTTAATTTGTAGGGGACACTAATTGCATGAGATGAGGAAATGTACTATAGGTGAATCAGCTTCAAAAATTAACTCTTAAAATATTACTTTTTAATAGCAAAAATATGCTCTTGGTAGATTCACAAAGTGCATATTTTATCTTTTTTGTCAACATATTTTACAAATTAGGTGAGAAATTGGTGATGTATATCTGTTCATTTATTCAGAGAGGCTAAAATGAGTACTTCTTTAAGTGAGAGGTATTTTATAACATAAGAAATTAAGGAAAAATCTGGATCTTTTTATATCATTCACAAATTAAAATTTAAAGAGAAAACTAAAACAGAAAAGGGTTTGAAATATATACTGTATATGTTTTTATTATCTCTGAAAAACTGGCAGAAACCAATCTATTTTCCCTATCAAGAATTCCTTTGGGTATATATGGTAGTCAGGTCCCTGCATTTTGACAATCATCTTCATTTGGCTGCTTTAATATCAGAGATATTACATTTTAGAACATATTGACATTCTAGAAAATATATCATTTTTGAATTATTACTTTCATAAATCAATGAAGCCATGAAATAGACATCTTAACCCCATTCATGGTTCTTACTTACTCTTTATTTCCTCTCGACCTTTGAAAGTCAAGATTGAAAGAGAATTTGATTAGTATTAGGGTGGAGTTAAAGGGTCAATGCTGGGGTGAGATTTGGGAAAGGAGAGGTCAAGTGTGGAGTGAGCATTGGAATGAGTCTTAGGAATAGGTTTAGAGAGAGGATAACAATAGGAAATGTGGTGGGGATAGTAATGGGGATAGAGTTTGTGGAATTTAATAGGAAGAAGAAGAAGGTGAGCAATGAACTGAGGATAAAGGATAGGGAAGATACCCAGAATGAGGTAGGGGCCAGGAAAGGGTTAGGGGTAAAGTGGAGATGAGATATGGATAGTAGGGAGAAGAGTTGGGGGTAGGGTAAAGGATGGAGTGGAGTAAAGGTTGGATTGAGGAACTTGCACAGAGGGTGAGAATTAGGGGATCAGGGACAGTATAAACTTAGGGTTATAAATGCTAAAGTTTAATTATTTTAAAGTTTATTTGTTCATATATAAATAACAAAATGACAAGTTTCAAAAGAAAAAAAATGAAAAAATTGTCCTCAAAATAATTGTTTTAGGAAACATAATTTAGTTTAAAAACTATAGTTTATTCTCATTTTTTCCTTTTTTCCCCCTCATATTCCACAAGATTGTCACTCACATCAGTGAGTTTCTCTGCTCTTGAAATATTTACTGAACAAGGCACATACGATTTATTCCCTATTAATACATTAAAAGTACTTTGCTATATTTTTAATTTCCACTTCAAAAATATATTTAAAACAAAACTATGAAATAGAAATACCACAAGCAATTAATGAAGGTTTCCTGATATTTTATGGATTTTAGAGTAAAGAATGTACACTGTCTATATTGTCTCATTCTTTAAAAAAATATCATTGTACATTCAGTTACTATTAGGTTGATGATTGAAAGAAATTACTTTGTCTTTTTTTTGGATAAATTTTCCTATACCTGCATATTTTAATTTTATAATGATTACTGATACTGTAGTTTTCTGAAATAAATTAAGATTTCACTAGATGTATAAGGCCTCGGTTCTTCATTTTACTTTCTAATTATAGGCAAACAGACATTTTCCTATATTTTTAACATATCTTCTACAAACTATTGAAGTTTCTTTGTTCTAATGTATAGGTAATGGTTATATATGGATGTTGTCTCAACTCAGAATGCTTAAAATATTTTTAATTCAATTAAATATTTTGTGAAATATTTTTAACACTGTTGATTGAAATGGAGGTGGCAGTTATGTGTGTACCACAATTTTGTTGATTCTTAGAGGGCTGATTTCGTGATAATTTTCTCCTTAGTGCCTTTCGATTAAACTTTCAGCAAAATATTTTTTCAATTACTTAATTTTAAAGCTTAAACAGAGATACATGTTATTTAATAAGAAAAACATTTTTATTCTTCTGCTAAGTAACTTGAGAAGTAAATAAATACTTGGTCTTGTCTGAATGCACATTATACAATTTAATTTAAAATGGAAATAATTTTAATACAATCAGGGGGTTGGATATGAAAATTTTGTAAAGTTAGAATTTATCTCTTATTCCCATTGGGTAGGGCAAACTTCACATTTTTCTAGAGCCTTAGAAGGAAAATAATTATGGTAGTTACATGGTAAATATTGTTTTCTGATTTACTGTTCTTAGTTGTACAGTACAATGTCAGGAAAACTTCAGATTCTTTCTCCTACCTCATGTCACTATCAGTTTTTAATAAGTAATTTTCTTCTTCTTTTAAAAGGGATACATTCAAATGTAGAAATATTAGACATAGTTGGGTTTTATCTATCTTTCATTTGCTAAAAGCAACTGAGTTAGAAACTGTTTATCATTTTCTTTTTTCAACACTGCCTTCAGATATGCAATTTTAACATTTTTTTTCAAGACAGATTCAATTCACATGAACTTAGTGACAAAATTTTCTTATTGAATATATTCTAAGCTCTTTACTCTCTGTTCTGTAGAATTATGATGTTGAGAGAGTTTTGATAACCCACTTGACCTAGAGAACCCTAAGAAGATACGGTACCATCTTTGAAGAGAAATGATGTGTTGCTGAAATTCTGAACACCAGTGCTATAAGTCATTTTCTTTACATGATTAACATTATTTTCTTAAACCATTTCTGTATTTGATTCTTTCCTTAATAGTTTCATTCAATTTCTTAAAACTTTACAAAGAAGCAGCTGGCCATTTTACATGTATTTTTATATTTAAATTTAAGCCACTAAACACAATACCCAAAATTATATGGATCACAAAGCATAAGAAATAACACTCATATAGCAGGGTTTTGTTGCTGTTAATGATGGTGGTGTTTTAGTGACCATCTTCAATTACATATCACTGTTAAATATAATTGAGACAAATTTTGTTTGCTGTGATCCTTTTCACTTCCTTTCTGATAAATGTTAATTCTTAGTAAGTTATCTCTCAATTTCCACCTTACTTTACTACTTTTTCACTCATAAGGTGGTTCACTGTGAAGGTTAGTATGCAATAGTTCTTTTCCAGTCTGTATGACAAGAGATCATACAGAGTACACTAGCTGGTAAACAAGGTGAGCTGTTAAGTTGGTTTTTTTTTTTTTCCTCAATCAGGCATTGGCAGTAACTGAAATATGGCAGCCTGTATTCTTCCATTATTTTTGTGGTTTTGCCACCCTACACAAAATTCAGTTGACTTAAGTCTGAAATGGGTTGATAAGAAGTAGGAGAAAAGAAGTCTCACTACCTTTCTTTTAATTCTGAGGCCAAAGCTCTGGTTCAGTAAGCACAAGTTGAACCAGAGGAGTGAAGAGAGGGAGGCTAGCCAGCCTCTTCACCTCCTTCCTCAAAGGCCAAATAGATCCTGTAAATGCACAAGTGTTTGCCTTTAAACCATAGATTACCACCCCTTGCACTATGTGTTAAGGCACATAATAAGGGGTTAGGTGGTAACATATTATTTAAATTGCCCTTGGTTTTATAAAAACAACAGCTACCATTATTCAGGAAAGTTGAAAATTTAGATGTACAAATTGAATAGTGACCCATATGCCCTAAAACTGCAGAAATTTGATATATGTATGAATATAAAGTAATGAGATTATTTCCCCATGTAATTTATGAGTTAATCTCATTAACTTATAGTCACACTTTATCTATCTTAAAGTATTTATGAAATAAATATTTTTGCAAACTGCATTTTGTAGTTAAATAAGGTTGTGTGATTTTAATACCATGCTGATCATCTGAGTCATTGAAAAGTTTTCATCTTCTGAAAAGGGCATTCTGTTCAGTAATTTAGTAAAATGTTTCAAAATATTCTCCCTTCTACTCTGCATATTTCAATTCCAGACTAATTTAGTTGGGAATAATAAACAATTTTCAAAGGAAAATATTGTTTCAGCATGCAATATTTTAGGCATCCTGTGGTTCAGTCAGTGTTGTCTTAGCCATACTATTTACATTACAAGCACATAGTCTATTTATAGTTCTACAGTTTGTCTCCTTGTATTTTTAAGGCTTCCCATAAATATTTACAATTTTGTTAGATATATGCCATAAAAATAAATACATATATTTAAATAGTCTTGCCAGTGAACTTTCTTCAGAGGTCCTATCTGGATATTTTTTAGAAGCCTGGTTCCTTAGCTTCAAGTCTATAAATTTTTTGGATATTAAGCTGGGATACTAAGCTGGACACATCCAGATAAATGTTAATTACTATGAGATCTCTTTCATTTGCCCATCAAAATATCAAAGAATAGCTGAAGTTAGTATATATAAGGTGTACAATATTATCTGGACATTAGTTGGTATTTTGTTTAGTGATAGAAGACATTGTATTTCTTTACAAAGTAGAAATTTAAGCTTAAGGAAGTAAGCATAGTACTCCTCCATGATGCATTCCTCCAACCAAACTATGCCACACATAATTGATGATTGCAATACAGAATAAATTAGTAAATTAACTTTAATCTAGTTCCAAAATTCTGATAAAGACTGACGTAATAAGTATATACATATATTCATTTATGTATTCTAATTTTAGATATCCTTTTTGCTATTTTGGTTTGTCAGAGTTGGTACTTCTGTTTTGATGCTAAATATCTTGGTGTGTTTCATTAACTATTAGGACTACTTCATATTGTATTCTTTCTTTTTAAACATTTTTTTAGTTGCCAATGAACCTTTATTTTATTTATTTATATGTGGTGCTGACAATCAAACCTAGTGCCTCACACATGCTAGGCAGGTGCTCTACCCAGAGCTACAAACCCAGCCCTGTGTTCTTTCTTATAATTGGTGTTCACCTATCTTTGAGAGCTCAGTAAGTAGAGAGGATATAGTATGTCTAGAAGTTCCAACATTATGCCTGAGATAGTCAACATTATCCATGGGAACTCCAACACCACTGCCCCAGGGAACTCTACCATTGCCTGAAGGAATTTCAGGATTACACATGAGGACTCCAGCATTGCTCCTGAGAACTTCAGAATTATCAATGGGTACTCCAACATTAACCATGACATTCTTACTGGGAATTCTAACATTGCCCTTGGGAAGTCCAACATTATCTTCTGGAATTCCAATTTTGCTTTTCATTGTAGAAGAATACTCAAAGTTTGGATTGATAGGAGGATGTTCTCCAGAGCCTGACAAAATGTCCTTTTGCCAAGCTTCTTCAATTCTGTTTCTTTCCTTTGAATTTTCTAAAATGCAAAATCAAAAATTGTTTTTAAATGTTGAAGATTGATTTCTCTTTTGAGAAGAAACTGAATTAGGATGACAGATAAATATTTTCATATTTGATGCCAGTACAATCACCTTATGAATTTAAAATCACATGGCAATGTTACCACAGTACATAACATTTTATTTAGGAAAATATTTTGATAAACTGTTTGGGGGGTAAAAGATAAACAGAGAAAAAAATCAATGGCTAGATGAGCTTGCACACTGATTAGAAATTTGGGAGTAGTGGAGAGTAGAGAAATGGGAGAGAGGCTGAGCAACATTATGATAGGATGGGAGCTTGCTGAAGGATGTTAACTAATAAGACATTATAGTGGTAGTTGGTTTAAGGAAATTTAGGAACAAAGATGGTGAGTATGTGATTTTAATTCTTTTGTATCAGAAATTAATACCATCAAGAATTAAGTGGAAACATGAAAACAGAGAACAGGGAGCCAGGAATCATTAGAACTCTTGAGGAGTGTATTCAATGTGAGATTGAGGTTAAGCCAATTTTATGAATGTTTTAGAGAATGATGTAATCCGAGTTGACTTTAGGTTATACTTCAATTTCAATCTCTGTCCTAAATATGGGTAGAAAAAGAAACAATTTTCAGATTGGGCCAAATTATAATTTCTGTACAATGTTTGTCTTAGATTTCAGATTCTTCTATGAAGCCACTTGCAGTGGTTTGGTAGAGCTATTCCTAAGGAAAAATTCTAGTTGATAACAGAATTTTCATTAAGTTATGGGAGCAGGTTTCCAACATGAATTAGAAAGCAAAATTCCTAAAACTATTTATTATCCTCAGTAGCATTTTTGTATATTGCTTAAATAGCTCTAATAATAAAGACAAATATATTACTCTATAGTTACTAGCAAATTTCTAGCTGGACTTGAAAATACATTAAAATTATTTCATTAATATTACCATTAAGCAGGGATTGTCTGTAATTTTAATGCTTCATTCATCAATTCATACTATCTAGTAATTAGAGTGCTCACATACAAGAAGAAATGAAAAAAAAGTTTGGTGTATTTCTTAAACATAAGGGTCATGCCCATTACCATTCATTTTCCAACCTAAGTCCCTATTATTTAGTTCCTGGGTGATGAATGTATAAGGGGGTAAAATTGTTTTTTGTATTCTATGGATTAAAACTATGATTGAGTGAGGACTAGTAATATTCTCAAGAATACCCACTAGGAGAAAGTTATTTTTAAAAGAGAAAATTCATTCCAAATTTCTGAAGTCATAGCAAGTCTGTTTTAAGGTTTTATTTTCCCATGATGATTAAATGGTTCATGATAGAATTTTTCCAACTTAAAGTCAGATTTTAAGCACCAAATATAAGGTATAAAATTGCAGGGTATTCACCATTCTCTCAGAAAAAGCTAATGTTTTGGGAATAGCAAGAAATAGATTTCCAGGTGGTGAATTTGAAAATAAATTTACTGATGAAATCTACTTGTGTGGAAAATCATACATAATTTAAAAACCTAGTTATAGCAAATTCAAAAAGCTTACCTCCTGTGAACAAATTATCACTTGGGAAGAAGAAGTGTTTCTTCTCTGGATTTAATGTTAACTCAGGTGGATTTAGTTTTTCTCTCCTGCTATCACTGTATCGTGGTAAACTGTGACTGCGCTGCCGCTGGAGCTTAGGTCGCTGGGGCAGCAGTGGAAAAGGGCCTTGCAAAGGATGGAGGTAGGGATCCCTGGGTGGGGTGGTTGCTTGATTCTCCTCCTCTGGTGCTAGCTCGAGGTAGCCAATCTCTCTGTCTTCTTCTGTAGGAATAGTTTGGACAATGTGGAGCCCTTCACTGTTAAGTGGTGCTTCTAAGAGCTCTGCCCAGGAACGCCTGAAGATAGATCTTTCTCTAAGAGGATACATGCTTCTTGCTACTTCCAGATCATCACTTCCTGGGGACTCTGCATTTTCAGGAGATTCCAGCCACAGATTTCTTGGGGTTCGTGGGCAACCGTATTCTGAGGATGGTGAACATTTATTTATTAAAGCCTCCAGGTGTATAAGCCCAGTGAATTTCAAAGTTGGAATTTCTGTATCATCTAGTTCCTCCTTTCCAGGCACACCAGCAACAAGTATTGCAGTGCCTTTCCCCCTTTCCAATGGACTGGCAATTCCTGTAACATCTAAGCGTTGAGATTCTGGGACCCCTGGAGATTTAACTGGAATTTTCTCTAGGCGAAGAAGCCCTGAAGTTTTTGGTCTTATAAGGGCAATGCTCTCTACCTCTTTAGTTAGTGGGGGGGTGGCGACCATCACCACTTGACTGATAATCCCCTGGTCCCTCTGATGGATACCTTCTCCGTCGTGTTGACGGGAGGCCATAGTTGGTTTCTGTTGTTTTTTTCTTCTAGCCTTTTCCCGAATTTCCGCATCAATAGGACGAAAATAGATGAATTCATCAGAAACGTTTTGAGTGCGTCTATATTGAAAGTTTGGATTCACAGAAACAATCTGAAAGAAAATTCAATTTCAAAGACACCATTTTTTGCATTATACCAATACATTTAATATCCTTGTCTTAGTTTTGATACATTTTATTTTAGATCTGTAGGTCTAGGATAGCACTAATGTAGACAATATAGACAAAGTTTAATTCCTTCAAGTTAATTGAGAAATATAAGAATCTCCTAGAGTATCCATTTTTTTTCCGGTGCTGGGGATTGAACACAGGGCCTTGTGCTTGCAAGGCAAGCACTCTACCAACTGAGCTATCTCCCCAGCCCTATCCCTTTTTTCTTTAAGAGGTAAATGATATTAGTTTAATGTTTCCAAAGTATATTTTCTATAACCACACCAAAGTCTCCACCCCACCAAATACACATGACCCTATGGCCAATGATTTGGAAAATAACATTTATTATAATTCTCTCTTAAAAGTTTCATAAGATATAGGAGACAATTATAGGCTATGAAAAATCTTTTTATTGCTATGCAGTTACATTAACCATATATTTTATTTGATTCATTCTAATGCTTTGACATCTGGGGCCTTGCTGACCTTGGAGGAACTGACTCTTCCAGGGTTAACTAACATCTAGAGATAATAAACAGCTTGCATGTGAGCACACCTTTCAAATTAAAACCAACCAGTACAGAGTTCATACTTACAAACACTTCACATTCCAGACACCATCTCTTTGTCCTGATAACTCCAGGGTGGGGCCCCAGAAAAACAAAGACAGTACCTGTACCCCAGAACTCAATGAAATTATTCAAACTATCCTGTTTGCCTTGCCTCATATCAGCAATTTTGGTGATTCCCCATGTGCACTTTCATATCTCCTTGGTGGCATGGCATGCTGCCTTCTCTTCGGATGTGTTAGTACAAGAAACTATTTTCAATGGTAGTTATTTCCTGATATATTGCCCTTTTGAAGGCGGTGGAAGGGGGTTAGAGCTCTTTCAAAGATTCATTCCCAGAAAATTATCATTAATTGACATGCCTAGCAATCACTTATCTACTTTTTGTCTCAGTAGATTTACATACACTGGACATTGCATATAAATAGAATTATACAATATATGGCCCTTTTTCATGGTCAAAAAATATTCTAATGTATGAATATGCCTCATTTTGTTTATTGATTAATTAGTTGATGGAAATTTGGGTTGTTTCCACATTTTTACTCTTAGAAGAAGAATGCTGCTTTGAACATTCATGTCTTAAGTCTGTACATGTTTTCATTTCTCTTAGGCATGTACCTCAGTGAAATTACTAGATCTGGTTGTAGCTCTATTTAACCGTTAGAGAACCACCAGACTGTTTCTCAAAGTGGTTGCACCATTTTCTATTCCTGAGATTGTATTTAATCTAGGTCTATTCCAAACATAGTTTAATTCAAATAATTATAAAGGCCATTTTTATTGTATTAGCACCATATTATGGAAGGATTATGAGTGTAATTCTGTTCTAATCAAATAGACAAAGACTTCCCCTTGTCACTGCCAAAATAATAAAAATAGAGGACTAGTAAATAGACACTTTTTTTTCTCCTAAAATGTTTAATGGTAAAATGCAAAAGAGTTGGGAGAGGGTTTCATGGGAACTTACACTCATCTTCCAGTTAACAACACAACATGAAATGAGTAATTATTAGCCTGAAGTATTCAATGTGATGGTGTTGCTTTATTCACTTTTTCTTTGTTTCAGGTTATAAAAGGATCATATGATAAAAGTAATGGGAAAAATTAGTAGACTTTAGAATCAAATGCAAGTAATACAGAGTGGATATTTGGAATTTTACTATACTTTTTTCTAAGCTTTGTATTTATGCCTTTTCAAAATGAGAAGTGAAAAAAAACCTACTCTAAGCTGTAAATAAATTCCTGAGATTTTATAAATTTATCTTAAAATATGATTTGAATAAGAATTTTATTTCTTGAAGTAACATTTCTTCAGTCCAATTTATGTTGATACCATCATTTTTAATGTTCAAAGAAACAAAAATCTATACATGTTAACTACCAACTTGGCATATCAGGTTCAAACATACCAGCTAATAAATAAAGTAAATCAGAGGAACATTATTGTCCTCCTTCTTTTGCTGTTTTTCTCTATGCATTGTACTATTCTATTTTCTAGAAGAGGTATTCATATTTCACACTAAGATTTTTTATACAGGTACTTCATTGTGCTATGAATACATGTTTTATTGGTGAATGCATTTTTTTCTTTTAATACAGGGGATTGAACACAAGGGCACTTAATCACCGAGTCACATCCTCAGTCTATTTTATTTATTTATTTTTTTATTTGAGACTGGGCCTTGATAAGTTGCTTAGGACCTTGCTAAGTTGCTGAGGCTGGCTTTGAACTTGTGATCCTCTTGCCTCAGCCTCCCAAGCTGCTGGGATTACAGGCATGTGCCACCATAACTGACCAAATGCACTTTTATTTTACTTTTAAATTTGTTTTGTAGTTGTAATGGACAGAATACCTTTATTTTGCTTATTTTTATGTGGTTCTAAGGAATGAACCCAGTGTCTCACACATGCTAGGCAAGTTGCTATAGCCCTAGACCTGAATACACTTTTAAACAACAAAAAAATCTGAGTTTTTTGAATGTGGTTACTGCTGAGCAATGTTAAAATGGTAGTACTTACAGTAGTTGCTTCATGGCAGTTATCACACCAAATCACAGGGAAGTCTCTCTTCAAGGCCAAAACACATTTTGCATAAATCATAGCACCTATACGTCTGTATTCTGTAAGGAAAAAATAGGGCTCTGAGTTTGAAAAGTCTATCCAAGTTACCTTGTAGGTTAGCACATTTTCTGATAGTCTTAAATATATGCTAGAGTTTGAACAGTGTGATGGTGACAGATAAAAATAGTAATGTTTTTATTCTTTTCTTCTCTGTGAGCACATAACAGCCTACCTACCTAAGGATGACAGTGGTTGATATTTTGAAATAGTATGGAAATTTTTGTTACATAGAGTACTAATGATGTATCCAGGATTTTGTTAAATAACCATATACAGATACTTCTTTTTGAGGCATTTAATAAACTACTCATTTTAAGATAACTGAAATTGAGCTCAACTATGGAAACAGTGGTTAAGGTAGTACGCACAGACAGAGCATTCCCACTCTTCATTGCTGTCTATGTGTATAAATCTGTGCATTGGTGGAGTATTTCACTGAGTAATTGGTTATCTGGAATAGCTCCTTTTAATTAATTAATTTACTTACTATTTGTTCTTTTTAGATAAATAGCTCCTTTCAGATAATTTTTCTTGTTAATTTATTCATATTCTGTAACTCTTTTAACTGTGCAATAAAGTTTTATGACTTTTGATCACTAATTATTGGTATTTGGTAATTCATTTATGCTTGCTTTTAGATGAATATTAAAATTAGTAAAAATGTGTGTGTAATGCTACTGTATAAGCCTTGTTCCCTTTGTTTTTCCTTTACTATCCACATTAGCTTACATAAAAGATTTTTAAAAATTACTGACAATAATGAATACTTGAAATGGAGAATGTTTTAAATAATACTGTGTATTTGATCTCAAAATTACTCTATACTTGATTCTTCTATCAGTGGAAGTGATCAAGTGATATTTATTGTTTTACAAAGGTAAACAGTAATACTAAGGACTACATAAATTTGGTTAATCTAATCCTGATTTTTATCCTTTGAGAATTTTTTCATCTGGAATTTAGAAAATATTTGTATGCATAATTGCACAAGTGCACAGGGATACATGTTGCACTATATTTATGATGGTGAAATCTCTGGTGAATAGGCTAGATAGTTTGTACTTTTAATTATATGGTGAGAGAGTCAAGAAGTAAAGTAAGTGAGAAGCATATAAAAAGGAACAATACCTATGGAAAAATGTCTTACCAATGAGTTTAGTTTTAAATCATGTTTTTGCATTTTCTAAACTGTGCAAATCATTGGAACTTTGAAGTCCTTACCTGCATTAGCAGCTGCATCTCCAAAGGAGGAACCATATGCTAACTGTAACATTTGACTAACCCAACTGAAACAAATCCAAAGGAGAAAAAAAAGGAAATAGTTACTAATAAGTCAATCAATATTGAGTGATTGTGATGTGCATGAATCTTTCTCAGTTAATGTATAAATCATAAGAGGTAGGAACTATTATTATTCCCATTTAACAGATGAGAAATCTGAGGATCAGAGAGGTTAAGTAATATGCCTGAGTTCAAACAGTTACTAAGTGGTAATGCTCATAATCTGGGCAGTGTATATCCAGAACCTACAATCTTTAACTCTACAATATACAATTTCTAAATATCATTAGAGGTACATTAAAATTCAAAGGGATAAAGCATTAGCATCAAATGCCAAAGAGTTCTGTAGACATTAATTTTCCTTAGGGTGAAATTTTAAATTAATAATAGAGTAATAACCAGAATGAAAAAAAAACAAATTTCATGATTTGAGGCCTCTAAAAATTATATAAGAACCTTCTCTAAAAATGATATCAAAGAAAGCTACATCATTGGTGGTTGGATACTTTCTAAGCTCTCCATGTCACCAATATTAGAAAGCTAAATACTATAGTCACATTCAGAGGTAAACCAATCTGGATTTCAGCTGATTTCTCAACCCTAAAATTAGGAGGTCTTTGAATAATATATACTAAGAGCTGAGAGAAAATGGATGCCAACAAAGAATATTACACCCAGCAAAATTAAGCTTCAGATTTGATGATGAAACTTTTCAAGATAAATAAATTTAAAAGAATTCACAACTAGAAAACCTGCACTATAAAACATACTCATAATATGTTTCATGAAGAATAAATAAAAAATAAAATTGAGGACTGGGTTTTAGCTCAGTGGTTGAGCATTTGCCTTGAATGTGTGAGGCATTGGGTTTGATACTCAGCACCACAAGGAAATAATTAAATAAAATAAAGGTACTGTGTCCATGTACAACAAAAATTATTACAAAAATAAAAATTAAATTTAAAACCAGCAAAGGGAGGGACTACACTAGAAGAATGGTCAATCAAAGGAGAAACTAATACAAATTAAAAAAAATAAATCAAAATGATAAGGAATAAAAATATTTTTCAATAATAATATTGAATGTAAATGATTTAATCTCATCCATTAAAAGGGATAGCCTGGCAGATTGAATTAAAAACAAGAGCCAACAATATGCTCTCTGCAAAAGACTCACCTCATAGGCAAAGACATTCATAGACTGAAGGCAAATGGATGAGAGAAAACATATAATTCACATGGATTTCTTAAGCAAGCAGGGGTTTCTATCTTCATATCAGATAAAGTAGACTTCAAGCCAAAGTTAATCAGAAGGGACAAGAAGAACATTTCATACTGCTTAATAATTATACAACCACAAGAAATAACAATGATAAATACTTATGCCCCAAACAATGGAACATCTATGTATATCAAACCAACCCTTCTCAATATCAAGAATCAAATAGACCACAACACAATAATAAGGGGTGACTTTAACATATCTCTCTCATCACTGGATAGATCTAACCAAAAATCTAAACAAATAAACTTATAGAACTAAAAAATACAATCAATAGTTTAGACTTAATAGTCATATATACAATATTTCGCCCATCAGTGACTGAATACACTTTCTTCTCAACAGCACATGGATCATTTTCTAAAATAGACCATATCCTAGGCCACAATGCAACTCCCAACAAATACAAAAACCATAGAGATAATACCTTGCATTCTATCATTTCATAATGGAATGAAATTAGAAATCAATTATAAAATATAAATAGAAGCTACTCCAAAACCTGGAGACCAAATAATACACTATTGAAAGATAAATGGATACCAGAAGAAATTAAGGATGAAATTTAAAAAAATAATTAGAAGTAAATGAGAACAGCAACACAACATATTCAAATCCCTGGGACACCATGAAGGCAGTTCTAGGAGGAAAGTTCATAGGATTGAGCATATTCATTTAAGGAATAGAAAATCACCAAATAAATAGTTTAACATTACATCTCAGGGCCCTAGAACAGGAAGAACAAATCAACCAAAAAGCAGTAAAAGACAGGAAATATTTAAAATCCGAGTTAAAATCAATGAAACTGAAACAAAAAAATTAAAAATCAACAAAACAAAAAGTTGGTCTTTGAAAAAATAAAATTTATTAAACCCTTAGCCAAGTTAACCAACAGAAAGAGGGAAAATAATTTTTTCAATTGCTAAAATTCATGATGAAAAAGGAAATATCACCAGGGACACTACTGAAATTCAGAGAATAATCAGCAACCATCTGTTTATAGCACAATTTTCAAGATGAAGCACTGACCTGATGATGTCTACAGAGGCAAAATTCAGTCATAATTTCCTATTCCCAAAACATATAAATAATGACATTAAAAATAATGCCAAGCACTTAGTAAACTGAAAATACTAATTTTACACTGGACTCTTTGTTTTAGAAAGAATTTAGTAGTTTTTACTAGGAAAAAGCTATGCCTTTTGATGCTTAGGATTGAATCCTTTCCCCACAGGAGTTCAGTTTATTCTGCTTCTGAAAATACTGACAAAAGAATAAGATCATTCCCTCCTCTCCTAATCCAAATAAAATTTTTAACATTTCATTTTTTATTTTACTGAAATTTAGAAACTGGTGGGTGAAGATTAACAGATCAAGATTGTAGTGAACAGTGTGAATAAAATAGAACATTACATATTCTAATAAGAAAGTGTTACCATACTGATATTGTCATTTTGATATTCTCAACATGTCCTGCTTAGATGGCACTGTTTAGCCTCAAATATTTACTATTATGTGGGTATATTTTTTGTATTAAAAATACTGCATTTGAATAAAAATAACAGAAAATATAATTAGTAACTATGATTGAATTATAACAGGAAAAATCATAATACTATGAGATAATTTTATTCTAAAAATTCTGGTTATTATTATTGATGATCTATATTGATAACTTAAAGATACATATTGTAACTTTACAACACAAATTTCTGTTAGGCTCTTGGGAAGACTATAATCCTAAATTCTGTATTAGAGTTACTTAATTGCCCATGTTTTAACTGCCTTGACATATTAAACAAATTCTTGGTGTGGTTAATATATTAATGATATTTAGTGACATGGGTAGATATTTTATTCACTTAGAGTTTTTGCATATAATGTAAATATTTTGTTAATATTCTCTTAGAGGCATGAAAAAACTAAAGAACAAAGATTACAGAGCAATTACTTGCAAACTAAGCAAAAAATAAAGTTTTTAGTAAGAACTGTATGAAGACAGAATTCTCTTTCCTTCTCTCAATTTCAAGTGTTCCATAGCCACTTGTGCCTAGTGGTTACTGCATTGGATAATGTATATATAGAATATTTCCAACATTTCAGAATGTTCTATTAGACATTCTTTAATGTTTCTTTAATGTGTAGGAAAAAGAGAAATTTTATGTTTTAGGTGTTATCTTTGACATAGAATTCAATTTTTCACATATATTTAATTGTTGGTTTAATGAATATTTTAAAAATCTGAAATAATTGATTTTTGCAAATCTTTTGAAAACTATAACCCCTTCACTGTCCCTTGAAAATAATACATTATAGATAAGATACTAAATTTAAATTTACATTTTCAAAATAAATTTTAAAGAGAAAAATCTTATTTAGAAGTTAAAATTTTTCTCAAGTGAGAAATTAATGTCATTTTCACAGGATGGTATATCAGAAATTAGTTTTTCTCTTTTTTCTTTGTGCTCCAGCTATAAGAAAATTTGGTATTTATTGAAAATATAATGTCAATAGCATTGTCATCATCCATGTGAATTATTTTTAAATGTTCATGAAAGCAGTAAGAAACTACACATATATTTTCCCTGATGAGCAAGGATTGTTGTCCTCTTTTTCTCAAGATGTTATAAACTTTCTTTTAGAAACTTAAAGCTTTGAAAATTACTATTCTTCAAACTATCAGAGTGCAATTTTCCATATTTCTGTACACATTATGACAACATTTATCTTGGACTAGCAAGATTTTTTAAATATAAATAGTGTACATTTTCTTACAGATGTACTTACTGATCTTTATTTAATAACTGATTTTCCTTTTCAGAATATTAAAAACTGAAAAGATATAAAATTGTGCTACAGTGGGTAAAAAAGGATTATTAAAATTTTAGTACCATGTTGAATATATTTTTTTTCTTCTTTAAACTGCTTTATTGAGGAATATTTGTACAGCAGACAGCCTGAGAAGATAGAGAGCCCTCCAGGACAGAGTTGATTTGTTTTCGGATCAGGTTAATAAGAACATCTCTCTCTGGCCAAAGATGGGGCAGGTTTTCTAGCATGCTCCTTCAAAGACTGGGGCTGCTCAGCTGTGACAGAAACCCTCTGTGTGTGCAGCAGCCACCTGGTCTGATACACATCTCCCCCTTGGGATTTGTGGGGTAAGGGGAACCTACATCAGTGAAGCTCATGCTGCCTCCTTGCTGTGCCAGGATTAATAAAGGCCTTTGTCTCCAACCCAGGAGTCTCTGTCATTCTTCCAGCCTCCACCTAAATGCTGACAGGTTAACTCGAAGGCTTGCAAGCTGTGTAAAATCTCAGAATGTACGTGGTTCTTGTGAAAACAAGACAAATTGGAGCCCAGTAGGTATGTCCAGAGAAGTCATATATAATCCAGAGGATGGGAAAAAGGCAGAGTGGGTAAAATTGTGGGAATAGAAGAAGTGGGAGGTAGAAAACTGGGATCGAAACATTTATTTGTAGCAACTATTAAGTCATCCGGTTTTCCGTCAGTTAAGTCTGTACCTCAAAATAAAGGCTGTGGGTTAATATTAATCTTGACCAAAACCAAAATACCTAAAGGCCTAAGTTCTTCAGAATGAAATGGATGCCTAGTTTTGTAATTTTCACTCAATTTCCTAGCTGTCAGTTCTAGACTCCACAGTTTTCCCACTGCTAGGCTGAGGTGGAATTGCTCTCCTCATCCCTAAGCCACAACCCTCTTGATCTTTTTTCAATCCTAAACCATTAAAAAAGTCTTCAGTCAAAACTAAATTGAAACTGGCTTTATATTCTTTCACCTCCACCCTCCTACTCCCCAACTTCCAAGAACTTAGCACTTCCCCCTCCCTTCTCCCCAGCCCTTTCCCACAGTCCTCCCCTTCCAGCTCCTCCCCTCTCTACCCAATTCCCTTCCCTTGCGCCCAGATGTGAAAATTTTACAATGAATGCCCAGAAGGATGGGGGAGACCTCACTTCATAGAAAGTAATCAAAGGACCACCAATTAATTGAATTGTCAATTTTGGATTTATTATTATGGCGATGGCGGAGCATTGGCATTATATTTGGAAATCACATGGCATATTTTTCGGTCCACTCTCGAGCGACTCTGTCATACTTTCTCCTGTCCTTTAGATAGATCTTAGCAATTTCAGGAACCAAAGGATCATCCGGGTTTGGGTCGCACAACATAGAGCAGATAGACAACAGCACTTTAGAAATTGTCAGCGCTGGCGACCACTCGGATCTAAGGATGTCTAGACAGATGCTCCCGCTTCTGTTGATATTCGGATGGTAAATTCGAGTGATGAACGTGATCTTGGGTGGTTTGAAGGGATAATCAGATGGAAACTGTATGGACAGAAAAAAGACCCCTCCCTGGTAGGGACTGTCGTTGGGCCCCATGATGGCAGCTTGCCAACGGAACATATCGTTCCCCACCGGCCCTGCAGAGCACTGGGCTGGGGGGTCTCGAGCCAGGTCTAGGAGCTCCTTGTGAATGCGCTTCAGAGCCATCGCGGGGTGGTCACTGCTTGGCACAGGGACTGGCGCTTGTGGAGGAAGTCGGCGATCGCGACCGAGGGGTGTAGGGTTCGGCGGGGCGGACGGCAGCACTGGGGTGCTGGTGCTGGTCGCGGGGTCTGAGTGGCGCCGGTCAGGAGCCAAGAGGCTGCCGAGACCCGGAGGGAAAGGGGCGCGCCCCTGCACCTGAGGTTCTGCAGAACACCTGTGGTTCAGGGCCGCTGTCGACGTGCCTTCTGGAGCTAAAAATTCCGCTGCAGGGAGGCCGCGCCTCCTTAGGACGCTGCTGCCCAGAGAGGCCCCCGCTCCTGTCCAGGGCAGCCCGCTGCTGCCGCTGGCCCCTGACGCCCACATCCGGGCCCTGGCAACAGGAGGGGATCTGCTCTGTGAGGTCACAGAGGCCGCCCTGACGGAGCCGCGCTGCGTCGCCGCCCGAGCGCCCCGAGGAGTCCCGAGGGGCGGGGGCGGAGCGCGGAAGGAGGGGGTCTGGGGGTGGGGTGGGGGGGGGGGGGGGGCGGGGGCGGTGCGGGGGAGGTGGGGGCGGGGGCGGTGCGGGGCTCCCCGCGCTCCGCTGCCTGGCACGCTCTCCGAGTGGCGGGGAGGGTCACTACGCGCCGCCCTCCGCCCAGTTACTGGGATGGTCGGACAGTTGGACGAAGGCCCCCTTCCTCTCCCTTGGCTCACCTGCCTGGAACGCAGGTGCTACTGCTTTGACTTGATCCTGATCTCTCTCTCTCTCTGTCCATCTTTGAGAGTAAGGTACCCAGGCTGTGGACTGGACTTACGTGTGTATTTCCTAACAGGGACAGCCTCTTGTACACACAACCTCAGCATTTGTAAGTTCGGGATAATACATTTTACAGTAACTTTTGATAATGTTTTGGTGAATTTATTTTTATGAAGATTTAAAGCCTTCAAATTTTCGATTTGGAGTTGAAATAAATTTAATGTTTGAAGAACTATTGACAGAACAGGTTGTGAGGGAGGAAGAAAGGAAGGAAAATAAAACAGTAGATCATCTGGTATATATGTGCACTGTAGTTATTGTTCTTCACGAATGCAGTCATTTGGGGAGGGATGATAGTTCTAACAGTAACGTGACTGCAGAACAGAATCTTTTCAATTCTTGATAGTCTCCTATACATATATTGATTTTACGTATAGAAATGTAAAGCCAGATAAGTACTATCAAAATAAGTTAGTCTGTTTGCCATGTCAATTCCTTTCCATAATTAATAAACAGTTCTTAAATTTTGCTAAGAAAATAGATTACAGTTGCACTTGTGCTGAATATTCAGTTATGAAAATTTCCTGCTGCAAAATTAATATACCTATTCAACCAACATAGGAAGGCAAGATAAGAATTACTTGACAATACAAGGGTAAGAATGTAGACGTCTGACTCGATTTTTAAATAATGCTGGGGAGATAGCTCAGTCGGTAGAGTGCTTGCCTTGCAAGCCCAAAGCCCTGGGTTTGATCCCCAACACCACAAAATAAATAAATAAATAAAAATAAAAAATAATGCTATAAAATGTCTAACTCATTGAAAGGAACTCTCAGAGACTTCTGGTGTTATATGGTACCAAAGAACATTTTTTCCCCATTTTTAATCAGCAATAAAATTTTTAGCAATTGTACTTTTAATTCGATGTACTATTTCAGTGTTCCATTTGTTGTTATTTACTTATTTTTTAAATTGGTGTATTATAGTTATACATAATACTGGAATTCATTGAGATATGTTCATACATGTATATGAGATAGTTTGGTTAGTTACATTCTGCTGTTCCTT
The DNA here is from genome assembly GCF_902686445.1 of Sciurus carolinensis. Classification (NCBI taxonomy): domain Eukaryota; kingdom Metazoa; phylum Chordata; class Mammalia; order Rodentia; family Sciuridae; genus Sciurus; species Sciurus carolinensis. Next base: position 65,648,692 of record NC_062232.1, on the reverse strand, counting down.
CCCTTTCCCATTCCTCCTTCCTTCCCCTGGTTTACCTTCCTCTACTTCACAAGAAGAGAATTTTTTTGTTGTTGTTGTTGTTCTGAAGGAATAAACTATTCATGTCACTGTGCTGAATATCAAATTTAAAAATGTACATTTAAAATAACATTTTGTAAATACATTCAAAAAGAAAATCAAGGCTACTCCCTTGTGTAGAAATCATATGTAAAATTGCAAACTTCTGAGATAAGAGTTCAAAGGTATCTTTTTCCACAGGAATGAGATTTGAAAATTATTTTGCAGTATGGGATGTGATTAATGCCAAATTTTTTATTGGACTGGGCATCAGGATCATGTAATCTTGTGTGAGTTCTCTAAAGGAAAAGAAAATGTGACCATGATCCTCATATGCTTTCTGTGCAATATACCTTTTTACATTCAATTTCATCCCCAGTGTGGCTGTCTTCATTTAGTATGTAATCATTTATCACCCGAATATGATTTTATGCACACATGCATAGTTATGTTTTTGAGACAGAGTCTCCATATATTATATGTTGCCCAAGTCCATCCTAGCCTGGAACTCTTAATTTCTCTACCTTAGTCTCTCTAGTAGCTGGAGCTGCACACATGTGCTATTATGCCTGACCACAAAAATGTATGTTTAATGAGTGTTTATACTGCCAGTCTTCCAACTCTCAAATCCATCTTAAATACTGCCATGTAGAATAATCTTCCCAAAACATAAATCATTTCCTATCATTGTGTGTGTGTGTTTCAATAGTTCTCCATCACCTTCAGGATGAATTCTTAACTTCAAAGCTGTCCTGCTAATTCCTCCCCAGGGAAAATTAAACATTTTTCTGCTACACAAAAACTTTTTTTGTTCTTCTAATACAGCATATATTATACTACACTGTCATTGTCTAAATGTTCACCCTCTTAACCAATCTCATAGATCTCTGATAATAGGATTGGCCTGGATATTTTTTGTCCTCTTATTGCCTAGTGTATACTAGGTACTCAATATTTTCTGGAGGAATGCATGCATTCATTAAAAGTTAAATGATATAATTTAGGCAGGGATTGATATAAAATGTTATAATTTCCATTTCTCTACATAACCTACAATTTAGGTCATAAACAATATAGGTTATGAGATATTATACCACAACAAAAACAAAAAGCAATATATTGGGTTTCTATTGCATTATTCTTCATTTGACAAGCCCTCAATGACAGTTCAAAGCCACTTTCCCTTTTATATGACATAATGGAATTCTTCTCTTAGAGTTTAGTCATAAGGGCATACTGCTTTCTTCAGATACAGTCACTATTACACTTTCATTATAGATAATGAGCTTTCAAAATTTTAGGAATAAAAATGATACAAGCATCCTTTCAATGTGGCATGTTATTGAAACACATATTTAATTCCACAAAGAGACAGCCTTATTTCATTACCCAAAGAAAATTCTGTTAAGGCAATGCTTGCTTTCATACTATCTCCAGAGTTCATTACTAATCAAAGGTCACTCATAATACTAGCATTCAGCTTAAAATGTATGGGTTAGAATAGGTTAATATCTATCAACTGTTTTTCATCTTCCATCACTGTGTCTAGCCAAAGTGTTCCATTTAGTTATTAGAGAAAAATCACAGCTCAGTAACTGATCATTTAATCTCCCATGACCCTGGGAGAAGTTGATATAATTAATGAATTTTGATTTTTTTAAATCAGGAAAGTTATAAAAAATCAATATCTAAAAGTTTAATAAGGTTAAACTTTAAGGTTAAAGTTTAATAAGGTTGTGTCTAAAGTGTTTCTCAAACTTGAGCTTTCATCAGGATCATCTGGAGGGCTTTTTAAAAAACAGAGTGTGCCCAAACTTTAAAACTCAAAATCAACTGTCACTCCAGAATTTGTATTTATAACAAATTCCAGGTGATGCTGATGATCCTGGCCTGTGAGTAGTACTTTGAGAACTATTGGTTTAAAGCAAAGGAATGTAATTGGCAGCTTATGTCAGAGAATTTGGGCTTAAGGATCCTCAAACATTCATCCACATGCTATGGTTAATGATCTTATGTTACTGATGTGTCAGTCAAGTCTAATTTTCAGTTAATGCCGTCAGCATGTGCTCAAGAGGATCCTAGGTAACAGGGGCCATACAAATGAAGGTGACTTGATTTTCTTTTTTTTTTTTAATGTCTGTATGTTTTTGTTGGAAATACCATACTAATCATGCCAATTGAACAATCAGTTGACAATGTAAGATATTGTATTGTTGAGTGTTAGTGTTGTCATTCAAGAAAAAAAATATGCTACAAGATAGGATGCTAGATTTAGTTAGGCTTGCGTTCATGGTTTCTTCAGGAATTAGATCGTAAATAGGTCATAAAGGTTAGTTAGATATTTTGGATAGGTCCAATGAGAGAGTAGATTCTGAGCTGATCCAACAAGGGAAAAGGTGCTCCAATAAAAATTATAAAGAATCACAAGACAGAAGAATTACTTAAGGAATATCAGAGAGGCTAGTGGTAGGAATTGTTAGATAAGAAAAAGAAACTCTAAATTATTCAGAAGTTTGAAATACTGTTGATTTGAAACTTTCCAGAAAAAAAATAGGACCATTGTTCAGTCTATTTTTAATCCATTTAGAAAAATAGATTTATAGAGGTATAACTGACATACTATCAACTGTATGTTTTAAGTGCACAATTTGACATGTATACAACTGTGAAACTATCACAACAATCAAGACAATGCACATATTCATCTTCCCCACAAATTTTGTGTCCCTTCATAAACTCTCCTTTACCCACCCCATAACATATAACCACCAAGTCACCTTTTGTCAAAGTCTGAGTTTTATATAATATATATAAAGTCATGCAGTATGTGTTTCCTAGTTGGTTTATTTCACTTAGTGAAATTATTTTGAGATTTGTCCATATTGTTGCCTGCATCATCAGTTGAAGTGTTCTTATGGGTGAGTCATATTCCACTATGTGTATGTACACCAGTTTGTTCATCCACTTACCTATTGGTGGTCATTTAATTGCTTTCAATTTTGGGCCACTATGAATAAAGCTGCTATGAACATTTGTGTACAAGTCTTTCTGTAACCATATGCTTTTATTGCTTTTGGATGAATATCTAGGACTGTAATGGCTGGAATATGTGTTAAGTGTATGTTTAACTTTATAAGTAACTGCTCAACTGGATTTCAAAATGATTGTAGCATTTTCATTCCAAACAGTGATGTATGAATGTTCTTCACTCTGTATTTTCAATAGCACATGGTATTGTTAGTATTTTGTGTCTTAGACATTCTAATAAGTGTCAAGTGGTATCATTGTGATACTGTGATTGAATAATGTTGACTATTATTTCATGTGTTTATTTATCATCTGTATATCTTATGAAATAAGGTGTCTGTTCAAATATTTTGCCCATTTTATTTGGGTATTTTGTTTTCAGTTATCGAATATTGATAGTTCTGTATATATTCTGGTTATGAGTACATTATCAAATATATGACTTACATATATTTTCTCCTTCTGACTATGGCTTGTTTTTTAATTTTCTTAACATTAGCAAAGATCATATTTTTATTTAGATAAAGTCCAATTTTTAATATTTTCATTTGTGGATTATAATTTTGGTATTTTATATATTAAACCTTTGCTTCAACCAAGTCAACAAAGAATTTATCCTATATATTTTTCTAAGAGCTTTATACTTTTAAGTTTTAGATTTTTGTCTGTGATTCATTTTAGTTAATATTTTTATATGCCCTGAGTTGTAGATTAAAGCTCTTTTTTTTAATATGGATATTCATTTTTTCAACATAATTAAAATGTCTATCCTTTTGGTGCTGAGTTGATTTTGTACTTTTATTGAGTATCAATTGTCCATATATGTATTGTCTATTTCTGGACTTTCCCTTGTGCTGTATTGATCTATTTGTCTATCATTATTCCAGGATTACACTGTATTTATTTTTGCAGCTTTATATTAAATTTTGAAATCAGCTTGTGGTAGATATCCAAATTTCTTCTGTTTAAATAATTGTTTTGGCTATTTTACGTTCTTTGTGGTTTCATATGGATTTTAGAATCAGCTTTCTAATGTCTTTTAAAAAGGCTGCTGAAATTCTGACTGAAATTGCAATGAAATCTATAGATTAATTTGTGGGGGAATGCTATGGTAATGATATTTAAACTTTTGACTTACAAACATAATGAATTTTCAGTTTATTTAAGTTTACTTTCAGTTTCTTCAGGAATATTTTGCATTTCTCAACGTAGAGATATTATACATTATTTTTTATAATTTCTGAGCATTTTATATACTTTGACCTTTTAAATTATATTTTAAAATATAAAAACTGACTTTTTGATGCTGATATATGGAAATAGAAATGAATTTTGTATATGGATTTTGAATCTTGCAACTTTACTAAACTCACTGATTATAAGTAGTTTTCATGAAAATTCAAATATAGAATTCTTTTTGCTCCTCAAACTCAATGATTTCAATTAACATGTCTTCAACTGAGTGATTCTTTCTTTTGCTTGAGCAAGTCTGCTGCTGAATACCTCTAATAAATTTTTCACTTCACTTTTGTATTTCTAAGTTCAAGAATTTCTGCTTGGTTCTTTTTTATAGTTTTTATCTTTTTCATGATATTCTCATTTTTCTGTGCATAATAATTCTCCATATTTCCTTTAGTTGTTTGTGTTATTTTCAAAAACTTATTTAGCACCTTTATAAACTTATTTAAAATTTCTTGTCAGGCAGCACCTAGATATATTTTTTTAGGGTTGATTTTCAGAGTTTTTTTTATTCTTTCATGGGGCCATGTTTTCTTACTTCTTTGTAGGCCTTGTAATTGTTTTTTGAGATTTGGGAATTTGACAAAACAACCACCTCAGTCTTTACACATGATGAACTTCATGTAGGGGAAAACCTTCAATGATCAGGTCAACTAGATTCTAGGGCCTGTTATTCTTTGTCTGTGTGTTTTTTAGACTTGTTCATATACTTTTAGCCATCTCAAATCCCCTAAGAAGTTTTTTCTTCTATCTTCTTTAGACGTCTATAACCTCTTTTCCCACCTCCTTCTGCCTGTGGAATTTTAGCTTTAATGTGTTGCCATAATTGCATCTGTTTCAGCAGCTTCATAACAAGCAACCAGTTCAATCAATGCTCTCGGCTAGGCAAGTCAGTACTTCAGCAGCCCCCCAAATAACCAGAATGTTGGAAACTCGATCTAATATTTTTTTCCAACCAGAGGTGGATTGTGTGAGAAGTCTGCTCACAGTAGGTTTTCCACAATAGATTGGAAGCTAGAGGGGCACAAAGGGGCTTACACAATGCCATGGACATTTCAGCTTTTTTCACTGAGATTTCTTTTGGGTTTATATTAATCTAGATGCTATAACTCCTGAATGGATCTGTAGAATTCTCACAAAGTTAATCTGGTACATATATTACTTAATGTCTCTGTGGCAGAGTGAGGACCTAAAGTTTCCTTGTTCACCACCTTGTTGACATCACTTTCACTGATTGCTTTGTGAATATAAATACAACCTTACATTCCTGGGATAAATCCCACTTGGTCCTGATATATAATATATTTTATATCTTGCAAAATTCAATTTGATAGAATTTTTGTTAAGAATTTTGACACCTATATTCATGAGGGATATTTGTCTGTTGTTTTAGTTTTAATTTTCTTATAATGTCTTTTTCTGATTTTGTTATGAAGGCCATGTTGGCCTCATAATATCTTCTAGGACAGTTCCATAGAGTGAATATTTTTTGTTTAATGGGTAGAAATTACTAGAGAATCTGTCAACCTAGAGTTTGGTGGCCAGGTTTTTACAAATTTAGGTTCTTTAACAGAGGTAGGGTTATTTAAGCTTTCTGTTTCTTCTTGCATAAACTTTAAGAATATTCCATTATGAAGCTTTAATATTTTTAGAATACATATTGATTTTATTTCCTGATATTGGTAATTTGTGTCTTCCCTTTTTTCCCCCCAATCATTAAAGGTAGAGGTTGTTCAATTATATTAATCTTCTCAAAGAACAAGGTTTTGGTTCCATTAATTTTTCTATATGTAATTTTTCTATTTTGATTTTTCCCTTTTTATGTTATTTCCTCACTCATGCTTAATTTTCTCATTTTCTCAACTTTTTAATTTATATTTTAATTGTTGAGACCAAGATTATCAACTTAAAACCTTTCTTATTTTCTAATAGTAATTTAGTACTGAGAATTAAACCCAGGGGCATCTACCACTGAACTACATCCTCGGCTCTTTTTGTTTAGAAGCAGGGCCTTGCTAAGTTGGCGAGGTTCTCACTAATTTGTTGAGGGTGATCTTGAACTTGTGATCATTCTGACTCCGCCTTCTAAATCACTGGAATTACAGACATGCACCGCTGAGACAAGGAGATAGCTCTCCCATAGGTGGCCAGGATAAGGGCCTTGGGAAGGAAAGGAGGTAAGGGCGACTTGCCAACCTTAAAAGAAACATCAGGTCTGAAGGACATCCTGTGACTTGTCATGCCCTGTCAACTTTAAACTTTATGACTTCTGAGTTAGAATATCTGTTTCTATTCCTCACAGCTTCAACCACACCAACCTTCTTTAGTTACCCTTGCCCTTAACCCTAGCAATAGGCAATGGCCAAGTAAACCCCAGTCTGCAGTGCTTCCTCATCCCTGCTAGCAGATGTGTCAGAACACAAGGTTGGACCCTCTCCTCTTAATTTTGTAAATAAAGGAATTTGCAAGACAAAGAACCCACTCATTCATGCTTTGTATTTATACCACCATGATTAGCCTAAGTATTTCTTTAACGGTTTCTCATACATTTTGATATGTACTGTTTTTATTTTGTTCAGTCCAAAATACATCTAATTTTCATTTTGCTTTCTTCATTGGACTATGTGTTATTTAGAGGTGAGTTAATTTGTTTTTGAATATTTGAAGGTTTTTCAGATATCTTTCCTTTATTGTTTCTAATTTAGTTGCATTGTGCCCAGAGAAAATGATTGTATGACCTAATATTAAGAATATTTTTTACACTCAGTGGTAGAAATTGTATAATTTGAATGTGAGAAGCAAATTATAACATGGAATAATTATTATAATCTTCCCTACAGAGAAGCAAAGAGTAATGTGACAAGCTTAATACATCAGTATAAATTTCTAAATCAAGGCAAACAACCAAGACTATGTCTATAGGTTCTAATAATGCTTCCATTTTGATTGCACTGATGTTCAGATAAGTTAAGAACTGGTTCATCTGAATGTTTTTTTGTTTACTTAATTAATTCCTAGATGGTTTTATGTCAACAGACTATGTCAAAGAAGTTGGATAACATATTGGTAGAGACTAATAAAATATTTTTGGTTCTAAGACAGATTTCTAGTGTATGAAAGGTTTAATTCTATTATAAAACATAACTTCTATTAATTTTCCTTCATGTTTTTCTTTAGATGAATATCTGCAGTATTTATTCTGTGATTTTTATCTTGAGCCACTCTCCTTGATTTTAGTCTTCTGTTTTATATTGTAATTAATAGATAAAGCAAATACATTCATTTTTTCTAAGTTACTTAGTCTTATCTGCTTTTCCCCTTTGTCAGGTATTCATCATCCTGTGTTAATAACCAAAAGATTAAGAAGATTCAATAATCTTCTACTTAATTTTACAAGCACATAGAAAGATTTTATGAATTGTTTTAGTTTATCCCGCTAATCAAATAAGCTTTAGTTACAGTATAAGTAGCTTGTAGCTATGGCTATCAACCTTTACATTTTGTTTTACTGAGAAGTAAATGATGATTGACTTGCCAAACAGAAACAAATAGGCATGCAGACTTTCTGTAATGAATTAATATATCTAAATTAACTATTGAGAGTAATTTCATCTGCTACAATTGCTCAGTCTTTATAAGTAATATCACCCAGATGATCTAGCATTTGCTCTGGTTTGATAATTCAACATGTTTCTGTTGTTCTCTTTTAATTAAATATCCACTTAGATTTTTTAGAAAACTAACAGATGAACTTGCCCCAAACATCTTAAACATTGACAAGAGAATATGACAATATTTGTAGCCTTTGTGTAACTCTTTTTTCTTTTTGTGTAGCTAATTGGATTAAAAAACAAGCAACACTCTAAACCTATCAATTCTATGCAGAGCATTGCTTCTTTAGTTTTAAGTTTAAATAACCCTGTTTAATACTGTGATAATCTAAGTCTGTGTTGCATAATATTTAAATTTAAAAACTGTTTCAGTGAAAATATTATATATCATATAATTAAAAAAAGTTATGCACACAAAGCAGAAAATCAGAGTAATATGAAGTCTTCAAAGGGATTGCCAAATATGGGGCACAATACTTAATTCAATCAGTGGGCCAATTTTCACATATATGAAGATGAAGAGAAGCACCACAATCTTTGAAAAGTTTTATCTAACTATGTATTAAATTTTATTTAATTGAAAATCATATTTGATATGATTTGCTATTACAGGAAATGCAGATTTACTTTATATGCCTTTTTACGTCATAGTTTAGATGTTAGAAATTGTGTTGATATAGATGAGAATTTAGTCATGATCTCTGAAACTGTAGTTTTACTTATCAGTTACTGTTATGCTTTCAAATTATTCCATCTCACTTTCCAAGGAAAAAAATGTAACATAAATCAATGAGATTTAATTTTCATTTTTCAGTTGTATATTAAAAATTATGATGTTTCTACATAGAGGCATATTTATTTTATTTATTTCAATTGAAACAATCTATATTCCTCGTCTTCCATTTTTCCAATAAAATCACTCTCCAGATGTGGAACTTTTTCAAGAAAAAAAAATCATACTATAGCTACCCGTTATTAACTAAATGATACTTGACATATTTTTAAATTACATAAAATTCCTGAAAAATGGTTTACAAGAGATCTCCATTCTTATTTTATATTTTAACATAATAATTTGAATATTTCAAGTTCAAGTTCAAGTTATCATGGAATAGCTCTAACTTTTCTTCGACTAGAAGATGAAGCAATTATCATGGTGAGAAAAAAGCAGATATTAAGATTATTTTATTCTTTCATAGTTTTATTTCTGAGGTACTGACTATAGAATATGTTCACTTAGGTTATCCTTACACTGTGAAAGTTAAGAATGGGATTAATTTTCTGGGATAAGCAGCTTTTCCTTTGAAACATTGTTTTGATGATATTTTGTGCAGAAATGTGTCAGGTACAGTTCTATTATTCATTGTGAATGCAATGACTCAATTTACCCTTTGATGTGTCATTTAAATATTTTTTAAAGGGTTTAACTTTTTCAGAGCACCTTGCCTCCTTCTTCACGAAGACAGTAAGTGGGAAACAATCATGATCATCCATTATTCCTACTAACTTTTTCATAAACTTTATTGCACTCCTACCTATGCATTTACTCCTTTTTAAACCTAATTTCCACTGTATGTACTGTACATTTCATTCTCTCGTTCCTCACTTTGTTTCAACAGCTATTTGCTTAACATCATTATCTTCAATTTCTTCCTCTTTACTGATTTTTTGCCTGTAAACATATTCCTATCTTTTCCCTCATATAAAATAAGAATCTACTTTTAATCCTGATTTTCTTCCAAATGCCAAATACTATCCCTACTGTATTTCTTGACAGAATAGAACATATTTATTGTTTTCACATCAGTATATTTTTCAAAGTTTTTCCAGGGAGCTTCTTGCTATATTAATAATTATGCCATTCTCTGGGGATATTCGCATAGCTTTTCTGATAGTAGACTTTTATTTCTTATAAAAAGTTATTAATTTAGTGCTGTCAAGAAAGAGGTTATTTTTTCTCCATACAGTAACAATATTGTTGTACTTGTGTCTCAGAGGCATAAATTATAGATAGTAGCAATGTGACAGTATAAAATTGGATGTAATTAAAATTGAGAGTGGGCTATATAAACTCACTAAGTGAAGAACATTCCTTCCTTCTGGCATGTTGAATAAAAACATACGCAATTTTCCCTTTGAAATTATAGTTAATTTAATTTCAATTTTAATTAAACATGAACACAAGAGCCTGTTATAATCAAAGGTTCATCGATGACATTAGTCAACACGCTTTAAACCTGCAGGATGTAGTTTAGAATATCAATAAACTTTACCTAATTTGAACTAAATGTCTTTAGAGCATATTTTCTTTACATGAAATACATATATATATATGTATATATATATATATTTTAAAGAGGGAAATCTGCATTCATCCACTCCATAGAGAGTGTACTTGATATACAAACAGATTAAATATGATCTACTTGAAGTACTTGAAGGGTTGATAAACTTAAAGCTAATTCATGGCATAGAGCTGCAGTCAGTTTATGGACAGTAGAATAATCAAGTTAACCAACATATGATTTGTCAATTTTATTGGGCATTCTTTCAAAACTCACATAAATGCATGTAAAATTATTCAAAAAATTGGCTCAGAAGGTCAAGGTAGGCAGATAATGCGTTTAAATCTAGCCACAGCAACTTAACAAGGCCCTAATCAACTCAGCAGGACCCTGTCTCTAAATAAAATATTTAAAAAGGGTGGGGTATGTTTTACTGGTTAAGTGCCTCTGGGTTCAATCTCTGGTGCAAAACAAAACAAAACAAAGCAATTAAACAATACATATTTCTTCATTATACAAACAATGTCAGTGTAAAAAATTTAATACGATGTGCACTTCAGTAAAGTCAGTGTCAACCGTTCCCCAAGCCTTGCTGGCAATACAGGAAAATGGCACACATATATAGTATACCATCTTTTCATGCTGTGGTCATTTTTTTGGTCTATAAATATGAATGTTTATTGCAAAGGACTTAATAATCCCACAATGAAATTTCCAGGGAAATTTATTTTCACTTCCATTATGTTTTAGATATTTAGTGTTCCCCAAAAGCTCACATGTGAGACAATGCAAGAAAGTTTAGAGGAGAAATCATTGGGTTGACAGCCTTAACCCAATCAGTGAATTAATCCCCTGATAGGGATTAACAGAGTGGAAAGTGAAGGTGGATAGGGTACAGATGGAGGAGGTGGGTAACTGGGAGTGTTCATGCTATAGTCTTAAGTATCATTGAAAGCATAAATATCATTGATGAATACTGATTGGATACTTTGTGTAAAATATTCAAAGTCATACTTGTTTTTAGTTTTACCTTGAGAAATATGATAAAATGGATATTAGACAACCCTAGTTGAAATATCTGTTCCTTAAAATAAGGCACGTTTTAGACAAGAACATTTATAAGTTCTGGGACACAGGCCCTTAGGCTTATATCTACAGGTATTTTCATATATTATTATTTCTGGGGTTAACATCTTATATGCAAAGAAGTTGTACGTATATAACCAACTCCTGATTCAGAAAGTGCAACATTTTTCCTTCCATAAGGACACAGTACTGCATGTGTGTTTTGCTTTTATGTTTTTCCTATAGAATGCTAGGAGAATATAAAAATTATGCTATAATATCACTGCAATTCTGCCTATCTTCTGAATTTTCTGTCTATCTACTTTCCAGGCTTTAGTCGCCCATAAAATGTTGCAATTCTATTCCTTTTCTCTAGTCCAGTGGTTCTCAGAGTCCAGGGAGCACCAGTATCATCATCACTCAGAGGTTTGTTACATAGGTGAATTTTCACCCTCTGCTCTAGACCCAGTGAATCAAAACTATAGGGAGTTCGTCTTTCAATAAGGTCTCCAGGATATTCTGATGCACACTCAAGTTTTAGAACCACTGTACTAATTCTTCTCATCTATGCCTATGGTTTTAAGTACCATATCAATGCTGATAATTTCCAAATTAAATATCCACTTCATCCCTTACAAACTCCAGAATCAGAGGAACAGCCTATCTGAAGCTCCACAAGATGTCTCAAAGGAACCCCAAAGTCTGCATGTTCACAGGTCAAACTTACATTTTTGTCCCAGAAACATGATCTTTTTCCTTTAAAATTACAATAAAATTAATCTTGATACACAAACCAGAATCCTAGTAATAATCTTTGATACTTCTCTCCCTCAATTGCTATAGCCAAGTGTTTGTTTTACTTCCCAAAGATATCTTAAATAAATCTACTTTTTTCTCTTTTATTCCCACTGTTCTAGCCCAAGTAAGCCTTCATTCCTGTCTGTACACATGCCCTTTGCTCCTTTTTATCAATTTATGCCCTGATATAATTACCTCTTTCTGATCAAATTTTACTTGCTTACTCTGGCTCTTGAAATAGACTAAAAATCATTAACCTGATGGTTCATATGGACTTTGAAGTCTAGATGATACCTGCCTTTGTAGCCTTATTTCATATCATGCTGCTCCTTTATCTCCATATTCCAACACATTGGCCTTCTATTAGTTAATATAGCTCCCCTCAAGTACACTAAAATGCATTAGGATGAAGGTAAAATAATTTTACTTTCAAGAAAAAACATTGTTTCCTCTGGATCTAGTAAGGTACTATCACATAATTGATCCTCAATAAATATATATTGAATCAATAAATGAATAAAAATCACTTACTAATTCATCTCATCTGAGCAATCAGCAGCAAAATAGAAATTCTTGATTCTTGCATGGGTACCTTGGAAAGCACTAGAGGAAAAAGACAAAGCAGAAAATTCAGATTTCTTTCAACAACCATTGAAACATTTAATTCTGTAACCCACAATGGGGTTGTAGTAACCACCTAGTAAAATTCTTTTTTGTATTTAAAGTCCAGAAAGGTAAAATGACTTGCTAAAGGTAATAAATTAGTGACTGAGATTGAATTAAGATACAGATTTTTAGTACAACAGTCTGAGAATATTCAGTTTGTTTCTTATAAGATTAAGAAATGTCTTGATTTTAAATGAAATGTCACACAGCATTAAAGGGGTAAAATATGATGATTTAATAATAACAGAGTTAATGATTAGAGTCTACATTTCTGCAGAACAATTAGGTTCTTCCTTATTGGTTCTTTCAAATGCCAATATTTTTTTCATTTTCCCTTTGACATATGCACACATAGGTAAATATGTCTCTTCTTTCTATGGGTTCATGTGTTTCCAGAGTAAATGATGTACATATGATTATGGAATTTTCTCTATTTATCTTTCTATCTGGAGGGGGAAGAGGGGGAGGGGGGAGGAAGGGAGGGAAAGAGGCAGAGGGTGAGCACCTTTGAAGGTTAGTGAAGTATTTCGATAAAGATCTAAAAGTGCCTCAATGGTACAGTTATTATTTGATATTATTTTTTGAGGATCTTAACTCCCTTAACTCACTTAGGTGTTTTTTTTTATTTCATTGAGATCAATTCCAATGTCTTATTTGCTACTTGTACTAGGATTTCATGCACTTGAAATAAGAAATTCATTAAAATTAACAGAAAATTTATATGTAAATCCTCCATCCATCAATTAATGATTTTCATGGTTTCAGGTTCCCAGAAGGAAATGAATAAACAAATATTTTCTCATAGAAAATGACTAAAATAAAAGACACAATATAATAAATTTTGTAAAAATTTCTGGTAGAAGAGTTACCTGTATGGGTATCTACTTGAATGTAATTAATGTACTAGACAACAATTCCTATTATTAGAAGAATTTTTTAAGATAATCTTTTTGGTCAAACAATAAACATGTGCATAATTCCTAAAGCAATCTTTTCTCAATAAATACAACATTGGTTTTGATCATCTCCCTTGCAATTTAAACTTCTAATGGCTGTCTTATAGTTACTATAAGCCACTTTATAGGGCTGAGAATTTCCTTCTATATAGCAATAGCCCTTTCTAAAACTGCCTCGTTCTCATAATTGCACCATTAACCTCAATTGAGTATGAATTTCCAGTTAATTCAATATTTTTCAATGTAATATATATTTGTTAAGTAGACACTATTACAGACACCATTCTGTCACTGGTGAAACAATTTTAATTCTAAAATTACTTGTCTATAAAAATAGGGGTGCTGGCTTTGATCAAGAAAGTCTCTCCTGGCACTTAAAGTTTTATGACTCTGTGAAGTACACATAATAAGTTAAATTAAAATGACTTCCTTAAAGAAAGCCTAATTTTCTTTTTTACCAGGGCATATATATATATTTTTAAGTTCCTGGTAGCATGATGTGGAGTTAAGAGCTCAAGCTTTGGGGCTGGAGGTATAGTTTAGTGGTAAAGTGCTTGCTTTATATATGTGACACCCTGGGTTCCCTCCCTAGCACGGAAAACAAAAATAAGAGCTTAAGCTTGCTCAAATTCATAATGCCATTTACTAGCTGAATGAGTTGGGCAAATTAACCTTGCAGTTTTCTCATCTGTAGTAGAATAATGCTTCACAGGATTGTTGGCAGTATTAGAAGAAACAGTGTATGGAAGATACTTAGCATATAGTATCTGGCATACAGTATATGCTAAAAAGTGGAAGGGAGACTATTTTTAAAGGACAGAAACTTTTGTATAAAAGCTGTAGTTTTCAAGATCTTGGTACATATCATTGTAAAAATTGCCACTCTGGCTTAAAATATTTCGGGTTCTAGTTTTGATTCTAGTAAAAAGATGGGTGAGGTATTCTCTATAATACTGCTTTAAATGCACAGAAATCCACAGTGAAATGTGAAACTTTCTCCTTTCTAATCAGATCAGGTCTGTCATTCATTAATTCAAATTGTATTGGGGTATGTATATATATTTCTGTTTATAACTCTTTGAAATACTCATTTCATTAAAATCTGACATGCATCCAATTTGGTAAATGAACTTTGCATTAAAGAATTAGCACTGAAGAAATGCTAATCACTTTTTTCTTGAGTTATTTACTTGTGTAGAATTTCATCTTACTTATGGTTAATAGCTTACAATTTACCTTTTACTGATACCTTTTACATTTCTGAACCCCTGTGACCAACCCAATGATAGATATCCCTCTTCTGGGCTGAGGCATTTAGATGAGTACTGATTTTTCCATCTTAAATTCAGCTACAGTTTGTGGTTTATATGGTGTATATGCAGGGATATCTGAGTTCCCTTCTTTTATGAAATGATGTAAAGACCATCATGCAGCCTCTCTCTGTGTGCTTGCTTCAAAGAGGTCACTGTAGAACTTTGCTAATACAATTCCGCTTGTAACTTTTCATGAAATCGAAACAGTCATTTAAGATTCTACAAATATGTTTTAGACTGAATCTTTCTTCAAATTTACTTCATTCATTAAAAATCCCCATGACTAAGAATGGCATATGGGTATAGAAAACAATTTTAATTTGTTCTCGATTTGCACAGGTCCAGTCAGAATGAAGGTGTTTTACTATCTCCAATAAGATCACTTTTAACAATTGAGCAAAGAATATAGGTGCCAGGCTCATGTTAGTTGTCATGTCTATCACTCACCAATCTATTTTCTTTCTTTTTGGGGGAGGCTACTGGGGAATGAACCTGGAGTTTTTAACCACTGAGTCACATCCACAGCCCTTTTTAATATTTTTATTTAGAGACAGGGTCTCAGTATGTTGCTGAGGCTGGTTTTGAACTTGTGATTCTCCTACCTTAGCCTCCTGAGACACTAGGATTACAGGCATCACTGATTTATTTTCTTGCTAATACATCTGAAGACTAAATTGACCAAATTATTGTTATGTGCATTTATGAATATACCAAAGTGAATTCCACTTTTATATATAACTATAATGCATGAATTAAAAATAAATTGATAAAAGGAAGATGAATATAGTAGAGTTAGGGGACTGGGGTACGAGGAGGGGAGGGAAGGGAATAGTACTGGATTGAAATGAAGAAAATTACATTTTATGCATTCATGAATGTGTCAAAATGAAACTATAATGCACTAATAAAAACATAAAAGCCCAAACAAATACATGATGATCCTTGCAATAAATGTATTCTCCATAATTGTGTGTCATTCCTGTTCAATTCTGTCATGTGTTCTCACTGAAGAAATCATTACTTTAGAAATATTTTGTCTATAAAAGCACTACTTTTTCAAAAAAGCTCATGTGTTCTTTTTTACACAAGGATTCTTTTCATTGTTTTAAAATAGAAATTTTAATTTATTAAGTATTCACACATTAGGAAACAAATATGAATAGAAATAATTTCATCTCTGTAGTTGAATATCACAGAATCAATGTTAGTATCTTTGATATATAGTCTAGAAGAATAGCCTATTTTAAGGAAGTTAATTTAATATTTATTTTTCAATAGAAAAGAGAAATTTAGACCATTTAACCATAGTTAGCAGTACATAAAAATACTCCAAAGAAAACATGAGAAAACATTTTGGAACTAAAATTTGCTGATTTTCTGAAATGAAAATTCAGTGCTAATACTTAACATTTTTATTTAGGTGAATAGATATATATGATGATTTTTGACATTAGTACCTCACTGCCCTTATATATAAAGAAATTGAAACTACTGCACAATATTTTATCTTTTGGATATTTATCTTACAAATATTTATTCCTCACTTTTATATTCTATTATGTTAAGAATATGTAGATATTAATATTCATAAATTATAACTTTTACTTTATAAGTAAGCATGTCCTTTTGGAGAAAATGAATATTCTGTTGACATTTGGGTTATGAACCAAAGGTTAGTATAGTTTTTCCATATCTGCTTCCTTAATTATTTATCCATTTATAAATTATGTGATTGAATAGGACCCTAAACCTATTTGAACCTGATTTTGAGTTTTTAGGTTCTTTAAATAACTTGGTCAAGAAATTGGGATCTTTTCCAACTGCAAATGATTTCTAATCATTGGTATCTAAATATAAATATACCTAGTAATGTGTTTATTCTCTTTTGGGGTACATATCCTTGCTTAACTCTATTTATAACATAGAAGAGAAAGAAAGCAAATCAAAATTGGAGGATACAAATGGGACCAGAGGGCATCTCCATGTGTATTTGTGTGGGTCACTTGAACAGTAGACTTAGGAAATATTTTGGAAACTGTGAAGCAAAGACCTGATCTAGTAGCATACATACTTCATTTTCCTAATACAGATTTAAATACAGTCAAGTAGGATAAGATATTCTTTAATAAGGGTAATAAGGAATCTGACTCCATTTTTTTTCTTTTTTGGTACTGGGGTTTGAACTCAGGGGCACTCCACCACTAAGCCACATCCCCAGCCCTATTTTGCATTTTATTTAGAGACAGGGCCTCCCTGAGTTGCTTAGTGCCTCACAGTTGCTGAAGCTGGCTTTGAACTCCCCATCCTCCTGCCTCCACCTAGCATGTGCCAACATGCCAGGCCCTGAGTCCATTTTTGATATTTGACTGCACATAGTTTTTAACTTCTTTCCTCTTTCTCTTTTGCTGGAACCTTAAGCTCAGCCACAGTGTGTAACCAGCACAAAAGACAAACTAGTCTCATTTTTCTACTCTCTCAAGTTATTTTTGGATCAGCCTGGAATGCCTACATGTGATGCTGCCCTAAAAAAAATCCTCATTATGCAAATAATAAACATTTTCACTGTCTCCTGTTGTGTGTGTGTGTCTACCGTCTGAATATATGAACCAAATGTGGGGGTATTGGGGTGAAGGTTTATTCCAATTCTGTGGGTAATATTATTATCAAAATTAGAGACAGTCATTAAAAAGAAGATATAGTTATATAAATAAAAGAATATGGTATCACATATTATTCACCAAATCCAATAATGATTTGAATTCTGTTTTCCAAGACCAAAAAAGTAGGTAAGAAATTTTTTAAAGAGTATGGTTTGATGGTAGCCACTTGATGGTAGAGGCCAACTCTCATTCCTCAGAATAGAACTAAAATTTCCAGACCTGGGAGATGGACCTTTGAGTAACTTAACTCCCTTCCACTTTAAAAATAAGGCTGGGGCTGGGGAATAGGTCAGTTGGTAAAGTGCAAGGCCTTGGGTTCAATCCCCAGCACTGCAAAAAAAAAAAAAAAAAAAAAAAGTAAGACGGGTTTTCTTTGTTCATCTTTATCACTCGTAGATATATCACTCCTGTACATTACAGTCTAGATGTAGAAAAGTTATGTTCTCATCCAGGTCTATACCAGACACATGGATAAGGATTATCTAGACATGCTCTCAAGGACAGACTACCAAAATCTTAGTTGGAGAATTACTTAAGAGAAAAATTTGTTTCTACTTCTTATTTTGGGCTTTAATATTTAAGGCCTCCAGGAGAGAGTTTAAGATATTAAAATGTGGAGGCTGTGATTGTGGCTCAGTGGTGGAGTGCCTGCCTTAAATGTGTAGGGCTCTGGGTTCAATTCTCAGCACCACATAAAAATAAATAAAATAAGAATAAAAAGCAGTGTTTAAAAAAGATATTAAAAGTGGAAATTATATCACTATCCTCAATAGCCAATTCTTGACAATTTATTTCAACTTTTTGATAATTCAAGTCATCCTGCTCCAAGTTAAATACACATTTTTGCAATTTTCTTTCCAAAATTCCACCTGTCTTTTCATAAATTAAAAATACATTTTAATAATTATATCACTTTTCCTACCACTAAAACCATCAATTTATTTAAATTTTCTCCATGTAATCAGTTTACATATCACTTTAATTGGATGTTTATCTTCCCTGAACCTTTTGAAGTTTCAGTTCATCTGTTCTGAAGTCTGATAAAGGCAGATATATAAGAAAAATATAGTATCATATTAAGGAAGCACAACACCCAGTAATTTATAGATGTTTACCATTTCAACATTTTCTTGTTTATACTGTCATCTTTCTAACATGTTAATTTTATAGCACTGATATAATAGCCTAAGTAGACAGCTTTGACTTACAGAAGTTTTCTATTTTTGACAGTGGTGAGTTTTGTCCTTAATTTCTTAGATAGGTTGAATTTTTTAAAAAATTGGTGGAACCAATAATGTAGTTCATCAAATTATTTATAGAATATTAGCCATAAAAGAAGGAGGAGGAATTATATTTATTTGGGTCCACTTCCTGATTAACTTCAAGCCCTTGTTTGATAAAGGGTTAAATGGGTTATATTAAAAATAAGGAAAAAGAACAAATTGATGCTGATTGATTTCCCTTCTCTAAAGCTTGCTGGTGGTTTGATGGACACATTCTTTAATTATGGGAATCAGGTAGACAATGTATCATTTGAAGAGCATTGTAACATAGTAGGTATTGCAATATGGTAAGTTAGAGAAATACTTCATGAAAAAAAAGTGTGACTCCTCCCAAAGAAAAACAGCAGATATTTCCAACATTTTACATATAAAGGAAGGTAAAAAAGTGAACTAGTTTTTTCATAAGTTGAAAGTGTTACAATTGTGGAATCCATCAACTATAAGTTTCAATCACAGCATAATGCTAGAATATTAGTAGTCTGAAGTTACCAAGAATGTGACTACTAGAAAATTAAAAATTATAAATATGTGCTGTGTTACATTTCTATTGCACAGTGCTGATCTGGACTCTGAATTTAAGGATTTACTATTACTTACTGGTTTCTTCTGCAATGTGGAGCTAAGCCAATTCGGAATTCAGGTAGGTATATAAAACCATCAGCCTTGGTGTCCTACAGAAATTGGAAAAAGGAAAGAATAAACTAATATAAGTAAAATGCTGAACTGAGAGAGACTTTGAAATGAATCAAGTCACTGTTGTTGTAATGAACAGCATTTTTCTAGACTGCTTATTAAATAGTGTAGTTTGCTTAGAATGCACTTGAAGTAGCTTTATGCAAAGCAAATGGATCATGCATTTATTAAACCACCAATAGTAACAACTCTTATATTAATGATTAAACAAAGTTACTTCAAAATATGCAAACAGCTCTCAACATCATTAGGACATTCAAAGCAGGCAATCGATTTATCAACAAAGGCCAGCAAAACAGCAGTTATAGCAGCACTTAGCACATTTCTAAAACTTACATTTTATAATATAGAATGGAGATTACATATACAAATTATTTCCTATTTCATATCTCTTCAAAAAAATCTAATAATTTAATTGCTCAGCATGAAATTCTTTAGCATATAGACATAAGAGAGCAATATTTGGAATGTAGTCTTCCCTGTGTCTTTATTAGCTTACCTTTTATAAGCAACCCATCAAATTTCTAAGAAATTGTTATACAATGATACAAGGTTGGACATCTTCCAACCTATTTACAGAGCTTAGTAAGGTCTGGCAATTGTAATGCTGTCCATGCTTACCAAGCCACTTGTTCTTTCTGAGTCACAATTTCTTCAAGGATGAGAAAGGGGAACAGATTATTGATATGTTGCAATGTTTCTAACATGCATTGTAATTGTCTACAGAAGTATCAAAGTTATGTGAAAATATAAACTTAGCAATCATTGAATTAAAAAATCAAAATCTCATACATTTAATAAAAATCTGACAAAGGGTCACCTGGAAAAAAATATAAAAATGAATACAACAAAAAGCCACTGGAACTCTGATTAAACTTGAATGAAGCTAATTCTAAGAATGTCAAATTAAAAACATGGCAGATAGAATTCACTGTTTTTTGTTTAATTTGGATAGGGACTAGATGCATGATATTTATCATGGGGGATTATGAAAGTAGTATGACATTATGAAATAATTGCTTTTGAAAAAACATTCACATTTGAAGTAGAATATTTTTCACATTAGTTGAGAAAATAAAGACATGATGGGAAGTGAACTTTATTGAGGACTTATATGGCAGGAAGTGTGCAAAGATATTTTATATATATTAATTTGTTTAATAATCACAATTATTCATTAATTCAACTATTATCCATTGAACCCATGTATTGTGTCATATGAGGGAGATCAATGGTTGAACTCCTGAGGAGAGGTTGGGAGAAACAGTACTTATGAAACATGATTGATGAGGAGACAGACATTACTACAAGAATAAAAATGAAAAACTAAAATGAAGAAGTGTGTTAAATACTGGGAAAGGTGAGGTATATGATGCTATAAGAGCTGGCAAGAATTGATTAAGTTGGTGGAAGGGGATCAGAGAAGGCTTCCCTAAAGGTTGAAGTCTTGAAGCGAGATCTGAAGGAAGACTAGAATTTGACCAGGTGAGGGGATTGTAGAGCATTACAAGAAGAGAGAATGGCATATGCAAAGTTTCTGTGGTTGGATGGAGCATAACATATTAGAGAAAATAAAAGATTAAAGAAGGCCAGTGGAGCTGAAATGTAAAACTGTAGTATATATGGGATAAGATGTGACTGGAGAGGTATGGTGTATATATATATGTGTGTGTGTATGTGTGTGTGTGTATGAACAGGTAGTTCTTGTTCGGGATAGTTTTTTGGTGTAAGTATAATGGGAAGTTATTGATGGCATTTAATAAAGGGGACAAACAAGAAAGCAGGGTGAGGGGAGGTAGTAAAGATATGATCAAATTAGAATTTTGAAAAGATTCATGTGTAGAGTGGAAGAAAAAAAACAGAGGGAGGTCAAAGCAAATGTGAGTATTCAAGTAGGAAGCTACTGAATTTGTTCAAGTGAAAGATGATTATAGCTTAGACTAGGGTGAAGGCAGTGACAATGGAGATAAATGGATTAATTTGAGCAATATTTTGGCTATATTATTGTAGTGAATATGTAGATATGAATAATTAAAAGAGGTGAAAGAATGGTAGAGGATGAAAGGATGACTCCTTAGGAGAAAAATCACAGGAAGGAAACACCATTTTGAGGATGGCAAGATGATGAGTTTTGTTTTGTACATATTGAATAGGGTCACTCTTGAGATATCTCAGTAAAGAGATTAATTGAATACATGAGTTCTCAATCTTTAAGAGTATGTTGGAGTATAAATATAAATATGTGTAACCTTTGTATACAGATAGTAATTGAAGCCATACACATGGATAAAATAATCTAGAAAAAGAGTACAGATTAATAAGACAATCTAGAACTGATTCCTGAAGAAATTTTAATGGTCTGAGAGAGTAGGAAAATCCTGCAAAAGTGATAGAGGAAGGAATGCCAGGAGAAAAATATGGAGAGTTGTGGTAGAATAAGGTCTGAAATGTCTGTTGGATTTAGCAACATGGATGTTCAAGATAACCTTATCAAAGTAATTCTAAAGGAGTAATTGAAATAGAGCAGAGATTGGAGAACACTTAGGAGTAATATACTGAAGAAAGTATAAAGAACACTATTAAGAATTCTGACAGATTTAAGGTGAAAACTGGAAATTTCCTCTGAGTTCTAGGTTTTTCTCACCACTGGGATAGGTTTAGTGACATTACAGTCAACATGTCCAAAACTAAACTCATGACCTTGTCCCTTCTGCTCCACAAAACAAAA
Source organism: Sciurus carolinensis (assembly GCF_902686445.1). Lineage (NCBI taxonomy): Eukaryota > Metazoa > Chordata > Mammalia > Rodentia > Sciuridae > Sciurus > Sciurus carolinensis. Next base: position 65,626,311 of record NC_062232.1, on the reverse strand, counting down.
CAAATCAAAACAAAACAAAAATCAAAAACAAAACAAAACCCCCTGGTTTCTTAGTTTGCTTTCAAGACCAGTGAAAGATACCTTACTCATCTCACTTTTATTTAAATTGAAAGATTCCAGCACATTTAAGTTTATAGAAACATATCTGGTTGTGAGGAAGAGGATCAACATAGAATGAAAATATTTGGCAAATATTATTATGTGCCATGAGAAAAATGAAGAAAATGAGTCTCAGAGAAATTAAGTAACTAGCCCAATCTCTTCAAGATAGTAAGTAAAAGAGTCTGGATTACAAACCAGGTATTTTTGACTGCAAAACCATTCATTACAATGCCTTTCCTAGATGACAATGTTTAGCAAACAAGTAGCATCAATGGCCTACTATCTAACATTAAATATTATAAGAATACCTTTATTTTTCAGAAATTCATATCCTTAATACTGATATAAAGGTTAAGGACTATTCTCAATCAGTGAAAGCTTTTCTTTCCTTCCTGGTGCACTTACATTCAGGTGTGAGAACCAGTAGAGAGTTGAGTGTTTCAAAATAAACCAGTATCTTTTCCAATTAAAAAAGGAGATTCCTCTAGACTCTCTTTTTTTCCAAAGCCATCCCTCGCATTTCCCATGGCCCAATTCCGTACAGGCCATTGCACAAAATTGAGTTCTAAAACAAAAAAATCGGTCTTCCTCAGAGAAAAATGAGGGTAAGACCCTTCTAAACCAAGACACTGTAAAAACAAACATAGGAATAAAATGTTAATTTGGATATCATAACAATATAATATATTATAACATTTTCACAAGTTTACAATAATCTAACAACCCAACAATACTTGACAAAATTTTTCTTCTCACCACAGATGGCAATATCTTCATCTTTTATTTATTTAAGGCCATTTGTATTTACTGTTTTGTTATCTATCTTTTAGCCATTTTTTTCCTCATGGTCTGTTAATGTTGATCTTACTGATGGAAATATTTAGGCTATTAACCTTTTGTCTTTCATATTTATCACAAATATTTTTCCCAAGATATTTTGCCTTTGGCCTTTATTTATGGCATTTTTTACATACATAATTTTCAATATTTAGTCACAGATATGAATAGTTTGTTTTTGTTTTAATTTTAATGCTTAGAAGTGTTTATAAACATTCAAATAATTAATTCATCTGTAATGGTTTTTATATATTATATAATACTGGGACCTTGATGTATTTCTTCTTTCAAAAAGAATTGAATACTGTGAATTGAACTCAGGGATGCTTTATCATTCAGGCTCATCAACATCCTTTTTTTTTTATTTTGAGAAAGTTTCTCACTTACTTGCTAATTTGCTGAAGCTGGCTTTTTACTTATTATGCTTCTTATAGCCTTGCATGTTACATGTATTACAGAATTGTGTGACCATGCCTGACCTTTCTATATATTTTGAAAGTTGCTCCAAACTGATTATTATATGATCTGTCTTTTCCCCATTGATGTGAAATATTATCTTATCTTTATCATATTTTAAAATATTTTATATATTTATCCTATTACCATATTTTCCATTTTTTATTCAAATATCTGTATCTTTATTTTTGCCATTACAATAGTGTATTATATATCTTGAGGGTTTTAGGATGTATTAGGGTGGATTCTTTCCTAATATTTTAGAATTTTTTCTTAGATTTTTCTCACAATGTTTCCTCAGATGAAATTTTAGAGTTACAGTTAACTTCTAAACAAATCCCATTAAAAATTGATTGAAACAGTGTTGCATTTAAAGTTAATTTGAAGTTTGTCAAATTGAGTGTTCTAAATCAGGAATATGGCCATTTAAGTCACCAGTTATCTAAGACTTCCTTTCTAAAAAAATTTTGTAGTTTTCCTTATGTATGTCTTACACATTTCATATCGTTTAGTCTTGTGTATTTAATAGTTTTGTTGCTATTTAAGAAAAAACATCCATTTAATCATTATTATTTTATTGTAACATAATTGATACTATAGTTTTAATAGTCAAAAATTATACTATACTATTACTGATACTATAGTTTATAGTCAACAATTTAGTCTTTTATTCTATATGTAGGCAGTAGTCTAAAACTATATGATTTTACCTAAAATTTAAATAATTTATGGAATAAGTGAAAGTAAGTTATTGGAAGCAAATCAATTCTTATTTGTGTCATCAAATAAAATTAAAAACAAGATTGAGATCAGCATTTGCTTCTCTTTTTCACATTATTTTAAAGCACCTTTGTACAATGAACATGAAAATTGGGTCTCAGAGTACTTATTTCTACTGAACTCCTCCCTTCCTTCATGTATTACCTTTCTTTAAAAGCTCCAAATAAATTTATTTAAGATATTAGACATTTTATTTAAAAAAATTCAGCTTGCATTAATTACAATTGCCTTAATATGACATTGTAAATTTGTAATTTTCCTTTAAAAAACTCACTACTTCAGAGTCCAGCTTGTAGCAATTACACTAATTACCAGATTATTGTTGTTTCATTCTGGACTTTCACAGGATTCTACCAATATCCATCAAGTTTCAGTTGAATAGTCCCTTGTATTGTCATTTTTATTGTAACAGTATATATATTCCAAGTATAGGTCTCTTCATAAAGCTAAATGTAGCTCTACATTTTTCCTATGGTCAGCTCTGACTTAAGAGAAAATTACTAAAGAAAGCAGCCTAAATTAGACTTTGAAAACCATGGTAGTAGTAGGCCATTCTTTTCTGATGTGAGTTCTCCCAGATAAAATTATGAGGGAATGGTGGGGACTCTAAGATTATAATACTTTTGCAAAACTGCTACCTCAAATTGTGGTCACCATTACATCTTTCTACTGTGGGAGATTTTTCCAGATAAATCATTTTGTAACAGAGAACTTTTAAGCTGGAAGGAACATTAAAAATCTTCTAGCTCAATCCTTTGCTTTACTGATAAAGAAATAAGGCCAACAGATGTCAAGTGATACGTGCAATATTATTGCTAATTGATGAAAGACCTTGAACAAGAGCCCCAATCTTCAATTAGCCTGCTGCTTACTTTGTCTATTATTACACCCTGAGGTAGCTTAGAATCTCCTTAAGTGTCTGTATTGGTTTCATACTAAGTATGAATGTTTAAATGGTTTATTAAAATATCACTTTTGAAATACAGGTTTTATTCACTGAGGGTAGAGTGGGTAAAATTTTCATGACAACAAAAATCTGTTCAGATATTAGAAGTAATCATAAGACGAGCTTCTTATAAAAATGATCTCATTATAATATTTATAAAGTCTGAACTTTCTGAAAAATAGGACCCCTTTTAATGGAATGAAAGAAAACAAAGTGGGTCCTTTTTTTGTTCATGATTTATGTTTACAGGAAGATAAATAGTACAGGCTTACAAAAATACCTTGATATCTATATGCTATATTTTCATTTTACCTACTTGATAATATTAAAAACTTAATTAGCAGTCACAGAATTTATCAATCTTTACTTTTAAGTCTAATTTATTATCACACATAAGTTGCCCAATTTATTATCTGGTCAGCTGACACAAATTAACTAGTTGACCATTAAGATCAAACAATCGATATAATGTTATCATTATAAATAGTTGAACCCAGGAAGAAAACAATAAAATTGAATAGACGAATTGTTTTAGCTAGTAGCAATTGCTTATTTAATTTTAAGGTATTAATCTTTAATTCCAATAAACTTATTTTATGAAGTTGGAGCAATTTGAAGAGAGACTGACAAGAGGAATATATATATACACTCAGTGAAAGATTGAATCATGTCCAATTCTTAGACCCCAGTTGTGTTCATTCTCCATTGCTATCAGGAAATTTTCATGTAGAATGCATGCATAAATAACTATCTGCTCATTTGACCATTCTTAGAAAAACTGTTACATCTCTAAGATAGCCCATACTTCAATGTTATGCTTTAGCTCCCCAATATAAACAGCAGTTGACAGAAATGCATTTAGAGGAAACAGAAGGGAACAAAGCCAACAAATATAAACTTACAATCGAACCAGCTTTGGGCTTTTGCCTTCATGAAAAAATTTATAAAAGCCTACAAAGAAAAGGACATTCAAATTAACTAATTAATCTGTCAGTTTCAATGCTTATAATAATTATTTTGCTATATCTGTTAGACCAGGCAACAATAACACTTTAACTTCATTTAAAATTATAGAAGGAATATTATAAACATGGTAAAAACCTAAAAAAAATCACAGAAGAGTTTTCTTAATTTAAATCAGGAATTGCTAGTAAATGTATCAAATAATTTTTCTATAAGAGATGGCAATATATGAATTTTCTTCTTTAACCAAAAAGTAATGAATGTAACTAATAGGCTTTCTTCTATTATACTCTCCTTGAGTTGAGAGTAGAATGGTGGTTAGCATAAACTAGGATAAGGAGAGAAAGGTTGATTAAAGGGTACTATGTCACAGTTAGATAGGAGCAGGAAGACCTGGGGTAATATTGCACAGTATGAGGATTATAGATAAAAATTATGTACTATATATTTCAAAAAGCCAGAAGAAAGGATTTTGAAAATTTTCTCTGCAAATAATTGATACATGTTTGAGGAGATAAATATGCTTAACTTGAGTCAAACATTATGAAACATATACTTGTATCCAATATTACATGGTATGCTGTTAATATGTCCAACATATATGTTTCTTGTGTATCAGCTAAAAATACAAAAATAAAAAAAATCAGTGAATTCTCCTTGAATTTCTGTAGTAAACCCTGTTCCCACACATTGTATTTTTTTAAAATGTGCTACTGGAATTAACTTGCTATTATATAATTCACAATTTTGCATTTATGCCATTAATTGACCATGATGATTGTTTCTCATTTTATTTTTGGTAGCAAAGTTATGGTATTCAAATAAGCTTACATAAGACTAGAATGACCATTAAAGCGTGAGAAAATATGATTCACAAAAATTTTATACTAGTCTATGGTCAATGACATGTTAATTTTTCTTGTGTCAACTTTAGTATTTCATATTTTTCCTAGAAACTTTCCATTTCAATGTATTTATAACTTTTAATGATTATAAGATTAATACAAACACAGGCAGGAAAACTTAAAATTCTCCTGTCACATACCCATCACCAGTAGTTTCATTACATATCAGTAAACACTATTACCAGTTTGTACTTCCTACTAAGAAGTTTTCAATATTTTTCACACATTTGGTGCATACATGAACCCAACAATTTTATGTAAACTATAAACAACTTTAAACCACCACTTTAAAATAGTAAAACTAAATCTATAGTTGTAAAACTATATCAGAATAATTATACATAATGTTTTATCTAGAGTAGTAAGAGGGTAGATTTGACTTGCACTATGTTACCAAATATTTATACAAGGCTAGTAATTCATAAACTAAACAACTTTTTGGTTTATGCATCCCGTTTTTGGAATAAAGTGCGTGTGTCTTTTGTGTGTATGAAGTGAGATCTGCTGATATTAAAAAAGAAGTCTGAAAAAGACACTTAGCTATAATGTTCTTTATATTGAGATAACATTTGGTGTTTTAGTATAAAATTCATAAAGACTACAATTTTTTAATTTTTAAAGAACATCCTTCAACCCTCAACCTTATGGCAGTTACCCTTGATGATAGGTGAACCCTCAGAAGCACAGTGTAAATAACATAAAACCCTTGAAGAGGGAATGCTGGTGGTATCACAGAGAGCAGGGGCTACCCTTTTCATCCCCTCTGAGGGCAGGTGAGGGCGAAGGCCTCCTGCTTGAGATCAGGGGAAGGCTACAGGGATGGTCAGGAGACTTATTATATTATTAGTACTATTATTATCATTTGCCCCATCACATCTTTTTGGTATTTGCTCTAAAAGCCAGTTTCATGATATTTTTATCTACTTGTGTTCAACATTTATGATGATGTATTTCAGACATTTTTAAATACAAGTTACATTTTCCAGCTTCTTTATAGGGGCATTTATCACCTTCAATTTTCAACATCTGATTGAATAATAATATATCAAAAGACCTAATGACCTTAATTAGAGAATAAGTTCATAAATAAGTTAAGAAAATTAAATAATTCATGAGGTTATGAAGAAATATGAGAAAAATCCTTTTCTTCCTTGTAAATGATGAAGCATTTAAGGAAACTAGAATTTAAGCCCTATGTGATATTTATAAAACTGCCATCAATAGAACATCTGAGAGAGACAAGAAAAAAATATGAAGATTATTTCAAGCAGAGATGACCAAGGCTCTGCAAAATCATTTACAGAAGAATAATTTCAAGAAAAGATTAAATATGCACAGATAATGGAAATCAATGTAGTCATCTTTTTGACAAAATTATGACAAATGATGATCTCACACACACAAAAAGAACTTTAAGCAAGTGTGATTTTATTAAAGAAATGGATATGGTTTTCTTCCTTATGATGTTTTTTACCAATTTTTCCATTTATTTCTTCATGTCTATGTTAGTAATGCCACTTCCTTTTTAATTTTAGAAGTAGACAAAATTTAATTATATAATATATTAAATTTTCAACTATTTATAGAATTTCTAGAATGTATGCATTTTCTTATTCATTGTCTTATCTTATCATGTAACAATCCTATAAAGTGGGTATAATGAATATAAATTTTCCTATGTTGCAGATGAGAAAATAATTTCAGAATGAAGCAGTGTTTTGTCTATGATCACAGGCAGCAGCCTAACAGGAAGAGCCATTTCCCCTGAATCCATATGTCTTCATCCTTATTCCAATGACTTTCCCACATAAACACACTATAAGAAATACTATTCAAATGCACCTATTATTATGCCTGACACAGAGCACATATTCAATACAAGATAGAAATTAATATTATTATTTGAAATGAAAGCAATCAATAATACAATAAACAGAAGCCAAAACAGAAAATATTCAGATGGAAAACCCTGAAATACATGTTTCAAATGATCTCCAAGTTTTTAAACTCCACACATGCATGTGTCTCATTATGGCATTAATTTGATGTTTTGAGAGTTCTCAGACCAAGTTACAGCTCCTTGTCCCTTCATGAATGCCTTAAATTGGAGGAATTTTTTTGTCATGGAACTCTTCACAGTCTGGTTAAACTTATGAACCCATTTTCAAAATAATATTTCAATGCATAAAAAGAAATTACATAGGATTACAATGGAAATTGTTTTTCCTTAAATAAAGTTCTCAAAGTAATGAGGGATAATTCATAATTCAATTAGATAAAATCTATCAGCAGGTTTAATGATTATTGCAATTTTGAAAGAATGGTTAATATAAATTATATATTGAGATATATGTAATAACTAGTATATGATATAAAAATGTGGTATCTTTGTGGGGAAAGGCACAACATTGTGAATACTATTATGGTTTATTACTTTATTCATTTAGTTAGAAAGATTGTTAAAATTCAGTAAAATTTGATGTATATAAGATGCATTTTTAACTCTCCAACTTCATGGATCCACTGAATTCTATCCATGATAGAATGTTTGATGGTCTTTGGATCCCAGCCAGAGAACTCTTGCCCTAAAACAAAGTCCACCAGTCATCAAGAACCATCCATTGACAGAGCAATCCAAGTTAATTTTCCTATTTCCTCATACTTAAATTGAAAATGCCAATATTTTTAATATAATATAATGTATAATTTTATATTCACCAAAAGAAATAGAATGGAAGAGAAAGACCATGGTAAACAGAAAACTGATTTAGAAAGAAGAGAGAGATTTTAGAGGACACAAAAAAACATAAAAAAAGTATCTAAATTTACTCTGAGAGAAATTCAAGCAGTCTTCCATGAAAAAGGAATAAGTCAGGACTAAGAAATACTTCCTGGAAATGTGAATTATGATTGCTAAACTATTGAAGGAAAAATCAGAGTTCAAGACAACCATTGTGCTATATTTTATTACTGGCTTAAATTTACAGTTAATACTATCCGTCCTTTCTTTTAAGTCCTTTTGTTCCATCAGATTAGTACTTAAAGAAGTCCTAGGCCTTTTGGACAGGTTTTCAAATTCCCTTTTTGGTTTTCTGGTTGCAGCACAGTAAGCACTTTACAGGAACAGAGTAGAAAGACTAATTTTGGTCTCCAACACAGTTTACTGCTGAGAATAGAGGTACGAATCTGGGTAAGTATTAGTAACTTGTCCCCTAATAAGGAAGTGGGTCTTATTTTTTCCACAAGTATTTTGTTTTCCTCTATATTGAACTTCTTTATTCCAGGTATTCTTGTGAGAAGGGGATATTTTGTCCCATAAGGAAACATTTGGCAATGCCTGGAGTCATGTTTGGTTGGCATAAGTGACATCAAGGTAGAGGCCAAGAATGCTACCAAGACACACTACAATGCATACAACAGCCTCCACAACAAATAAAGATCTGACCTGAAATGTCAAAATGCCCAGGTTGAATACTGATGCTTTATTTAAGGATTGTAAAAGGAAAGACAAAGTGATAGAATTGTCAAACCACACCTAATGAAAGCCATTTTGTATTTGAGAATTCATTTAAAATAGAGATATCTCTGCACCATATACTTTTGAAAGTCACATAATCTATTCTCAATCTATTAAAATATATTCATAATATTGTAGACTACATACTTCATTTAAAATATCTTGATTTAAAATATCATTCAATAAAAGAATAAAAGTTCAACAAATAAATGACCTAATATTACATCTCAAAACCCTAGAAAAAAAAGAACAGATCGACACCAAAAGATCAACACAAAAAGTAGTAGAAGACAGGATATAATTAAAATCAGAGCTAAAATCAATGAAATTTAAACAAATGAAGCAATTGAAAAAATTGACAAAACAAAAATTTGGTTCTTTGAAAAAATAAACAAAATTGATAAACCCTTAGCCACACTAATGAAGAGGAGAGAGAAAACTCAAATTACTAAAATTCATGATGGAAAAGGAAATATCACAACAGATATTATTGAAATACAAAACAATTAGAAGCTATTTTGAAAATCTATACTCCGACAAAATAGAAAATCTTGAAGACATCGACAAATTATAGGCTTTGTGTAAGAAATACCAAAACATTGGATTGGTTTAATCTTTTCATTATTTGGAATGATGATTTTGACATTTTGATAGGGATAAACTGAGACTGATGAAAAAACTCAGAGGCAAAATTGAGTAGTGCTTAACTACTCAATAATCTCAGCTCTACTTTTAAAATGCAGATCATTTTGAAATGTTAAAGAAAATACAAAGAAATCTCATTTGGAGGTTTAAGTCAAATATTTTATCAAAATATCTAACTTATTTTGAAATAATTTCCCTAGACAGTAGCCAGAGAGGTTTAATTTATAGTTAAAATTGAAATGGAAAAAATTAATATTATATGATGTATGGCTTTAAAAATTTAATCAATAATAATTTAACTAAATTATTTTAGTAATTAGCTTATCATTTTTCTTTATTTTTCAAAATTATAATCAACTAGATATATTATAGTGGGCAGGGACAAGCTAAGGAACTATGTTTTTAAAAATGAGAAATTCAGAGTTCACTGAATATTCAATTCAGATGCTTATTCTTCATTAGATGTAAAACATTTCTACAAAAATCTAAATTAGGATTAAATGGAAATTATTTAAGGAAGAATTAGAGGTTCTGTGTCTAAAATCATAATTATATAAGAGGTCAGACTTTAAGAAAAGTATCAATTTGAATGTTTTTTATGGGAGAGAGAGCGTTTAGCCTTTGGGTTTTTTTGGGATTGGCTTATTTCACTTAGCATTTTAGTCTCCAGTTCTTTTAAAAAGTAGATTTACCTATATATTTCTGCTAATACTAAACTCCTAATGTTGAATATTTTGAGTCTTTTCTTTCATGTCATGTGAGTTTAAAAAATGTTAACTAATTGTGAACTTTCGTTTTTTGCTTTACTGTATGGGGACTGAACCCAAGACTTAGTGTATTTTTAGGCAAGCATTCTACCATTGAGCTACATCTTCAGCCCTAGAATTATTCGATGAAAAAGTTTAACATAGGAGCAAAATTTGAACCTATGTTGAATAATAGTTGGAAAAACTGGTGAAAGAATGGTTAGAATGAAACATCACCAAAGTAAAAATAAAGTTTTACTGAAGAGAATTTTAAAAATAAATATCTTTTTGTGGAAGATGTCTTTTTCAGTGAAATTGGAAATTGTTATGAGTATATTTAAAATTCAGGCATTAGAACATTTTACTCCTTGGTGGAAATTCATCTCCCTATCCCCTTCATGTACTCTTAGAGTACACATGATGTATTCTTGCTCTAACTAAAACGTAGCAATTGGCCCAGAATAGTTAGAACTTGCTTAATTACTACCAGAATTCCTAATTTTTGTCCCCATTTCCAACTCAAAACTGAATAGAGAAAGTAAAATGAGTTTATTAAACTAATCATATAAGACATCCTGCTTCTAGATAGCCTACATACAGCTCTCCCATGTCCACAGTATACAATCAGAGCACAGCTGATACCTATCTTTTCACTATAAGCTTTCCTGCTCTCCTGCCTGATTTGATTGTCTGCCAACACAAGTGATGGTAGCTGACTCCCTTCATATAACTAGCTCTGAAAAAATAGCCTTTCCTTTTCATTTGGGCAGTCTTTATTTTCCTGCTACATCCCTATTACATAGCTATTTTAGAGCCAAAATTTTTAACTGGTTATATACATGATAACCAACTAAGAAGCCTGAGAAATGGCAGATAGTTAAGCACTACTCAAGTTTAAATCAGCATTTCTGTGTAGGGCTTTGCAATGAATATTTTTAACAAGATCCCAGTTGATTATTGTACAGTACAGTCTGAGAACAGATGTTCTGTGGAAATATGTTCTTTTATTTCATGTTTATGAATACTAATTCCAAGCTGGGTGATAGTAGAAAACAAGCAAAAATAACTACAATAATAAAGTACAAATCTCCAGAATCTATGAAGAACTCAAAAAAACTTTACACCAAGAATAAAAATAATTCAATCAATAAATGGGTTAAGGAAATGAGCAGACACTTCATAGAAGAAAATCTACAAGGAATCAACAGATATATGGAAAAAATGTTCAACATCTCTAATAAGAGAAATTCAAATCAAAACTACCCTAAGATTTCATCTCACCCTAATTAGAATGTCTATTATCAAGAATACAAGCAACAATAGGAGTTGAGGAGGATGTGGGGGAAAAGGTACTCTCATACATTGGTGGTGGGGTTTCAAATTGGTGCAGCCACTCTGAAAGGCAGTGTGGTGATTCCTTAGAAAACTTGGAATGGAACCACCATTTGACTCGCTATTCCACTCCTCGGTCTATACCCAAAGGACTTAAAATCAGCATACTACAGTGATGTAGCCACATCAATGTTCATAGCTGCTCAACTCACAATAGCTATATTGTGGGACCAACCTAGATACCCTTCAGTTGATGAATGGACAAAGAAACTGTGGTATATATACACAATGGAATATTACTCAACCATAAAGAAGAATAAAATTATGGCATTTGCAGGTTAAGTGAATGGAATTGGAAAATATCATGCTAAGTGAGATAAGCCCATCCCAAAAAAACAAAGGCTGAATTATCTCTCTGATAAGTGGATGATGATACATAATGGGGGGGAGGCAAGAATGGAGGAAGGATGTTTTGTACAGGGGAAAATGAGGGGTGGGAGGGGATGGGGGGAAGGAAAATAACAGAATGAGACAAATATCATTACCCTATGTACATGTATGATTACAAAAGAGGTGAGGCTCTATTTCGTGTACAACCCGAGAAAGAACAGTTGTACCCCATTTGTGTAAACAAAACATCTACAGCAGTTTGAAATTTATTCTAACAGATAAAATCAAATACCCTTATAAACAAAGGTTTTTATTTTCTAATATTACTAATGTTCCCTGAAATGGGTCATCACTCTAGCATTGTTCATAAACCCCTAAATGAAATCAGTGGTAAATGAAGAAGCAGTGTTAGCACAGTGCAGATCAGATAATTATTTGACAAGAAGAAAATTGATTGTTTGCTCTCAAATATAAGAACGATATAACACTAGCTTGGGAAAACCATCCTTACTCCCTTCTGAAAGTAGAAAAGTAATCAGCCATTTCTATGTATTGATTAATTCTGGAAAGGGGCCTTTTGGCAAGATTGATAATTTGCTTTAAGTTTCACAGAATCCAGCCAAGACAACCCATTGGGTCTTGTGTTGTATTCGGAAAACAACCTGAGACAAAAGACACTTTCATAAAGATTCCCCCCCCCAGTTATCAATTTCCGAAAGTGTAATATTCAAATTTTCTAAGCAATATTACAGTGACTACTTGCTAATATTAAAGGTATATTATTCTAATTACTAATAGCATGTATTTTACCTTAATTACTTTTCCTTTGAGGATTACCTGGGTTATTCAAGTTAATGAGACACAATATGAATCAAAAGTCAATGAAAAACAAAACAATATTATTTTGAACCAGGGCAAGGTCAAATTTATGGATTATAAAGCATTAAAATAATTTCAGGAAATGACTAAGTAAGAGTGATTGTCTCCCACAAATCACTTTATCCACTGAATTCAAGATTAAAAATATTTAGAACTAAGGAAAGTTTTGGAGGAAATTTCCAACAAATTAAGTGATTTTTTACTTTCAATGATGTAATCTACTTTCATTGAAAATACACTTAAAAATAATTGAGACAAAGTGTGATGTGGCCACTAGAGTGGAAGAACAGGGGATTGCATTTGTTGATCAGTTCATGGTAGGGATGTGGAGGTTGTGTGTATTAGAGGGAGAACTGAGGAAATCAGGAGTTAGGCAATAGTGATAAGAAGAGTAAAGTTTAATTGCTTCTTGAATATAGATGTATTAGATATAAAAAGAGCACTAACTGTGATGAAGGGTAAACACCAGAAGGTTGTAGGGTATGGTAAAGAAAAAGTGCATGGTTTTTCAGTTCTAAAACAACAGTCTTTTTAACCTATTAACACTATACTTGATAATCTACTTGAGTGAAAGGAATATACTATCTTGTCTTAGATTTATAATATATTTTTTAGTATCTCTGTCCTTATGCAGTTTCTAGATTGGCATATTTTTTATATATTAGACATCAGGTACCTGTCAATTGATGAGAAAATATGCAGCCATAACATATTTGTTTAATTCTTGTTTTGGCATTTCTCTATTAAAAAACTATAAAGAAGTCACCTATTTAAAAGTATACATTGAAGGCACCATAAGACATTTCCAAACATATGTAAAACCAAATACACTAAAGTTCCATTTGGTTTATAATCCATGCCATGACTACATTACAATAAGATCCTTTTGGAAACTTTATTACTTAAGTTCCCCAACTGCATTTAAATTGAGCCAGAATGTACAGAATACTGATAAACAGTGTTTAGAGAGAGACTGCACTGTAAAATATGATCTAATCTGTGTGTATTCTGTGGTCTGAAGGATATTTAGAAATTCCAAGTCATCTGTGGAAATACCAAAATACTCTTCATTTATATAACATTTTTACTGCATCTTATTTAATATACCCAATATTTTGGAGATCTTATAGCTTCAATTTTGTTTTTTCTGTGCTTGCAGTTGAAATCTATTTAATTTTAATGTTCTACATTTTTGCTTTCTGAGGCACATACTAATCAAAGACTAGCATCTCCTAAATAAGATCAAGAATAAATCAGATCAAAATTCGAATAATCTGACTGAACTTTCATATATACATACATGAATTTACCTTAATGAATTTCAATATGAAGTATATCCAAGAGACTAATTAAAAATAAAACTATAAATAATTGCAGAAAGATCAGTAGAGTAGATGGAGGGGAACAAGGGAGGGGGCAGGGAAGAGGGAGATGCTGGGGACTGAATTAGAACAAATTGTACTGAATGCTTTTGTGATTATGTCAAAATGTATCCCAATGTTATATATAACTAAAAAGAATCAATAAATATAAGATAAAATAAAAATTTAAATATAGATACACTTTAAATACAGGTAGCCTACTATCATCTTTTATTCTTTTTGAAAATTATTTGGGCTATTCTAATTCATCTGACTTTTCTTATGTATTCTCTGTATCTTCCACTACACTTACTTGGATTTCATAGCTATTATATTAAACCCATATTTAGATTTATATGTTAAATATATGTTAAATCTTCCAATCCATGAACACAATATGCTCATTGATTAAGATCTTTGATTTCTTTCATAGGTGTTTGTAGTTTCCATCATTTAAGTAATATATATGTTATGTTAGATTGAAACCAACATATTTCCTTTTTGAGTGATTTTTAAGAGCTATTATATTTTTAAATATTTGTGTACATGTGTTTAATTATAGTTTATGCAAATAAAATTGATTTTCATAAGTTTATCTTCTTTCATGTAATCTTATTAAATCATTTATTAGTTTTAGTGCATTTTTGTAGATTCATTGGGAGTTTTAGATACAATGCCATCTGTAAATACAGCTTTATTTCTTCCTTCAAATCTGTATAGTTTCCCTTTCTTACCTTATTTGCTGAAGAAAATGTTCAATTCTATTTGAAAGTGGTGAGAGAGGACATTTTCAACTTGTTCCTGGTTTTAATGGGAAAACATTAAATGCTTCACCATTCAGTATAATTCTGCAGGATTTTCTGTAGGTGCTTTTGTATGATTTCATGTGGGATTGTTTTTAGCTTGTTAATATTGTGGATTATTGGAATGATTTTCAAATATTGAGCCAGCATTGTATTCCTGGAATGAAATTCATTAGGTAATGATGTATTTTTTTAATGTATTATGAATTCCATTGGCTAATACTTTGTCAAATATTTGTGCACCTACATTTATCTATATTCATTAGGAGTATTGTTCTGTTTGGTGTTTTTCATGCTTTGGATATGGTATCAGAGTAATGCTACCTTCAAAGAATTAATGGAGAAGGTCTGGTTCCTATTCTATTTTCTGAAAGAGATTGTACTTAATTGGTGTTAATTCTCCTTTAAGGATTTCAGAGAATTTTTCAGTGAAATAATTTGGGACAAAAGATTATTTTCATGAAGTTTTAAATTACAAATAAAATTTTAAAAATAACTACATGCCTATTCAAGTTAGTTATCTCTTCTATTTTGGGTTATCCGTGGTATTTTTTTTCCTTTTTGAGGAATTGGTTCACTTCATTTAAGTTGTGAAATTTATGGATGTAGATTTTTTCGTAATAATCTGTTCTTGTCCATTTTACATCTTCCAGATATATAGTAATAACTTTTATTTCATTATTTGATATTGGTATTTTTTCATTTATTAGTTTTGTTAGATTTTTCAGTTTTATTGATCTTTTTATAAAAGCATATCTTTGTTTCATTGATCTCTTATTTTTCTGTTCTCAATTTCATTGGTTTATCTCTCATCTTTATGATTTCCTTTCCTTCTGATTATTTTTGTATATATTTTGCTCTTTTTTGTAAGTTCTTGAACTGAGATTTAGTTTATTTATTTGAGACTTTTTCTCTTTCTTAATGTAACCATTCGATGGTATACATTTTGCACTCAGCACTGCTTTAAATGTGTACCACTCATTTTGATATATTTTCATTTCCATTTAATTCAGTATATATATTTTTAATTTCCTATTGTGATTTACTCTATGTCCCAGAGATTTTGTAGATTCTGTATGATTTCCATCCATTAAAAATTGCTTGAAAAGAATGTGCATTCTTCTATTTTTTGGAAGGAGAGTTCTATGAAACAGGACAGATAAAATATTAGGTCATGAAACAAACCTCAAGTAATTATTTATAAGAATGGAAATAAGAGCCTGTTTTCTAATACAGGTGAATCAAACTAGGAAAGCAATAAAGAAACTATAACAAGAAAATCTCCAAACATCTGGAAATTAAACAACATTTTTCTAAATAATAAGATAAAAACAATGAAAGGAAGAGGTGGTACAAGTACATACTTCCATATGGAGTTAGAGTACCAGGTTCCCTCTCAAACTGGGTTTATACTTGAGGGGGAGGCACACTTTATTATTGCTAGGACTGAAGTGTGTAGTTCTGGCTTCCCACTAAGTCTCTGCTAATACCATTATGGTTAAGAGAGATAATAGTGTTTACTTATTATTCCCCACCTGGTTCTCACTAACACCTTGGGTAGGGGTGGCCTTGGTACCTGTGGGCAGAGGTGAAAGTTCTAACACTGTACTAGGCCATTTCTGACCTGACTGCAGTATGAGGAGAGAGGGGAACATTCATTATGGCTGGGCCAAGTGTATGTTTAGGCTCTCCATGTTGTCTCCACTGACTTGGGGCAGGGGATAATTGATACCTAACATGGGCTTGGGTTTTGGGGTGTGGGGTATCTCAACACAACCTAGCAAGGGTGGAAATCTATACTTTCTACTTACTTGATCTTTGCTTGTTGATGTAAACCTGGAGACTCAAGTTTGTGCTTAGCTGGAGTAGAGCAATTATTGTCCAACATTTTCCTGTTTTTCTATAATACACCTTTCCTTCTTATTTAGCTGGGGAGAACAGCTTTTCTTGGGACATATTCATATGTACCTATTAGCATTTTCAGGTTGCTGGCTCCTTCAGCATTTAGTCTAGGATATGTAAGGCAAAGAAAATTCAGGGACCTCACCACTGTGGTGTTTCTCAGATTTTGAGTGTCCCTACTTGATCTTCCTTCTTCTTTACAAGTTTTGGAATTTCAGTCTGTTTGTTTTTTTGTAAATAATATTCAACATTTTAGTTGTAATTAGAGGACAAAATAGGGGAAATGCATATATTTAATCTTCTTGGAGGTAGAAGTCAAAGTACATATTTTTAAGCCACATGCATGCTTATGTCATATACTGCTTAAATCTTTAAACTGTTTCATAGTTTTTATAATAAATATTGCAGACTGTAATGGAGATAATTGTGTGTATTGTTTGGTCTTACCTATCAATACAAGCTAACTTACAATTTTTAACCATCTTTCTATACTCCAGTGTGGGAAGCCAACCATAACTTGTATGAGTACCAAGGATAGCTGGACCATTAACCAGGAAAATCTGGTCTTAGGAACTCTCAGTTATCAAAACTGTTCGAGATTGCCTGAATTAAGTGGTTATCCTGAGTTAGTTCACTGCCAAAGTTCAAATGCAAAACTCTGGATGTGGGAATGACCCACTAGAGCTGAATGGCTTGCTTAAGTCTACCCCTTAGCCTGTTTTTCATGGAAGAAGCCCCTACTGGTCCCCTTTTGATCTCTCTACTGCTATAAATAAACCAAGCATGGGCTCCTTCCTTTGTTAGAGCCAGATCCTTATGGAAGGCTCAGTAGGTCATGACTCTGCATTTAAGATAATTCTGTCTCCTGTCATTATTTGCGATAAATAAATGTCATAGCCTTTTATTCAGCAGCCAACCTATCCCTTCTACAGGAAACCACTTCTTCGCCCATGCAGGACGTGCGGTGGATACTCTGGTGCTTCTGATTATTTTGTAGTAAATTTAATGTGCCTTATTACCACTTGCTAGACAATATTTATACGTGCTCTTCCTTCCACCTTAATTGCACTATCTCCACCCACTAATCCACCTATCTACCTCCATTACCTTGTTTACTTTTACTCTTCTTTCACTCTCAGATCTACTTTATTGAGAATAATTTTTCTGAGAGCCTCTCCACTCCCATCACCTCCGAGACACACATAGACACAAACACATACACACAATTCTATGACATGTGTCTTGTTAACATTTCTTTAAAGCACACACTTCAGTTCGTAGGTACACATTTATGTGTATAATTAAAAATGAATATCTGGTTCATTAACTACAAAGCACACACAATGAAAAACCTTTGTATTCCTAGTCCTAGCAATATACATATAAATATATATATACGATTAATAGTTAGTAAATGATAAGTAATATATAGTTAATTACATGAAAATAAGTTAATTTTAATGTAGAGCTTGGGAAGAAAAGTCTGCTAATGCAGAGTCTTAGTGTAGGAGACCCAGAATGGAGAAAGAAATATTTCCTTCCTCTTCAAGTGGCTTTCACAATCCACCACTATTATTTGTAAAATAGAAACTGAAAATGAATGTATGGGGTGGGCAACATCATTTTCTGTGTCTAAATTGTCAGGATGCCTTAACTTTCTATATTTTTTTCATCCTTCACACATCTCATCCCTTTATACATATCTGTCCCCTCAACTCCTCATACTCTGCTAGATATGATTCAGATTGATTTGAATTTGGGACAAATATCCATTGGGAAATATTAGGACATTATTTTTTCTAGAACAGTTAGTTCATATTTACAGTTGGTGCCTCTATCTATGACATTGTTTCTAAGCTTTCAGATTAGTCCAATCTGACTTTCAAATAGCTATGTGATTGTTGGCATTTGATGACAAGTTGATGTCAGAAGCAGGATGTATTCATTTTCAAAAAATACCAACATTCTTGAATATAAACACTTATTAACAATGATACTACCTTTATACATATTTCTGAAGGCATTTGTGCCTGTACAATGTACCCAACCAAATTCCTGTCATCCCTTATCATTAATATTGTATCTACCTCAGTGAGAAAAAATATTGAGTAGGTAGATATGTTTAAAGTGAATTAAAAATTCTGTTCTTTGCAGACATATGACCAAAAACCATTTTAAGTCCTCCACAGAAATTCTCATGAGATGACAATAGCAAGAAATGTGGTGAAAATGAAACATTTTTCCCAAACTCTGATGAAAAGCCTAATATTTCTGAATAAATTGGTGATGGTAATTTTTCTTTTTTTGTTTTTCACTTTACAAACATGTATTGGTCGTCCATTACAAGCTAGGCAATGATTCTATTTCCACTTTTTTTTTTCAAACATATTTCCACCATTTTTTAAATTTCATGCAGGTAAGAGGCATTCTACAGACACATCTATGCTAATCATAACACCAAGAGACTTCAGATAAATAAGGTAAGTTGAGCCATCAATCTTTATCCAACCATGCTTGATGAGTCTAGCATTTACTTGCAAAATTAATTTCCTTCTTAGGAAAAGAAGAGAAATTATAATCAACTCAACTCAGACTTCATGAAGTACATGCTAGGATAGTCAATTCATATTTACAGGCTACCTTTGTTTATGTTATTTTTAATTATAAAGGTAGTACAGTTGACATACTAAAATATTTTTCCAAAAATATTCAAGAAAAAAAGATGAATAAGCTGTAAATATTGAATACATTCTTTCTCCCAATCTCAATACTTATGTGTGCATTCTTCCAAACTTTCAGTGTGTACACACAATTATTCTTCTACAGATTTTATGCAAAAATATGAATCCTCTAGAAAGAATAAAGTGAATTCATATGAATTGATACAGGATGATATCAATGTCATAATGGTAGTGAACAAAACCGACTTGCAGAACAGTACAGAAAATATTTGTGTAGATTTTACCATTAAAATTGAGAATCCCCTTCTATTTTGATTTCTATCAGTAGTAGACCTAGGAAAAAGATGAAAACATATTTTAAATTTGATGAAAAAGTAATTCAGAGATCAACAAATCCAAAGATAATTTTAAGTATAAAAGTGAATATTCTCGGTCTTTCAAAAATGTAAACGCCCATCCCTTCACTTCTCACAAAATGTTCAAGTAGCAACAGAAAAACTGGTACCTAAGTATTCACAAAATAAACCTTAGAAGTAGCCCTGGGGCTTTCTTCTGCATGATCAATGACTAGTGACCAAATTAGAAAAGCAATATAGAAAGAAAGCCCATTGTCTTGACAGATTTATATATATAAAACTCTTTGTGTGTATGTGTGTGTTAATAGGAGTCAATAGAGAAATTTCATTTTATTCCTCATGTGAATTGGATAGTGCGTATTATGTTTCTCAAGTAATAAAAGTATTTTCTAAAATTATTGCACAAAATAAATAAGTTATTTATGGACTTCTATTTCCAAAGCATTGTGAACATATGCAGTTTATATTGTGACTAAGATGAATTATGATAAATTGAATTTTGTGCATTCAAAACAAATCAAATCAATCATATAATATTCTAAATATAGTTGATGGAATAATATAAAAGAAACTAGTAATGGCCACTGAACTATACATCAATTGCTCTAAATGTTCATATAATTTTTTATTATCAGTCTGTAATTGTGTAATAATGTTCACCAAGAATTCTCTGATTAAAAAAGCAAAGTAGAAAACATAGCCATTTGTATTTAAGAGTACGGTACACTGTAATTATAAAGAGTATTCGTTCGAAGGTATATTCAGGCATAATGTAAAGTATTTCATAATCAAACTGAAGTTCAAAGCATCTTTACATCCAAAACATCAATATTATTGAAGAGGGTTGTCCAGTATGATAGATTTTATGATACAGCAAATATTCTGCTCCTCCTTTTTTATGAGATAACTGCATATTTTTTTGCTCTACTGATACTGTGTTGGTTGCATGAGTTTCTGTGGTCATTGGAGCATGGAAGTCTGAACAGAAGCTTTAAATGTGTAGTAAAGCTTGGCATCTTGTGTGCCTACCATCTTCTCTGATAATGTTACATCTCAAATAGGGACTAGTTTCATTATCTTGAGTCCTGACATTGAAATAATAATGGGTAAGACCTGAAAACAACGTACAGACTGAATAGAATCACTTTATCTGACCTACAAACTGATTAATGAGAAATAAATAGTAAGTCATTGAAGTTCAGGGATCATTTATTACTGAGCATTGTAACAATGAAAGTTCAAGAGTAATGTCTACTATATAGAATGTCAAATAATTAGGCTCCTAGTTAATACCCATGAAGATTTGAGGAAAGTATAAGTTCACATCTCTGAGTTAGTTGTTGATGGACCTTTATTTTTATTTATATGCAGTGTTGAGAATCAAACACAGTGCCTCAAACATGGGAGGCGGGTGCTCTACCACTGAGCCATGAGCCCAGCTCTGGAAAATCAAGTTTGTCTCACCATTAAGCATGACTCTCTAGTCATGCATATTGTTTGGACTAAATGGCCAGTATCAAGCCACCCCCACTCATTTGTCACAGCATGTTTTAATCATAGCAAAGACTTAAAATTTTTAAAAAATCTGTGATTCAAATTGCAAATATTCCTCTAGAGAAATATATAAGCATCATCCTGATATTTAGACTTCTATAAATATGAAAGTTGCTCTATTATTATAATAATTAAAGGAATTAAGTGGTTTTAGTTCTGATGTATGTTCTAAATCTATAATGAGGAAGTAATTTTTTACAAGTATTAAATTTTTAAATCATTATATTTTTGTAAAATAGTTTATATTTTACATATTTTATATGTATATATTTATATTTTATTTTGTTTTTATATTTTGATATATTTGTAAATTTGTTCTATAGAAAGGGCTACATGACAAATTTTACTCTTGAAATTGGCAATTTTTCTTTAGATTATAAGCAGTTTAAAGTTGTCAGTACTGAAAGTATCTGAGAAAAATATTTCCTGATATATTCAGGAAAGTATCTGAGAAAAAATTTTTAGTGCTGGATTATATTTTAAAAACTGGCCATAAGATGTGATATTTAACCTAATCTAAGAACATTGTCATTTCTTGACTATTCAAAATGATGTTAAAAGTGTTTTCTATATTTGGTATTTTGGGGGGGACATATTGAAATTATGACTATCTTTTTGGGCGATAACTTTGTCATTTTTCAACTGTTCTGTTTATAGAAATATCCAATATTTTTAATTATCTTTATATCTTCCCATGAAGGGAAGATATGGCAAAATGCAAAGCACTTAAAACAACAACATAAAACTCTGTTCTATTTTACTAAGAGATTTTTCTAGAAAAATCAGAGGAGATAAAATCCTTTCTTGAAAAATTTTAAAATAGTGCGTACTTGTCATTAGACTCACACTTAGTGACATGATGAAAAATGCAGACTTATTTTAATTATATAATACATAAAGAACTTATTATATGAAAGGATACACAGAAAACCTACTGTGTTGATTGCTTTGCAGATCTAGATGTTTCCTCAGCATATCCTTCTGCTGGTTTCACGGTAAGTTCCACTGCAGAGCCCAGAACAAGTTCTCCTTCAGGTCTCATAGGAGATCTTCTTGCTAATCCCAGAGCAAGTCCTTGTGTAGGACTCACAACATTTCTCCTTGAAGGACTCACAGTATGTCGTCTTGCAGGTCTCTCAATATATCCTCCTACAGGACTCTTAACATGTCCCCTACCATGTCTCTCAGCATGTACTCTTGAAGGATTCTCAGCATGACCTCTTGCAGGACTCTTTGTCATGGCACGTCCTCTTGTATGTCCCCTTGCATATCTCTCAGCATATCCTCTTGCAGAACTCACAGAACGAACTCTTGAAGGGCTCATAGAATGGTGCCTTGCAGGAATTACTGCACGTCCTGTAACAGGCCTCACAGAAAAATCTCTTGCAGCATTCATAGCACGTCCTCTTGTAGGACTCATGGCATGTTCCCTAGCAGGTCTCTCAGCATGGCCACTCGCAGAACTCATAGAAAGACCCCTTGCAGGACTCATAGCAAATTCCCTTGGAGGTCTTACAGAAAGATGGTTGGTAGGACCCGCAGCACTTCCCTTTTCATTTCTCTTTTCATCATGTTGTTTTGCAAGACTCACAGCACAGCCTGTCGTAGAACTTAGAGCAAGCTTCCTAACAGGGCTCATGATACGTCCCCTTGCACATCTCTCAGCATGGCCTATTGTAGGATTCAAGGAAGGACTCCTTGCAGGACTCACAGATCGACCCCTTGCAAGATGTACAGCAAGTTCCCATGTAGGACTCAAGGTATGTCCCCTATCATGTCTCTCAGAATATTCCATTGCAGGACTTGCAGCATGGCCTCCTTTGGGTTGCATGGGAAGTCCTCTTTCAGATTCCCTAGCAGGTCCCTCCATTATTCCCCAGACAGTTTCTTCAGAAGATCTTCTAGTTGCTTTCCCTATAGGTCCTCCAAAAGATTCCCCCTCAGCACTCAAAGCAACATTGTAGCAGTCAAACAACTGTAAAAAATAAAGAGATAAAAAAAATAGGATTGACTGTAAGAATATTTAAAATCTTAAAGGTAGTAGACACATGTTAAGATATATAAGGGAGTTTCTCAGTAAAGGTCACATTTTAAATTGTTTAAATTATTTGATAATTTGTTTATTTTCAAACTAAATTGGAGAGTACAGAAAAATAACAACTAATTATGCATATCTTGGTTTTCCTGTTAAAAAGAATCATACAATTTTTATTAGCACATTATAATTGTACAAAATTGTGGGTTTACTTTTGCCATATTCATAAATGCATATAACAATTTGTTGTACTTCAGTCCCTAGGACTATCCCCTTCCCCCTCCCTTGCCCCAATCCCTTTCCTCTACTTTATTGGTCTTCTATTTATTTTTCAATTGGTGCATTATAGTTATACATAAGAGTGAATTCATTGTGATAAATTTACACATACACATGACATAGCATGGTCAATTTCATTCCATTGTCCTCTCCTTTCCTATCCCTCCTCCCTCTCAAAATCATACATCTTTTTAAACTGAAAACAGCTATTATGCATTTGGTAGCTGTTCGGACATTAGTTTAAATTTTTGAAATATAAAATTGGACATGTCACAATCTACTTCTCAAGCACTTAAACAACTCAAGTTTTTTTTTAGTAATAATGTGGGTATTTGCTTATATTTGCAAAAGAGAAACTGAAAAAAGTAAATCCAGAAATTAACTGAGGACAGACATTTCCAAGGATGAGTGGTAATGAAGTGTGAGTGATAGGGATGAAACTGATACTGAGTAAATATTTTTATATAATTTTGATTTTTGAAATACACACATAGCTTATACTTTCAGAATTATAATTAAATAAAATATTGAAAAAGAAAACTTCAAAAGTAAATACAGAAACAAGTAAATGTAGTTGTATATCAAATAAAAATATAAAATAGAAATACTAATTGAAGCAATTTTTTGATGACTATATTCAACCTATGCATCCTTGGTTTCATATATATATATATATAAAAAACTGAATAAAAAAATACTGAATTTTACTCAGTAGAACTATTAATATTGGCATTGATTTAATAATTCTTAAACTATTTTATGTTAATTTTAGACTACAATTTTGTGTTGGTAATATTTATTTTGACAATTTTATGATCTAGGTAAAATAGTTGTTAAATGGGGAAACAATGTGGAATGGAAGACATAAAGAAGTGTTCTGTGAAACTAAATTTACATTAGAGTTCAGTATGAACCTATGATTTAAACACAAATACACACACGCACAGTTTCTGGATATATCTACTAAAAGGTGCTTACAAGCAATAATATTATAGTAGCAGTAAGCATATTTATTGACTAAATTTTGATTTCTTAATACCATTCAACATTAAAAGAAGCCAAGATCAGTTGAAGCAATGATTGATTACAATTCTGTAACAGAAAAAGAACAAGGCAATCCTAGGACAGCTTACTATATTCAAAAACAAAAGTTGAATGACTATTGGGACCTATCAAAAAGGTGTATGAACTTGTTTGAAGAGGCATCCATTATTTAAATTTGGAATAATTAAAATGCCAAAGTGTGATGTAATTAACTTTAACACATTTAGTAAATTAAGAATCCGTGAATCTTCTATCATACTCGAAATGTGTTGAGAAAAAGGGAAATCTTTCCCTTATAGAAAATTTCTAGTTGCAAATGAAAGTTTAAAGAGAAATAAAATTTGCAATTCCCATTGTAATATAGATTCAGTTAAGGATAATCACTAGATGCCAAAAGAAATGGGTGAAAGGTTGCTGTGAACTGGGATATTTATATCAAAATGATTATCCATCTATTACTAATTTAAAAAGAAAATTACTTTTACAATGGAGAGCACAGTGTATAAATTATAGCTACGGTAATCAAACCAACAACAGAACAAGTTGATGTGATGTGCTTCCTGACTGTGATGCCATGGGGAATACACATTACCATCTATATAGTATTCATGCTAAAAATATTTAACCTGAATCCATTCATTATGCAATCCCAGATTGTTGGATATTTTACAACCAAATGGCCTGAATTCTTAGAAAAGATCAGAGAGATTGTTCCATATTAAAGGAGACTAAAGGGACATGACAAGCAACTATTCCTTTACTGGATTGTATATTAAACAAAAATTCCTACAGAGGAACAAGTGATAAGTTGAAAATTAATCATATATTTGATAATTGTATAACTATTACTTTTCTTAGGAGGAATAACAGTATTGGCTCTGTGTAGAAGAATGCCCAACACTTTGGAAGATGCTGAAGTATTTCAGCATGATGTCTGCAACTTACTTTCAAAAAAGATTCACAAAAAAATAAAAATAAGGTATGGAGGGGGAAGAAGGACAAAGGGAAGGAAAAGAAAGGGGTAAGGAAAGAGGCAGAGACAATGTAATTTAAAAAAAGTATACAATCACAACTTCCCATCATAGTCCTTCTAACAAGAGAAAGGACGGTTTGGACAATGTTTACCCAGTTATATGGGATCAGATAAAAATACTGAAGGAGCTGGAGATTTAGCTCAGTGATAGAGTGTTTGCCTGAATCTATTCATTAGATAATACCAGACTGTTGGACATTTTTACAAGTCAAATGGCTTTGATTCTTCAAAAAGGTCAATATCATGAAAGTCTCCATATTAATGGAGACTAAAAAGACAAGACAATACCTAGTACTGCAAAAACAAACAAACAAAAAACCAAACAAATAATATAAAGCTATAGTTGAAGTATTTAGAGACTAGACCTAAATTAAATGGTGCTTTACAGATTTATAGAATCTAATACTTTTGTATGTGTGTGTATTTTTATAAATTTTGGTGATATATATTGCTGCAGGAATAAGAAAGTCATTTGGAGCATCAGAATTAGCTTAAGGAGAGGGAATTTTCATACTTTTTAAAATCTTTCTGCAAGTCTGATTTTAGTTGAGGAAAAACATCCATATATAAAAAGAGCAAGCCTAAATTATTAATTGTATTTTTTAGTTCTATAGCTTCTTTATTTAGTTTTGGTTTGGAGGATATATCCAGTGGTGAGATAGGTGTGTTAAATTTCCCCAGTATTATTATGTTGTGGTCTATTTGCTTTTTAAAATTGAGAAGGATTTGTTTGATGTATGTAGATGCTCCATTGTTTGGGGCATAAGTATTTATGATTGTTATGTCTTTTTGATGTATAATTCCCTTAAATAGTATGAAATGTTCTTCTTTTTCCTTTTGATTAACTTTGACTTGAAATCCACTTTATCTGATATGAGGATAGAAACCTCTACTTGTTTATGAGATCCATAAGACCGATATGTTTTTTCTCATCTTTTTACCTTCAATCTGTGGATGTCATTGCCTATGAGGTGAGTCTCTTGGATACAGACACTGTTGGGTCTTATTTCTTAATCCACTCTGCCAGTCTGTGTCTTTTGATTGATGAGTTTAGGCTAACAACATTCAATGTTATTATTGAGATATGATTTTTATTCCTTATCATTTTTATTTATTTATCATTTTTAATTTGAATTAGTTTCTCATTTGATTGACAATTCTTCCAGTGTTTTTACTCCCTTTGCTGGTTTTCATTTTTATTTTTAATTTCTTCTTCATGAAATATCTTATTGAGTATATAGTGTAAACTTTCTAGTTGTAAATTCTTTTAACTTTTGTTTATCATGAGTTTTATTTCATCATCAATCCTGAAGCTTATTTTGCTGGGTATAGTATTCTTGGCTGGCATTCATTTTTTTTTCAGAGCTGGTATCAAATTAAAAAGCTTCTTAACAGGAAAGGAAACAATCAAGAACATGAAAAGAGAGCCTATAAATATCTTTGCCTCCTGCATCTCAGATAGAGCATTAATCTCCAGTATATATCAAAAACTCAAAAAATTTAACACCAAAAAACTCCACAAACAAATAACCCAATCAATAAATGGGCAAAAGAACTGAACAGACATTTCACAGAAGAAGAAATATAAGTGGTCAACAAACATATAAAAAAATGTTCAACATCACTAGCAATTAGAGAAATGCAAATTAAAACTACACTGGGATTTCATCTCACCCATGTCAGAACTGCAATTATCAAGAATACAAGTAATTATCAAGTCAAGGATGTGGGGGAAGAGTTAAACTCATACGTTACTGGTGGGACTGTAAATTGGTGCAACCACTATGGAAAGCAGTATAGAAATTCCTTAGAAAACTTGGAATGGAAACACCATTTGACCCAGTTATCCCACTTCTTGGCATATACACAAAAGATATAAAATCAGCATATTATAGTGGCCGCATCAATATTCATAGCAGCCCAATTCACAATAGTTAAGCTATGGAACGAACACAGATGCCCTTTAACAGATGAATGTGGTTTAAATACACAATGGAATATTACTTAGCTACAAAGAAGAATGAAATTATGACATTTGTCAGTAAATAGATGTAACTGGAGGCTACCATGCTAAGTGAAATAGGCCAATTCCAAAAAACTAAAGGCCTAATGTTCTCTGATATGTGGACACGGACTTATAATAGATGGGGGTGGGAGAAATGAAGTGTGGAGGTTCACCAGATGGGATGAGGGGGAATGGGGAAGGGAGAGAGATAGAAATGGGAAAGAAAGTAAAACAAATCTGACATAACTTTCCTATGTTCATATATGAATGCACAACCAGTCTAACTCCACATCATGCACAACCACAAGAATGGGAATTTATACTCCATGTATGTATATATCAAACTGCACTCTGTTGTCATATATGACTAAAAGAACAAATTAAAAAATTTGAAAAAATTAAAAGAGTAGGCAAGAACATTGGCAAAGAGAAAAAATATGCTCCTTTCATTGATATTTTAATAAGATCTACTTATTTAATTTAAAAAATTAAATTATTTAATTTAAAAAATTAAATTTTTTAAAATAAATTAGTTGTAAATTTAAATATCCATATCTGTCAATAACTTCAAAACACAATATCTAGAGATCCAAGATGGCGGACTAGAGGGAGGCTGTGTTCCTTGTCACTCTGTAACTAGTTTCAAGCAGAGGATATCTGTTTCTTGGTGAGGCAGTTTTTGCTGCTGATGGATCCCCTGCTGTTTACCCCATTTGTCTACTGTGATCACCTGCAGTCTGCCAGCATATTGATGCCATTTTTGAGTGCAGATTGCTCACTGTCAGGCGCCTATCATCTGCCATTTGCCTGCCTCTTGCCTGCCCATCACCTGCCTTACACCTATCCATCACCCACCACCCGAGGTTAACCTCCCGATCGTCTGAGAGCAGTCAGCAAACTGATCGCCGACTGCCAGTGGAGCGCCAGCTGCCTGCTGTTGCCTGGAAGTTCACTGTTACAGTACCTGCAAGTTTGATTACATGTGGATGCCATCATTTAGAGACAACAGCCAGGCCCCATAGGACCCCTGGACAGACTGACTTGAGCCCCGTATCCAGGATACCTCAGCCCGACCAATCACTCCCTGCTTCTGGGGCCCTCACATGGACTGACTGCTCCCTGCCGCCAGGACCCCCAGACCAAGTGACTATGACCTATCACCGGGACCCCAGACCGACTGATTGCACCTGGCCTCTAGGATCCCGCAACTACATCAAACACACTCGACCTCCAGGACCCCTGCCTGACCAACCGCACCCTGCTTCCAGGACCTCCTGCTGACTATGTCCACAGCCCGAGCTGCAGCTTCCTATTTGCCAACACATTTGGAAGCCAGAGTGGCCTTCTTGGATAATCCTGGAAGCTGTATCTCCCATCCTTAGGTGGGGCAAATCGCATCCTGAGATGCCTGCTGGAGACTTGAAGTTCATTGTCAGGTATCTCTCATGCATCAGGCTACTGAACACTGGGAGGTTTGAATAGTATATGACTGTTCTAGTGTAGATTTTCCTTTTTCTCCTCATTGAAAAATTTTAACTTTTTATTTCTTTACTTTTCTTGCTCTCTTTTCCTTTTGTTTACCTGTTCCCTCAGAGTCTCTTTCTCCCTTTTTGCATGCTAACAACCAATTTCTTTTTATTATACTCTCACCCTTTCTATTATCTAGAACTTCTGTATATTCTTTTCTTATCCCATTAACAGCTACATCCTACATCCCTCTGCATCCTCTTTGTCCTCCATTAGAAACTGCAGACCTTATTGCAAATCTGTTTGTTGTACTGAAGATAATAATTGAACTCATTCTGTTTATTATGACAATATTGTTAATGTCCTCATAGGAGCTATTTGGTCTAGGATTGCATACTCTCTGAATTGGGCACTGCTAATATTGATCTCCCCCTTGAAGAAAAGGTTTAGGAAACCTATAGGGCCACTATAAGCCTATGGGGGGAATCTGCAATACCCCAGATCTGCACTGCTAGAGGGAAAGATACATGAACAACATGAAAAAACAAGGGAAGAAAATGATCCAAACAAATCTAGATTCCATATTAATAGAATCCAAATACAGTGTGGTAGAAGAAATGTCAGAAAAGGACTTTGGATTATACATGATTAAGATGATTTGTGAAGCAAAGGATGAGATAATAGAGCAAATGCAGGCAATGAATGATAATACCAATAAGCAGTTGAAAGAGCAACTGCAGGAAGCAAAAGATCATTTCAGCAAAGAGATAGAGATTCTCAAAAAAACCAAAAAAAAAAAAAAAAAAAAAGAAATGGAAATCCTTGAAATGAAGGAAACAATAAGCCAAATAAAAAATTCAATGGAAAGCATCACCAAAAGACTAGACCATTTGGAAGACAGAACCTCAGACAATGAAGACAAAATATTTAATCTTGAAAATAAAGTTACCCAAACAGAGAAGATGGTAAGAAATCATGAACAGAATCTCCAAGAACTATGGGACATCATGAAAAGACCAAATTTAAGAATTATTGGGATTGAGGAAGGCACAGAGATACAAACCAAAGGAATGAACAACCTATTCAATGAAATAATATCAGAAAATTCTTACAGGTCAATGAGAATGACAGTACAACATATCAAAATCTCTGGGACACTATGAAAGCAGTACTAAGAGGAAAATTCATTGCATGGAGCGTATTCAAAAAAAGAATGAAAAGTCAACAACTAAATGTCCTAACATTACAGCTCAAAGCCCAAGAAAAAGAAGAACAGAATAACAGCAAAAGTCATAGAAGACAGGAAATAATTAAAATCAGAGCTGAAATCAATTAAATTGAAACAAAAGAAACAATTCAAAAAATTGACAAAGCAAAGTTGCTTCTTTGAAAAAGTAAACAAAATAGACAAACCCTTAGCCACACTAACAAAGAGGAGAGAGAAAACTCAAATTACTAAAATTCGTGATGAAAAAGGAAATATCATGACAGACACCACTGAAATACATAACATAATGAGAAGCTACTTTGAAAATCTGTATTCCAACAAAATAGAAACTACTGAAGACATTGACAAATTTCTAGAGACATATGATCCTCCCAAAATGAACCAGGAAGACATACACAATTTAAACAGATCAATATCAAGCAATGAAATAGAATAAGCCATTAAAAACCTACCATCCAAGAAAAGCCCAGGACCAGACAGATTCTCAGCTGAGTTCTACAAGACCTTCAAAGAAGAACCCATTCCAATACTCCTCAAAGTATTCCACAAAATTCCAAACGCATTCTATGAAGCTAATATCACCCTCATACACAAGCCAGGCAAAGATACATCAAGAAAAGAAAATTTTAGACCAATATCCTTGATGAATATAGATGCAGAGATCCTTAACAAAATACTGGCAAACCATATCCAAAAATATATTAAGAAAATTGTGCACCATGATCAAGTGGGGTTCATCCCTGGAATGCAAGGATGGTTTAACATCCATAAATCAATAAACGTAATCCATCATGTCAATAGACTTAAGGATAAGAATCATAGTTATTTCTATTGATGCAGAAAAAGCATTCGACAAACTCCAACACCCTTTCATGCTCAAAACACTAGTAAAAATAGTGATAGTAGGAATGTACCTGAAAATTATAAAGGCTATTTATGCTAAGCGTATGGCCAACAGCATTCTTAATGGAGAAAAACTGAAAGCATTCCCTTTAAAAACGGGAACAAGTCAGGGATGTCCTCTTTCACCACTTCTATTCAACATTGTCCTCAAAATACTAGCCAGAGCAATTAGACAGACTAAAGAAATTAAAGGGATACGAATAGGAAAAGAGGAACTTAAGCTGTCACTATTTGCTGATGACATGATTCTATATTTACAGTATCCAAAAAACTCCTCCAGAAAACTTCTAGACCTCATCAATGAATTCAGCAAAATAGCAAGCTATAAAATCAACACACATAAATCTAAAGCATTTTTATACACAAGCGATAGAACATCTGAAATTGAAATGAGGAAAACAACTCCATTTGCAATAGCCTCAAAAAAAAAAAAATAAAATACTTGGGAATCAATCTAACCAAAGAGGTAAAAGATCTCTACAATGAAAGCTTAAAAACATTGAAGAAAGAAATTGAGGTAGACCTTAGAAGATGGAAAGATCTCCCATGTTCTTGGATAGGCAGAATTAATATTGTCAAAATGGCCATATTACCAAAAGTGCTACACAGATTCAATGCAATTCCAATTAAAATCCCAATGACGTAATTTAAAAATAAATTAAAAAAAAAGAATCAGATAATGTGTGGTACTAGTCTCTGTTGAAATAACCAACTTTGCTACTGTAGTGTGTGAACTACCATAGATAATACAGTCAAGGCTGTGCTCCAATGGCTGTAGTAGGCTGACTCCTGCTTTAAACCATCAGTAAGGGCTTGGTTGCAGCTCAGTGGTAGAGCACTTGCCTAGCACATATGAAGCACTGGGTTTGATCCTCAGCACTACATAAAAATAAACAAATGAAATAAAAAAACCCCACAATATCTGAGTAGAAGGCTTTTATGTGGTTTTTTAATATGCAAATGTCACATTAGCCATGTAGAGAGAATACTTCATTGTGGTTTAAATTGCCTGATTTGAAAATATGACCACTGTTACTTAGTCATACTGTAATTAACATAATACCTGGTTAACTATGGAGGTAATAGATTTCTTTACATGTCTTTAAGTGCTTGAGATACAATTAGTTTTATAATTTTTAATGTACCATAACCAGATGTCTTATGAAAGAAGCAGAAAATTATTTCAAGAGTCACAACGTAGAAGAAGAAAAATAAATATTCTTAATTTTCACAGATATTAGTTTTTTTTATCAATTAATATTAGCCAACAAAACCCCATGAAAACCTGTTTTAATACTATCAACATGGGATATTGTACAGAGTAAGTTAGAAGATGAAGAGAATACATGCAACATGGTGTATTAATGGAGAGAGTAAATCACAATGAAGAATGTCATGTCACCTGATCAGCTAGAGGACAGCAAAATGATATTGAGTGCACACATATGGAGTTTGAATGAAGTATCTAAACAGAAAAGAGTAATGTGAAGTGGGAGACACAAGGGAGGTAATAGTACCAAACATAAAATTTATTTCATCTTCATTTCTGAAGGATATTTTTTGGTAGTGGTAGTGATTGAACTCAGGGCTTCACACATGCTAGACAAAGACTTTACCACTGAGCTACATCCCCTGGTCCTAGGTCCTGAAGGATGTTTTACTATTTAATTCTAGTTAGTATGTTTTTTCTTTCAATATATTAAAGACATTAATACAATATCTTTTGGCGTCCATTTTTTCTGATGAGAAGTCAATGATAAATCTTTTTCTAATACCCTTCTATGTAATAGGTTAGCAAACTCTGAACTATGATCCCCTTTTTATATGCCCTAAGAACATTTTTTATATTTTAGAAGAGTTATTTGGAAAGCAAGGAATATGTCACAGAGGAAAACCATGGGTCTGAAATATTCACCAATACTTGCTGAACATAATGCATTTTCTGTTTCTGATGTTTTTTAAATTTTTCTTTTTGATTTTCATCAATTTACTAAGGTGTATGCATATGTTGTTTTCTTTATATTATCTTATTTGAGATTTTACAGATTTCCTGAATTGTGTAAATTCATGTCTTTCATCAAATTTGATAATTTTTGGTTTATTTTTAAAGCTCTTTTTTTTTTGCTCCAGTACCATTCTTTTTCTATTGCAACTCCAGTTACACATATTTCATATCATTTTATATTGTGCCCAATATTTAGATCTCTGAAACTCTGTTCATTTTTTTCCTCTGATTACTTTTTCCTCCAATCTTCTAGTTGGATAATTAAAAAAAAATCTTCTCAGGTCCATTTCCAATCTTGTCAGCCATTTCCAATCTGCTTTTATGATCCCAATGAATCTTTTATGACAGTTATTTTACTTTTTGTTGGTAGTGAGGATTGAACTCAGGGGCAATTTACCAATGAATATCATCTCCAGCCTTTTTAATTTATTATTTGTTTATTTATTTATTTATTTTTTAGTCAGGGTCTTACTAAGTTGCTAAGGCTGACCTCAAACTTGTGATCCTCCTGCCTCATCTTCACGAATCACTATTTTACTCTTTAAATCCTATAATTTTTACTGGGTCTATTTTAGTAGTTTTCATTTGTTTGTTGATATTTATTATCCATTCACATATTTTCCTTTAATTATTTCTTTGCTGAGTAGGGTAAACTTCAGATAGTTTTACTTTGCCCAACTATCAAACATAAATTAGTGAGAGGCCCCAAACCCAACCAGAACATGAGACTCCCTTTCTGCATATCTTCTTTTTCATATGCTCCTGCAGAGCCAGAAATTCCTGTCAGTTCATGTGCCATAAATTGCAATCTCTGGCATCTCAATTCCTTGTAATCTTTGTGCACTATATGACTTACACTTCTCTATACTCCTGTACAGAAATTGTTCCCAGATAGAGAGCTAGATGATAAGATCATGGGTTCATCCTGTGTTTCCCTTCTCTCTGGAATCATGGCCATGCATTACCTGTGTTACTCACTGATGAAAAACATATACTTAATTCGTGTTGTTCTGCTATTAATTGTCTACTGTGGGAGTGTAAGTCTGGTACCAACTACTCCAAAATGATTAGAAGCAGAAACCCCTCAATTATTAACTTTGTACTTACAATTTTTTAAGAGCAAACCCTAATTTTCCTTTAAATGTTTGTGAGGTAAAGAAAGGAAAATGAAGTATAGAGATTTGATAATATATAAACTGCATGGAGTGGTTGCTATGGGCCTGTTAATATTCTAAGTGCCCTATAGATATTAATTTATTTGATTCTCATGGTATCTCCATGAAGTAGACACTATTATTATCCTCATTTTACAGAAAAGAATATAAGGACAAAAAAGTGAAAAGTAACTTGGTTAAGGTCATAAGCTATAATTAAGCTGATATTGAAATCCCACCAGTCTAATTCCAGAGTTTGTATTATTAACCAAAATTATAGAGTGATTTTCATAAAGCAAGAAGTGAAAATAGTCACTCTAAGTTGAGGTGCATATTCCATTCTTACTTTCATTTAAAAAAAGATTATGGATTTGATAAAGACTGATGTGTTTAGAGGTGATTTTTTCACATACTTGTATGCAGACAACATTGCTGTGAATTACTAGGCACTCTAATTTTTACAAATGCCATGTAAGTATTTCCATATTTCTAATCATGATTAACTACTTTGCCTATTGCTGTCAGGACTAATCAAATATTTAACATTCTTTTGTACAGTCAATAGATAGGGATATATTAAGATTCAAATGCTCAAGGAAACAATCAACAATGTGTATAGAGTTTCTACAGATTGGGAGTAAATTTTCACCACCAGTTCCTCAGATAAGGCATTAATTTCCAGGATATACAAAGAACTCAAAAAGTTTAACACCAGAAAAATGAATAACCAAGTAAATAAATGGGCAAAGGAATTGAACAAACATGTCACAGAAGAAGAAATATGAATGGTCAAAAAGTATGAAAAAATGCTCAAAATACTTAGCAATTACAGAAATGCAAATTAAAACTGCACTGAAAATCCATATCACTCATTTGAGAATGGCAGTTATAAAGGATACAAATAACAATATATGCTGATGAAGATGTAGGGAGAAAGGTACTCTTGTACATTGTTTACATTGTTGGTGGAACTGGGAATTGGTGCAACCACTATAGAAAGCAGTATGGCGATTCCTTAGAAAATTTGGAATGGAACCACCATTTGACCCAGTTATCCTACTGCTTGGTTTATACCCAAAGGACTTAAAAATAGCATACTACAGTGATGCAGTCACATCCATGTTTATAGCAGCTCAATTCACAATAGCCAAGCTATGGAAACAAACAAGTTGCCCTTCAACAGATGAATGAATAAAGAACTTATGGCATATATACACAATGGAATATTATTCATAAAGAAGAATGAAATTTTGGTGTTTGCTGGTATATGGATGGAACTGGAAAATATCATGTTAAGTGATATAAGCCAATCCCCAGAATTAAAGGTCAAATGTTCTATCTGATTTATAGATGCTAACCCAAAACAATGGAGGTTGGGGAGGTGAATAATAGAAATACATTGGAGTAGACAAAGGGAAATGAAGGGAAGGGAGAAGGGGAGGGGAATAAGAAAGATAGTAGAATTAATTGGATATAACTTTCCTAGTCTTATATTTGTATACACGACCAGGGTAACTGCATCATGTATGACCACAAGAGTGGGAACCTAAGTAGAATAAGTCATACTCTATGTGTGTATTCTGCCAAAATACATTCTGCTGTCATGTACAACTAAAAATTTAAAAATATTAAATATAAGTCAGTTTAGAAATGTAGCTCAGTGCTAAAGCACTTGCCTAGCATATATGAAGCCCTGAGTTCCATCTCCAGTACTACAAAAAAAAAAAAGAAAGAAAAATGTATCATATATACATATATTATTACTTTATACCAAATAATATCATTTTGGATTACTAATGAAAATAGAAAAGATTCATGGATATGAAAAAATTCAAATGCTCTTGGGATATAATCAGGATATCAATGTTGAAGTCAGAATACCCGAGTAGACATCAGTTGTAAATGAATACCATTTTAACTTGTTTTATCAATAAGTACTCATCAATGTACCTCAATGGGTAATATTACTTTTATGATAAATTATTAGAATTTTAATCATATGATTCAATCACATCGTGCATTATATTTTTTAAACTCAAATAATGCAATATGGTGTAAATAAGCCAAAAGAAAAAAAAAAGTCCATTTTCATAGTATAATATAAAAATATAAAATATTTGAAATGTAATTAATGACTCTTATTAAAGCACGGATAAAGGAAATTATTCAGGAAGTTGGTATAACTCTTCCTAATGGCTAGACATATGTTTTAATGGAAATTTCAAGTCCTGAAGTCACATTTCATAATTGAATCCATTAATCCCTACTGGG
The DNA here is from genome assembly GCF_902686445.1 of Sciurus carolinensis. Classification (NCBI taxonomy): domain Eukaryota; kingdom Metazoa; phylum Chordata; class Mammalia; order Rodentia; family Sciuridae; genus Sciurus; species Sciurus carolinensis. Next base: position 65,589,732 of record NC_062232.1, on the reverse strand, counting down.
TTTAAATAAAGCTATTGAAACTGAACAGTGAAAATTATTAAAATAAAAGTAAGAAAGGGCAAATATTTTATAATACTTAAAAAAATTCTCCAAGAACTGATTGCTTCCTATTAAGCCCTATAACTGGAGTTAGGTTATAGTGATCTTAAACCTGTTTTGTAATCATTATTCATTTACTGAAATTGAAAATGTTTCATGTTTATTTTACTCCATTTGTTGAGTTCTGTCATGTTTGATGGGTTATCTTGTTGAGCAAAGGAAATGTAATAACACTTTTCTTATATGATAGTGGAAGAGATGTACAAAACCTTAATCAATTTTTATTACCTACCATTTGATGTGATCACATTACTAAGAGCTATGTGGAAAAGGAGTACCTATAATGTTGGTCTATACACAAAAGACTTAAAATCAGCATACTACAGTGATGCAACCGCATCAATGTTTATAGCAGCTCAATTCACAATGGCTAAACTATGGAACCAACCTAGATGCCCTTCAATTGACGAATGGATAAAGAAACTGTGATATATATATATACACAATGGAATATTATTCAGCCTTACAGGAGAATAAAATTATGGCATTTACAGGTAAATGGATGGAGTTGGAGAATATCGTAGTAAGTGAAATAAGTCAATTCCCCAAACACAAAGGGCAAATATTTTCTCTGATATGTGGATGCTGATCCATAATGGGGATGGGCAAAGGAAGAAAGGAGGAACTTTGGATTGGGCAGAGGGAAGTGAGGGGAGGGCAGGGGGCAGTGGAGTGGGAAAGATGGTGGGATCAGGTTGACATCATTACCCAAGGTACTTATATGATCACAGAAATGATATGACTCTACATCATGTATAACCAGAGAAATGAAAAGTTGTGCTCCATTCTTGCACAATGAAATAAAATGCATTCTGCTGTCATGTATAACTAATTAGAACAAATGAAAAAAGAAAATGTGGTATATAAACACAATGGATTATTTCTCAGACATATAGGAAAATGAAATTATGGCATTTGCCAGTAAATGAATGGAACTGGAGACTAGCATGCTAAGTGAAATGTCAATTCCCCCCAAAAAACAAAGAACAAATGTTCTGTCTGCTATGCAGATGCTAACACACAAAAGGGGGGGCTGGAATAGAAGTTTGTTGAATTAGACAAATGGGAATGATGGGAAGAGAGGAGGACAGGAATAGGAAAGACAGTAGAATGAATTGAATATAACTTTTCTATGTTCACATGTAAACACATGACCAGTGTAACTCCACTTCATGTACAATCACAAGAAATGAAATTTATTTTCCATGTATGTATAATATGTCAAAATATACTCTAGGGTTATGTATGTCTAAAAAGAACAAACAAAAAATACAAACAACAAAAAAGTAAAACAGTGTAGGTAAAAACCTCATGATACTGGTTTAGGCAATAGTTTCATGGATATATCATCAAAAGCATTAGCAGGAAAAGCAAAATTAGACAAATGGGACTACATGAAAATATAAAGTTTCTGCAGGGCAAATTAATAATCAAAAGTGTGAAAAGACAACCTACAGAATGAGAGAAAATATCTGTCCTTGGAAATGGGATTAACTCCAAAATACATATGGAACACCTACAATTCCAAAACAACAAAATCCCTAATAACTACATTTTGAAATGGGCTAAATAATTGAATACATATTTCTCCAAAGAAGACATACAAATGATCAACCGGTGTATAAAAATGTGCCCAACATCACTAATTATCAAGATAGTACAAATCAAAACCACAGTGAGATTTCACCTCACATCTGTGGGGATAGTTATTATCAAAGAAGGGGGAATGGAGAAGGGTAAGGGGGAGAAAAGAGAGAGATACAAAAGAAAAAAGGAAGGAAGGGAGGGAGGGAGGAAGGGGGAAAGACAAGAACTGGTAAGGATGTAGAGAAATTGAAACCCTTGCATACAGTTGTGAGGAGTGCAAAGTAAAAGAGCCACTATGGAAAACATTATGGAGGTTCCTCAAAAAAATTAAAATTGAACCTGTCACATGATCCAGTTATCTTACTTCTGGGGTTTTATCCCCACCAAAATACTAGTATATTATGTTTGTTGCCAAAGACAATGGGAGATTACTAGAGCAGTGAGTTTATCCCAGTGATATCTCTGAATTTTTCTGCCTGCTAAAATCTGAGATCTTCCTCTTCCCTTCAAGTGTAGGTGTTATTATGAGGACTAAGCCAAATTCACACCACCACAGACTTTTATCCTCTAATTGTAGGGTCCAATTATACCTCTGGAAAACTAAATAAGAAATGTATTATTACATATATTATTGTTCAGATTATGTTTAATTCTAAAAATAAAGTTTTATGCTTTAATGGAAAAAATGAATAAATTATGCCCTAATAAAACTGATTTTAAAAGAAAAAAAATGAGGAATAGGACAGTCTTGAAAAAGTGGAAGGTAACTATTAGGAGGTACCAGCCCCATATGACAGTGGAAAGCAGAAGTTTATGTTCATACCTGTGGTCAGGAATTAAAATGATTACATGAAATTATTCTGAATGGGTTAGAAGTCCAAATTTTTTATTTTATTCAATAAATATCTTTTTATCTTTATTTTTTTAAGTTGTAGACGGACACAATACCTTTATTTTACTTATTTATTTTTATGTGGTGCTGAGGATTGAACATGTGCCTCACATGTGCTAGGCAGGCACTCTACCACTTAGCTACAACTGTGGCTGTAAATAAATATCTGAATTAAATTCAATGGATCATAGAAAGTGCTAGAAGGGGTCTCGAAAAAATTAATTTTATAAAACCTTCATTTTACAGATGAAGAAAAATAAGAAACACTGCGGTAAATTAATGAGTTCAAGATTTGAAATCTATTCACTGGCAATGAAAAGACAAAAACTAGAGTCTTGACTTTCAGTCAAGTGCTCATTACACTGTGCCTCCCTATATTTTGCATTCATGTACCTAAAAAAATGTCATATCAGGGTTATTTAAGAACTACTATACTGGTTTTGTAAGAAGGAATTTAAATCAGATTTTTAAATCTAATTGTTTTTGAAAGCACATAATTTGTAACCAACAGTTTCAAACTTGGAGAGTTGCTTTCAAGTATGTTCTTCACCATGGAATATTATTTCAATATGAATTCACTTAGAAGAATCACCCTTTTTGAATAAATCCAAGATAACTTTCAGCTTAATCCATTTCTGAATTATCATAAATAACTAATTATTTATCATTTTAAATTATCATAAATCTATGGCATTTTAAATCATGTGAAGTGATGGAAAATATGTTCTTAGTATTCCTGTACTTTATATCAATTTATTTTAAATTAAAATTCATGCATCTTTTAGAGCTGCATGTATTGAAATTCATTTTAAAACTAAAACAATACAATATGTGTATAAAACATAATTTAAAAAACACACACATTTATGCACAGACACACAAAGGTACACACATTTGCCAGAGTTTAAGGGTTTGCCAATTTCACTCTTGGTTTTGTATATGAATATATGTATACACATATACATATATAGTTATATATATATATCACTATTACTTTATGTCTGTCACAATCTGAATCTCTATGCTGATAGTCTATCTTGACATAATATAACCATTTGCCATATAAAATATTTTCACAAGTGATTTGTTTTACCACTGAATGAGCAAAGAACCATTCTTCTTAATTATTTCCAACATAATATCAATAATATCAGAAGAGAAACAACTGCCTCTTCAGGCTCTAGAATGAAAATGTGAACATAATGCCTGTTTTCTGTTGCAGTGGCCATATTGCCAAACCACAATGAACACTAACAATAACTTGAATGTGATCACATTGACACTTTTTTGTTTACCATTCCTGTATTAAAGTCTCAGGAATATTTTTATTTATAAAATATTACGCCTTAATCTGAGGAAAGCACAGCTATCAAAGAGAATTGTTCATATTTTAAAAAATAATTTTGTGGAAAACAGTGATTTTATAGTATGTGAATGTTAGTTTACTTTTGTTTTACAAAGACTTGAAATAAATTATTAAAGACTGCCAAAGGAATGTTCACAGATATTGAACAGAAACTTCATGTAACTAGAAATAGACTGCTGAATTTTCTTATTCCTATTTTCTTGGGTTAGTATGCACAATGATAGACAAAAGTGAACAAAGTGAGAGCTGAGAAACATTAGTTCTATGAGTACTATATATATATATATATTTCCCTGAAATATTATTGATAAAATCTATAAATTTAATATCATGGCATTCATTGACTGACAATGAAACACATACTTCATCTCCATCTTCTGATTTGGGCTAGTGTTTAAATGTGCTCTATTGATAGGATTATTAATACAATTTGTTTTTATTTTCAGAAGTTACTAATTAATACAGACATTCACTTTTTAAATTTGTTCTAATTAGTTATAAACGATAGTAGAATGAATTTTGACACATCAAACATGGAGTATGATTTCTCACTCTTCTGGTTGTACATGATGTAGAATCACACCGGTTGTGCAGTCGTATATGAACATAGGATAATGAAGACATTCTCTTTTGAACTATCACATTTTTTCTTGTAATTACTATGCGATAATATTTGCTTTTCTTAATGGATTTTTGTAAGGTGACATTTCAAAGTAGAATGGATATAATCTTATCAGCAGATTTAAATTAAACTGTGTAAGGAGGTATAGAAAAACAAATAAGCAGGTATATGTTAAAACATATTTATTATTAACTGGAAAGACTAAACATTTTAAAGTTCACCATAAATTCACACAATTTTAGTCTTCTTGTAAATACTCTATTCTCAGATGTGCCCATAATTTGCTCTATCCTTTCCTTCAGTCTCCTGCTCAAATGCTGCCATATTAGAAAAACATTATTTGACTACCCTTTCTAAAATATCAGCTTCTTTTCCATTATTTTGCATTTAAATGGATAGAAGGAACTTTAAAAATTATCTTGCTTTTGAAGAAAGTGATGCTCAGAGTTGAAATACCATTTTACCTAAAATCACTCTGCTTGTTGGAAACCAAAAGAAGCTTATAATCTATATTTCTCAGTTCTTAATATTAATATCTTAATATTTCCCTAAAATAGATATATATTGTACTCACAGAACAATATAATGCTTCTCAGCTCTTTTTGTTCACTTTTCTCTATCATTGGGCATACAAAACCAAGAAAAGAGGAATAAGGAAATTCAGCAATCTGACGACTTCTAGTTACCCAGCTCTTAATCTAATGCTTTTTACAGAATATTGCAACCTGATTTTGGAGATTGAGATTGTGATCAAACACTATGATTAAAACCTATTCATGAGCTCTGCCTTTAAATTTTTTATTTCCTAGGAGTAAATGTGACATCTTGAATAACGAGGCCATTATACACACACCACAGTGCTATATTTTTGAAAGAATAAGTGCTACATTTTCAAATTCTGTCAATAATGAAAATATTCAAATAATAAAACCCTACTTGTGTTCAGCCAGAAGGACAACGATTTTTAAGTAACACAAACTGACTTGAAGATTTTTCCAAGAGATCACAAACTCATTCACTGAATAATGTCCATTAAATAAAATGAATTTTATTCAGTTTGCAGTGGGAAACTATGATATAAATCAATCTCACAAATCTAACTGCAAAGAATGGTTAGGTAGACAGTGACTACTGAAAAGACTTTAGTGATGACATGGCAATTGATGAAATAATTGTGTGGCACAAAGAATAAAAATTATTGTATTGAAATTACTTCCATAATTCTATAAAACTATTCTGTTTCTTCACACAAAGAAAGGAGTAGGTAGAGAAAAGCAAAGTAAAAACATCCCATCTTTTCAGGATTCAGTAATTAGCAAAAATGAGACTGACATCTCCTGGCAATCTTAGATGCTCACCAAAAGAATGAATTAAATCATATGTGAACATTTTATATTTTTGATAAAATTATGAGAGGCATTCTCTTTCTTAAATGTTTCAGAATATATAACTAGTAGAGAAGCTTTTATTTCTCATGAAAGATTTGGAAAATATATCCAGTTCCTCATGTATCTTTATGAAATATTTTGAATTTGTTTTTGGGTTAGTGAAAAATGGAAAACTTCATAAATAAGATCAATTTAACTTTCCAGGTAGGAACAGCTTACATACTTTCAAGTTCAGCTTTGATAGTGAGCATAAAAACCTTAAGTAGTCTATGGGGAAAATATCACTACATCAAAACAAAATTATGTGTTCATTTCCGTTTTGTTTTAACTTTTCAAAAAGTATAGTAAGTTTCTTTAGTGAGGGGGTAGAGCAGGGAAAGAATATTTAAACTGAAACAGAGTTTCATAAACAATACTCTCATAACAATGTTTTTCAAACTGTGGACCAACAGTATCAGAATCACTTGCTAACATGTATATTATTTTTGGTCCAAACAATGGTTCATTAATTCAAAATACTTGAGAAGTGAAAGTGAGGATCAGCAATATGAAGTGTGTAAAAGCACCCACAGAAACCGCTGTGCACATTAAAATTTAAGAAATAGGCTGTGATGACCTGCAAGTTTTACATAAGATGTGAAAGCTCAGTAAGGAGAACAGAGAGGTATGATGAAATATAGTCATCATTTAGAGCAAAATGGTCTTCTGTAGAATCAGAAGTTCTGTACTTATCAACTATCTGAACTTGGGGGAATAATTTAATTCTTCTGACCTTCAATTTCGTTAGTTGTTAAGATGGAAAATTATTAGCCAATTTTCAGAACTGTGAGGATTAACTGATATATTTGCCATGGAAGTATTTGTTAAACTGTAAAATACTTAAATTACCTATTGTATTATTAACTATAATAATCAGTCAATAAACACCCAAGTATCAAATACCGTGCTAGGTATATTGGAATCTAATTATAATATCTTTATGTGCTTTGTAGAACAGAAGAATCATCTTAAACAGAACTCCTTTTAGCATGCTACAAACTAAATTCGCTTGAGGATGATTCAAAATGTTAAGTACAGGAATTCAGTAAAAATGAATGTGAATTCTTGAAAAGAATTACAATATTACTCCATATATTGAACAGTCATTTGTCCCTAAAACATTCACAATGCACTTGTAGCTGATTTTTATTCATGTCTGCCTATTGATTGTGAAGTTACCAAGGTGAGTTACCAAAAACTGAAAAGTGCTTTCAATCAAGTTCACTGTTCACACTCCATGATAACCGATGAAGCATTATCATTTCAAGACCAGATTTTGTGATAATAGTAATTAGTTATGGATCGTGAACAAAAAATAGAATATATATGATTAGATATATAGAGAAAAGGGCAAGAAACAAGGTAGATCACTCCTGCATGATGGACTTCACTACTTTTCATGAAAGATTCTTTGATTTTATATAAACTGTCTAAATTATAAAATCTAAAAATGGGAATAACAATATTCTTTTTAATAATGAAAATTTAATAAATTTTAAATAGAAGTAACTTACAAGATTTAAGGCAGTCTAATATGTAGATAATCCCTTTCAGCATGTGGCCTGTTTGCCATGTAATTTTGAATTTCTTTAGTGTATTAGTTTAAAATTAGTATTTTGATCAGATAGTTATGTGTGTATATAAGTAATTTTAATCTGCTGTTTTGACATTAGCATACTCCCACTTTATATTCTCATTATCTTCTTGTTACATGGTATTTCTTCACCAGCATGTTGACACAGGCTAAAGAAAGGTGTGTTGAAAAATCTGTGTTCTGAAAACCTTTATTAGTTATTAATCTGGAGGTAAACTTTCTTATTAGCATTTATCCAGGAACTAGGCAAAAATATTTCAAAGAAAATGAAAAACAGAAGCTAAATTTCCTGAAAGATTTTTCAAGACACTTTAAAAAGTTAGAATGCATTCTAATATTCTCATTCTTTAGCATATTCAGGCACTGGAATTTAAAAAAAAAAGAATCTCAGGATCACATTTATTTATGAGTGTAGAATTTTCTTCTTATAATTTAAAATTAGAATGAGATAGATACAAAGTGTTGAATATAGAACCTGGCATATAATAAGAAGTTAACCTAGGATAGTTTTCATTAATTAGTTATCATCATTATTATTATCCAATATGAGGGCTAAATTTGAGCTATGAATATTTACTCTCTATTTTTCCTAATGTGTGGATCAATATGATAGAATTAACATAATTTACCTTTCTTGTCATTTTATCAGATATATTACTATTTCTTTCCTTTGTCTCACTGTGTGTTTTGGTACTTGATTGACAACAAATAACCGAGAATTAACAGTAATTGATATAATTTATTATTAATGTTGTCTAAACCTTCCCAATTTGAGATATACCCTATATGCATCAAGTGTTGTATAACATGTTCCATGAGAATACATCCTTACCTCTAAGTAGAAAAAAGTTAGACATTGGCTAGAAAACACTATTCAATAATAATAACATCTGCCTTGGAAGGTGGTATATATTAAAACTATTTACTACTTTGTAAAAGGAATTTTAATGAGAAGGTCATTTGCAGGTACTCCAAATTTAAATGGGAGGGAGGAATATGGAGATGTTTAGGAATTTGCATGTTCTATATAGAAACTACATGGAATTTTTTATTATATAATCTATGAATTAAAATTCTAGCACAAGTAACACCCCTTTACTTTTGTGTATTTAGATAATATTTAGGTAATAATTATCACATTTCCTAGGTTTTGCTTCTCGGTCTGGTTTCTTATAACATTTGCCTTTATCCAAACAAGTTGCTGGTGGCTTAAATTATATTGCCTGAAAGATACTGTCAAAAGAGAATAGTGATATGAAGTCATAATTAACTTTATTAACAAATGCCCAATTCTATACCATGAGAACTTAGATAACAGTGTTCATTGTAGATTTTCCCATCTTCAGTATTTTAAGGAATTTTAATGGCAATTTAAATTACCACAATTATGTAAGTCAGGTGTGGAAAATAGGTTGATAGTTGAAAGTACTCAAATTTTGCTTGATGTTTCCCCACTTAGTTAAAACTAATGAAAAATGAGTTATGAAAATATGTAATGAAAAATGTGTAATGAAAACATTACATATATGTGAATGTTTTATAGTAATAGAGTACTAATTAATATTGTACCAGAAATTTAATTGTGCAGTTGGAATCATATCATGTGAATATATATATTCATACATATATATGGATTTTTCTATTTTATTTTTCATACTTCAGTCATTTTGAATAAGGAATCAACTAAAGTTTAATAAACAACACTATTTTTCCTCATACTGAAATGACTGGAGAAGGTGAACTTAATAGTATAACTGGGGGATGTAAAAAGGTGACCATGGTTTATTAATGTATATAGTGATAACCAAGAAACAGTCATCCATTTGTTGGAGATGCATGCTTCCTCATCAGACACTGAATTCGTGGAAGACAAGGCTATATCTAGTTAAATTTTCTATTGCCAGGATGTAAGAGAATAGCTATTAAGTAATTTTTGGTTGTCTGATGAGGTTATAACATTACTTTTGAATTAAAGTCTAAGTTAGCCATGCATAATAACACATATTCAATCTCTAAATAATAAATCTAGCAAGTAGCTTTAAGAGTGTTACAACTAATATAAACCCATTCTCTCCATATTGTTTTATGTTAACCTAACTTACTGTAGGTTTCTCTTATTAGAAGTACACCAAGAATTTAATCGTTCCCATGAGCTCATCTTATAAACTGTAGTGTATCAGTTTCCATGTTGACTTTGGTAATTCCAGATTTGTCTCATCCATCATGTCTACCAATGTAAGTGTCAGTACTATAAATACCATTTGCTTCACTTCTCTTCTTACCCCACTCCTTTCCTCTGTGAATCTTACAAAATTTCATAGCTCTTGATACAGCAAATCTTATAGGATCTTCAGAGTTGCTTTGGAATTTTATTTAAGATACATAACTCAAAGATCAACATCTTTCTGGAATTTGTATTCTAACAACAATGGTGATCCAAACGAACTCATTATTTTCAGTCACTATTTTTTCTCTTTCTAGATACATATTAGAGTTTTGGTTAACTTCATAAGAAGGAAGAATAGGGCAATACATAACAGGGTATAACTTGAAAGGCATGGAAAGGCTTACTTAGTAAATATCATTCTTTTGGCTAACATGCCAAAGTATTTTTCACTTTCACCTTTAGAATAATGTCTATTACAATAGACATATTTTTGAAATGTAGAATTCATTAACAGAGATTAACAGTGATTCTCAAACTGTTGTTGCATCAACATTACCTGGGGATTCTTCAGAAATACAAATTTTCAAGCCTCACACTAGGCCTACTGAATAAGAGACTCTGGAAGTGGGGCTCTGTAATATTTTTAAAACTTATTTTATTTTTAAATTGATAGTTAATATATGTACTTATTCATAAAGTTGTAATTTGGTACATGTATACAATGTGTAATGATCAAATCAGGGTAGTTAGCATTTCCATCTCATCAAATATAATCATTTTTATGTGTTGGGAAACTTCAAACTTTCTGCTGTAGTTAGCTCTCTGGGTGTTTCACTGGGTGTTTGATAACTACTGGAGTATTGATTCTCTGACAGAGAGCAGGAAATTAGATGAACAAGATATAAGTCCAACACTTTTACATGGATGGGAGAAAGACATAGTCACTGAGTGAGTAGAGGGTCTGTATATCACTGGGTGGTCATAGGGCAATATGAAAACTAAACAGCATTTAGTATTTCAGATTAAGTTTAAAGAGTCAAGAAAGATGCCTCACCAACTCTTAGTTTTGTCCTGGGATAGTCTTGAATACAGGTAAACACTAAAAAATATCATTCTGTATAATTCTGAAGTCAATCTTGTTTAAAGAATTTGGGTAGATTATAGAGATTATATATAGTCACAAGAGGTAGAGAAAAATGGAAACTTAAATCATTTAATAACTTCCCCCACCTCCTACAGACATACCAAGTTGAAGAGCTACTCCGGCACCAAACTACCTTCTCAAAAACTAAGTGTGCTCATCAGTTTTTTCACTGCTGTGACTAAAAGATCTGACCAGAACAACTGTAGGTGAGGAAAGGTTTATAAGGGGGCTCATGTTTTCAGAGGTCTTAGTCCATAGAAGTCTGGATCATTCCTTGGTGCTCAAGGTGAGGCAGAACATCATGGCAGGAATAGTGTGGAAGAGGGAAGCAGCTCACATGATGATCAGAAAGCAGAGTCAACACTTTCTAAATACAAAATTACTGCATAGCCACGCCCCCAATGAACCACTTCCTCCAGACACACCCCTTGCCTCCAGTTACCACTCAGTTAATCCCAACAGAGATTAATTACCTGATTAGGTTAAGGCTATAACCCAATTATTTCACCTCTAAACCTTGAATTGTCTCACGTGAGCTTTTAGGGAACACTACATCTAAACTATAACAATAAGAAAGTCAGGTGGGAGAGCATAATGCCAGTTTTTAATATAACAAAACAAAAAGACACACACTAAAGACCCAGGAAGAAAAGATTTGCTGTGTCACCTCTCTCCAAACCTCAGGGAGCCCACCAAGAAGAGCCATTTGGGGCTTGGGGTGGGGGTCGAGGGAATTAAGAACAGGCTTTAGACTTGAAATGCAATACTAGGCCCACTGCAGTTAATCACAGTGCTGGGAAAAGCCCCATAATCCCCACCACAAGGACAATATGTGCATACTGAGAACTGAATTAGGTCAGTCAGTTGACTGCCTTCCCATCTCTCCTCCAAGTTCAGGTAGTAAACCATGAAACAACACTCTATCCACTAGGGAGAAGGATATGAAAGCTAACATAGGTTTTTTTTTTTTTTTCCTAGAATCTCAGTGCCAGACATTCTGTGGTGAGGCCCAGCACCTGGAAGAAACTGAAGGCCCTGCACACAGGATGTAGATAAGAGAATACATCTCTAAACTGGTTCCAGCTACAGGTGGAGACCTGTGTACCTGCAGGATAGATTTCAAGATACACCTTGCAACATTTCCAGTCTTAGAGTGAGCTAGGGGCACACATATCCTCCTCCTGCGACTCTGCAGGTCCCCAAAGGTATGAGATTCAGGTACTATTCAACTTGGCATTAGCCTTGGTGGCCTAGGAACTTTTTCTACCACATCCCACACTCAGGCAGCACAGCTATTACCAGGTCATTGCTTGCAGAGGAGGCTCTAGAAGTATCCTAGTCCCATGAAAAGACTTGCACCCCTGTAAGATAAACTTCTCTTTTGGCTGTGTAACCAAATGTGGTGGCATGGACCTCAGTGTACCTCTGAGTTGGTGCAGGTCCTTATTACAGTGTGAGATTCAAGTACAACCCGGTTAACCAACAACCTAGGTGGCTAACAGAAAGTCTTCATCAACACTTCCCTAACCTTCAGCAGCATAGATAGTATGGTGCAAAGTCCCATTTGCTGGGTGCAGGACAGGATAGTAAGCATAAGACTTTGCTCTGGAACTTAGTACTGGTCCGGTGAAACCTGACACTGGGTAGATTGGAACAGTCCCTATTCCTAAGTCTGCCTGCTGATAGAGACTTTGAAACAACTCCAGTGTCAGGGGAGGACAAAAGGTTCTAGTTTATTTTTTGGACTTCTATTCCAGCCAGTATCACTTGTGACTGGTTGCAGCAATATTGGAACATGAGGCCACCTCAGTAATAGGTAGCCCATAGCAGAGTGGAAATTAATCTTATCCTTAATGTTGTGTTTATTATGTCGGGCTGTGGGCTCAGGGTGTAATACAGCTAGTTGGCATTGTTGGCCACAAGGTAACATAGGAGACTGTGTGTGGTTCATTTATGATGACTCCACATACAGAGCCAGGTGGAATACTGCAGGGTCTGGTCATAGGCTAGTAACTGTAGATGAGGTATCTGGGTCCATACCAGCTCCATGAGGTTGTGTTAAAAGTGTACTCTTTCTAGTTATTCTTCTGGTTCATTCCGAACAACACACCAAGTAGATTTGGGGAAACCTTGGTTTGAATTGCCCTTTAGTATGGAAACACTGAGCATTCTCTAGGCAAATCTGAACCTGGGCACCATCCAGTCCAGAAATAGTGAAAGTGAATACAGTATCAGAGAAAATAAGAAGTCTGCTTAGAATTTCTTGAAAGAAAGGCACAAACACAGCCAGAATACAAGGAGAGAAATAAACACGTAAGCCCTCAAAGCCCTGATGATGTTGTATATCAACCAGTATAAAGAGCTTTCTCAAAAGCATGACTTCACCTAACAGTCAAAATAAGGTGTGGAGTGCGGTGATCTGGTTCAGAGTGATTGTCTTGTGGCTGTGGTGCACCTGCAAACACTGGGAACTTCCTGTGAAAAAACTAGTGATATAAACCAGTTTAATCCTCTCTGTGTTCAAGTAATCAGGATTTCTTAAAACATTAATCTGCTCTTACCTGTCAAGATAATTTCTTATGTCCATTAAGTTTTATTATTTAGAAAAAGTAGTCTTAAAGAAATTAGGGTTTGTACAACTGTGGTTAAGCAACAACTGTTATTTTATAGTATTACACTACATTCCAGATCCAATTTTTACTTTAAAATTAAACTTGGTTAATATAAGAACATCAGCATAATTGTGGTGCTGTTACTGACTTCCTTCTATGCTGAATGTATTCATATCTTCTGAGTACGCCAGTCTTTAAAGTATAAGATTTAAAAAAAACATTTTACCAAGCTTGTGTTCTTCAAACTAAAGATTAAGATAAAGACTTGGTATTATAAAATGTGTTTCTTAATTCACACCTATCATATAAACTAAATATAATTTTACTTTTTAATTTCATTTTGTATTTTCCTTGTAAACTTTATAACTATTATCTATTAGTGTCTTACAGGAGTACAAAAAGCTTCTCCTTTTCAGTATTTAGGCAGCCTAATTAAAGGACATGTGATTTGTCCACCAAACTTACAAATTAAAACTGATATTTTATATACTCTCTATTTTCAAAAGTTACTGGGAGATATTAACTGGTTACAGCTTAGCCTACAATTATCCACTGTAGACTTAAGCCCTTTATTTGACATTTTATGTGGAAAGCCCTCTCTGGCCTCTTCTTGACAGCTTACTACAGAAGCAAGGGCTGAATTAATAAAGGTTGAAACTGCCCTCAAGACTACACAACTTACCAGAATTAATTCACAGGAGCCTACACATGTGTTGATACTTCCTACTTCTCATGCCCCTACAGGGCCATATGACAGTCTTCAGGATAAGTTATTGAATGATTTCACCTTGCTCACTCTCCTCCAAAATCTTTGACCTCATTCATGATCTTGTTGCTCAACATATTATAAAAGGCAGAGGTTGAGTTATACAATTAATGGGGAGCTGAGCCTTCTTTTGCCCTTTTCAGTTCAATAACGACATTGGCTTTGGCAATACTCACTTGCTTGGCAAGTAGCTTTTGCTGATTTTCCTGGCCAAGAAGAAAATCAGTATCCTTGTAATAAGCTTATCCAGTTTGCTACCATACCTCCTTTATCTTTCCAAAAATTGTATGTGCTCAGCCAATAGCTGAAGCAATCACAGTATTTACTGATGACTCCAGTTCAGGTAGGGCTGGTTACTATAGCCTTGCTCAGCTAAAGTGGTACAAACACCCTACACTTCTATAAAATGAGCAGAACTTCAAGTTCTTATTTGTACCTTGCTCCACTTTGCTAATAAACCAGTTAATATGTACAGTGATAGTTCCTATATGGTAGAACTTGCTATGGACATTGAAACAGTCACCATTGGACATCACAGTCAGAAGTTATTTCATTTATTACATGCTTTACAAAAATGATTCAAATGCATCAGTATCCCTGTTTTATTAGACACATCAGATCTCATTTGAAACTTCCAAGCCCTTTGGTAACAGGGAATGCTATAGCTGATCGTCTTGTTGTAACCTGTCAGAAGTTATCCCCTTGCAACTGTGCTCAAGCTTCTCATAATTTACATCATCAAAATTCTTTTAGTTTACACAAGGGATTTCACATTATCTGTGAAGAAGCTATGAAATTGTTCATCAATGTTCGCATTACATACTACACACTTCAGTTTTACTTACTGGAGTTAATCCTAGTGGTTTTTGGTCAAATCAATTATGGCAAATGGATGTAAGTCACAGCCTTATATTTGGTAAAGAGTACTATGTCCATGTAAATATTGTCACTTACTCTTGCTTCAGTTTTGCTACTGCTTGAACAGGAGAAAATACTCATCAAGTTATTTCTCACTGTCTACTTTTGCAGTGCTGAACTGTCCACTACAAACTAAAATGATAATGCTCCATCTTATACAAATTCTTCTTTTTGACAAGTTTGTAGTCCATATCATATTGATCACTGCACTAGCATCCCTTACAATCCTCAAAGCTAGGCCATTGTAGAACCAGCTTACTTATCCCTTAAGTTGCAATTAAAAGAAGGGGGGATTATAGAATGCCACAAAATCATTTCAATCATGTTCTCTTTGTTTTTTTGAATTGTGATGCTCAGGGTGTGCAGTTGAGTGATACATGACTCCCACTGCAGTAAGCCCATCAGGCTTAGTCTGGTGGAGAGGCTTACAAATCTCAATGGAATTGATCAGATTCAGTGGTAATGTGGGGTAAAGGTCATGCTTGTGCCTTTTCAGAAGGTGCAGCTCATTCTATCTGGGTACCTGAATGTGCTGTTCATCATCACCATGAAGTATCTCAAGCCACAGTTCAAACAAATGAAGCTCACACTGGAGGCGTTAACCCTAATCTCCTCTGGGAGCAAGAAGTTGGGGAGGAAGAAGAAGAGGTGAAATGGAAGAGGACTAACAGACCCAGAATACCCAACTGCCAGCATGGGAACAATTGAAGAACCTGACATATCTGGCTGAATGGATGGTCAATCTGCAGGGAGATACTAAATCTCCAGCCACCATGTTTGTGGTTATGCTGCTTTATTGAATTGTCAAGTAAGTAGGGTTAATGGGGAAATTTATTGGACATATTTTCCAGATCCACCTTTAGTACACCCAACTGTGTGGACTTGAGAATTCATTCCATTGTTTACTAATGATACACACATGATGGGAGGCTTTTCAGATAAACATATTATCCCTGTTTATTCAGTTGGGTTTAATTATAGTGGATATAGTGGAAGTCTACCTATATGTTGGTCCCACAATGAAAATACCAGCTGTCTAATATTGGCCCCAGAGGATAAGACAGCATATGGAGAAGCCAAGGTAGTCAAAGTCACTGGCCCTTGGGGATGTGACAAAGTATGTCCACACAGTTACAATAATTGGACTCCCCAAGGACATAACTATGCTTCCCATAGAGCATTCACTAATACTCTACTGTCTTAATCACACAACAGAATTGGGTACCTTTTCTAAATGGGTGGAGTGTGCCAACATTTTGCCAGTATGTCATAATATCTATGGCAGCAGTGGATATATTTTGGATTGGTCTCACAGAGTTGATAAGAGACACCCACATCAAAAATTCATGACTCCTAGAGTATTTATAAGTAATGTTCTGACCTTCAGTAGTGCTGGCATACAAAGATATCTGTGCTATTTGATAGCCACCATAGATTTCATAAATTATACTGGTATTTCTCTAACTGATCTTGTGGGGAAGAGTTGTAGAGTAGTTCCCCACTATCGCCTGTGGGCCTGTATGCAATCCCCTTATGTTTTAATTTCTGGTAATATAAAAGTAAACAGAACCAGAGAAAAGTGCCATGTAACTTGTCAAATTTGCAATCTGACTAATTGCATTACTAGGTATAATAGAGGGCAGGGAGTACTTGTGTTACACAAACCCTCTTTTATTATGACCCTAGTTAACATTTCAGAGGCCTGGTATTCTGATACTGGAGTACAAGTCCTACAACAGATTCCCTGCCAGTTAGAAAGACACCAGCATGCTCTTGGTCTTATTGTATTTCGAATAGTCACTCTGACATCTGTTTTGGTCTCTGCCATAATATCTGCCACAGCCTTGTCCAAAAGCATTTAAAACACTCACTTTCTTAATGACTTGGCTTAGAATACTTCCAAAGCCCTGCAAAACCAGAAAGATATTGATGACAAGATAGAAATGAAATTAAAATTAAATGCCCTGGAAGCTATGGTCATAAATATAGAAAATAAGCTTGCTGCTATTAAGTTCAGACAACGGCTTCACAGCCGTGCTAGCTACAAATATGTTTGTGTTACAGTGGCAAGGTATAATGCTTCTCAAAGGGATTTGGGGAAAAGTTAAAAGCCATCTAATGTGAATTTGGCAGAGAAATAATGATGGTCTAGACCTTATAGAGTTACATCATCACATCTAAGATATTCAGGAAATTTGGAATGATCTTGTGGATAACAATGGCTTACTAAACAAATACTTGATGGCTTAAATGGTTTTAATCTCTGGAATATGTTAAAACATACAATATGGTACATTCTTGGGATTATGTCTTTTCTACTAATTCTCTTTTGTGTTATAGCAATAGGATGCCACATCTTCTGAGGCAAAATCTGATAGCTCCAAATAACCGCAAACCATTTGTGCTTAAAAAATAGAAAAGGAGATGTGGAGTGCAGTGATCTGGATGAGAGTTTTTGATTGTCTCATGACTGTGGTGCACCTGCAAATGCTGGGAACTTCCTGTGCAAAAAGTATGGGTCAAGATGGCCAAGTTGCTATGGTAATGCCATGTCCATGAAGGTTCTGTGTAAAACATGGAAGCTGTGTCGGTCTTGGCCTTGATCTCAGACACCAGCTCCCATGGATAAAGGATTCTTAACACAGCAAGATAATCACAATGTTTCACCAGTGCTGTAACCTCCAAACCTGCCCAATTAGTGGAAACTCTGGACAAGGGACTTTCTGGGTGCCACAGGGCGCTCCTAGCACTGCAATAGTGGAATAGCTACAAAAATATTTCCAGTCTTTTAATTATCTAGTGCACAAAAAACAATGCCTCTATAGTCTTCAAATTCATGATTGTGATACCCCCTATATAAAAAACTTATAGAGCCAACACTGAGTCACTGCTTTTCTATTAGAGATCAATGTCCAACCTGATACCACTTTTCTCTCTATGTGTGTGTCTTCCTAATCCCCCATCACCCCTCGCTGGTATCTGAATTAACATCCATGCATGTCACGGCAACAAGGGGCCCAAAATTGACCAGACAGTAATCAGTGTGGAAGATTATTCAGATAATTTAAAACAGCTGTATTAAGGAAACTCAATGAGCATGAAGAAAACACAGAAATATTTCAATACTCAAAGATAGACCAAACAAATTGAAGCAATTTAAAAATTAAACATGTTCTTCATCTGAAAAACAATGCTCAGAAAAATTATAAACATGAGGGGCTGGGATTTTAACTCAGTGGTAGGAGTTCTAGCCTTGCATGTGGGAGGCACTGGATTTGATCCTCAGCACCAAATAAAAATGAAGGTATTGTGTTCATATAAAACTAAAAAAGTTTTAAAAAAGAAAAATTATAAACATGAAAAAAGGAATCAATAGCATGATAGAGCAAATACAAGAAATAATTACAGAGCTCAAAGACAGGCTATTTGAAAATAACAGGCAAATAAGAGTTAAAAAAATGAAGAGGAATGAAGAAAGCTTACAGGAACTTTGAGATAATCTTAACAGTGCAAATATTTGGGTAAATAAGATTCAAGAAGGTCCTGAAGATATCCAAGAGGTAGGATGTTTATTCAACAAAATAATGATAGAAAACTTCCCCAAACTAGAGAAGGATACAAATATCCAGGTACAGGAAGTTCAATTATTACCAGTCAGATTTAACTTAACTGAGTATACCTTAAGACATATACTTAAACAGTCACAAAGACAAGATTCTCAAGACTGCAGGAGAGAAAATAAAACCAGACACATAGGAGTTTCCCAGTTCATCTGACAGCAGCATTTTCAGCAAAATCCTTATAGGCAAGGAGAGAGTAGCATGAGATTTTTACAGCACTGAGAGAAAAGAACTGCCAACTCAAAACACTGTATACAAGAAAGTGCCCATGAAGGAGAGATAAAGACTTCTCAAATAAAAGTTGGGAGAATATATGTCTACCAGACCTTTCTACAAGAGATGCCAGAGGAAGTTCTTCAAACTTAAAGAAAAAAAATAATAACGGGTAAAAATAAAATATAGGAAGGTGCAAAAGTCACTAGTAGAAGTAATACAAGTTCAGAATGCTCTAATATTTTAAGTATGGTATGTACATGGTGTGTAAACTATTGATACTTTGACTAAAAAACAAAGTGGTTAAAACTAATCCTAATTAAATTGTTAGATGTAAGCAATAAGAAAGGTAAAAAGCTGTATCAAAAATCAAAATGTTAGGAAATATTGAGAATGAAATTATAGTTTTCTTATTAGTACATTTTCTCTTCTTTTGTTTCTGTTCTTATTTTTATGATGAAGTGAAATTGAAATCATTTCCAAAATTGTATTTTTAAGCCTTTTGGTAACCACAGAGAAAAAATGTATAACAGAAAAAGCAAAAATAATAAGGAATCAAAATACAGTATGAGAAAAAAAAGAAAAAAAATAAGTATGAGAATAAATCAAATTAAGCAGAAAGGAAGACTGTAAGAGAGAAAGAAATGAATCACAACAAAACTAGAAAACAAGTTAAAAATGGATAGAGCAAGACATTACTTATATATAAATACCTTGAATGTCAACAGATTACATTCTATTAAAAGACATAGAGCAACCATATGAATATAAATAGGAGCCAACTATCCATTGCTTAGAAAAACCTCATTTCATCTATAAGGATAAACATAGGATGAAATTTAAGGGATGGAATAGATATTCTATGCAAAGAGAATCCAAATGAAAGCAGGAACACATTTGGATGACCCTAGGTTCATTGCAATTTCACTTATGTTTTTTCCATAGTTTTGCTTAGGAACTAATGGAAAATTTTCCAAAATGGCAAAATCAGCTTGTTCAGGCACACTAAGCCATGGTAAGAAACAGTCACTGCTCCAAATACATAACACATGAGTAGCAAGGTTTCCAAACCCAATACGGTTACCCAACTTGTTATGTGGAAAACCCTCTGCTGCCTCATCTCTTAGAATAGCCTGCTCCACATTCTCTGGAGTAAACTTTCACTTCACTAAACAAACCCTTTATGTTTACCCTAAATGAAATAAAAATAATAAAGAAAGAAGAAGAACCAAAAAGTAAAAGAAAGCAAGAATAGCCACACTGAGATAAGGTAAACTTTAAATTAAAAGCAATGAAAAGAAACAAGTGAGGTCATTATATAATGATAAAGTGACCAACTAAGCAAGAGGAAATAACAATTCTAAATATATAGGCACCTAATATTGGGGATCTTGAATATCCAAAACAAATATAACGAGACACAAAGGGAAGCTGGATCTCTTACAGCATTACATACCTGTAATACCAGCAACCCAGGAGGTTGCTCTTCATGTTGGCAAATTTTCTTTTCCACATTGAAGGCATTTCCTTCAACTACTGTTAGCTTCACAGTGTTCCCAATAGTTTTTAGCTCTTTTTCTCCTAATGCTATTTTTCAGAATGGCCTTGTTTTCTACTGACTCTACACAATAAGTAAGTTCCCACAAAGTTCTTTAACAAAACTAAAATGTCTTTGAATTTCCATGTAAATAAAAAAGACATACTTCCTTACTTTTCTCACACACATTAGGATCTCATAACAGAGTCCTATTTTAGATCATAGAGTTACAAAACCATGAACTATTAGTGTTTGATAAGAATTTTGTGAACCTTAATTTTATAGATATAAAAAGTGAGTCTCAAAGAGGTTAAATCATCCATCATTCAATCTTTTCCTTTTTCTTTAGCACAGAATAAGCACTTATTAAAACTACCAGAAAATGAATCTTGGATTTTGACACATGCTTTTTGTTTTAGAAAAATAATAGCAATGGAATTTCATGAGCCTCAGATTTCCAAAAAGTTTCTTGGGGTGAGCAACAATATTTTTCAGAGTTATTTAAAAAAAATAAATAATGCTTCCACCCAGTTGAATATATGTGACATAAACTATGCTTGTCTGCAGAAGTTGTCTTCATCTACTTTCTTGTACAAGAACAGAAATGATATCTTCAATCAGCATCAAGTAAAAAATTATGGAAGCATATCATCTTTGAAGCAGACAGAAATAATAAAAAAAATTGTCATTGTGACATTTTCTTTGATCAGTAATCATTCTGCATTGTTAATATTATTGAGGAAAAATGTTCAACACCTCTAGTAATTTAAGAAATGCAAATCAAAACTACTCTAAGATTTCATTTCACTCCAGTCAGAATGGCAATTGTCAAGAATATGAGCAACAATAAGTGTTGGCGAGAATGTGGGGAAAATGTACACTCATACATTGCTGGTGGGATTGCAAATTGGTGAAACCACTATGTAACACAGTATGGGGATTCCTTAGAAAATCTGTAATGGAAGCACCATTTGAGTCAGTTATCCCACTCCTTGGTCTATACCCAAAGGATTTAAAATCAGCATACTACAGTGACGCAGTCACATCAATGTTTTTAGCAGCTCAATTCACAATAGCCAGATTGTGAAACCAACCTAGATACCCTTCAGTAGATGAATGGATAAAGAACCTGTGGCATATATACACAATGGAATATTACTGAGCCTTGGGAGAATAAAGTTTTGGAATTTGCAGGTAAATGGATGGAGTTGGAGAATATTTTGCTAAGTGAAATAATCCAACACCCCCAAACCAAAGGTCAAATATTTTCCCTGATATGTGGATGCTGATCCATAATGGGGGGGCCAAGGGAAGAATAGAAGAACTTTGGATTGGTTAGAGGGGAGTGAGGGAAGGAGAGGGGTTTGGGGGTGGGAAAGATTGTCGAATGAGATGGACATCCCTAGGTACATGTATGATCATATGTATTGTATGACTCTACATCATGTACAACCAGAGAAATGAAAAGTTGTGCTCCATTTGTATACAAAGTGTCAAAATGCATTCTATTGTCATGTATAATTCATAAGAACAAATGAAAACAAAATTTAAAAATGCATTTGAAAAAGTGTTGACAAAAGTCATAAAGAAAAAGTAGTATTTACATCTTAAAGATGCACTAAACATTTAAAGGGAACCCAATAATGTGATACCTATGTAAGTTCTATGTTTTCCTTAGAACTGTTAGACTACTTAAAACTGCATTAAAGTTTTTATAAGACTATAAATTATTCATTCTGCAACTATAAGGATACATTAAATGTCATGTATATATATAGTTATTAGATTGCCTTTCAAAGTGAAGATTTGATTTCAAAATTGCAATATTCTCTCAACTATATCTTTGCCTCTCTCTCAACTTCAATTCATCCTCCTGGAATAATTTTCTCCAAATACCATTTTCATTGAATATTCATTAAATCAAGAATCCACAAACTCTCCTATTTATTAAGTCCAATTTACTCATCCTGTTGGTCAAAGATAAACTGGGTATGTTCTAACATTATTTTCTTATGATTGTCTTTATGCACTCATATGTACACCCTCACTCTTCCATGCCCACAATGCTCATCATCCCTTCCCTTTACCTTTGCCATGACTGCCTGTCCTTCTGCAGAAAGAAAAAGCTCTCTACCCAGTCACATCTTAAACAAAAGCCTGTGGACCATAGAATATGGGCATTGTAAACTCTCCTTCGAATTTATTTCAGCCTCCTCATTGTACTGAAACCCAGACAAGTAAATTGACTTGGCCAAAGTCTAGCATGTAACATGTTTTAGGATCTAGAGTTTGAACCAAGATCTGTTTTGCCAGATGCCTAGTCTCATGTTCTTTCACTGCACTTAATTTTACTTTCTCACACTAAAAAACATCCCTTTAAGCACCCCATATTGATCACTTTGGTGAATCCTTATTGTACTTAAAATTAATGCTGCAGAGTTTAGCATATGTGTGAGAACTAATAAGTTTCAAATCCTATCATATGCAAGACACTGGTGTATCCACCTAACATAACACTTTCTCATTAGTTTCAGTAGCCCCCTGAAGTAGACTATTGATATTTTACAGTGAATTAATCTAAGACTGAAAGAAACAAATTTCCTGAAATAAATAGAACGGGGAATCAAATACATGCAATTCTGTTCCCAACTACTAATGTAATATTTTTCAAAAGTCTCATTATGTTCATCTTGCCTCTCTTCAAATAGACACATTTTCTTCCTTTTTTGTTCTTTTTAGATATGCATGACAGCAGAGTGTTCAAATAGACTCTTAACTATCAGTTTCCTCCATATATATAGGAAACCATGGAGTGATGGCCCTTTGTTTGGGTAGAGACAATGGGTGTGACTACTGGAGGGGTTATCTTTGAGGAAAAAAATAAATATGTCATAATATGACACTTTTGTTGAGTGAAAGATTTATATTAATAGTTTGGAGTTCTTCAGTCATCATATCCAAGGGTTTGATTAAGAGGTCATCAAACATTAGGTTTCAGGTACCAAAAGATTTATCAGATTCATGGACATGCTTTTGTTTTCTTGAACAGGGACAATTTTGTCAGTTTATTTTACAGAAAAAAAAATTTTTTTGTGGTGCTGGGGATTGAACCCAGGGCCTTGTGCATGCAAGGCAAGCACTCTACCAACTGAGTTATATCCCCAGCCTGAAAAAAAGTATTTTTAGGAATACCAAATTGAGTAACTCTTTTAAAATTTATTTTGCACAATGAACTAGATTTTTTTGTTGTGTACATGCAGTGTGTGCTTTGGTACTAAAAACTTGATAAACACCATTTTGTAGAAATTTTCAGTTGAAAAAGATTTATTAAGTTAGGCATAGTGGCACATGCCTTTAATACCAGCAACTTGGGAGACTGAGGTATGAGGATTGCAAGTTCAAAGCCATTCTCAGCTACTTCATGAGACCCTAAACAACTTAGTCAGACCCTGTCTCAAACTAAAAAAATACAAAGTGCTGGGAAAAGATGTGACTCTGTTGTAAGTGCCCTGGGTTCAACTTCTGTGCTGAAAAAAATTCATCAAAGGGAAATTTATGTTTACATATTTTGTGATTATGCAGAAATGTCTTAGAATCAATGAAGGTTAATTATATCCATAGCAGTTGTTCTATGTAAAAATGTAATTTTAATTTATTACTTTTCCTTTTGAACTTTTGCTTCATTGACTTAATTAACATTAAGGAAAAATAGCACAGTTCTGGTAATCAAAGAAATAAAATTTCTATTATGAGCAATTTCCTTGAGTTATATCACTTTCTGGAGCCCATTATTACAATATAAGTGTTCTGTATCCATGTTTTCCCAAAAATTATGTATTTGTATCTTTGAACAACATATTTTGTCCTTTTGAGTCTTAGTTTTCTTATTTCTACAAAAAAAGGAGGTTTTCTTACCTGTGATGATGACTTTAAAAGAATCATTTGAGGATCAAAAATTGTAATGATGCTTGATAATCCCATAAAAGTATAAGGATTTTTAAACAATTTACTGTACTTTTCTTTTATCTTTTTTTAATACTCTGGGATATATTAAAGTCCAGACCAGAGTTAATCTTAGGTGGATTTGGAACAGCTTTTTAAGATATTACTCAGAATTCCATCTTAATTTGTCACAAATTGATATTTCTACCCACATAAAAAGTCTTCCTTGTTCCTTATTCCTTAATTTCCTTAATAACACTACCACTATTACATAAGAAAACAGACTTATTCTAAAATTCTCCTTCTTTCTTTCCTCCCAGATCCAATTATTTACCAATTCCAAGTCATTCTTGTCTTAATATCTCTCAATGTGTCTTTTACTTCTTTCTTGCAGTTTATTGCCTTATCTTTAGCCCTTTTAAATTAGTCTAGACTGCTACAGTTGTGTCCTAACAGGTGTCTTTCTAGTCTCCTTCCCCCACACCTCAAATTAATCCTCCCCACCACCAGTAGAGTGATTTATATCAAGCACAATGAAATCATATGGCCATCCAGCTTTAAATCATTTAAGTATTATCCATCACTTCTGGGATAAAGTCTACATTTCCTACTATGGAACAAAGTTCCTTCTTGCCTTTCCAATGTCAGTACATATTACCACCCAACCCATACCATGTACTCTATGCATGCCAAAGAGTGGGTGGTTACACAGATGTGCTAATATATTTTCAACTGAATTTAAGAACAGAAACTTGAGGATAGAGGGGTTAATATTGTTCATAGATATCTGAGATTTAGGGGCAAGGTAAAGCTTAAGTAGAGGAAAGTAACCAAAAAGAACATGATGCTTATAAACACAAACAAAGCAAGGCACAGAAAAAGTGGAGAGACTCACCTAGCTGGAGCAGAGGTCTGAATTTAAGTAATTAATAATAAAGCATAATGAGAGAATGGTGACAAATTATTGGAAACTTATAAAAATATTTGTCAGGTCAACAACACTTGATTGCCTATGTATCTTGTAGTTGCCAAAAGTCTGTCTGGTAATTATTAGTCAACAAATTGGTGTTTATTTTTTATGGATACCTGGAATCCCATTCCTTGGCACTAACTCCAAAACAAAGCAACACAGTTTTCTCTCAGTTATTTCACTTCATAATTTTTTCAGCTCTCTTGACAAGTACTATTAAAATTCCATATGATTTATTGAATGTTTTTTGGGAAACTTCAGAGTTAGCCCCATTACTTCCAATACTTTCACCTTTAAAACGTCTTAGTTGAAGGTATAGGTTAGCATTTACCCTAGGTTATTAAGGTTGAATTATATAAATAGCAGGTTAAGCAAACAATGCACAATAGTGTTGAGTCTTAACTATTTTAATTTTGTGTACCACACTTATAAAACAATAACAATAATAATAAATGGTATTAACAATAAAATAGAAATTTATTATGGGTTATATTAAATCTATAATGGCCATCATAATATTCAAGGCATCTATCATAAGATTTGCTAAAAGATAAGGCCATCTTCTTCTGGAGACAGGGACTTAACTGAAAAGATGGAAATAATCTCTGGTTCAAATATCTGAATTCATTTTGAGTCATTTTCAATACAAAATTATTTTAAAATGATTGCTAGAAATGACCACATTATGTTCTTTTCCTAACTCCGAGTCTGCCAGAAATAAATAAGATAGATGGGATAATTGTCACATAGCAGTCTGAAGCAATATTGGTGACCATAAGAGACAAGAAGAGCATGATCATGTACTGGGTAGGGTATGTATGAATAAACACATAATAAATATTGCTCAGGGATCTCTGTAGTTTTTCAAAGTTATTTGCTCATATCCTCAGAACCTTCTTGGTTGTGCCTTTCTCTTTTCCATCTCAAGGTATTCTTTTCATTAATCAAGGGCCAAGTTTTGACTCCTACCTGTCGGGAGTTTGAGCTGCAACAATAGGATAAAAAGAAACTAGGGAGTTAAAATTGTGTATGTCCATGTACAAATAAACCGCAATGAATCTCACTTTAAATAAACACGTATGTATATATGTATACACACATCTACATAAATAATAATAGAAGGGATATCAGTGAAATAGAGCAAGTTGATTGGGGGGAGGGAAGATGGAAGGGAAAGGAAAGATAACTAGGAAAGGATTGAGAAAATTATGGTATGTGAATATATGAATATGGAATAACAAACCACACTATTATGTATGATTATAATGCACTAATAAGACATAAAAACTTTAAAAGAAAAAGTAAAAGGGACAATGAGAGAAAAGTACATGTTTATCCTCAGAGTACTTTATTTTGTATTCTTTATAAATTTTGCACTTTTATTCTTTTTTAAATTTTTTATTTGTTCTTTTTGGTTATACATGACAGTATAATGCATTTTGACATATCATACATACATGGGGTATAACTTCCCATTTTTGTGGTTGTACATGATGTGAAATTACAGTGGTCATGTATTCATATAAGAATGTAGGAAAGTTATGTTCTACTGTCTACTCTCTTATTTCCATCCCCACTTCCTTTCATCTCCCTTTGTATAATCTATAGACTACTTTAAATAAAATATTTAGCAGAAAATATTGGATATCTTGACCCTTGAAAGGATCAAATTTTTTGCCTAAGAAACTAATATGCTCACCTTACAATCATAGGAATAATACTTTCTTAACATACTAAGATGAAGATACAGTAATGCTCATTTTGCAACTTAAGTGTCTGCTAAACTGGGTTTATGCAATATTTACTATATTTCAAACCTATAATTGTATGTTAATATATAAAATTAACTGTAAATATTTATTTGTAGACTCTGATTCTTTACCACTTTGTAACTGTGACCTTAAAAAGGTTACTATGTTTCATTTTCCTCATCTGTAAAATAGGGATAGTAATGTAACTTCATAGAATTGTGAGGATTAAATGAGCTAACACATGTAAATTATGAATTCATATCAGAAAATAAATGATCATTAAATGCTATTAAATGGATGCTTGAAGATTTACCCTGAATTTTATATACTTATTCAATTTCAACAATGACATTACCTCAGTCATTGTTAAGTCACATCATATTCTATTAACAAACTTATTCAAGAGAAGGATGAAGCAGTGAAAACAATCATATTGATTTTTTCTGATATTTTGCTTAAAACCCTCACAATTAACAATCTTAGTCCTTTGTTCTGGTTCAGAATGTATACAGCTATCTAAAAATGTTCTTTTGAGAGCCTACAACAAAACTTAGCTTGCCTCATTATCTAACACTGGGTAGTCTTTTTGGCTGTAAACAGTTTCTATTATTGGGTATATAGCATTTATGAGATGAAATTAAAAAAAATCTCTGCTTGTTTCTCTTGTCATTTCTATTTGCTTTGTACTTAACTAGCTATTTGCAAACTATAAAAGTATTATATTCCAGAAATTAATTTAAAATTTAGTTGTTTATATTTAATTTTTTTCTTATTAAAATCACTATAAAACCTCATGGGACTGTTGTGCTCAATGAAACACCAAAGCAGGGGACATTATCTGATGTGTGTGTGTGTGTGTGTGTGTGTGCGTGCAGACACATATGCATAGTGTGTATACAATGTGTTTGTATAGGTAGGCTCTCTACGAAAGGGTAGTGGTTAAAATATACTGGGAGGCTGTTTCCAGAGTCAGTAATCACGCAATAGATTTGGTTTAGAAGAGCTTGCATACATGTTAGGATGTGAGATTAGAAAGAAGCAGATCAGGAAATTCAAAGGATAATACTGAAAAATACTTTTATTACAAATGAATTTAGGTTATTCAGAAAGTATTGATATCCAATGATATGATAAAATTAAGATTTCAGTAAGCATGTTTATTATTCCACAATTTTTCTGCTATCACTATATATGTATATCACTATATACATATATATATACGAAATGTATATTTCCTTTGCCTTCATGTCCAATATGCTCATTATTGTTACATTCATATCCTCATTTTTTCATTTACTTTAGGAATTATTGGATCAAAAGTCTCTAATCAATCAGGGAAAATATATGACTTTGAAATTCTTGTAGAAAGAAGGTCATTGACATAAATTTTCTGCAATAGGGGCAGTTATGAAGATGGTCTTCACTTTGAACTTGGGTATCTTTGGAGAGAGATTGGCAGACATGTCTCATCAGAGGAAAAAGCTGGAATTTTGTAATGTGCTTGTGTAATACTTTCACATTTATCATCTTTGATACTCAATATACTCAAACTCACACTTAAACTTTGAAAATATAGCCTATTATTTATTCTTCTAAGCAAAGAAAATGAAATATATTCAAACAGCAGCATCTTTTAAATGCAAGCCTGAAAACCATGACACACTATAGATTCTGCAGCTCTTTTACTGTAACCACACTTGTGTTAATGCATCAAATATCTGCTATATTTAAGATCTAGGAGTGGAAAATTTGTTTATCCATATGTGAATATATTAAGTATTAATATATTTGGAAGGACATTGCTTTGATTATCTGGAATATATGAATAATGTGTTTTCCTGCCCAAAGATTTAGCTTTACTAAGATTTATTTCAATGAAAGCTAAGCAGATGAATTAAACTTATTAATGTATTTCCATGGCTACTTGACCAGGAAGGAAATGATACATTTGGTAGTCTACTTAAAAATGAAAGTCCAACAACTTTTGGCCACTTCTGCCAATCTTCCTTTTGAAGACATTGTATTGCAACTTTAGCCTCTCCTAAACTAAGATTTATCCTTAGGCTTCCTCAAATATTCAAGATATTTATAAATAACATAATGATTGCTAGTTAATTTTTAAAGCAATTGTTAGAGATGTTAAGAGAACTTTGGTACAAAAAAGAAGGACAAATTTGATTGGCACTCATTACTGAGAAAGCCTACATAACTCCATATTTATAAAAACATTGGTTGTAATAAGCTACTATATAAAACTGTCTTTCTCTTCAGTGTCACTACTGAATCATCATTGTTCTAAAAGTCTACCCATAAATAAGAAATGACTACTTCTTGTTATGGCCCTATTACAATTCTTCTCAAGTAGAATGGAATCTGTCAAAGAATTAAACTGATTAAATCAGAATAAATTTTATTTATAAATAAAAGTAATTTGCACAGTCTAACTTTAAGAAAAGTCCACTTTTAATTTAGCTCCTTGAATACTGAATTATATTATTTCTGCAAAATTTAAAAGACTATTGGATAACTTATTAAATGACATTAGACCCTTAGTAACAGAGTTCTAATACCACTGAATATAAAATTAAAATTGCAGAAAGATAATTTTAGGAGTTAAGATTTTATTTTTTTTTTTCTGAAAAGTGCAGCTCAAAATGATAACCGCAGACTTATATTCCCAACTAATTTAAATACATTTGTGACATGGGATCTGAACATCTTGTTTCTAAGCATTCTTGAAACTCACTTGTTTTCATATAGCTTCTACCCACAAATGACCACTTGTTAAATATACTCTGGGTTCTTCAGAGAACAGCAAACATGGTTTTCATTGACTCTCTATAATTTTGAGCATGCTACACTATTTTATTATTAAATGTCTCTGGAAAGAATGAAGAAAAATGGTATAAGTGGCTTGCCTGTATATTATGATACAGTTTGGCTGTTTATGTTCAATAGAAAAGCCTTTTTTCATTTAGAGTGAGCTTCTCTTACTTCTTTGAATGGGAAAGGACCCTTGTTTTCTGCACTATAGTTGTTTTGCAATAGATATAGGACATGTAACAAATGAGGAAAATGTGGAAATACCAAAGCTCTAAGGGAAGGCAATCATTTATTCTTCCAGAAAATGCTTTGTTAGTGAAGGCATGGAAAAAGGATTAATTATCAAACTATTTATAATTTAGTGTGAAGTTCTGTCCATCTCCAATAAAATAAAGTAATTGGTTGAAAATGTTTCCATTGCCTAGTCCTGGACAAACAAGTAATCAGGGCATAGTATATATCTGACCAGATATTTTATTATAAACTCATTCTTGTTATTGTATTTGGGGAAATAAATACTTTACATTTGAAAAAAGTTGCTTTTGAGAAGAGAGTCTTCTACTTTTGCAGATAGTTTTTATCTTGTTACCTCCAGTTCTTAATATGATTTGAACTTCAAAATGATGACCCCATTCCTTAAAATTAGTAAGCTTAAACATATTATAACTATGTATTCATTCAGCTAAAACACCAAAGAGATAAAATGAGACATTCTAAATGCTTTCATATCCTGCAAAAGTCCATTTGTGAGGAACAACTTTCTAATAGGAAGGCTTATATCTGAGAAATATTATTTTTATTATTTACTACTAGTCAACTATACTTTAAATTTACATAAAAGTTTTAAAGTCATATTAGGTGATTACAACTTTTCCCATGGAGGTGTAGTCTCTTGGGAAGACCACAGAAATGTTCTCTATTAAGGAGATACCAAATTTGCCCTTCCATTCCGGTTATAAGAATCTGTGTCTCATTCTAAATATAAAATTGCATTCAATTACATATTCTAGTGTAAAATAAAGCCATTATTTCAACTTAAACATTTATGCAAACAAACATTATGGTTAAAATTAAATGTATTTGCTTTCATGACTAACAGAATGTAAAATTCAATGCACATAAAATTATTTATGACCTAATGGCAACATGTTGGTAAAGTTTCATCAAAAAGAATATCACTTGCTCTTGTCAAAAATAGTTTACCAAACACTTATCAATCTTAATTTCCACATGCAATTCAGAGTGCTAGAGGAAACATTTGATATGTATTACTGGACAAAGTTTATGAGCTATGCAACCCTTGATAGAATAGACAACTAGTCAGCCACCATGCAATTAAAGCCATTTTGCTATTCACCAACTATACAACAGATGAATCTTTCAAGTGGAAAACTGTAGTGTTGGTGCTAGGGGTCAAAGCTGAAATAATACCAGACAACTGTCTCCTCTCTTCCATGACTTGAATATCCAACTAAATAAAAAATAAAATTTTAGATTCTGTTCAATAACCTAACACTGAATTATAGGAAATGGAGAAGAAATAAAATATCTACATTGATACAAACTTACCTTAAAAAATTGATTCACAGCACCTGATGATATGGCAAACTTCACAACATCTGGTGGTTCAGCTTCTACTATAATATCAAAACTAGGGAGTGGAATATTTGGATTGTAGTGAATCTTTAAACTGACAGGATCCTTGATGCCAATGGTATTCTGTACCCCAGAGGAATATTTTGAAAAACAAGATTCCTTGGCATCAAGGAAATCCTTGGACCCAATGCCATGCATAAAGGTAGTAGAGTCCATGGAACTGGCAGAAACTTTGAATGGAGTCTGACACTTTTGTTCATCAAAAATGATGAATTTTCTACCAAGATTAGATGAATCAGAAAATTTTGAGGTGGTCAAATTCTTAGGAGTGAAAATATAGCTAGTGCTAGCAGCAAAAGTGGGATAGTTTCCATAAATGATATTAGGGACAGAAGTACTGGAATTGATTTCTAATTCAGGACCAGAGAGATTATTGCCTATATTAGCAGAATGAGTATTCTGCATATTTATAGCCATATAATTGGTATTGGCAACAATTGCAGAGTCAATGAAATGAGTAAATCTAGGGATATGGTTGGTGTCTGAGTCATAGTTAGTTCCAGTATTACACCTAGGGTTAACAGCACTACTATAGCTAGTGGTGTTGCTAGTATCAGTGAAAGTGACAGTGCTAGCTGCAGAGTTGGGTCTAGCAGCATAGCTCTTTCCATAAATATAGTTTGGATTGGCTACAAAGCTAGACCCTACTGCATGGGTAAATTCTGGGACATAGTCATGGTCTGAGTCAAGATGTGGTACAGCTGTATAGTTGTGGCCAGTAGCACTGGTGGGTCTTGTAACATAGCTGGAGTCAGTATCATTATTAAGAATAATAGCATTGTTGTTACTAGTAGCATTACTGGGACTGACATTATAATTAGAGTCAGGATCTTTTTGTGGAACAGTGGTATTGTTGGGGTTGAGGAAATTGTTAGGGCCAAAGTCATTGTTACTGGGGCCAAGGTTATTGGTAGTTGATCTGATATTCTGGAAGCCAGGGCCAATGTTGGGGCAAAAGTCATTGCCTAGTTTGGTAGCATCGCTAGGGCCAGCACCATTATTGGAACAAGAAGTATAGATCAGGCCAGTTCTATTTTGGGTCCCAGAGGTGTAGTTTGGATTAGTGTCATTGTTGGAGTTGGCAGTAGTGTCCTGATCAACTAGGACAGAACCACTGTATGAATTATTGGTGTGTATATCCTCCTCAGTATCAGTGTTAAATTTGGAGCCACTATCATTGTTAGTGGCATTATCAATGTTAGGGTCATTTTCACTGTTGGGGTTGTTTCCATTGTTTGGGTCACCATCACTGCTGGAATCAGTTCCACTTGTAGGCCCAGCATCACCACTGGGATCAAACTCGTTGTTATTGGCATCATATTCAGAGTTGCTGCCTTTGGGATCTTTGTCATCAGAGTCAGACTTATCTTTGGGATCTTTCTTTTCTTTGGTGTTGTTTTCATCTTCAGGGTCTGTTTCTTCTTCAGCATCTGTCTCATCTTCAGAGTTAGTGTCAGTTTTATGGTCTATCTCATCTTTGGGAAGAGGTCTGTCTTTAGCCTTGGCAGAATTGTTGTGATTTCTAGTACTGAAAACTTCAGTCTCATTGTCAGGATTGATCTCATTTTTGGGTTTGGCAGTAAGGTTGAACTTATGTTCACTTTCAACTCCAGTAACATTGCAGGTGTTCATGACAGTGTCTGGGTCAGAGGTACTGTGGTGGCCTATGGTGTTTTCAGAATTTATAGGAAAGGTATGGGTAATGGAGGCTATGAGATTTTGGAAAGCTGAGCAGCTTTCACGATGTAAATAAGTTGAGCCCAAGGAATACTTAGATTCTTCCTGGTGTAGAGGACAGCAGATGGCCACAGGACCCTTATGATCCAGGGTCTGAGATAAAGGACTGTATTGATAGGTTTCATGGTGTCTAACAGATTTGGGGCTCAGGGAATATTTAGAATCCAAAGGAATTTGGAGATGTAAAGGACAGTCAGGGTCAGAATCATCATCAGAATTCATGACACACTTATGAAAAGGAGAGTTAGTGATTTCCATAAAGCATCTGAAGCATCTTTTAGCTCCCATATCCACAGAAGGTATGTTATTTCTTTGAGTCTTAGAGCATACAGCAGAAGAAGGGCTTATGGAAGTTGGACTGCAGACAGGTGCTGAAACACCAGAAGAGTAACCCTCAGCACTTAGATGAATAGGATCAAATTGAGACCGAGAACTCTGAAAATTATGTGCATATCTATAGTTCTTGCAATGGCTCTTATAGAAAGAAATTTTACGACTGGATTTTCTTTCGTGCTTGTCATCCATGAATGTGTTTGGGTCTGAAGAAATGTTATTGTGCTTTTCCTTTAAGTTTTGCTGTGAGGCTTGCTTCTGACTGAGAGTTGGAGACACCTCTTTGAATCTCACCATCTTGTCATCACTCAGGTACTTAACAAGTTGAATTCTGGAAACTGATAAAGAGTAAAACATGAGCAAGAGTAGCCAAACACATAATGAATTCTGACTTTGTTGTTCACATTAAAACATAAATCTGTGCAAGGAAAAAATATCATTTCCTTCAATATATTATTGTGTTATTTGATATTTCAAGAGCAGACCATGACCATAAATATTCTACTCAAGTGTCATATTGAGCTTACTAAGGCATAAAAATGAAACATGGCCATTTATCTCTGATATTTACATTCTTCAGATGCATAGAGTTTACTCCTCAGAAGAGAATTTATTATATAAGAATTCACAGAATGATGTGAGCAAAATAAAACTTTGGTTTTAGATAGCTTTATTACTACATATCTATATTACACTTCATTTTGCTTCTAGAAATACTAGAAAATTAGTATTTCTTGGGATAAAATGTTTCATAAATGTTACCATGGAATAAACTTGTACTCCAGGTAAATAGGCAAAACTAAAACAAACACGACTTCATTTTTGAAACAAGAGTTCTTTTCTACCACTCTCCCAGGCTCCTAAGTATATTTTTCCAGGTGTGTCACTAAACACAAAATCATACTTGAGAAGGTGTCTAAGAATGATGAATGGTACCTTTCACTTAGAAATTAATAGTGACTTTTTATAGAGAAAGTGATATGCCTTCTTATCAACTTTCCCTTAAGGTCAACAAGGGTTCTTAATAAAGTTTTAAATTGAATGCACATAATCTTTTAGGTATTTGTAACAGATATACCTTTAAGTAGGTTTACTGTGAAAAATTATTTGATAGGTGTGGCATATATTCCTTTGCCTGTAATTAAACATTTTTTTATTGTAAAGTCCTCATGGATATCTTTCTAAGAAAATGAGATCATATTCTTATCAGTGTGTGATGTTGTTTTGTTGCCCCTGATAACATGAAGTATTAAATTATTTTCACATAATGATGAAGAAAAGAAATCATGGTAGCCTAAGTATTTCTATGCTTTAGAGTAAATACAAAAGTAAAACTATAAAATTTCTATCCAAAGCCAAGTGCCAAAAATATTAAAGATGGTAGCATTGTCTTAGTGGTTCCAGTCCCAATAGCATGTATCGTATACTTTACTCATATGGTGCTATTATTTTAAATTAGTACAAAAGTTTGCAGCCTGACAGAAATACAAAAGGCAATACAACTTATCTGTTTTTCACACCCTTTCATATTCATAATAACAGTGAAAAATACTAAAAACATTATAAACAATCAGACTTGAAAGCAAATTGGAAGTATACTCATATTGCAGGTGTACAGGATTATTAAACACAATGAAAATGAATACTGTTTGCAAAAGTGCAGATCAAGTACATGATTTTGTGACAGCAAATTTTAATATTTTATCTTGTTATCATAAATGGTATACAACATTAGAATGAGATTAAAATGAAATCCTACTCCTCAGGTATTAGTACTGAATTACTAGTACTCAGAGATATAGTACTAGTATTACAGAAACAGAGTACATATAGGTAGGAAAATATCTCTCATTAAATAAGGCTAAAAATGAGACTCTGATTTCCAAAAATCAGTTGAAAATATACATATTAAAGAGATAAAATGGTGAACAATTTATTTCTACGTAATGGTTCTCAAAAATGATGCTTCTGTTTATGCCAAGAAGCATGAGGATCTGTACCCTAACTCATGTACTTATGTAAACATTTTCCTAGAAATCTCTATTTGATGTTAACATAGTTCAGTCCTCCAGATAGTCCCTGGGCTTCGAATTACATTGTTTAATGTTGTCCTGTCACTTCTACTTTATATTAATACAGATTCTTCTTCCTTTTTTTAAGGATGTTACTTTTATTTAAGCTTGTTTATTATTTACTATCTATAGTTAATTCATTCATTATACACTTATTTCAATAAATATTTGCAATGGAAATACTGAAGTAGGCTTGGAAATAGAGGTGAAAAGCACTAAGTCCTGTTGTACTTCAGAAACTGATGGCTATATTATGAGTGTGAGCAATGCTGTGGTAGTATAGAAAATTCTATCTCTGCCCCAGAAGTATCAGTAAAGGTTTCATATAATAAATGAATTATACAAGATGAATAAAAGTCTTTTAGATGGATACAGCATAATTTAAATGCATGGGGGATACTAAGAATCACATGATAATTTGGCCTGAAGGTTCTTGTCCTCTAACAAGGCTAATTGGTGAAAGTTTTCTCTTATACAAGAGCATTACATGAAGACTGGTAGAGGTAACAGTTTTGTCGAATATGCAGACCCCAAAACAAAGAGTCAAGGAGAACAATGAAACAGGGAAATTTGTTCCAAACAAAGGAACAAGATACATATCTAGAAACTGACCTTAATGTAATGGAAATATATGACTTACTTGACAGGTAAGTCAAAAATAAGTATCACAACTATGTTAATCAATGTAGGGAAAAACTGTGGGAAAAGATGCCCCCATATGACAAACCTCAGCAAGATGAAATCCAAATCTTTTAATTGTTTTTGCATCAAATGTTTTATGTAAAGTAGTCTTCCCTCCTTATTTATTTTTTCATAGTTCTAATTTTATTTTTTTCAATTAACTGGATTTTTCTTTATGCCTCCTTTTTATTCTTCATCTCCATTCCTTTATTCTTCTTTCTCCCCTCATTTTGTCTTCTATCTTCCTTCCCTTCTCCACCTATTTGTCTATTTATCTGTCTCTGTCTCTCTCTCAGTGGTATTAAGTGTCAAACCCCTGGTCTCAATCATCCTAGGCAAATGCTTTACCACTGACATACATTCCCAGACTTTCTTTTTTATTTTTGGTGCTGGGGAGTTAACCCAGGTACACTCTACCAATTAGCTACATACTCAGACATTTTTATTTTTTATTGTGAGGCAAGATCTCACTAAGTTGCCCAGGCTGACCTTGAACTTGCAATCCTTCTGAATCAGCCTCCTGAGTTTCTGGGCTTATAGACAAACACCACCAGTCATGTTTAATTATTTACCACTTTTCCAATGTACTTTATAGTTAGACTAACAATACCCCCTAGTTTTCTGCCTATCCTATATTATTTTCACCCACTTTCTCAATGGATAATAGATTCATATAGATAATTAGTAATAAGTTTTTAAATATATGTTGATATGTGGATTACTATTAAGTTACTACTTTTACTGCTAGTGTGACTCCCTAAATTCAAAGTGGTACTGGTAGTTGATTAGCACCTTGATTATGTTGACTGGGTATTTTAACACTAAGATGTAACCCCAGTGCAAGGAAGATTGTAAAGCAATAAGTACTCACCTAAAGACCCTAACATAATAGAAAAAGTGAAATCTATTACAACAGATGTAAAAAATATAAAATCTGAAAAAAATGAAGAAACAAAACAACTGAACACATCCAAAAATTTATAATCCCTCCAGGACTGAATCCACAGATATCGAAGTACATAAAATCCTGGACAAATAACTCAAATAATTGATTGTGAAAATGATAAATGACTTAAAAGAAGAGACAAGGGTTGAACTAAGAAAGAAATTCAGGATATGAAAAATTTAAATAAAGAGATGAGGATTATGAAAAAAACCTGAAAATCTTGGAAATGAAAGGATCAATAAGTTACAAGATATATTCAGTTAAAATCTGTTTTATAGATTATATCAAATAGAAGATCGAATTTCAGAACTTGAAGGAACCTGTCCTTGAACATTCAACTAGTGTTAGATTAACCAGAACATACAGGAGTTCTGGAACAACATTAGGAGATCAAACTTAAGGCTCAATGGCATTGAGAAAATAGCAGAGACATAGGCTAATGGCATTGATAATTTTTTCAGTAAAATATTAACAGAAAAATGCTCAAATCTTGGGAATGATTCTGATATCCAGATACTTGAGACATTTAGAACACTGAATAGCCAAGACCAGAAAATAATCTCTCTATGACACATTATTATTAAAATGTCAAATCTGAAAATATTTAAAAACATACAGGAGAGTGACATCAGGTCACACTTAGAGGAAAGTGGGTCAGAATTATGTAAGATTTCTCAGAAGAAACTCTGAAATTGAGGATAGGTTGGAACACCATATTTGAAGAAATGAAAGAAAATAATGGTCAATCAAGATTGTTATATTCAGCAAAAATATCCATGAGAATAAAGGAGGAAACCAAAAATTTCCAAGGTAAGCATAAATAGAAGAAAGTCATGGTTACTAGGCTAGCATTGCAGAAGATATTTAATTGTACACACATAAGATGATGAAATAAACAAGAAAGCAGGGAAAATAATAAATCTCATTAGAAGAATAGAGAAGCAAGTGAGAATTAAGATTGGGGTAAATGTTAGAAATAAATAAAATGACAGGAATATATACTTATCTATAATAACACTGCATGTAAGTGGTCCCAATTCTCTAAGACAGACTGGTAAATTGGATAAAAAATCAAGGCCAACTATATGTTTCTGAAAGAAACATACCTCAAAGGCAAGGACAACTACAGGCTGGAAGTGAAAGAATGGAAGTTTTTATTTCATGCAATTGAAACCCAAAAGCAATTAGGGGTAGTCACTTTTATATATGACAATGTTGACATCAACAAAATAGAGAAGACCCAAATAAGTAAAATTAGAGACAAAAATTCAACATCAAAAAGACACCACTGATGTTCAAAGGATCATTAGTCCCTAATGATCCTCTTTTCTGTTCATGAATTATAATTATGCATATTAGTGGGAATCATTATGCCATATTTGTATATGTACATACATAACTTTTTTTTTTGGGTGCTGGGGATCGAACCCAGGGCCTTGTGCTTACAAGGTAAGCACTCTACCAACTGAGCTATCTCCCCAGCCCCACATGTATAACTTAATCAATCTCATTCCCCTTAATCTCCTTCATCCCTCCTCTCTTCCCTACCCCAATCTACTTGTTCTACTGTTGTTTTTGTTATTATTATTTTAATTACTGCTATATGTGTGTATATATATACTATATATTTATATGTATACACACATACACACACATATATATGTGTATATATATATATATATATATATATATATAGAGAGAGAGAGAGAGAGAGAGGTATATTTGTACATGGATATAGCATAATTTGGTAGATTTTGTTCTCCAGTACTTCTCCATGCTCTCCCCTCCTTCCTCTCAATCTTCTTCCTCTTATCTATTTGTCTCCCTTCTATTTTCATGACAATAGTGAGTATTTTGAAAACTTGTATTCCAATAAATTGGGAAAGCTGTAAGAAATGGATAAATTTCTAGATACATACAATCTGCCAAATGTCTTAAAACAGAATGTAGAAAATCAAAAGATAACAATAACAAAGAATGGCCATAACGCAGAAATAAAAAACTTCCCAAGAAAGAAAATCCTGGGAGTAGATAGATTTATAGATGAATTCCACCAGACCTTTAAAGAAGAACTAATGTTCATGCTCTATAAATTTTTCTAGGAATCAGAATGTTGTAAACACTTATAAATTCATTCTAAGACACTTCTTAGAATATATAACCCTCATACCAAAATCAGAAGGAGGAAATTTCAAGGAAAGAAAACTATAGCCCAATAACCATGATGAACATATATGCACAAACCCTTAATAAAATATTAGCAAAGCGTAGTCCTCAATACATGTGTTGTATGTCATGAGCAAGTTGATTTCATTCCCAGGAAGCAACAGTGGTTCAAAATACAGCAAACAATAAATGTAAAACATCACATAAGTAGAATCAGGGGCAGGAATCATGATCATCTCAATGGGTGCAGAAAAAGCCTTTGGAAAAAATCAATTCCCATTCATTAATAAAGAACATAATAAAATTAAAGATAGAATAAACTCACTTTAACATCATAAATGCTATATATGACAAACCCAAAGTCAATATCATACTAAATTAGGAAAACTGAAAGCATATTCTCTCATATCAGGAAGAAGAAAAGCATGCACAATTTTGCCATTCCCAGTCAATATAGTATGTGATCCCCAGTACCATAGAAATAAAAAAATACAACAATATATTAATTGAGACTTTAGCCATAACAATTAGGCAAGAGAATGAAATAAAAGGAATACAAACAAAAAGGCAGAATTCAAATTGTCAATGTTTGCAGAAGATATCTTATACTTTTATATATTTTAGAATATCCTAAAAGTTCTACCAGATGACTTCTCGAGCTGATAAATAAATTTAGTAAAGTAGCAAGACACAGGATAAATTTACAAAAAATAATTATCTTTTCTACACTCCAGTAATGAATCTTTTGAAAAAGAAATCAGGGAAACAAATCCATTTAACATAGCTTCAGAAAATTCCTAGGAATAAATCTAACCAAAGGGGTGAAAGATTCCCCTCCGCACAAGGAAAATAATGGAACTCAGAATTAGGAAATACAAGTATAAAGCAACTGATGGAAAAAATAAAACTTCCATGTTCATGAATAGGAAGTGTTGTTGAAATGGCCATACTCCCCAAAGTATTGTACAGATTCAATGCAATTTCCATATAATTTCCAGTGATATTTTTCTTAGATCTAGAGAAAAAGTCTTAAAATTTATATGGAAGAACAAAAGACTCAGATAGGAAAATCAATTCTTCACAAAAAGAGTAAAGCTGGAAGCATCTTGATAACCAAATTCAAATTATATTGCAGAATCGTACTAACAAAACAGTTAGGTACTGGTATAAAAATACACATGTAAAAAATCAAACAGAATAGAAGACACAGAGACAAATCATTACAGTTACAGTTATTTTCTTCTTGGCAAAAGAGAAACTTATGTTGGATAAAAGGAAGCCTCTTCAATAAATGGTACTGGGAAAACTGAATATCCATACATAGAAGATTGAAACTAAATCACTAACTCTCATCTGAAGTAAAGTCAACTCAAAGTAGAGGACCTAGGAATAAGACCAGGAAGTTTGCAAATGTTAGAAAAGAACGTAATGGAAATAGGCAAACGTACTGTCATATTCAGTGACTTCCCCAGTAGGACTCCTGTAGCTCAGGAAATAATACCAAGAGTCAGTAAATGGGAGGACATCAAACTAAAATGTTTCTTCACAGCAAAGGAAACAACAGTGTGACTAGAAAAACTATGTAATGGGAGAAAATCTTAGCCAGCTACTCTTCTGACAGAGGATTAATATCTAGAATATATAAAGAAATCAAATCTAACACCAATAAAGTCCAAATAACCCAATAAACGAATGGCCAAATTAAATAAACTGACACTTGCCAAAAGAAGAAGTAAGAGGGCTGTGGTTGTAGCTCAGTGGTAGAGCACTAGTGTAAGGCACTGGGGTTGATCCACAGTATGATATTAAAATAAATAAATAAAATAAAGACATTGTGAAAAATGTATGAATGGACAACAATTATGTGAATAAATGTTTAATATTTCTGGCCATCAGAGAAATGTAAATCAAAGCACTAATGAAGTTTCATCTCACCTCCAGTTAGAAAGGCAATCATCAAGAATACAAATAACAATAAATGCTGGAAAGAATGCATATAAACTGCTGGTGGGAAGGGTGGGATGCTGGAAAGAATGCATATAAACTGCTGGTGGGAAGGAAAATTAGTACAGAATCCATGGAAATCAGTAGGGATTTCCTCAAAATATTAAGAATGGATCCACCATATGATCCAGCTCTACTACTCTTCATCTTTTACCAAAACAACAACAATGGCTACAACAAATCATTAAAGTCAATATGCCATTGAGACACATGCATACTCATGTTAATAGCAGTGCAATTCACAAAGCAAAACTGTGTCTGTTGACATGGGAATGGATAAAGAAAATGTGGTATATATTTACAATGGAGTTTTTTCTTTTTCAGTCATAAAGAAGGACAAAATTATGTAATGTTCAGGAAAATGGGTGGTACTGGAGAGCATCATGGTAAATGAAATAAGCCAGTCTCAGAGTCAAGGGTCATGTATTTTGTCTCATATGTGAATGTTAGAGATTTTAAACGGGGAAAAAAGAGACCTTGTGAATTAGTAGGGAGACAAGTAGATTATAGGACAGGGATCGGTGGAGGGAAGAGGAAGGGTAATGGAAGGTCCTAGCAAATGGAATTGATCAAAGTATATTATGTTCATCTGTGAATATGCCACAATGAAACCTACTATTCTGTATGATGATTATGCACCAATAAAATACTCTTCTGGTACTGGGCAATTTTGCCTGCACATCTTTATAGGATTTACCTCTCAGTTTTATTTAATATCTAGTTTGTAGTGGTTTCTTCCCTTCCAGGAAGAAAAGAAAATATTTGGAACTAATTTCTCATCACTTATC
Source organism: Sciurus carolinensis (assembly GCF_902686445.1). Classification (NCBI taxonomy): domain Eukaryota; kingdom Metazoa; phylum Chordata; class Mammalia; order Rodentia; family Sciuridae; genus Sciurus; species Sciurus carolinensis. Next base: position 65,547,299 of record NC_062232.1, on the reverse strand, counting down.
TGTTTTGATTCTTCAATCCCACTAATTCAAACTTCTGGCAACATTATTTTGTTTAAAATGTTTCTTTTTCCCCAATGGAGTTCAAATCACTAATTTCTTCAAATCACTAATTTCTCCAGTTAATTCTTATCCTTTATCTTCCTTGACATATCAGTATCACTTAATTCAATTGTTGCTTCATTTTTCTTGAAGGGTTCCTTCACTTGACTTTTGGGATGTTTCACAAACTCTCATGATTTTTTTCCTCCTGTATCACTGGCTACTCATTCTCAATATCCTTTGCTGGTTCTTACTCATCTTCCTAATCTTATGCTTGGATTGCCCCATAAATCAGTCCTTTGAATTCTTTTTTTACAATAAACCTTTGATGATCATATTCAGATATAAACTATATGGATCAATTTGTCTATCAGCTATTTGTTGTCTATCTATCATCTATCTTTGACATTGTTTGCTCCCTTGACCTGAAGTGCTCCTTTCATTCATATGTAAGTGTTTTTTCAAATGACATCTTTTCAATGGGGCTTTTCCTGACTACCAAACACAAAATTTCAAACATCAAAACGTTATTGGGAACTTGCAATCTTCCTTCTCTCCTTTTTCATTTATTGCACTTATTGTTTTGAGTTTCATATTTTGTGTAATATCCATGCATGTTAATAAATTTGTATGCCTTTTCTTCTGTTTATATATTGTTAATTTTATTTCACTAGACTTGATTGTTCAGAAGGGGAGGGGAAATTTATTCCCTACAAGGCAATGAAATATGTATGTATGGTATATGTGTGTGTGTGTATGTGTATGTGTGTGTGTATTAAAGAAAGAGAGAATGGGGGTAAGGTTAGAGAATGAATTCAGTTATGATGGTAGAGTCTGTAGTACAAGAAAGGACAACAGTTTGTTTGGAGGTAGAAGTGAGAATGGGGGAGGGAGGAGAGGGTAAAAAGCACTATAGTCTCTTTTTTTCCCCTCACTTTACTATTATATTTAATGTCAAAATATATACCAAGACAAAGGCCCACGTGTTAACATAGCAGACCTGAAACTGCTATCGTTAGAAAGTCCTATTTGTAAGGTTGGTCCTTGGCTGGCATCTCTTGGTTTTGTGGAGGATTTTCAACATTCTTAGTATTAATCAGTGGCTCACTCTGCCTAAAAAGTTTGTACAAACACTATGGTTTAGTCTGAACATCTGATTTTTCTGGGACTTGGGAATTTGCATACATTCTAGGCAAAGTGCTCCTAAAGTTAACTTCCATTTAAAACCCCCTGCATTGAATCTCTAATAGACTTTCCAGGTAGACATTTTAAACACATATATTATTATTTCTTTGGGGAGGAGTTAACCTCACCCTGTGTGACTTCATAGGAAGACATCCTGGAATCTCATATCCAGTTTTCTCTGGACTTTTTGGCACCCTGTGCTCTTCTGTCTTTTTCTAATTTTACATTATACCTTTTCACTGTAATAAAGAAATGTATCCATAAATACAAATGGATCCTGGGCCTTGTGAATACTCCTAGAGAATTTTTGAATCTGGGATAGTCTTGAGGACCCCTGAGAGAGTTGATGTTAGAAGTGAGATTCACTAAAATAATGCTGATTCACTGAAATAAGGAAAAAGCTTTTTTTTTCTGTAAATGGAAGGATGAAAGGTCAAATGATGATAAACCTTAGGTACTTATATAGCTATAGAATCATTCACAGTATAAAATATTAGGTGAAATATTATTTGTTGGAGAGATAAATGTTCCCAATGGAACTGAAAATTATCTCAGCAGAGTTGTTTTTCTAGGTACATAGGTTGCTTTGGGAAATGCTAAGTAAAGTGGGAAGAAAAAAGGTGGTTTCCAGATGACTTTTTTTTTTCTTTCCTCCAGCTGAGAAAGAATAGGACTCCAGAATTCCCAATGTAAGCTTTAGATGGGAATAAAATGCTTAAAACTTTATGTTGCTATCTCCTTTATGTGAAAGGCAAAAAACAATATAAATCAGTTTTGAGTGCTCCAGTGAAGCTTTAGATAAAACCAGGGAAAAAGGAGAAAATGACTATAGTTACTATAATTTTAATATATTTCAGTGAGTTCCCCAAGGTTTTATGTTTTGAAATTTAGCCCCCCATTGTGAGGTATTAGGAAGACAGAAAAATAACCTGATTATGGTGTTTAGAGGTGGAGACTTTAGTGATTAGGATTTGATTAGATTATAAGGTGAATCCTGGTGGTTTACAAGAAAAAAATACTTATAAGGTATCTTGGTGTTTTTCCCACAAGGAATACACACTCAATCTTGTGCTCCCTGCCTCTTGTCATGCAATGCCCTACACCACCTTAGGATCCTTCCAGCAAGAGGGCCACCATCAAATGTGACTGCTCAACCTTGCACCTCCAGAACCATGATTTTAATTGAAGTTTTTAAAATTTTTTAAAAAATTTTTACACAGTGCATTTTGATTCATTATATACAAATGGGGTACAATTTTTCATTTCTATGGTGTGCCCAATGTAGATTCATACCATTTCTGTAATCATACATGTACACAAGGTAATGATATCTATCTCATTCCACTATCTTTCATATCCCCATGCCCTCCTCCCTTTCATTTCCCTCTATGTAATTTAAATTTCCTCCATTCTTCTCTTGCCTCCTGTTCCCCACCCCATACCCATTAGGTATCATAATCCACTTGTCAGGGAAAACATTCGACCTTTGTTTTTTATGGAATTGGCTTATTTCACTTAGAATGATATTCTCCAATTCCATCCATTTATCTGCAAATGCCATAATATTATTCTTCTTTATGGCTGAATAATATTCCATTGTGTATATATACCACAGTTTCTCTATCCATTCATCTGTTGAAGGGCATCTAGGTTGGTTCCATAATCTAACTATTGTGAATTGAGCTGCTATAAACATTGATGTGGCTGCGTTACTGTAGTATGCTAATTTCGAGTCCTTTGGGATAACTGGGTCAAAAGGTGGGTCCATTCCAAATTTTCTGAGGAATCTCCACACTGCTTTCTAGAGTGGCTGTACCAATTTGCAACTTCACCAGCAACGTAAAAGTGTGTCTTTTCCCCACATCCATGCCAACATCTATTATTGTTTGTGTTCTTGATAACACCATTCTAATTGGAGTAAGATGAAATCTTAGAGTTGTTTTTATTTGTATTTCTCTAATTAATAGAGATTTTGAACAATTTTTCATATATTTATTAATCACCTGTATATCTTCTTCTGTATAAGTGTCCACTTCCTTAGCCCATTTATTGATTGGGTTCTTCACATTTTTGATTTAAAGTTTTGTAAGTTCTTTATAAATTTTGGAGATTAGTGCTCTATCTTAAGTGCTGAAGTTTTTGATAAATTAGCTTACCCTAGTTATTGCTTTATTTAAAGCAGCTTGCCTTAGTTATTGCAACAAAGAATTTACTACATTGCCATTTATTTAGCATACTTGCTACTGTTGTAGCAGCTCCCCTCTTCTTTCATTCTAGCGAAGATTTCCCTGAAGTTGTAATGATAATCCTGTAAATTCTAAATTTACTGCTATAGATTTGAGCAACCTTCTAATGGGAGACAAATGATTTTTAATTTTTGAAAATTTGTAGCTCATGTATATGAGAAACATGATATAAATATTAAATGATTATAATTTCATAAGTGCTAGAGGAATCATACAGATCATAGGGTAAAAAGAAATTGTTAACAGGATATAACTTCCTTGCTTTCTGTCACTAGTGGGTAGTCTGAAATTTAAATGCTTTGAATATGGGAAACAGAACTGATTTTTTTCTATTATTTTTGCCTATTAGAACCTATGAGAAAAAAGGAAGCAACATAAAAAAGAGGCAATTTCTAAATAGAGATATGTTTGAAGTTTTTAAAAAGAATTTTGAGTTTGCAAATAAACATATGTGACATCAGATGTCTGACTCTTGGAAGCAGATAATTTTCCCATCTCCTGTACATATTTTTAGCAGATCAATTTGAACTCTGAGAATGGGAGGATAAAAAAAATATTTAGGAAATCCTTGTTTGCCACATGGACTTGGAACACAATTTTCTGGCCCTACAATTTCTTGGCTTTGGATTTGCCTAAAGAAAGTCACTGGGTTTTTCTTTTCTTTTCTTTATTTCTTTCTGAATCATGAATACTCAGATCCTTATTGCCTGGACCTGACTCAGCTTAAACAGCAATACATCAGCTGTTTCAGCCCCATAACTAGCTATTTCAAAGAGAAATCTCATGAACTCACTCTATTCAATGAAAAGAACTCAGAATGGGAATGATATAGATTTAGGACACACTTTTGAGGGGCCAGAAACAAAGGAAAAATCATCAATGATAATTGGACTATCTGGGTCATACACAAATTCCAACATATAAGTCCGTTTGAAATAAAAGATGCTAATTACATTTATATTTCTGATACTGAGACTAATTACATTCATGATCTGTGACTTCTGCCAAAACTTGAATTAGGGAGAGCACACACCACAGGGAAGGTGATCACTACTGACGTAACTTTGGATACCCTCTGGAGGATGTCTCACTGCTGTTGACTTAATGCTCAGCTTTCCACATTAGTTGAAGTTTGTAACAATGACTAATACCCTTACTTCTTTTACCTCTCTATATTTTAGTAGTCATCTTAGTATAGAAATTTGTTAAATGTAGAAAAGAATTGATCTTTTACAGACTTCTAACCAGACTCTGATAAAAAGGGTGAAAGATTATGTAAAGCCATTTCAAAAATTTTTGAAAATGTACAATATGTATTTCTAATTACATTGTATAAAATATTTTTGTCTAAAAATAGGTTTGCATATAAGTTATCAAGACAAAGTTCTGTGTAAAAGTAGAGAATAAATGAAAATGAAGTATAAATATTACTGTACAAACCACACTGTTTTCACAATGATTGAGGGACCAAAACAAACTCTGAAAACTGGAGAGATATGGGTGTTTGGGTAGTGCTTTAATGATCTTTGTTTTTCAAAATTATTTCCAAAAGACTTCCCCTGTTTCTAAAGGAAAACTCCCAATGCTGACTCCCCAAGCTGCTTTGAGCCTTTTAAATTACAAAAGTGACTGCTGAGCCTAAGATCACACCTGACACCACTGATTATGAGACAGTAGGGGGTGGCCTTACCCCAGCACTTTCTACAAATACACTTCCAGGTGTCATGTATGCTCCTGAGGAAGATAAATTGGTGCCATGAACAAGCAAATCTGTTTGGAACTAACAGCCTTTAGGCAGATGTTCTGAAACCAAGGACTGAACTGAATTAATTGGACTATACTAAAAACCTTCTGTAGAATGTCCCATGATGGGAGGACACAGTGGAGATTCTGTATTGCCTGACAAATATATGCCATTTATAGGGTGCGCCTCAAAACAGATAAAAAAAATCAATGAAGAAAATTGAGGACACAATCAGGGATTTAAGACAGGGCTGGTTAAGGGACTTTTTTCCTTAAGGAAAGCATAAATGACAAACAGAACAATACTGCAGGTTGGTAACATCATGTTATGTGGCGTCCAACTACTAATATTTTTTTCTGTAAAGACCTCTTTGTTTATCTTGGTGTAGGGCCAAGTTGGCAGATTGGGCACAAGAGAGTTAACACAGAATTCCTGAAACTGGGGTATACTTGGACTTCCTTGTAAGGTTGAGCCTTGGCTGTTGTCTAGGAATTTGAGTTTGGGGAGAATTCCCAACATCCCCAGAACCTGTGAGTGGTTCACTGTACCTAAACTGTACAATGTTTTTTATGTTAAACATATGTTTCTCTTCTGAAGGATTAGAACTTTTAGTGAGGCAAAGAGTGCATACGTGATCAGTATCCAGTAAAAATCACGGGCACTGGAGATGTTGAATTCTAGCATGACATTATGAGGACCTCCATAATCACACTCCCCAGTGAAACGTGTGAAAAATAATTTTTACATACCAATCATTTAACATCTCTGGAAATAGTCTTAAGGGACTACAACAAATTAAGAAATGTTTATTCAGAAAATATATTAAAATTAATAAAGAAAAGAGAGTTCATTGCATTTGAAATATGACTTCTCCCCTCTCCTCCCAATTCAGCAAAATGAAAACTTCTTTCTGGACAGACACAGCCTCTCCCAGAAGCTCCCACTTTGAGGAATTTCTTCTGTGTAGAAGCAGGACTTCACCATTTCTTATCCTGTCCTCAGCCACCTATTGTTGAATCCAAGTTCCAGGAGATTGTGCCTAAAGGTATGGGGTCTCTCTTCCCCCCCAAGTCCCTACTCATGGAATAGAGAATGTCGTTTGGGCATTGTGTTGCTGAAAATACTAGAGTCTCAACTTCATTTGTCCAGCTCACAAGGCAATAGCTGCATGCCAGAATGAAGCCAAGGAAGACAGAAGCTACCCCCATATTCAGTATGAACTCAGATCTTAAATTAGGGGTGTTGTTTCTAGAGAGGTATGCCATTTTCCTTACCACTGACCCAGAGCACTGTCTCATAACTCTTCCCTGGAGGGAGAACAAGCCATAAAACATCTTTTAATCTTTTCCCAAAGGAACTGACTTCATTTACAACAGAACATGTAGTTCAAGGATAAGGGTACTGCTAGGGTTTAATGTTTGTTTCCCTCTAACATTCACATTGAAAATTAATCCTTAGTATAACAGTATTTATAGGTGGATTCTTTAGGAGTGGCTAGGCCATGAGGGCTTCTGTTCTCATTGATAGAATTAATAAATTTACAGAAGTGCTTTAGGTAACTAGCTAGGCTCTCTTGTTGCCTTTCTACCTTCTGCCATGTGAGGACAAAGTGTATGTACCCTCTAGGGGAAGGAGTATTTGAAGTGGTATCTTGGAAGCAGAGATCAGTTCCTCATCAGACACTGAACCTGCCAGTGCCTTGATCTTATACATCCCAGCCTCTATTATTGGGAGCAACAGATGTATGTTATTTATAAATGATCCAATATGTGGTAATTTGTTATAACAGCAGGAATGGAATGACACAGGTGCTCTCAAAAGCACAGATCAGCTGTAGGGCAATGGCAGAAAGTTCAGTCTCACCAGCTCTGCATAAGAAATCAGAGATTAGAATCTTGCTGGTCTTTCTACCTATCCTTTAGGCCAGACATCTGCAGGTTTGGTTGAAATATGCTGTGAAAAAAATATTTTTTCTGTGAAAATTCCTGCTTCATCAACAGGGAAAGTACTATTGGAAAAAATAATTTAGTATGATTCAATATATATTTATTATTAAATCTGTAAGATAAAAAAAGAACAATGGAGTTTGTGGTGAAAGTCAACTGAGAGGAGATTGGTAGATTCAATGAGGATAAAGGTTAAATTATATGACAGCTACGTTAAGGAGAGAATCAGGGAAATATATAACTGAGACTAGCAGGACTGGGGTCATAAAAATCCAAAACTGACCAGAAGACTTATTCCTTCAAAGACTAAATTTGATAGGATTCATTTGTAGAGCACTTTATGCCACAGGGCATTGCTAGAAACAAAAAGAGTATTCATGTATCAATTAGTAGAGCTTAATAAGTCTGTGTGGCCAAAGAAGGAGATGAAGAAAACCATGCCAAAAGCACTGCCAACCCAAGGTTACTGTGGTAACAAAAAAGCCAAGATGCCTTGAGGAGCAATATAAGAAACTTAGCACTATGGTACAAAATGGACATTACTAAAATAATTCATTCAGCCTCCAAACAAATAAACATACAAAATAATCTCCAGGGTGGAGAAACATTATCTGGAGTCACTAAAATATCTATGTTCCAAGTCAAAATTGTGACACATGCAAAGAAACTGGGAAGTATAATGGCAATGGAAACTATCTATTGGTAATCAGATGTTGAATTTAATATAAAATATTTAAAAATATTCTTCTATAGATATGTTCAAAAAACTAAAAATCATGGTTAAAGAAGTAGAGAAAGACATGGTGACAATGTCATCTTCAAATAAAAAACAACAACAGTAAAGAATAGTAGAGAAAAACAGTAAAGTGAAAGAAATCAATATGAAAAGGAAAAAGAAATGGAATTTCTGAAATTTAAAAGGTATAATAGTCAACATGAAACACTCACTAGAATGGCTCAATTGTAGATTTGAACTGAGAGAATTAGCAAATTTAAGAAAAATGGTAGAGATTTGAAATCTGAAAAGCAGAGATAAAAAAGAATATAAAAAGTGAACAGAGCTGGGCCCAGTGGCACACATCTGCAATCCCAGAAGATCATGAGGCTGATACAGGAGGACTGCAAGTTCAAGACCAGCCTCAGCAATTTAGTGAGGACCTTTGTGACTTAGTGACACCTTGCATCAAAATAAAAAAAAAACATAAAAAGAATTTGAGATGTGAATCAATGATTAAGCACTCCTGGGTTAGATTCCCAGTACCAAAAAAAATTAGTGAACAGAACCTCAGAGAAATGTGATCTACCATTAAGTATGTCAACATACACATAAAGTGAGTACTAGAAGTTAGGATAAATGAACAGGAGCAGAGGATCAGACAAAATATTTCAATAAATAATGATTGAAAATCTCATGAATTTATTGAGAAACTCATTTTCTCATGCAGCTCATTATATCCTAGTAGATTACACACACTAAAATCTAGAAATGGACACATCTGAGTAAACACACTGAAAATCAATGACAAGAAGATTATCTTGAAAGCAGCAAGAGAAAAAAAAAAACAACTCATCCTTACTAGGTGTGTTAATCTGTTTTATGTTAGCATAAAAAGATACCTGAGGCTGAATACTTTCTAAAGAACATAAGTTTGTTTAGGTTACAGTTTTGGATACTGAAATCCAAACCACATGGGGTTGGTAATATAGATGGCTACCCTAATTGCATCATATCAGATGGAGAGCATCTTGGCAGGAGCCCATGTATGAAAGAGAGATAACAGTGCTAGATAGGGAGCCAGAATGATGGGAGGGATCCAGTTCATGAAAACTAACTCAGGAGGCCACAAGAGCTGTGTGGATCCTTTCTGAGTGTAAAATCCCCTATGACCTAATGGTCTCCCAGTACACCTATCTTAAAGATCTCTCCACCTCTTAATATCAACATACTGAGGACTCAACTTCCAACATATGATCCTTTTGGGGACACACTCAAACCATATTCAAACCATAGCACAAGAAAATCATAAGAGTAACAGCTGACATTTCAGTGGAAACCAGAAAGGCAGGAGTCAGTGGGATAATATATTCAAAGAGCTCAAAGGAAAAAGAGAAAGTAAGGATCCAGCAAAGTAAGGATCCAGAAAAGTTAATCTTCAAAAAAGTAGATTACACAAATATCTCCAGATAAATAAAAATGAAATGTTTGTTGCTAACATACCCACCTTATGAAAAGCATCAAAGGTAGGTTTTCAGGCAAAAACAAGTGACCCTAGAAGGTAATTTTAGTCCTTATTTCAAAACAAAGGCCATAAATAAAGGTAAGAATGTAATTAGCAAAGGTATTATAAATGTTTATTTTCTATTCTTAACTTGATTTAAAAACAATTTTATAAAATAAAGTTTATTTATCATAGGATCTAGAATACATAGAAATGTAATATATTTGCTAATCACAAAAAAAGGAGGTGAATAGCACCAACTTTAATAGCATTTAGAAAATCTCTCCATTTGATGACACTAATTCAGAAAAAAAGAGAAACAAATTATGAGAAATTTAATTAATATAATGTATAATGTATAATATAATAATAGCATATACTTGTTCTCTCTTTTCTCTCAAGTACTTCATCACATAAAATCATTACAGTAATAATTACATCAAAGTGCTGATGTGTTAGATTGTGTGTGTGTGTGTGTGTGTGTATCACACCATAAGGATGAAAATTAGAATAAAGCAATATAGGAGTAATATTTCTATATCTCACTGGAATTAAGTAAGCATATATCTGAAAGAGATAATGATAAGATGCATACGGTAAGACCTAGGGTAATCACTATGGAAATAAAAAAATAAAAACTGCCATGACCAAAATTAAATGCTTCATTAGAAAATATTTACCTAATGCAAAGGAAATAGCAAAGAAAATAATGGAACAAAGAGACATGGGACACATAGAAAATGACAGGTAAAATGGCAAATATAAATTTGACTATAATAATGGTTACATGAAACATGGACCAATCCAATCAAATGCAGATATTGTAAGACTGTAAGATTCAAACACATGCTGTGGGAGGAATCATACTTTAGATTCCAAGATACAAAAAAAGTGAAAGCAAAAGGATGGAAAATATAAATCATGAAAATAGGAGTCTCAGAAAGCTGGAGTGGCCATAGTAATATCTGAAAAAAAGAACTTTAAAACAAACATTGTTACTAGAGATAAAGAAGATCATTTTATGATGAAGAAACTGTCAACTAATCAGGTAAATAATACAATTATGAATACACATTCATTTAACAACACCAAAAGATATGAAACAAAACCTGAAAGAAACCAATAGAGAAGTAGTACAAAAATAATAGTTGAATACATTAATATTCCATATTCAATAATGGATAGAATGAGTCTAAAGATTAATAATGAAAAACAAAACATGAACTACAGTATAAATCAACTAGAACTAATAGACATTGATATAAAACATTCTGCTTCATAACCAAAGAATATACATTATTCTCAAATTCAGGCAGAAAATTCTCCAGTATAGAGCCTATGCTAGGCAATAAAAAAATCAATAAATTTAAAGAAACAGAAATAAAGCAAGCTATATTCCCAAATATAATGGTGTGAAACTAGAATTCAGTAACCAAAAGAAAAGTGAAAATTCCACAAGTATGAGGAAATTACATAGCATACTCTAAAACAACCAATGGGTTAAAGAAATTACAGGAGAAATTAGAGACAAAAGAAAATGAAAAACAACACACCAAAACCTCCAGGACTTATCAAAAGATCAGAGGGAAATTTATAGCTATGAAGGCATGTTATGTAAGAAGAAAGACCTGAAATCAATTATAGATCTTTAGAACATAAAGAATGAGATAAGAGCAACTTAAAAACAGAAGATAGAAGGAAATAAGGTGGTGGTTGTGGCTCAGTGGTAGAGTGCTTGCCTAGTACATGTGAAGCAATGGATTCAATCCTTAGCACCACATGAAAATAAATAAATAAATGAAGGTAAAAAAGAATATGGGAGAATATAAAAAAGATTTAAGGAGAGATAATTAAAAAGAAAATATATGAATCAATAGTTGGTTCTTTGGAAATATCAAAAATCAAAACAAAACAAACTGGCAATAACTTAGGTAGACTAAGAAAGAGAAGACTCAAATTACTAAGTATGGAAGTGAAAGTGGGACATAATTACAATCCTTCAGAAATAAAAAGGGATTATGACAGGACTTTATGAACAATTTATGTACCTAAAACTAGATAACTTTTATGAAATGGACAACTTTCAAGAAATACACAAACTACCAAAACTGACACAGAAGAAATAGAAAATTTTCACTGACCTACAATAATTGAATCAATAGTTCAAAACATTTTCCCATTTGTTTACAATAAAAGTAAATTTAAAAAACTTCCAAACAAATAATAGTGCAGAAACACATGATATTACTGGTAAATTACACTGAACTTTAAAATAAGAATTAATGCTAATCCTTCTCAAAGTCTTTCTTGAAATAGGAGAAAGTTCTTTCTAATATACACCATTGAGGCAAGAATTAGCCAGATACCAACATTGCACAAGGACATACATCCAAAAGAAAACTATTGACCAATATCTCTTATGAATGTGGATGCAACAATCCTCTACAAAATACTAGCAAATGGAATCTAGCAGCATATTACAAGGATTATACATCATGATTGGGATTTATCTCTGGAATGCAAGGTTTGTTTAACATTTGAGAATCAACTCATGTGGCACACTGTATCAATAAGATAAAAAATTACGTGATCATACCAATAAAGAAGAAAAAGGTATTACAACTTATACACTTTCATGATAAAGACAATTAACAAACTAAGAATAGTAATCTAATAAAGGTAGAATATGAAAATTCATGCAAAAACATGTTTAGAGGTGAAAGAATAGATATTTTACCCATTAGATAATTATGGATTATCTGTTCTCACCATTCTCTTCAAAGTACATAAAATTATACATTACATACTAATATTAGATTTTGTACTGGAGTTCCTACTTAGAGAAATTGGGGAAAGAATACATAAAAGGCATTCAGACTGGAAAATTTTTTTACAGATTATATGACTTTGTGTATAGAAAATCCTCAGGAAACTACTAAAACCTATCATAATAAATTAGTGAATCAAGTTTCAAGAAACGAGATCAATATTTAAAAGTCTACTGTCTTTCTATATACTTGCAATGAAAATTCAAAAATTAATTTGAGAAAACAATTCCATTCACAACACCATCAAAAATAATTTGAGATTATTCAATGAAGAAGTTCAACAATCATACACTGAAAACACAAGTATTATTGAATAAAATTTTAAAAATACCTGTGGGACATCATTCAATGTATTGGAAGATTTAATCTTATTAAGATGGTGATACTCCAGAAATTGATCTATAAATTCAATGCAATCTCTATCAGTGGAAATTTTATTTAAAGGACAAGCTCATTCTAAAATTCATATTGAATTGCGAAGAGTCTGTAAAGTCCAAAATTGTCTTGAAAAAGAGTAACAAAGTGGTAGTATTTATACTCGATTTCAAAACTTACTACAAGGCAATTGGGAATCAAGAAAGTGTGGTGCTGACAAAATAATAGGCATTTAAGTCAATGGAATAGAATTTAGATTCAGAAATAAATCATGGGTCAATAGGTATCTGACTTTTTTGTATTCCATGGGGAAAAGTATAATCTTTTCAATAAATGTAATTGGGGCAATGGAGAGAAACACGAAAAAGAATGAACTGTTCTCACGTGATACCTTATGCAGAAATTAACTCAAAATGGATCAAATACTTAAATATAAGATCTAAAACTACAAAACTCTTAGGAAAAATTATAGTTGTATATCTTTAAAACCTTGGAGTAGGCAAAGTACTCTTAGATATGACACTCAAATCATGAGCAACAAAAGGAAAAAGTATGAGAATATGAATTTCATAAAATTAAGGTCTTTTGTGTTTCAGACACCATCAAGAAACTAAATGTACAATCCATAGACTAGGAAAAATATTTCACATTTATATCTGTTAATATGCCTATAATATATAAGGAGCTCTTACATTTGATAATAAAAATATAACTCAATTAAAAATGGTCAAAAGATTTCAATTAGACATTCACCCAAGGAAGACTATGAAACGACCAAAAATTACATTAAAAGACATCAAGGAAAATGTAAATCAAAACCACAAAGTCAGACCTTTTAATATTCAAAAGGGTGATTACTGCTGCAATGAAAGTACACAGTCACTTTGGGAAGTAGTCTGGCAGTTATTTAAGCTATTAACAGTGGAGTTACTCAAGCAATTCCACTGTAAGATGTATACACAATAGATATAAAAATATATAGCCTACATAAAACTTGCATACAAATGTTCATAGTGGTCAAAATGTGTAATCAATTCAAATATTCATCATCTGACAGATAATATACACAATATGTGATATATCCATATTGTGGAATATAAATTCAGTCATATAAAGAATGAAGAACTGATATAGGCTACAATATGGAGCAACTTTGAAAACATTATGCAATTAAATTACTGTAGTCACAAAGTACCATGCATTATATGATTCCATTCATATGAAGTGTACAGAATTTTGGAATCTATAGAAATGGAGTAGAGGAGTATACTTATTTTTATACCTTATTGAGTAAATTAATCTCATATACATTGTTTTAAAAAGAATCTAATGAACTTCCCTGATAGACGATATTGTACACATTCTGGACTTTGGAGATAGAGTAAGGCTATTTTCCTCATACTGCTTTAGCATTAGCATAGAGAAGGAAGAGACATGGTGAAAGCTGACTTTAAGAAATGTATTATCAATAAGAGCAATGCTGGTGGCATCACAATACCTATTCTCAAATTTATCCTACAAAGCTATAATAAAATAGCTTGATACTGTCATAAAAACAGGCAATGGAATAGAAGACACAGAGACAATTCCTCACAGCTACTGTCATATGATCCTTGAGAAAGGTTCCAAAAACAGATGTTGGAGAAAAGATAACCATTTTAATGAATAGTTCTGAGAAAACTGAATATCCATATGTAGAAGAATGAAAGTAAATCTCTGTGTCTCACCCTCCACAAAAATCAATTCAAAATGGATCAAATATATATGAAATGACCAGAAACACTGAAACTACTAGAAGAAAGCATAGACTCAATACTCCAACATATTGGTACAGGCTTCTACTTCATTAAGGCTCTAATGCTCAAGAAATAATACCAAGAATCAATAAGTGTGATGGCATCAATTAAAAAACTTCAGCACAGTAAAGGAAACAAGAGTGTGAAGAGAGAGACTACAGAGAGAAGATATGTGCCAACTTCTCTCCAATAGGGGATTAATATCCAGAGTATATAAAAAAACTAAAAAAAGAAACACTTAACACCATAAAAACAAATAATCAAATCAATAAATGAACAGATTAACTAATTACTCAAAAGATGAAATATAAATGGCCAACAATCATAAGAAAAAAATGTTCAATGTCCTTAGCAATCACAGGAAATGCAAGTCAAAACTACATTGAGATTTCACCTCACTATTATTTAGAATAATCATTAGGAATACAAATAGAAACAAACCATTGTCAAGAGGGGAAAAGATAAGCTTACACATTGTTAGTGGAACTGCAAATTAGCACAACTACTTTGAAAAAGAGTATGGAGATTCCTCAAAGACTAGGAATGGGACCACGATATGATTGAATTATCCCACTCCTTGGTTTTATCTAAAATAACTAAAATCTGTATATACAGTGATACAGGCACATCAATGTTTAGAGCAGTGCAATTCACAATAGCCACGTTATGGAATCAACCCAGGTGCCCATCAACAGATAAGTGGATAAAGAAAATGTGGTATCTAGACACGGTGGAATTTCACCTCAGCCATAAAGAAGAATGAAATTATGTCATTTGCTAGTAAACAGAACTTAGAAAATATGATAAGTTAACTAAGTCAGTCTCAGAAAATCAAGTGTCAAATGTTTTCTCTTGTATGTGGAACCAGAGAGAATAAAAGGAATTACAAAAAGGGATCTAATGAAACTATAAGGGAGACCAATAGAGTAGAGGAAGGGAATTGAGAGGGAGGAAGGAGGGGAGGGCATGAGGGAACAAAAACTACTAAAATATGCTATGTCAATGTACATGTATACCACAATGAATATGGCATTTACATATTATTAGAATGCACTAATTAACATAATAATTAAAATAGTAGGGGATTAGTAGACTATAGTAAATTCATCAGGGGAGGAAGAAGGGTAGAGAAAAGAAAGTTAAGGGGAAATGAGATTGATAAAAATGATATGTGCATGTGTAAATATGGCATAATTATTCTCAATATTATGTACAATATTAATACATCAATAAATAATAGCAATACACTAAATTTGAGGAGTATGCATGAGAGAATAGCATAAAGTGAACTTTTTCTTTTTGTCTTTGTTATACATGTCTTTTTATTTATTAATGAAAAGGGAAGTATCAGCTATGATATAACAAAAGTAAGGCAAATATCTCGAGAAAAATTGCCAAAGATTACATACAGCAAACAGCTGCATGAATTATGGGAAACTGATTCTACTAGGATAAGACCCTTGGATCCTTCCTACTTAGTCTCTCTTAAATTTTGCTTCATGTACTTTTCCCTTTGCTGATTTTACTTTGTAGTAAATTGTATCCGTGAGTGATGCTGCATATTGAGTCCAGTGAGTCCTAGAGAATCACTATACCTGAATATAGTCTTAAGGCCTCTTAAACAACACTTCTGACTTTAATTTATTCCAAATATTGAGAGAGATATGATTAGATTCTTAGGCAATTTCTATTGAATATACTCACCTTTGCTATCTATTTGTTGTTGCACAGAGTGTTGTTCTTCAGTTACCTTTCCCTGAACAACAGGTGGTGGGAGGAAAACAGGCCTCCAAAACCTAGAAAATATAAAATAGAACATATTATTTTCCAATTCCTATTAAAACAATGTAAAAAGTAGAACTTTATAATTCTGTAGTGAAAACTGTTTCTAATTATACCATTTTTTCTTCAAATACTAGTGACCCTATTCTCGATTTTCATGGAGTTTATTAAAGCAATACCAAAAATTAAGTTTAAAATATTATATCATATATTATAGTATATTTTCTCCATACAAAATTAAGATGTTCATTTAACTCTCTCTAAAATAATTGTAGAAATTTTTGCTTTAAAAGATAAGGTATAAAGTGGCTAACAAGTATCCATTTATGGTTTCTAGTCACAGAAGCAAAGTGAGTTAGTTCTAGGTCTTGGAGATACAGCAAGGCTGTTTTCCTCATAACTCTTACTATTGGCCTAGACAAAGGACAGGTGTGGTTAAAGCCATGGTAGTGATAGGATATGAATAGCATAGTGGTTTATATCATTATCTTTGTGATATGTTCTTTACTTATTAATGAAAAGACAAGTATCCATTAAGATACAACAAGAAATGAAGCAAATGTCTGAATATACATTTGTCAAAGGAGACATACAAGTGACAAAAGATACTTTTTTTACACCTATACCC
Organism: Sciurus carolinensis; assembly: GCF_902686445.1. Taxonomy (NCBI): domain Eukaryota; kingdom Metazoa; phylum Chordata; class Mammalia; order Rodentia; family Sciuridae; genus Sciurus; species Sciurus carolinensis. The sequence goes on along the minus strand of NC_062232.1, from coordinate 65,530,511 downwards.
TTGAATTGTAATTCTAGGATTTTAAAAATAACATTTAGGACTGTCAGGTTATTTTCAATATATAATAAATAAAGATGACTGAAGCACCTAGCAAAAGTTTGATTCTATTTGAAAGTATTTTCCCCTATGGATTAGCCCATATGGCAATGCATGCTTTATATTAATAGTAATCTACATATTAGATAACTCATATCTAATTGCAATATATATAATATAATTATTATAAGAGTATAGTATATACCTCATATAGTTGACAAATATACCATGTACATCTTCATGGTTAACATTAGAGACACTGGAGCATGAGTTCACACCCTCCTTTTATTTATCATGGTACCTTGGTTAATATACATAACTTCCTTATTCCTTAGTTTCATCTTTGGTAAAAAAATAAAAAGATAATAGTACTTACTTACCAGAGTTCTGAGGTTTTAACGTATGCATGGAATAATAGTGAATTAATATTATAAAATTGTACTACTGAATTAGTAGTAATGAAATAGTATATGTAAAGGGTTTAGAAGAGTTCATGGCAGTGCTATATAAACCTTATCTATGATCTGTAAAGGGATATAACATTAGTGGGGAATTAGAGTAATGCATGTGATTTGTGTAACATAATACTTAATATAGTATAAGCAACTCAATTTCAACTGCTATTATTTTTACAAAATGGACTTTGTAAGTTTGAAATGTGCTACTTAAGGTTCTACTTTCATGTATTTATTATAATATATACTAAGCACAGGATAGGCAATGAACAAAATTTTGTGATGCATATCAATAAAAATGCAGTTGAATCTCATGAGTCTTTATAGCTCTGAGCAATAGTGATTCCATTTCATTGAATATTTATCAGATGGTGTTTGAAAGTATTAAAAACTGATGCAAGAGGAAAAATTTCAATCTTTATACCCTCTGTGCTGATTAATGTAACTCTTAAGGGATTGCTAATATTACCTCATTACAACAGAATGATATTAATTAGTGGAGAATTAACATAGTGTTACTCAATTTGAATCCAATGAAAACATTGTTTTAAAATTTTTCCTTTCTTTGTAAAAGGTAAGTTTTTTTATCACTACCTTGCCAATAAACTATTTTAAAAGGACAATCTCTGAAACTAATTTCTACATTATTTTCTGTCCAATAGATTGCATTTCTATATAGAGGGCAGAGACTTCTTTGATAAATATTTTCCATTGCTGTTTAAGTAAAATTATCATAGTTATTCTAGCTGAATTAATGATGTGGGATAAACATACCTGTGTGACCAATCAATGCAACTGCTGCATAAAACTTTGTGTTGCTAATGCCCAAAATGCAGAACATACCTTCTTTTTATTAGACAAATTAGTACACCATACTTAAACCATAGGGCATCCTAGCAATTTCAATGTTCTTTGGGACAATCTTAAAGGCTTCTTATGTGATGTTATGGTTTAGATATGAGGTGTCCCCCAAAAGCTCATGTGTGAAACAATGCAAGAAAGTTCAGAGGTGAAATGATTGGGTTAGGAGAACATTAACCCAATCAGTGAATTAATCCTCTGATAAGATTAATTGGATGGTAACTGTAGCTAGGTAAAGTGTGGCTGGAGGAGGTGGGTCATTGGGGGTATGCCTTTGGGGTACTTATTTTGTATATGGTGAGTGAAGACTTTGTCTCTCTCTTCTTCCTTGTGTGATGTCTTGAGCTACTTCCCTCCACCACACTCTTCTGCCATGATGTTCTGCCGCATCTTAGGCCCTGAGGAATGGATTTGGCCATCTATAGAGTGTGACCTCTGAACCTGTGAACCCCCAAATAAACTATTCCTCCTCTAATTGTTCTTGTCAGGTCTTCTGGTCCTAGCAATGTAAAAGCTACTAAAACATGTGGAAATAGTATATTCAAATATGAAGCCATGGTCATATGTTAATGTATATTCTTTTAAACACTATTATTGAAAGAAGTTACATTTTATAGAATTATTGCAATTTCATAGGAAAACTTTCTTAGAAAAGTTAGAGTCAAGTTGTTAGGTTTCTTTTGGTGCTTTGAGCTGAAGGGTTTTGTGGAAATGACTAATATAAACAAAAACACTATTGATAAGCATACCTTAATAAAATGTCTTAGGAAATCAAGAATTATAATGATTTAGTGTGATAAACATGATTCATAACATAAATGCCAACTGTTCACTGGAAATCATGGATATTTGATAATGACTTCTTGAGAGAAGCAAGAAAAGTTGAATCTTTTTTGGCTTGAATATTTACCTCATTCCACAATAACTAAGAAAAATTATTAGCTATTTGTACATATATAATGATGATAGCTAAATTCAATATGGTGTTTCCTAGGTCAACATAACCATCTTTGCTAAGGATTCTTTAATTTTCCTCCTTTTAAGTTAAGGAGATTAAAAAACTAAAGTGAGATTTGCCTGATTTTTAAAAGTGAAATGAAAATTGGGAGTGAGATGTATTTTCTCTGAATTTCTGATAAAATGGTCTCAGATCCAAATCTGTCCAATTTTTCAAATGTCATAATGTTATTATACTTGTAAAACAAGATGTTTTCAAAGGCAAGATGCATTTACTCTTACCTTGAGGACGATTTTCCTTTCTGCGAGCACCAAGCCGTTCTGCTTCATTCTCTGAGTTAAGGTGATGTCTTTCACTCTCACAGTAGTTCTGTGCTTTTTTTCATTATCAGACTCTGTGAGATGGTGTTCACTTTCTTCATCTACTTGATGTTTTACATTTTCAAATTCTTCCCTCTCTATCTCCCTCAGGTGTCTTTTACTTTCAACTCATTTTGATGTCTTTCATTTGCAGAGTTGGTGTGATGTTTTTCATAATGAGAGTCTACTTTATGCTTATCCAAGTCATGCTGAAGTTTTTGAGAGTCATCCTGACATCTTTCAGAGATATCCTGAAGTTTTACAGACCTATGCCGGTATTTTCTGGGGCTATCCCAACATCTACCATGATCAAAGTCTGATTGTTCTTTTTCAGAGTCTTTCATGTTTCTTTCAGATTCAGACTTACCCATCCAGAATATTTCCAAGTCACAAGGACACTCTGGCAAGTTTTGGCCTTCCTAAGTGTTTCAGATAATCATTGGCCATCCCCAGGCTTTCAGAGTTCAAGTCCACTGTATGTCTTTCAGACCATGAATCTATCCAGAACCCCTCAGAATCAGTGCTCAGCTGGAATGTTTTTTGGATCCATAAGACATTTCTCAGTTGCTAAAGCTATCTCATATCTTTCTGTGTCTGAGTCTATCCCGCATGGTCAGAGTCAGAGTCCATCATATATCTCTTAGATCTAATCTTGTCATGTTTTTCTTTCCCCCACCATCAGATGTACCCTGGATTGAGAGTCTGAGTTCGTTCTACATCTTTCTGTTTCTGAGTCCATCACATGCCCTCTCAGAAGCAGTGACCATCCAGAGCTTTTCATCTCCATCAACCTCTTTTCAGATTCCATTAGACGTTTTATAGAATCTGAGGCCATTTGGCGTTTTTTTCTGCCTTCAACTTGCATTCTCAGATGCAGAGGCCATGGGGCATTTTTCTGAGTCTGAGTCTATCCCAGTCTTTCATCATCAGAGTCCATCAGATATTTTTCAGAATCAGAGTCTACCAAGTATTTTTCTGAACCTGAGTCCATCCAGTGTTTCAGAGAGTCAGAGTCAACCTGGCATTGCTCAACTTTCACCAGGTGTTGCTCTGACCCATCAGATCTTCCTCAGAGCCTGAAGCCATTTGGTATCTTTTTGCTTCTAAAAAGTGATTTCTAGAGTCCCTGGCACATGTTTTCTGAGTCTGAATCTATTCCCCAAATTACTGAGTCAGAGCCTTTTGAGTGTTGCTCTAAGTCATAGTCAGAACCTATGCCTCTATCAGAGTCAGAATCAATCACACATCTTTCAGAACCAGAGTCCATAAGATGGGCGTCACTTTCAATTTTGTTAGGTCTTGGAGACTTTTATAATCCAAAGAACCACCTAAGTTACAGAACCTTTTGTATCAGAAACTTCTGTGTCAGATTGTTTCCTCCATCATGCCTCAGCATAACTGCTTCTTCATTACTTAAAGAAAACACAAACATGGATACTTGTTTGAATATTCATCAAGTATTAGTAAACACATTGATTTCCTGTTGAAATCCTTTCATAGGAAAATATTATAGAGTGTATAGTTCTACTTGTCTAATTGTGGACAGCAAGAGACAACATTAAGATTCTTGTGAAAAATATTGGATGACTATTTTAGTTTGTTAACTGGAAGACTTACTGCATGTTGATTTACAGTCACTTGCATCTTCACTCACATTAACTGTTTTCCAATATAGCTGAAAGTAATTGCCTGACTAGGCTACTTCCTTGCAATATATCATTTTCTTGTTCTTATCCAATCAATACATAATATTTGGGGATCTAATATCATGATAAAATGTAGTATAAATAAATGTAGACTGTTCCTATATTCTTCTCTCAGCTAAGATTGTATTTATGTAGTCCTGATTATTAGTGAAGCTTACATTGGAGTGTTGAGTCTTTCTGGAGGAAAATAGTCAAATATGTTAGGTACTTTTTCATTTGGAAAGTGGACACATCTTGAAAGAAGAGACAGGTTCACTTGCTGAAGTAGTTGTTGTCATTGGCTGCAAAACAAATAATAATTTTTTAAAAATTCTCAGTAGTAATTAACATTAAATAAATCACATTAAGGTATTTAGACTTAGTTACACTTGTGTTTAATGGATAGTCATAGAAATTTTGAAGAAAGACCAGAAAAATTAATATTTGAATATTGGAGCAGGCATGATAGACACATTATGGGGTATCTTCCCTTCTGCTCTCTTTTATAACCTGATGTTTCTAATTGGAAATATTATTCCTTTTCTTAGAGATTTTACGTTCAGAAAAGTTTTTTTGTTTTTTTGTTAATACTGCCATTTGCTTAAAATAGGATACATATGTAACCTCAGGCACCATGGAAAATCCATTTCTCTCATATGCTCACATAAGTAGAAAAGCCAGTGTAGAGAATGTAAAGAATAAAACAGCCATACCTAGAAGAAGTAGCAACAAGACATCACATGTGTCTAGGAACAGAGATGGAAATAATTTTTTCCTGGGTTCCTGATGTTTAAGTCACTCTAATTTCTACTTTACTTCTGCTCTTTACTTTGCTAAGGTAATCACAGATCATTGAAATAAGTTCTCACCTCCTGTCCTATTTTATTGTCAGCAAGTATGAGTGAGATTCTGTACCTTTCAACCAAAATGACCTTCATAAGACATTAGAATTGCTGTCAATATGTTAATGTTAATCTCAAGTGGAAAATATATAATAATTGTGACATTTTGGAATAGGGAGGATCTTACATAGGTGAAGATAGAGTTAAGTAACCAAAATTTTTCCTTCTTCAATGAAACAAAAAAGAAATAATTGTAATGTGTCATTTATTTATGATATAAGAAAGTCATCCTATGGCATAACATACTTCAGAGTTGATTGTAACAAAAGATTTGTAATCTCCCTTCTCAGATAATAACTATGAGGTTCAAATAAGATAATGTTTAGGAGAAAACATTCATTCTGAAAACTGTTAAATAATTATAAAATAAAATTATTAACAAATAAAAGAGAAACATCACATTGACTTACATGAAAATGTTGACACTGTTATATGCTAGGGGAAATAGATAGCAAATGACATTCATTGTTCTAAAAAGTGCAAATACGCAGAATTTCTTTGATTCCTAGTCTCAAATCATACTAATAGCTATTCAGTAATCATTACTCTGCCACTAGTTCACTAGTTGTTATTATTTTAAGACAAAATAAAGGCTAAAGGACATTGTAAGCTGATTTTATTCAACTTGAAATATTTATTTTAAATAATATATGCCTTCATAAATTGGTAAACTAACATTTTTACTTGTGTTTGATTTATCCTGATAATCAATCTCCTGAGGAAATACACACATTGTATTTTTATTCTTTCTAAGAGAGCCTATTAAGCTATACATTGTATTACATTGACCAAAAAAATCATCCAAATTTGGTTTTTGAACCCTAAAGTGTTTTATACATTTAGAGAAATGAAAATTAAAAATAAAACAAACCTTAAAACTGCAGATGGAAACAAAAATACTTTACCTATATACCAAATGTATAAATAATCACACAGAATAAAGGAATGACTCAAATGAAAAAAATTAATAGAAGATGAAGTTAATATACACTCACATGGTTATTTATATTAGTACACTGCTTAAATCTTTGGGGATTGCAATGTTATCAAAGTTTTATGTCTGCTTTTTGGAACACAAACCAAATATCTTCCTTAGCAGATATACTTCAAAGATGATATAAAGTGCTGGAGGGTTAAATGTTATTCTTAGTAACACCACTTTCTACAGGTGGTGATGTTGAAATATACATGTTTTGTTGAAACATCAGTTAACATTAATGAATTCATTAACTAGAACTATTAACATTAATTTCTTTTTAGATCTAAGATGACTTTTCTGAGATGTGAAATTCTGTGAAGTATTGAGAAAGTGAAAGTATCGAGAAAGTGAAAGTATTGAGAAGTATAGTGTTGAGAAAGAAAAATTACTGCAAAGCCCAAACTCAATAGATTTTTTTGACATTTTTAAAAAAATTAAAAATTTGTTCTTATTAGTTATACATGACAGTAAATTATTTTGACATATTATACATATAAAGAGTATAACTTACCATTCTTCTGGTTGTACAAGATGTGGAATTACATTGGTCAATATTTTGATAATATGTCTCTGACTAATGTATTGTAAGGCGTGCCTGTTTTCTAGAACATTGCTTAATTTTTCTCTAAAGAACTCTAACTTTTGCACTGTATATTATACGAATTTGCTGTTAAATCTACAAACTTCTGTTCAGAGGTTAGTATTCTAATTTATACTCTTTATATTTTTTGTTGCATCATTTATGGAACTGTTAAGTTATTTGGGTGTATATTTGTGTGTGTGTGTGTGTGTCCTTCCATAATCTTCACAAATAACTTTAGCCATTAAGATGAGGAAATTCATTACAGAGAATACTTCCTGATGTGTGACATCAGTGCTATGGCCATAACCTATAATACACAACAAAATCACAACTATATTAATCGTTCTGAAAAATTGACTCAAGGGGGAAACTAAGATTCAGAGTCTATCGGATGACATCAACTGAATTCCTAGGTTCATTGGGTAACATGGAGATACAAAAAGTTGCCATTAATGCCCTGTGTTATACTTTATTTCACAGAAAACTTTTTCTGTTCATAGCCTTTTTAAAGCGAAAAGTTCCATTATACCACCAGTGTTAATTTTTATTGAAATTTTCTGCAAAGAAAATTGTAACATGCGATTGTAAATTTTTAAGAATTTTAGGTCTTAAAATAGGAGTTGCAAGTGAGTATGCAAGAGAGCAAGGGAAAGATTAATTTAATTTCTAAAGGAAGTAAAGCTCAATATTCTTGGGACTTAACTCTTCAGTGGTTCTTCTTCTCCTGTAAACTATCTGCATCATTGTATATTACACTTTTCCTTGAAGGTTTACTTTGGGAAAGTGAATTTACTGAGAATGTACCTCCATAATTTACTGCCAAGGAAAGAATTCAGAATATCCAGATATTTCCAACAAATACCCTAAATAAGTACAACCCCGGTTTAGGTAATGTCAAGTGAACTTGTTGAGGGGCTGACAAACTATGTTCTGTGGGTAAATCCAGTCCACCACCTAATTTGGTATGACTCAAGACCAAAGAATATTTTTTGTATATGTATATGAATAAAATGTAAAAAATTCATTTACCCGTTATTGAAAACAGTTGCTTCAAGAATTGAGTAAACTGTAATTACAAAGCCTAAAGTATTTACATCTGGTCTTTTAATGAAAATGTTTGTCAATCTTTGATTTTTCTAACTCAGTTTCCTAAGGCTTTAAGCAAGAAAAATATCTAGAATATACCAGGAACTCAAAAATTTAACAAAATAAATCAATAACACTGGGCAGTGATGGGCATGGTGGCACACACCTGTAATTCCAGCAGCTTTGGAGGCTGAGACAGGAATATTGGAGTTCAAAGCCAGCCTCAGCAACAGGAAGGCCCTGTCTCTAAATAAATACAAAATAGGGCTTGGGATGTAGTTCAGTGGTTGAGTGTCCCTGAGCTCAATCCCTGGTATGAAAATTAAAAAAAAAAGCTGGGCAAATTATCTGAATATATATTGCTCTAAAGACAAATACAAGTGATCAACAATATTCAAAAAAATGTTCAGTATCAGAAAAACAAAACCAAAATATTCCCAAAACCAGTACAAGGAAGAAATAAGAACAAAAGAGCCAAAGTTAATGAAATAGAGAATGAAATAATAGAGGATCAACAAAATGGAGTTGATCCTTTGAGAAGATGAACAAGATTGATAAATCCTTAGCCAAACTAACAAAAGAAAGAGAGGGAAGACCCAAATTAATAAACTTAGAGAAAAGTGTATATTAAAACAGACACCACTGTAATCAATAGGGACTATTTTGAAAACACATATTCTAATTGAAATATTCAGAAGAACTGAAAAAATTCTAGGCATATATATCTACCAAAGTAGAACAAAGATGAGAAGATTCCTCTGGAATGAATCTGACATTACTTAGCTTTGTACATATATGACCACAGTGAATCTCACTATCATGTACAACCACAAGAAAATAATTAAAAAAAAACTATGACTAAATGGCAGAAAGATCAATAGAGGGAAGGAAGCAGGGGACTGGGGGGAGGGGAAGGAGAGGTACTGGAGACTGAATTCAAACAAGATGCATTCTATGCTTTTATAAATATGTCAAATTATTCTACTGTCACATGTAACTAAAAAGATCAAATAAAATTAAAATTTAAAAAAAACTGAAATGGACTAATAATCAAGACACTGAGGTAGGAATTTTAAAATACAGTGAAGAAAGACCAGGAGGGATTCACAGATAATTTTATAAGTCATTTAAAGAAGAATAAAACCAATGCTCTCAATTTATTTCATGAAATAGAAAGGGTGGTAACTCTTCTGAACTCTTTATTCAAAACCAGTATCATCCTAATTTTAAAGCCAGAAAAGGAAACTTCACAAAGATAATTACAGACCAACATCATTGTTGAACATAGATACAAAATATTTAATAAAATAATTACAGATATAATTCAACAATACTTAAAAATATTGTACACAGTGATCAAGTTGCTTTCACTCCAAGAAATCATGGAAGGTTCAATATATGTAAATCAATAAGTGTAATGTATCACATGAAGATAATCAGATAAAAAATCACACTGCCATCTCAATGGATGCAGAAGATTGCTTTGACAAATTCAACAACCATTAATGTTAAAATCCCTTATGAAGGAACTTAGCTCACATAATAAAGTTTATAAATGCAAACTTAAAGTCCATGTTACACTGAATAGGAGGTAACAGAAGGCATTTCCTCCAAAATCAGGAATAATTAAAAGAATATCTACTTTCACTACTCCTATTTGACATAGTACTGGAAATTCTATCCACAACAATCAGGCAAGAGAAGAAATAAAAGGAATATAAATAAGAAAGGAAGTAGTCAAATTATGCCTTTTGCAAATGATATGATCCTATACTTAAAATCCTGAAGGTTTCACTAGAAAACTTCTAGAATTGATAAGCAATTCAACAAAATAGCACATAAGAAAGCAATTTAAAATACTAATAACTTTGTATATGAATACAAAAGTATTAATGAAAAATATTGTAAATGAATATGCCAATAAGAAATCAAGAAAATAATCCCGTTCACAGAAGCTTCAAAAATATGTAGGAATGAATCTAATGAAAGAGGTAAAAGATCTCTACAAGGAAAATGATACACCATGGAAAAAAAAGAAACTGAAGAAGATAAAGATTCATAAGCTTCCCATGTGTGTGGATAAATAGATTTGATTTTGTTAAAATAGTCACATTATCAAAAGCCACATATAGATCCCATGTAACCTGCATATAAGTACCAATGATATTCTCCTCAGAATTAGACAAATAAACTCTAAATTTCATATAAAAGAAAAAGAAAAGATCCACAATAGCTAAAGAATTCCTGAGGGAAAGAGCAATGCTGGAACCATCACAACATCCAATTCAAATTATACTATGGGGCCATAGTAATAAAACCACCATGACACTGACTGTTTTTTCAATTCTACTAATGGAGTAGAATAGAAACACAGAGATAAACCATACAGTTAAGTCAACTGATTCCTGACAAAGTTCTAAAACATATCCTAGAGAAATGACAATCACTTTCTCAAATGGTGCTGTGATAACTGAAATAGCCATATGTGAAAGAATGATCACCATCTAAATCAACAACTCTCATCATGTACAAAAGCTACTCAAAATGATCAAAGGAATAGAAATAATATAAGAAACTTTGAACCTGATAAACAAACAAACAATGACACAACACAACAACAAAACAGGGGAAACACTTCAACATACAGGCAAAGATAATCACTTTACCAATATGACTCTTTAGCTTAGGATATAATACCAAAGACCTATAAATGGAATGTCATCATAAAGTTTCTGCACAGAAAGATAAACAATTGTAAAGAGATAGCCTATGGAATGAGAAAATTTTTGGGCATCTAGTCTTCTGACAGAGGATTAATATTTAAATCCAGGATATTTAAACATGTCAAAAAAACCCAACAGCATAAAAACAAACACTTTCAATGAATGGGCAGATACTTCTCAAAAAAAGAGTGCAAATGGCCAATGATAACATAACAATGTTCACCATAGCTAGTCATCAGAAAAATGGAAATCTAAACTACATTGATGTACCTCATTCCAGTCAGAATGGCAATCATTAAGACCACAAATAACACTAAAGGGGGGAAAGGAACTCATATACACTGTTGTTAAGAATGCAATTTAACTTGCATTTCTCTAATTACGTGAGAAGTTGAACACTTTTTCATATATTTATATGTATATCTTCTTCTGTAAAGTGTCTGTCCAGTTCCTTGGCCCATTTATTGATTGGGTTCTTTGTATTTTGGTGTATAGTCTTGTAAATTCTTTATAAATTTTGGAGATTAGTGCCCTATCTGAAGTGCATGTGGAAAAGATTTTCTCCCACTCTGTAGGCTCTCTTCACATTGATTGTATCATTTGCTGAGAGAAAAGCTTTTTAGTTTGAAGACATCCCATTTATTGATTCTTGCTTTGATTTCTTGTGCTTTGGGAGTCTCATTAAGGAAATCTGATCCTAAGCCAACATGATGAAGATTCAGGCCTGCTTTGTTTTCTGTTTGGTGCAGGGTCTCTGGTCTAATTCCTAAGCCTTGATCCATTTGAGTTGAGTCTTGTGCAGGGTGAGAGATAGAGGTATGGATTTCCAGTTTTCTCAGCACCATTTGTTGAACAGGCTATTTTCTCCATTGTATGTTTTTGGCTCCTTTGTCTAGTATGAGGTAACTGTACTTATGCGGGTTTGTCTCTGTGTTTTCTTTTCTGTATCATTGGTCTACCTGTCTTATTTTGGTGCCAATACCATACCATTTTTGTTCTATTGCTCTGTAGTAGAGTTTAAGAGCTATTATGAAGAACACAAACAATAATAGGTGTTGGCGTGGATGTGGGGAAAAAGGCACACTTTTACATTGCTGGTGGAGTTGCAAATTGGTGTAGCCACTCTGGAAAGCAGTGTGGAGATTCCTCAAAAAACTTGGAATGGACCCACCTTTTGACCCAGTTATCCCAATCCTCGGTTTATACCCCCAAAACTTAAATTAGCATACTACAGTAACACAGCCACATCATTATTGCAGCTCAATTCACAATAACTAGATTGTGGAACTAACCTAGATGCCCTTCAACAGATGAATGGATAAAGAAACTGTGGTATGTATGCACAATGGAATATTATTCAGCCATGAAGAAGAAGAATATTATAGCATTTGCAGATAAATGAATGGAGTTGGAGAATATCATGCTAAGTGAAATAAGCCAATCCCAAAAAACAAAGGCCAATGTTTTCCCTGATACTTTGATGATATATAAAGGAGGTAGGGGGTGGGGGTAGGAGAAGAATAGAGGAACTTTAGAATATGTAGAAGAAAATGAGAGGAGGGGGTATGAAAAATGGTGGAATGAGACAGACATCATTAACCCATGACATGTATGATTACACGAATGGTATGAATCTACCATTGTGACAACCATAGAAATGAAACGATGTACCCCATTTGTGTAAAATGAATCAAAATGCAGTCTGTAAATATAAAAAAAAATTAAAAATAATAAAAATAATTGTACACAAAAACAGAATGCAATTTAGTATAGCCAGTATGGAAATCAGTATGGCAGTTTCTCAAAACAAATGGAACTACTATTCCATTCCTGGTATTTATTATGACTTCTTGGTATTCAACTGAAAGAATCTAAGTCATCATACTTTAAAGTTGCATATCTATGTTTATCACAGCATAGTTTGCAATAGTTAGGTTATGGAATCAGCCGAATTGTGTTTCAACAGATGCATGGGTAAAGAAAATGTGGCATACATACACAATGAAGTTTATTCACTCATAAAGATTAATTGTTATTTTTAGGAAAATAGATGGATCAGGAGAACATCATGTTAAGTGAAATAAGCAAGATGCAGAAAGTCAAGTATTTACGTTTTCTCTGATATATGGATGGTGGAGGGAGAAAAAGAAAAGGACATCAGGAAAATAGAAGGAACCTGGTAGAACATATAAATCCTATGAAGGGAGGATGGCACAGTAAGGGGGGAGGTACTGGAAGTGAAATTGGACATATTGTTATATGTATATACAATATGCTGCAGTGAAATTAACTAGCATGTATAATTAATATGCACTAATAAAAACAAATAGATTTTAAAACTGAAAAAACAGTGAAGGAATGGAGTTATGGGAATACTAATTATGTTTATTTGATCAAAATATAATATATTTTATCAAGTCAATACATTATATCCTGAAAATATGTGCAATTTTATGTCAACTAAAATATGTGCAATTTTATATGTCACTAAAACTAAGTTTTTATGATGATAATTACTAAACAATATGTAATCATAATAACTATAACCTTAAAATAAGAAGTCATAAAGATGAAATTTGCAATAGTCAAAAATATTCAGTAGATGAACTAAAATATATTTGAAGCAGATGAAAAAAATATGTATTTTAGAAGGCAGGAAAAAATTCAGTGACTTTGAAGATACATCAATTGAATTCCTCCAGTTCAATTAACAGGAAAATTATTTAAAGAAAATTATCAATGCATCAAAACTTGTGGGATAACACCAACATGCCAGGAAGGCTTAAAGAGTCTTAGAAGCAGAAAGAAACAGAAGCAGATAAAACTGCTTCTTCTATCAATTGACTTCAGTGTAATTATGAACATATTTGAAATAGAAAAAATAAAGTCTAAGAAAACATGTAAATAGAAATTCTCAGTGAGTAAATAGAAGAGGAAGACATAATGGAGAAAACAGAGGAAAGAATCAGTAAAATTGAAGATAGAAAAATAGATATTAACAATTAAGAACACTTGTTAAATAGAAAAAATGAATAGAACTTCAGGGAATGTGAGATTATAAGAAATGGTTTAACATTGTCTCACTGAATTCCAGCAGAGTGGGAAGAAGAAAGTTCTAAAAAAGTACTTAAAGAAATAACAGCTTAAAACCACCCCAATTTGGCAAAAGGAATACTTTTAAGAACTTAAAAGAAGATATACCATAGTAAAGGAGAAGAAATTAAACCTACTTATAAGGAAACAAATTAGAATGCACACAATATTTTTTTATCAGAAATCATGAAGGTCAGATGGAAATACAAACTTCTTTTTAGAGAAATGCAAATCAAAACTACTCTATGATTTCATCTCACTTCTGTCAAAATGGCAATTATCAAGAACAAAAGTAACAATAAATGTTGGTGAGGATGTGGGGAAAAAGGTACACTCATACATTATTGGTGAAACCACTATGGAAAACAGTATGGAGATTCGTCAGAAAACTGGTAATGGAACCACCATTTAACCCAGTTATCCCACCCCTTGTTTTACCCCCAATGGACTTAAAATCAGCATACTACGGTGATACAGTGACATCTATGTTTATAGCAGCTCAATTAACCATAGCTACACTACAGAACCAACCTAGATGTCCTTCAACAGATGAATAGACAAAGAAAATGTGGTACATATGCACAATGGAATATTACTCAGCCTTAAAAATGCCTGATATTATGGCATTTTCAGGTAAATGAATGGAGCTGGAAACATGATGCTAAGCAAAATAAGACAAACCTAAAAAACCAAAGACCAAATGTTTCTCTGATAAGTGGATGCTAATTCATAATGGGGTGGGGTGGGGAAGAATGAAGGAACTTTGGATTTTTCAGAGAGGAGTGAGGGGAGGGGAGAAGATGTGGGAATGGGAAGGCCAGTGGAATGAGACAGACATTATTACCCTATGTACATGAATGATTATACTACCAGTGTAACTCTACACCATAATCAGTCAGAAGGAGTTGTGCTCCATTTGTGTACAGTGTTAAAATGCATTCTACTGTCATGTATACCTAAGTAGAACAAATTAAATTAAAAAAATAAGGAAATGATAGACTTTGAACAGAATGTTAGCAATAAAATTTATCATATATAATAAGAATTGAGAATTGTATGTAATTCACCAAGAAAAGTTTCATTTACTCAGGATGAAAGGCTCATTCAACATTTAAAAGTCACATAATTTAAACCATTCTATCTTGTCAAAGAACAAACATATGGTCATATCAGTATAAACTAAAATAACTAAAAAAAATCAAATATTCATTCATGTTTTTAAAAAGTCTAAGTAAACTAGAGGTGAATATTGCAAAAATCCTACAGGTAACACCATAACTAATGTTGAGAAACTAGATGTCTTCCTGCTGAGACCAGGAATTAGACAAAGATATCCCCTCTAACTACTCCTATTCAGCACAGTTCTGGAAGTACTAGCTAATCCAATATGACAGCTAATATAACATACACAGATTGGAAAAAAAGAAATAAACTTTTGTTCATATGACATGACTGTCTATGTATGACAACCCCAAATATTCAACCAAAGAAAAAAAGAAAGAACCTTCCTGGAACTCACATAAGCAATCATAGCGAAGTGACAGAATTCACAGTTAGTATACAAAAGCTAATTAATTTCTTTTCTTTCTTTCTTTTTTTTTTTTTTTTTTTTTGTTGCTGGGGATCGAACCCAGGGCCTTGTGCTTACAAGGCAAGCACTTTACCGACTGAGCTATCTCCCCAGCCCCTAATTTCTTTTTTATAAGTTCATTATGATTATATATAATGGTGGGAATTCATTGCGATATATATATATATATATATATACATAACTAATTAGATCAATTTCACCCTGGTACCTCCACTTTCTCTCTTTTCATTCTTCCCCCTTATGTCAGAAATATGGAATAATTTATTCTAGAGCTAATTTAGAAAAACAAAAGACCCAGAATAACTACCACAGTATTTCAGGAGTAAGACAAAGCTATCTGACTGATACCATCTGAATTTAAGACTTACTATAGAGTTATAGTAATCAATATAATGTGTTACGGGTGAAAGAACAGACATTTGATCAATGAAACAGAATAGAGAACCTGAAATACACCCTCACAAAATCAGTCAACTTCTTTGACAAATCAGAGAAGGCAATTCATTGGAGAAAGAATAGTCTTCTTAACAAATGGTGCTGGAATTACTGGGTATATATAGTCAAAAAAAAAAAAAGAATCCAGACACCATCCTTAGCCTTTTCACAAAATTAACTGAAATTACATTAAACATTTACACTTAAAACGTAAAATCCTGGAACTACTAAAACAAAACAGAAAAACATGTAGTGACTTTGATTTGGTAATTTAACACTTAGATACAATATCAAAAGCATGATCTTTTAAACAAAAACTGACCGTTTAGAATCCATTAAAAAACTCTGCTCTATGAAAAGTTATATAAAGGTAAGAAGATTATAAGTCACAGAGTGGGTGAATGTCTTTGCAAAGCACATAGATAATAAAGGAACAGTATGGTAAATATACAAAACTCAACAAAAACTAAAAGAACAACTCAATTTTAAAACAGGAAATTTTCTTGACACCTCACCAAAGGAGATATACAAGATGATAAATAAGCATATGAAAAGATGCTTCATATTATGTGCCATTAGGGAATTGCAGATTAGAACAACAGGATATCACTACAACTATTAGAATGATTAATATCTAAAACACTGTCAATACTAAATGTTTGTAACAATGAGGAGCAACAGAAACTATCATTCATTGCTTTGTGAATCTAAAACGGTGAGTCACTTTAGGAGACAGTTTGGCAGCAGCTTACAAAATTAAACAAACACATACTAGATTATACAGCAATTGTGCTCCTTTAAATTCACCTAAATAAGTTGAAACATGTCTACAAAAATATGAACATAATTTTTATGATTTATTCATAATTGCCAAATCCTTGGAGATTCCATTTAAACAGAAAATTCACACTGAAGTGGTTTTGAGAATGGTATATGTTCTTTATTATCATCAGCCAATAAAGTATGTTATCATCACACCTAAATGTAAAAATCCTTCCTTACAGTGTAAGATAATTTTGCATTATTTTTTACATGGAGTATTGATGGAGAGTGGGTACAAAGGTATTCTCAAGATGGTCCTCCAGGGGTAACATTTTTTCTGTGTGTTTTTCTTTCAGAATACAAACTTCAGTTATTAATGTCAGCCAGCCTGCTAAATTATTGCTAAAATTTTTTTTCCAATTTTAAACTCTGACAAAACCTCCTGTTATTTTAAGTGATAGTAAAGAACAATTGATTTTAGTTTCTTAAGTACAAGAAAGTGTTTGTTAAATATAATGTTTATTGGAAGAGTAATGACGTTGACATCACAAGTTGATAATGAAAAAAGAATAATGAAATAAGAAATCAAAGATCTTAGAAGAAACTAAGATTATAATTTCTCTGTCCTCTCTGCCTGCTTAGTTATCACTTTCAATAACCTTGATTCTAAATTAACTTTGTGACTGGAATAAAACTCAGGGAATTATATCATTTTATAATATTTTATAATTGGCAGTGTCATAACTGGAACCGCGAATTTTGTCTTGCAAATATAGCAACTCTAGATATACTTCTTTGAAGTCTTACTTAAAGACAACAATCATTGTATATATTTATACTAACTCATGGGGAGGAAAACAGCTTTAGGAATTATCATAAACCATAAATTCAATCATACAGGAAGACAATACAAAGTCCTAAAAGGGTTTCCTGGCATAGCTGTTTGAGTAGTATACTTAAGTTTCTATAATAAATAATTTAAAATTTAAATGTTTTTTTCCTTTTTAGGCAATTAAATAACAAAACCAAACAAAAATGGTTAAAATGCCATATATCTATGTTCTTCATATAAAATTCATAATTTAAAAAGAAAATTTATTTGCAAAAAAGCATTTGGTACAGATTGGATACCCTTGTCTGAAATACTGAGGATCAAAACTGTTTTACATCTTTTTTTTTGCATTTTGGAATATTTGCCAACGCATGATATACCTTGGGAATGGAACTCAAGTAAAAGCAATATCATTATTTCCTACATATATAGCACATAATCTGAAATTAATTTTATACCATATTTTTAGTGAACATGCATTTATACTGTGATATGTAACATTAGGCAAAGTGTAGAATTTTTTTTTTGCTCATGTGGGAATCATATTGGTACCCAAAAATTTTGAGCTTTTGGAGGATTTCAGACTTTGGATTTTCATTTTAGGATTGTCTAATTGATAAATGTTTGTTTTTGAATCAATACCAATATGAAATTTTCAAGAAGCATTCCTAGGTAATGCAGATGAGAAATCAACATAGTAAATGTCAAACACAAATTGTAATCTGTACAAATAATTAGTTTTTCTTGGAATGAGAATAATAAGTTCAAAGTTGAAATCTTAACATGATCATTTCCATAGAATTAGTAAAATCACATTTTTAGAAATGAAATCACATTAAAAATTTCTAATGATTGTTTTAGAACACAAATGTTACAAGGAGAAATAATAAGCTAATTTGATTGACTTTTTCCATTTCATAAATGTACAGCATGGACACATTCTTTGGTTTGATTTTATTAGCAAAATACTGAAATTAAAATTTAACCCATTGAGGGAAATAAAGTGAAAGGAGATTCAAAATATTATGTAAGAAACACTTAAAATAGCATTTAGGCGATCCAAGATGGCGGCCTAGAGGGAGACTGCACCCCCTGTCACTCCAGAACCCAGGAGTTAAGAAGGGGAGGCATTGAGAGACTGGGACTGAAATAGAGCCACGGGTGAGTCCTGCCCACTGGGTAAAGCTCGGCCCGGGGGGCAGGCCAGATAGAGGTGGCTTATCGGAGCCGGGCAGGGCAGCTAGAGTCATCCACAGGCAGCCCTGCGCAACTCCGGCGGTGGGCCCCCGCCCACACAGATCCAGCTTCTCCAGGTTCTCGGAACGGAACTGGCCCGCTGGTGAGAGCCTTCTGACCAGAACAAGCTCCGAGTCCCGGAGCCAGTGCAGCTCAGCGTACTCTGGCACGCAAGCAGATTCAGGGTCCAGACAGGGCAGCCAGAGACTTCCCCAAGTAGTCTGGACCCCTGCGGTGGGAGGTGCCGTTCAAGGCTAGCCTCTCGGAGCTGACCGAACCAGTGAGAGACTTTCTACATAGAACCAGCCACAAGCCCCCGAACCAACGGAGAGCCTCGATCCGCAAACAGCCTCTGGGATCAGGGCAGGGCAGCCAGAGACCTCTTCAGGCGGCTCTGCCCACTCCGGCTGCAGGCTCTCTTCTCGGGCGATCCAAGAAGGCGGCCTAGAGGGAGACTGCACCCCCTGTCGCTCCAGAACCCAGGAGTAAAGAAGGGGAGGCATTGAGAGACTCGGACTGAAATAGAGCCACGGGTGAGTCTGCCCACTGGGTAAAGCTCGGCCCGGGGGGCAGGCCCAGATAGAGGTGGCTTATTCGGAGCCGGGCAGGCAGCTAGAGTCTTCCCAAGGTAGCCTTCCACACTCCGGCAGTGAGCTCCTCCCACACGGCCAGCTGCACGGTGCAGGCCCACAGTGAGAGCATTTCAGCACAGAGCCAGTTCCAAATCGTGGAACCAGTAGGGGGCTAGGGGCAGTTTTCTTTGATACGCTGCTTTATCAGATTCCTCCAAGACATCAGGCTACTGAAGGCTGGGAGGTGATACACTGGAAATCTACCGGAACACTATAGCCAATAGCGGAAAACTGCAATATCTCAGGGTCCCACTGACAACTGACCAATATGAGAAAACAAGGGAAGAAAATGTCCCAAACAAACCTAGATACTACATCAATAAAACCCAATGACAGCACAGCAGAAGAAATGTCAGAAAGGGAGTTCAGAATGTACGTAATTAAAACGATCAGGGAAGCAAATGAGGAGATGAAAGAGCAAATGCAGGCATTGAAGGAGGAGATGAAAGAGCAAATGCAGGCATTAAATGATCGCACCAATCAACAGTTAAAAGACCAAATACGGGAAGCAAGAGATCATTTCAATAAAGAGTTAGAGATACTGAAAAAAAACCAAACTGAAATACTTGAAATGAAGGAAACAATAACCAAGTTAAAAACTCCATAGAAAGCATAACCAATAGAATGGAGCACCTGGAAGACAGAACCTCAGACATTGAAGACAAATTATTTAATCTTGAAAGCAAAGTTGGCCAAACAGAAAGATGGTAAGAAATCATGAACAGAATCTACAAGAATTATGGATATCATGAAAAGGCCAAATTTAAGAATTATTGGGATTGAGGAAGGCTTAGAGAAACAAACCAAAGGAATGAACAATCTATTCAATGAAATAATATCAGAAATTTCCCAAATCTGAAGAATGAAATGGAAAACCAAATACAAGAGGCTTATAGAACTCCAAACATACAAAATTACAACAGACCCACACCAAGGCACATTATTATGAAAATACCTAACATACAAAATAAAGACAGAATATTAAAGGCCGCGAGAGAAAAGAATCAAATTACATTCAGAGGGAAACCAATAAGAATATCAGCAGATTTTTCAATCCAGACCCTAAAAGCCAGAAGGGCCTGGAACAACATTTACCAAGCCCTGAAAGAAAACGGATGCCAACCAAGAATCTTATACCCAGCAAAACTTACCTTCAAATTTGACGATGAAATAAGATCCTTCCATGATAAACAAAAGCTAAAGGAATTTACAAAAAGAAAGCCAGCATTACAGAACATTCTCAGCAAAATATTCCATGAGGAAGAGATGAAAAACAACGATGCAAATCAGCAACAGGAGGCGCTAGCCTAAAGGAATAGCCAAATAAAGGAGAAACCAAATCATGTCAAAAACAAATATGAGTCAATTGACTGGGAATACAATCATATCACAATAATAACCCTGAATGTTAATGGCCTGAATTCATCAATCAAAAGACACAGACTGGCAGATTGGATTAAAAAGAAAAATCCAACAATATGCTGCCTGCAAGAGACTCACCTCATAGAAAGAGACACCCATAGACTAAGGTGAAAGGATGGGGAAAAACATACCATGCACACGGACACAGCAAAAAAGCTGGAGTATCCATCCTCATCTCAGATAATGTGGACTTCAAACCAAAACTAGTCAGAAGGGATAAAGAAGGACATTACATGCTGCTTAAGGGAAGCATAAATCAGCAAGACATAACAATCATAAATATCTATGCCCCGAACATTGGCTCATCCACGTACGTCAAACAAATCCTTCTCAATTACAGAAATCAAATAGACCACAACACAATCATACTAGGGCGATTTTAACACACCTCTCTCACCACTGGATAGATCGTCCAAACAAAAATTGAATAAGAAACTATAGATCTCAACAACACAATCAGCAATTTAGACTTAACGGACATATATAGAATATACCATCCAACAAAGAACGAATACACTTTCTTCTCAACAGCACATGGATCCTTCTCTAAAATAGACCATATTTTATGCCACAAAGCTACTGTTAGCAAATACAAGAAGATAGAGATACTACCTTGTACTCTATCAGATCATAATGGATTGAAATTAGAAATAAATGACAGAATAAAAAACAGAAACTTCTCCAATACCTTGGAGACTAAATAATACACTATTATATGATGAATGGATAACAGAAGACATCAGGAGGAAATAAAAAAATTCTTAGAAGTAAACGAGAACAAAGACACATCATATCAAAATCTCTGGACACTATGAAAGCAGTACTTAGAGGAAGATTTATTTCATGGGTGCATTCAAAAAAAGAAGTAGAAATCAACAAATAAATGACTTAACACTACAGCTCAAAGCGCTAGAAAAAGAAGAGCAGACCAATACCAAAAGTAGTAGAAGACAGGAAATAGTTAAAATCAGAGCCGAAATCAACGAAATCGAAACAAAAGAAACAATTGGAAAAATTAACAAAATAAATAGTTGGTTCTTTGAAAAAATAAATAAAATTGATAACCCTTAGCCACACTAACAAAGAGAAAGAGGGAGAAAACTCAAATTACTAAAATTCGGAATGAACAAGGAAACATCACAACAGACACGAGTGAAATACAAAACATAATTAGAAGCTATTTCGAAAATCTATACTCCAACAAAACAGAAAACCTCGAAGACATCAACAAATTTCTAGAGACATATGAATTACCTAAACTGAACGAGGAGGACATACACAACCTAAATAAACCAATTTCAAGCAATGAAATAGAAGAGGTCATCAAAAGCCTACCAACAAAGAAAAGTCCAGGACCAGATGGGTTCTCAGCCGAGTTCTACAAAACCTTTAAAGAAGAGCTCATTCCAATACTCCTCAAACTATTTCCAGGAAATAGAAGAGGAGGGAAACCCTCCCAAACTCGTTCTATGAAGCCAATATCACCCTGATACCTAAACCAGACAGAGACACATCGAGGAAGGAAAATTTCAGACCAATATCCTTAATGAACATCGATGCAAAAATTCTCAACAAAATTTTAGCAAATCGCATACAAATATATATTAAAAAGATAGTGCACCACGATCAAGTGGGTTTTATCCCAGGGATGCAAGGTTGGTTCAACATTCGGAAATCAATAAATGTCATTCACCATATCAACAGACTTAAAGTTAAGAATCACATGATTATTTCAATAGATGCAGAAAAAGCATTCGATAAAATACAGCATCCCTTCATGCTCAAAACACTAGAAAAATTGGGGTAGTGGGAACATTCCTAAACATTATAAAGGCAATCTACGCTAAGCCCATGGCTAATATCATTCTAAATGGTGAAAAAACTGAAAGCGTTCCCCCTAAAAACTGGAACAAGGCAGGGATGCCCTCTTTCACCACTTCTATTCAACATCGTCCTTGAGACTCTAGCCAGAGCAATCAGACAAACCAAAGAAATTAAAGGGATACGAATAGGAAAAGAAGAACTCAAACTATCCCTGTTCGCTGATGACATGATTATATATTTAGAGGAACCTGGAAATTCCACCAGAAAACTTTTAGAACTCATAAGTGAATTCAGTAAAGTAGCAGGTTACAAGATCAATGCTCATAAATCCAATGCATTTTTATACATAAGTGATGAATCTTCAGAAAGAGAAATTAGGAAAACTACCCCATTCACAATAGCATCGAAAAAAATAAAATACTTGGGAATCAATCTCACAAAAGAGGTGAAAGACCTCTACAATGAGAACTACAGAACACTAAAGAAAGAAATTCAAGAAAAACCTTAGAAGATGGAAAGATCTCCCATGTTCCTGGATAGGCAGAATTAATATCGTCAAAATGGCTATACTACCTAAAGTGCTATACAGATTCAATGCAATTCCAATTAAAATCCCAATGATGTACCTTGCAGAAATAGAGCAAGCAATTATGAAATTCATCTGGAAGAATAAAAAACCTAGAATAGCTAAAGCAATCCTCAGTAGCAAGAGCGAAGCAGGGGTATTGCAATACCAGATCTTCAACTCTACTACAAAGCAATAGTAACAAAAACTGCATGGTATTGGTACCAAAATAGACAGGTAGATCAATGGTACAGAATAGAGGACATGGACACAAACCCAAATAACTACATTTTTTCATACTAGACAAAGGTTCCAAAATATGCAATGGAGAAAAGATAGCCTCTTCAACAAATGGTGCTGGGAAAACTGGAAAACCATATGCAATAGAATGAAATTAAACCCCTATCCTCACCCTACACAAAACTCAACTCAAAATGGATCAAGGACCTCGGAATCAGACCAGAGACCCTGCATCTTATAGAAGAAAAAAGTAGGTACAAATCTTCAACTTGTTGGCTTAGGATCAGACTTCCTTAACAGGACTCCCATAGCACAAGAAATAAAAGCAAGAATCAACAACTGGGATAGATTCAAACTAAAAAGCTTTCTCTCAGCAAAGGAAACTATCAGAAATGTGAAGAGAGAGCCTACAGAGTGGGAGAATATTTTGCCACCATACCTCAGATAGAGCGCTAATTTCCAGAATCTATAAAGAACTCAAAAAACTCTACACGAAGAATACAAATAATCCAATCAACAAATGGGCTAAGGAAATGAACAGACACTTCACAGAAGAAGATGTACAAGTAATCAACAGATATATGAAGAAAATGTTCAACATCCCTAGTAATAAGAAAATGCAAATCAAAACTACCCTAAGATTTCATCTCACACCCAATTAGAATGGCGATTATCAAGAACACAAGCACAATAGGTGTTGGCGAGGATGTGGTGAAAAAGGAACACTCATACATTGCTGGTGGGGTTGGAATTAGTGCAGCCACTCTGGAAAGCAGTGTGGAGATTCCTCAGAAAGCTTGGAATGGAAACACCATTTGACCCAGCTATCCCACTCCTTGTCTATACCCAAAGGACTTAAAATCAGCATACTACAGAGATACAGCACATCAATGTTCATTGCTGCTCATTCACCATAGCCAGATTGTGGAACCAACCTAGATGCCCTTCAGTTGATGAATGGATAAAGAAACTGTGGCATATTTATACAATGGAATATTACTCCGCAATGAAGAATGATAAAATTATGGCATTTGTAGGCAAATGGTCGAAAATTGGAGAATATCATGCTAAGTGAGATAAGCCAATCTCAAAAAACTAAAGGACGAATGATCTCGCTGATAAGCGGATGAGGACATATAATGGGGGTGGGAGGGGTTAGCATTAGGTTTAGGTTAGGTTTAGAGTTAGGCTAAGGAGAGCGGTAAGAATGAAGGAAAGAAGGACTGTATAGAAGGGAAAAGGGTGGGAGGGGTGGGGGGGAAGGGAAAAAAAAAGAAACATCATTACCCTATGTAAACGTAAAAAAATAATAAAAAATAGCATTTAATAATCAATGCCTACAGATGTATTATGATTACAATTGCTAATTTCTCATGTCAATGATCTGTCATAGAAAATGTAAGCAAAATTTGTTAAGTGATTCCAGTAAATATTTGCATTAGGTAGTTATTCAATTATCTTTGTTCTAAACTTTAGGTACATATTTGAAAATTGTGTCTGAAACCTGAACTGCTCCTTTCCATATTATATCATTAAATAACATTAATTGAGCAGTTTTCCCAACATTTTCAGGGACCAATAATTCAAAAATTTGAAATCAAGTGGAGTTATGGTGTATTCTAAAAACTTCTATGTGAGAATTAACTTTAGAAATAGGTTATCTTTAACTTTAAAATATGAACAAATACAGCTCAATATTACAGCTTTTTATTATCATTATTGAAAGAGTTCTTCCATGTATTCATAGGGTCCCATGTTATTGTCCATATTTAAAGGTATCAATAGTTCCCTCATGTCTCAAGTTAGCACACTGAAATATTGACAGCCAACCTTTAAATATTTATGAATTTTCACAGGAAACCTCTATAAATTATTTATAAATTTCTCAAAGGGGAAATACTTTAACACGTTCAACCTGATTTTTAAAAACAGAATGACTAAAAATGGCTAAAGATAATTGCAGCTGAATTCAGGTAACTAATATTTGACACAAGAATCATTATATTATATAAAGTGATTTAGAATTGAGGGATTACAGTCCTTACTCTGTCTTCATTGTTACCCTGTCTCTTATCATTTCTATACATGTAACCCAAATGACATTTCTCATGCTGAAATCTGACATTTCACTGTTTAAAATCCTTCAGTGTCATTCCATTTCTTTGAAAATAAAGACCACATTTCATAGAACGAAATATGAGGCTTTTGATATGCTGGATTTTCCTACCTACTCCTTTAAATCTCATTTGTTTCCTTCCAAGTCTCACCACCCAATCTTACCTCAGAACTATCTTTGCTTTTGTAACTCATCCTTTAGTTCTCAACTTAAGTATCAATTCCTCAATGCCTTTGCCTTTGATTCACGCATATAAGAAAAAATTTCGTTACATTCATATAGCCTGTATTTTTACTTCAGAACACTGACCTACATAATTTTATTGTCTATTACCTTAAATGAGAATCAAGATTCCATGATGGTATGAATTTTTCCTGGTTTATGGAAGTAACCATGTACATAGCCTAGTACTTGGAAATAGTATGTAATCAAAATATTTGGTAACGAATAATGAAACCTTGTGCTCCACTCATATTCATGTGCTTTCAGGTTTTCAAAAGAATCTCACTCCTTCCCTTTCTCTTTCTCTCTCTGTTACACACCACACACACAAACACCTTTTACTTCCCGTTACACATGCTGCCTGGCTTATTCAATATCAAATTCTGGCTATCACCTTTATTTGGGAATATTTTTCTGCTCACTTTAATTGATATATACATATGTGTGTGTATTAACCATTAAGTATACACACACACACACACACACACACAAGTTCTACATTCCATCTTTTGTTTTTATATAGTTAGTAATTACAAAAGGCTGGAATGTTCCTTAAACCTTCGCATTATAAAAATCATTACCAGTAATATAGAAATAGTAATGATACATGTGGTGGAAGCAATAAAAACAGTGACCATTATTTTATGCTTACTACTCTATGAGTCAAAGACAGAAATTTTCACTCAAGTAGCAAGTGACAAAGAGTACATATTCTGGAACTAAAAGAACTAAATTCAAATATTAAATGTATCTAATAATTAGCCATGAAATTAGACAAACTTTTTTGTTATTTGGCAACTTTATCTGTAAACAAGAATCTAAAGAACTTATCTCGGAGTTTTTAGAAGGTTCAATAAGTAAATATTTATAAGTGCTTAGAAGAGTATCTGGGACTTAGTAAACACCACAGAAAATTTTTAACAAGTAAATAATTAAATTCCACCATTTCCAATACTGCATGAAAATTATCTGAACTCTGAAACTGAGTTACTCAAAAGGCCTCTTTGCATTAAATAATTACATAAAACTCAGATTTCTTGATTAAATGCAGAATTCCTTCTTTCATTACTAACTTCCTACCTTCTTTCCATTTTGTTATGTACTTTTCAGAGTACTAATGCCAAATATTGTTTTCAATGTTTTCTTGACAGTTAAATTTTAAAATGAGCAAAACAATATGATGTGTTAGTAATGGGAACTTTGGAACACTGTTGGTGGAAATGTAAATTTGTACAAGTATTAGAAAAGTGTGGATGTTCCTTTAAAAATTTAAATAGAACTGCAATGTGACCCAGTAATCCTAATTTTGTGTATTTACCCAAAGGAATTGAAATCAAAATTACTAAGAGACATCTGCATTCCCATGTTCATTTCAGCATTATTCATAAAAGACAAGATATAGAAACAAATTTCTAACAACAGATGAATGAATAAAGAAAATATGGTACATTCACATAATGTAATGCTATTTGGCCTTTACAAAGAAGGAAATTTTGTCATTTGCAGTATGAATGCGGGTGAAGGACATTATGCTAATTGAAATAAGCCAGCACAGGAGGACACAATTATATGATCTCAATTATATGTGGAATAAAAATAGGCAAATTCTTGAAGAAGAGAGTAGATGGTGGTTGCCTGGGGTTGGGGTTGGGGTGGGGCAGACGGAAAGAGGAAGATAATGTTCAAAGGGTACAAGGAATAAAGGAAAGGGAAGGGATGGGAATGGGAAAGACAGTGGAATGAATCAGACTTAACTTTCCTACACCATATAGAATACTGACCAGTGAAACTCCAAATCATGGTCAACCACAAGAATGGGATCCTAATTAGAATAAGTTGTACTCCATGTATGTATAATATATGAAAATACACTCTACTGTCAGTATATCTATCTAAAAAGCAAATTAAAAGAATGTACAGGTTCAGTTATGCACAGTAAGTAAATTTTGGAGACATATTATACGCAAAGTGCCTATAGTTAACAATACTGTGTTGTATTAAAATTTTTTTAGAGTGGATGTTAAGTGTTCCTACCATGAAAATACTATTCATAGTAAATGGTACAGGAAGAAACCTTGGGAGGTGAGGTGTATGTTTATTTCTTAGATGGTACTACTGATTTCATGGGTGTATACTTATCCCCCAACCTCATCAGTAGTATACATTAAATATGTACAGCTTGTACATGCCAACATATCTCATTAATATGTTTAATTTTAAAGATGAAATTAGCATTTCATAAACCAGTCTGTGTAGATTTCATTGTTATCTGTTGGAGGACAATTAAATGTTTTATAAAAATATATTTTGAGTGCTTAAACTATTCCTAACAAAAACAATCTATTTGTATCACACATCCTGCATCCTAGCATTTTATACACTTATGCTCTGTTCTACTGTACCAAATTGGCAGTCTGTGTGTGTCCAGTGGAAATTAAGTATTAATGTATGAGAACAAGTGATAAATTCATGATAAATATATTGATAGAGTTTTCAGCAATAATAAGATTGCAAATGCAGTGGTCTGTGAGCTGAAGGAAATGCTTTGTATTAAAAATCTGAATGCTTATAACCCTGAACTTGGCTGACTATCAGTAGCTCAAAGTTGTCTGGTAAGTATATGGTTTGCATATTGGGTTTGGATACCATATTTATGTGATAGTACATTGGTTCATTCACCCATTCAACAACTATTTATTACCATTGATTATGTACTTTGTACTGCTCTAATCATTGGAAGTACAATTGTACACAAAAACAGTAACAATCCCTGTCCTTGAGGCAATTACAGACAGATGGTCATTAAACCCCAAAAACCACAAAAGTGAAAATTATTGTCAGTTTCCCTCTGTTATTTCCTCTATATCTTTCTTGTTTCATGTTTTTCTGACCTTAATTTTTTTTCTGGTAATCTCATTCCTGTTTTCCTTAGAGTCTAATGCCCAGGATCATTTCTTAACTATAGCAGCTATTTTATGTACTGTTTCATTGAGTTCTGTATTAAATTTATGAGAAAGGTAGTTTTCCCTCACATTTAATGTAGCCACTTTAACATAATTAAAATGACTAACCAAATACATACTATTATGAAAATCCAGAAGAATGAAGATAGTTTGTATAAGGAGATGGTGAAAAGGGATACTCAAGTGATGTCATGTAAACCAATTTTATTCCAAGAGGCACTGTGAATCAATAACATGGACTCTAGAATCATCAGACTTGAGTTAGAATCCAACCTTAACCACTTAGTTCTTATCCAAAGTAATAAAACCACCTGATGTCATCTCTTCATTTGCAAAGGGCTAAATAGAACTTTGATCTCAGGATTGTAATGAAAACTTTTTCTGGTTTATATTACAGGTTCAATAAATGTCGTTTTCATTTCTTTTGCTTTACCTATTTGTTTGGTTGGTGCTGACTCCAAGTATACTTGAACTATTTAGGGCAAATTTGAAGTGATTGATCTATGTTAACAATAATTTATCAGCAACTTATATCTTTCCCTGGCATTATTTCCCTGCTTCCTAATGTAGACCTCTACTAAAAGCATTTTCATCTTTTTTTTGATAACAAATTATACACTCATTAAAAAGTTAAATTACATTACCTAATTTTTAAAACTTTACCATTGGCATTTATTATGATCTCATTTGTGAAAACCACACTCAATAATTTGAAATACTATAACACATTTGGTAGATTAAAGCAATTTTATCACATACGGCACATCAAGTAAAGTACTAGGGCATTAGAACTTCATCTTAAACATTAATTATCTCTATTACTTATTTGTTACAAAAGGTCTTCTTTAGAAATGAGGTGTAGCTCAGTGGTAAAGTGCTTGCCTGACATGTACAAAAACCCTGGTTCCATCCACAGCACTGCAAAACAAATAAATATATAAAGTAGAATAAAAATGTCTACAACTGAGTACTAATTGCATATCAATGTCTCCCTTTTTTCTAAAAAGTTGAATTCAACTTAGAGATGGAAGCATATGATGACAAAAATAACAAAATATCACCAGTGATATCTGAAGTATATTTCATTGTGATATATTTAAACAAAGAATACAGATACTTAAGAAAACATGCCAGAAATAGATACCCTCAGTGGCCTTTTTTAAACTGTTTAAATATGGAGTCTTTAAATTTGGTAAACTAGGTTCAAACTTCCTATAACTTCACTTAATAATAGAAAAATTCTGATAAATAGGTATAATTTTTGGATCAGAACAGATGTTGTTTTAAGTATCATGGGCAATAACTTTTTGGCACTTAATTTTACTGATGATATTATTTTTCTTAATTACCAATAAGGCAGGTAAAAAGAAAGTTCAGAGATTAAAGGAAGTGGAAAAATGGTAGATTTTTCTCCTGCCTATGAAATCTCATCTCGTTCTTTCCATTTGAAACTATTAAACCTAGATTAAATCTCCTGTATAAATAACACTCAGAATAACAGGTTTCCCTATTTGAATTGTAGAACTTTAATTTTTTTGGTCTGAATTCCTTTTTCAGACTTGATCATCTATTATACTATATCAATGACCTGTGAGCCTTATTGAATTAAAAAAACTATTTTTGCTGACACAATCTTTTTGAAATTATCTTAATTTGAATCAATTCAGGTAAGTGTATGCTCTCTATTACACAATCATTATTTTGGTAATTTCGTCAGCTGCAATAATTTACAACAATTTCTTGGGCCCTGAAGTTCTCTGAGTATAAATCCTTAGTCCCCATTTTATATTTCTTTGTAGTGTAAGTTACTAGTAAAGGAAAAAGCATAGTATTGTACTATTGAAATTAATTATTTCAATAATGCCTAACACCAAAGAAGTTCCCTGTATAACTACTAAGTGAATGAGTGGTAAAACAAATTAAAATGAAGTTAAAGAAAAAGAAGCAGAAAATGGAAGCTGAGTTATAGCCTATGATGATCATCTCCTCACAGACACAAGTTGGGCAGCTATTTATGCACCAAACTACTTTCACAAGAACTATGAAAATCTGATGAGCAACCATAATTCCTATTTTTAGTAGGGGAAAAAAACATTACATTGATGAAGACAGGAAGGAAAGATTTTTTGGCATTACCCTTCCTTCAACTCAATAAAGTAGCCCAAAGCAGAGAAGATGTTACCTGCTTGGGAGAGTGAGAGAGAATTAAGTCCAGTCCTTAGATTTCAAACCAAGCACTAGGCCCACTACAGTGAAACTCAGTGCTGGGTAAAGCCCCATTATCCCCTATCACCAAGCCAATAAATGTAGATTGAGCAGCTGGAATTTAATAAGCCATGGTGACTGACTCTAAACAACACCCCTTCTCCAAATCTGGATGAAATAGCTAGGAGAAAGACTTCAAGAATCTAGAGCTCTTCACTTCTCAGTGTCCTAACTGGTCATGATTAAGCTTCCAGTTACAGTGTTTTAAATATTTTTAAGTAAAGTAGACAAAATGAACTATTATTTGTCGTTTCTAAATAAGAGGGGTGAAACTCAGTCGTAGAGCATTTGACTAGTATGTGCAAGGCCCTTGGCTTTACCCTCAGTACCACACAAACAAGAAACAAATAAAAGTAAAAGTAACTATAAAATTATTTTTCAGAATGTGGATGTAAATGTTTTCAGTTTGGAAATTGCTAACTTACATACTAAATTAGCAAAAACTCTTCTAACATATAAAACACAGAAATCTCTAAAGTAAGAAAGTATTACAACTAGTTCATTTTATTTCTTTGCTTTTCTCACAATGCTTACCACAATGTATTACTTTTAAAATTCTACATTTTAGTGTGGAATCAACTTTGGAGAAATTATTGCTCAATACCCTAATTTTCCTTAGTAGCCACTCAATAAATATTTGTTGATTAATTTTGTCCTATAAGGAGAAAAATCAATAAAAGTCTGTTGAAGAACAATGGAGAAACAATGAAGAAATAATCAGCATTTCAGTTCCTCTTCTACCTTTCCTTTTATGTTCCTCCCTTAAAATTTTAAGGTGATGACTTTTATAAAAGAAAGAAATAGTGGTACAGTGACCAGAAAATCAAAATTATTGAAATAAAGTATAATTGAAAAGTGTACCATGGAAAAAGCTGTGATGCAAGAAGGGGAAAGTGGTCTAGAGAGAATACTGTGTGATTTAGTAACAATTGGGATAGTACCTTCACAACTGGCAACATCAAACTGGCACGTAACTACATATACATTGTAGAAAATTATGAAATGAAAGTGATTTATTAATTTATATTCTCTAATTTACAATAAGTGAATGTAAACCAACTTTTTCCCTGGAAGGATTCCTTTAAAAATATTCTCAAGATATCCATGAGTTAGGAAACTTCTAACATGGCTACAAATAACATTTCCCTCCTTGTATTCATGTCCCTTGGTAATTATCACACTTTCAATTATTTATAATGAATAGAATATGATAAAATTATAGAATGTCACCTCTTAGATTAGGTTCTATGGATTGTGACTTCCATCTTGCCTACCCCAGTTTGTTCCCTTGCTTGATTTCTCTAATGGAATTCAGCACTATGCAGTTTCTCATATGTTGAAACTGTGGGAGGCATCCAACAACAGCTCGCAAGGGGTTGAGATCCTGTACTAAAGTCTAATATTTCAATACACCTATAAAATAGAGTGAGCGAATTCAATGTCTTGTGAGAACCCACTTTCTGCTTCACAGATGACCATTTCTAGCTGTGTCACCACAGGGTGGAAGGGGAGAACTTTGGACTCTTCAGTTCACTTTAAGCCCGTAATCTTAATTATGAGGTTTCTGACCTCATGATGTAGCCACATCCCGAGGCCCCACTTCCTGACACCATCACATTTTAGATTCATTTCAAAATATGGGTTTTGGGGAACATAAACATTCATGGCATTCTGATAATGGAAGAGGCTATGAATATGGAGGAGAGATAAATGGTATATCTCTGTTCCTTCTCTCAATATTGCCATGAATCTAAGACTTTTAATAAAAAATATTTTTATAAAAAGACAAATGTATAAAGCAAAAATACTTAATGTTGGTTGGCATATAAGTGTAAGAAGGAATAGTATTTATGAATTAAGACTATGGAGAGAAGGGAGTTAATAGTAATAATGCTTGCATGCTATTGAAATTAATTGCCAGGCACAGTGGCACACACCTGTAATCCCAACTACTAGAGATTGAGGCAAGAGGATTGCAAGTTCAAGGCCAGATTGAGAAATTTAGCAAAACTCTGCCTCAAAAATAATAATATAAAAAAGGCTGAGGGTGTAGCTCAGTGCCAGAGCATTTTCTTAGTATGTACAAATACCTGGTTTTAATTCCTGGTGCTGAAAAGAAAAAAAAATAAAAAGAGATTAATAATTTATTAACCGAAATTTGATTACTTTAATTAATAGGTAAAGAGAAATTTCTAGAGAAATCTCAAAGAAATTAACTCAAATAATATAACAAAAGCAATGAAAAAATAGCACAAGAGAAGAATCTAAGGAACACAAAAGAAAGCACTAATAGAATAATAAATAACAGAATACATAAGAGAACTACTCAACAAATAACAACAAGTCTGTTATAAACCCTACGTTATCAGTAGTTACATTAACTGAATTCATTAAACACTTCAATTAAAAGGCAAAATTCTTGAGTTGATTTAGAGACATTTTTCAACTATGTGATGTTTACAATTGATATCCTTCAGATTTTTAGAAAGTGTCATTCAATTAGAAAGACATTGGTGAGAATGAGATGGCAGAGTGGATCTAAGCAGCAATACTCAACCCTCCACAGTCCAGCAAGGAAGCAGTAAGAAAACAGCAGGTCAGAGAGGTGGGTGACAGAGTAAATACTCTATAACTCAATATTGGATACTTTGAGATTTAGAGGGACTTGAAGTTTGGTTACTGAAGGAGAAAATAATGTCAGAATTCAGTGACCATGAATCCCAACCAGGGTGGAGTCAGGAAGAACATAACACAGAGAGAAAGAGGGAGAAAAAACCCATAATCTTATTTACTTAACGCATCTGCAATGAAAAGCTATTAAAATAGGACAAGAGCAGCAAAGACATTGAAGGAGATCAATCAGTATAATCCAAATTGTGTACTGAAATCTGTGCCAGGCAGGACAGCAACTTTCTAGCATTCAGAGCTAGCCAGACACCCCAGAAGAAATTAAATAAGCACAGCATCTCCCCATCTTCAGACAATAACAAATAATTCAGAGGGAATACTTCTGAAATTTGTTCTCAGTAATCCATCAGAAAGAACTTGTAGAAGGACCACCGCTACGTGAAATTACTGAAAACCTCTCCCTTGATCCTCAGACAAGGGGAGTGCGGTGGAGGTGACCTGAGAGGTAATCACTCCTATGAGTGCAAACTCCAACCCAATGCTCCACCAACCTCCACAAGAGCTCAGGCGAAGATTGGTCCATTGACATTCTACCCCTGTCATGGTGATGGTTAGAACCAGGCAGGGTGGATGCTTCTGTGCCACAGACAGAACACAGACTGCCTGTACCCATGAGCCCCACAGTTGCAGAAAATCAGAAAGTACTTAGATTACACTGCTCCAAAGAAGTCTAAGTGGAGGGGAGTTGGTGCCTGTGGTTCACAATCATGGTCAGTTGGCTCAGATGTGGATGGGACAACTGAATCTTTATCCCACTCACTTCCAGGGTGGAGGTTTCTGCACTAGAGACCACTCACAGAGAGCATTCAATAACAGTTCTCACACATGCAGACAGCCACCAAGCTCTATGCCACTTTAAAGAAGGTCCTGTGTAGGGGAGTGGGTTCACAGCATCCCACATGGGTCAGTGCAACAGCCCTGATCCCTGCATCCTGTGACCTTGCACCTAACAGAAAGAACCAACAGGCATAGCAAAGCACATTTCAAGCATGCAGGTTCAGGCCCTTGGGCTGATGAACAAGAACCAAATGGTGAAAAATCCATAGCAACCATAGAACTGCTCCTGTGTCTCAGCATTTCTAGGAGAAACCAAAGCTGGGAGTCCCAGAGTTGCCAGTTAACTCAATTCTCATTCAGCTAGGGGACCACAGAAAGCAATTCCTGAGGATAACCCCAAGCAGCCAGCAAAGAACCTCACACATACACAATGGCATTACACTCCACAAAGTGGGTTACAGTGGAGTGCCTCACAGACATCAGCCACCACCAACCAGTGAGCTCATATACAAGTCCACTGACATGCAACCTGTGACCTCCAGAGAACCTGCAATCCTACATCCCACGGGCTACTCGGTGACATAAAAATACAAGAATACCTCTAAATTAGACTATCACTCTACACACACTCTTGAAATGTATATTTGGTAGACCACACTAGATTTGACAGTGCTTGATACCAGAGAATTTTCTAAGAAGAGACACAATACTATACCTCCTAATGGAATAACCAGACTGCTAAACACAGATAATTAGGGACAATCTCCTCTGACTCAACAGAAATCTACTGAGTAGGAAGACAGACCAAAGATTGGAAAGGGGCTCCTAGAATTTTATTAGCTGGTGGGGTCACTACTTTCACACTCAGGGAGATATAGAGGTAAAGCTAAAGAGAGTGGGCATCTTCAAAGGCTCCCAAATCCTGATGAAATCCAAACTAGTAAGATTCAAAAAAATTTATCTACCTCATCAAAACTATTACAAACAGCTCTGATATCAATTTTATGATAATATATTACTGTTCATTTTAAAGATATATATTCCCCTATTAATTGATACTGTACTTTCAACCATTTGATTATATTTCTTCCATTCATTTTAATGTTGTACAGCATTAATTGGAATAATTCTATCTTTATTTTCCTAGATTAGGTTTGCACTTGCTCCACCTTTTAAAAAATACTTGTTCTTATTAGTTATACATGACAGTAGAATGAATTTATGTACTTTATATATCATGAATAAATGGAGTGTAATTTCTCATTTTTCTGATTGTATATGTTTAGAATCTCATCAGTCATGCAGTCATATATGTACATAAAGTAATAATGTCTGTTTCATTCTATTCTTCCTATCCCCATATCCCCTCCCCTTCTTTTACTTGCCTCTACCTAATCTAAGTAACTCTATTCTTCCCTAGTGCCCCTACCCTTATTGTGAATTATCATCTGCATATCAGAGAGAACATGTGGCCTTTGGTTTTGGGTTGGCTTACTTCCCTTAGCATGGTATTCTCCACCTCCATCCATTCACTTGCTCCTCTTAGTCCTCTTTTCCATCTTGCATGACCTGTTTCTGCTTCAAATCCCCATCCCATCTTTTTCTTCTTTTACCTTGGTTTGCATTATTATTTTCTATATTTTCTCTTTCTTTTTATCTTTTGCTCAATTTTTCTTTTCTCCACATTTCATATCCTGTATATGGAAAATTAATTTTAAAATCTTTAATAACTAGCTTCTCTACTTATTCAGAACAACATGAGTACAATTTTATACTCAGATTAGAGGTACTGTGGAGAATATTTTGAAATGTTTTTTACCCCCATAAGATTCATTGGTATGTGGCTTTGCTATGAAGTCATTGTAATTAATATGGTATAATGTATTCTTTCAAAGTGGTGTGGATCCTGGGAACACTGGAGGACACATGCTAAATCGGAGTGTGACTATCTGGGTATTCACCCAGCATAGGGCACTAAAGAGAAAGAAGTTCACTAATAATCCTTGCATAAAGTAGAAGACATAATCATCCCAGCAGATGGGTGAAATACAAACAAGATGAAAAAACAAAAGAATAAACCATCCTAAACAGTGCACAGCACTTCAACAACTGATTTCATTGACACCACAGTGGAGGAAATGTGGAAGAATTTATAAATTCATTGTTAAAATGTTCAAGAAGCTAAAAGAAAACATAAGGACAGGACTTAGAGAAAATATACAGGAAGTGAACTATCATTTCACTAAGACAATAGATTCTGAAAAAGAAATCGGAAATGAAAGAATCAATTCTATTAAAACTCAGTGGAAAGCATCACCAATAGATTAATCCACTTTGAAGACATATTCTCAGGCTCTGGAGACAAGTATATAATGTTAATGATAATTTGACAAAAGAAAAATGTTAAGAGACCATGTCCAGAATATTCAAGAAATATTGATAATATTAAGAGAACAAATATAAAATTATTGATCTAGATGAAAGCACTGAAACCAAACTAAAGCAGTGCACATTTTCAATGAAATAATTCAGTAAATTTCCAAACTTTAGGACAAAATGGAAATCCAAATACAAGACATGTTTCAAATCCCAAAAAGGCCAGATCAAAAAAGATTCTCTCCAAGATGAATTATAATTAAAATGCATAATTACAGAGATATACATAGAATTTTAAAGGATACAAAAGAAAAATGGCAGGTCACATTTATAGGAAAATCTATTAGGACTTCAACCCCTTTCTCAGTTCAGACCCTAAAAGGAAGTATGGCTTGGAATAATATATACCAAATCCTGAATGAAAATGGGTGCCAAAAAACATTACTATATCCAGCAAAATTATCCTTCAGAATTGAATATAAAATAAAAACCTTCCATAATTGGAAAAACAAAAAAGAATTCATAGTCACTAATCCTGTAATATAACCCATACTCAATAAATAAAATAGGTTATTCAGACATAAACTAAGAAAGACTTCACAACTAAAAAAAATTAAAAAGAAATCAAATTCACCTATAGATATCTGTAGAATAGATATACATCAATAAACAATATCACTTTCATATCAATAGCACAAGGTTCCGTAAAATCAATCTTATTCTAGGACATAAAACAAGTGTTAACAAAGACAAAAAGAGAGAATATCTTTTATCCTATCAAGTACTACTGGAATGAAATTAGAAAGCAACAATAAGATAAAAACAGGAACCATTTTAACTTTTGGAGACTAAAAATACACTTTACAAATGAGAAATGGATCATAGAAGAATCAGGAGAGAAATAAATGAATTATATTACACAAAGGAAAACAGATACAACATCTCTAAGACAATAAGAAGACAGTTTGAAGAAGAAAGTTTATAGCATTGAGCTCCAACAGTAACAAAATAGAAAGATCCAAAATAAATGAATGTGACTTCTCAAGACCCTAGAAAAGAACAATCTAATTCCAAAATCAGTAGAAGACTGAAAATAATTAAGAAGAAAAGCAAAATAAAATAAAATTGAGAATAAAAAATAAAAATGATTAATAAAATAAAGAATTGGTCTTTGAAAAGATAATATGATGATAAACCCTTATCCAAACTAATGAAAAGAAACAGAGATGATCCAATCAACAAAAGTAAGATGAAAAGGAGATATGACCACAGATGCTTCTGAAATCCAGAGACTCAGAGAAAGTATTTTGAAAATTTATACTCTAGTAAACTGGAAAATATGAAGATATGGACAAATTTCTAGACACATGTGACCTACCAAATTTATCCAGGGAGACAGAGTAGACCTAAACAGACCAATATCAAGCAATGATATTGAAGCAGTGATTAAAACCTTTCCAACATTGTTAATGGAGTTGCACACCTGTAATCCTAGTGCCTCAGGAGGATGACACAGGAGTTTAGTGAGTTCAACATAAACCTCAGCAAGTTAGCAAGGCCCTAATCAACTTAGAGAGACCCTGTCTCTAAAATAAAAATATAAAAATGGCTGGGGATGTGTTCAGTGGTTAAGCACCCCTGGGCAATTCCCAGTACCACAACAAACAAACAAGCAAAAAAACAAAAACAAAAAACCCTTCCAGTAAATGAAAGCCCAAAAATAGATGTATTCTCAGCCACATTTTAAGAGACCTTTAAAGAAGGACTAATGCAAATCTTCCTCAATTATCTCATTAAATACAAGGAAGGGAACACTATCCTGAAGCTGTTATTAAAATCAGACAAAGGAACATCAAGGAAAAAAAATAACTTCAGACAATAACCCCAATGAACATGGATGGAAAATATTTAACAAAATATTGGTAAATGGCATTTATAAACACATTAAGAATGTAGTTAACTAGGAATTTCATTCCAGCTATTCAACTTTGGTTCAAGATGCACGAATCAACAAATGTAATTCACCACCTAAATTTAAGGACAAGAATCACATAATCCTATCTACTAATGCAGAGACTATTCAACAAAATCCAGTCAACCTTTGTGCTAAAAACACTGCAGAAACTAGGGACAGAAGAAGCTTCCTCTGGATTGTGAGGGCTGCATAAAGAAGCCCAAGGTGAACTTCACACTCATTGGAGAAAAAACTGAAAGCATTTCATTTCTCTTAAAATCAGATAAAGACAAGGGGGTCCACACTTAACCACTATTATTCAACATAGTTATGAAACTCCAGCCAGGGCAATCCGGTAAGTGAAGTAAATTAATGGACTATGAACAGAAAAAAAATGGATTTAAATTATCTCTGCTTCCTGATGAAATGATCCTATATCAAGGACCCAAAATACTCCACCAGAAAACTTTTCAAGCTGATGTACAAATTCAGAAATGTGGTAGGATACAAGATCAGCACAAATAAATCAATCATGTAGCTATATTCTAATAATGAATCTGGTAAGAAAGAAACCAGGAAAACT
Source organism: Sciurus carolinensis (assembly GCF_902686445.1). Classification (NCBI taxonomy): domain Eukaryota; kingdom Metazoa; phylum Chordata; class Mammalia; order Rodentia; family Sciuridae; genus Sciurus; species Sciurus carolinensis. Next base: position 65,491,308 of record NC_062232.1, on the reverse strand, counting down.
ATGTCATTTACAACAACCTAAAAAATACTTTGGAATAAATCTAAACAAGGAGTTGAAAGAGTTCTACAATGAAAAATAAAGAACACTGAAGAAAGAATTTGAAGAAGACCTTAGAAGATTGAAATCCTACTATCGTTATTGCAAAGTCAGTATTAATATTGCCCAAAAAGTATATACTGTTATACTTTTGTATAACAAAAGTTTATACAGATTTAATGCAATCCCCATCAAAGTATCAATGCCATTTTCCACAAAACTAGAAAAACTGTCCTAAAATTCATATGGAAGAATTAAAGACCCCGAATAGCCAAAGAAATTCTGAGAAGAAAAGTGATGTTGGGGACATCACAATACCTTATCTCAAATAATACTACAGAGCTAAAGTAACAAAAACAGCATGGTAACAGGATCAAAACAAGTCATGACAATCAATTTAATAGAATAGAAACTCGAGGCAAATATACGTAGATACAGCTGATTCTTGAAAATGGTGCCAAAAACATAAGTTGGAGAAAAAAGGTAGCCTTTTAAAAATGGGAACCAGAAACCTGAGTATTCATATATAGAAGAATAAAACTAGTCCCCTATCTATCAATCTGCACAAAAGGCAACTCAAAGTGGATGAAAGAACTAGGAAATAAACCAGAAACTTTGCAACTACTAGAAGAAAATAGAGATTCAATACTCCATCACTTTGGAGCAGGTGCTGACTTCTTTAACAAAACTCCTAAAGCTCATAATGTAAAATCAAGAATAAGTGAGTGGAATGTCATCAAATTTAAAAGTTTCAGGAGAAAAGGAAACAATTAAGAACATTAAGGGGAACCTACAAATTGGAGAAGGTCTTTGCCACCTGTTTCTCTGACACGGGATGAAATCCAGAATATATAAAAACTAAAAAAAATAACACCCAAAACATATAACTCAGTTAATAAATAGGCAATAAACTAAACAAACACTTCTAAAAACAGAATTACAAAATGCCCAACAAATACCTGAAAAAATTTTATATTCCTAGTACATGGAAATGTAAATCGAAATTACATTGAGGTATCATTTTACTCTATTTAAAATGGCCAACCATTAAGAATGCAAAAGAATAATAATGCTGGTGAGGATGTTATGGAAAAAGGTGCAAATTATACATGATTATTATACTGTAAATTAGTACAACCGGTTTGAAAACAGTATGGATATTCCTCAAAAGACTAGAAATTAACCACTATATAATCAACTATTCCACTCCTCAATATCTATCCAAAAGACCTAAAATCAGCATACTCTACTGATACAGGAACATCAGTGTTTATAGCAGTGCAATTCACAGAGCGAAGTTATGAACCAACAAAGGTGCCTGTCAACAGGCAATTAGATAAAGAAACGGTTGTATATACACCCAATGGAGTTTTATTCAACCCATGAAGAAAATTGAAATTATGTAATTTGTTGGTAAATGGGTGGAACTAGAGAACACCATGCTAAGTAAAATAATCCAGAAATCAAGGATATAACTGGAAGTTAGATCAAAATAAGAAAAAAAAAGGTGGGGAAGAATCCCATAAAATAAAAGTAGATCAGTGGAGTAGTGGAAAGGTATTGAGGGAGAGGAAGGAGGGACAGGAAAAGTCACCAACGGTGGAATGAAATCAACAGAATTGGAGGAGATCCAAGATGGTGGAGTAGAGGGTGACTGCATCTCCCTTCCTCGAGACTCAGGATTCAAGAAGGGGAGGTATTGAGAGACTCGGACCAAACTAGTGCTTCGGGGTGAGTCGTCTCCCCACCAGGTGAAGCTCCGCCAGGGAGGCAGGCCCAGACAGGGGCAGCTTCTCGGAGCAGGGCAGGGCAGCAAGAGTCTTCCCCAAGCAGCCCTGCTCTCTTGGAGGCAGGTGCAATCCACAGCCAGATTCTAGGGCATCGAGAGACTTCCCTAAGCGGCCCTGCTCCCTCCCACAGCAGGCCTGGTCCACAGCCAGCTTCTCAGAGCAGGCCTGCCCAGTGAGAGCTTTTCACCACAGAGCCAACCCCAAGCCTCAGACCCAGCAGCAGGCCTGTAGGCAGCTTCTGGGACCAGGGCAGGAAGCAAGAGACTTCCCCAAGAAGCCCTGCTCTCTCCAGTGGCAGTGGGTTCCACAGCCACCTTCTTGGAGAAGGCCCACCCAGTGAGAGCTTTCCACACAGAGCCAACCCCAAGCCCTGAACCCAGCGGTGGCCCCGGCTTGCAAGCAGCTTCTGAGATCAGGCAGGACAGGGAGAGGTTTTCCCCAACTAGCCCGGCTCACTCAGGCAGGGGAAGGCCCTGTCTATACCCTCCTAGGAGCAGGATCCCGCAGTGAAGGATTTCCACACAGAACCAATCCCAGCCCTGGAACCAGTAGCGGGCTAGGGCAGCTTCTTGGAAGCACTGCATTATCAAGTTCCTCCAAGATTTCAGGCTACTGAAGGCTGGGAGGTGATATACTGGAATCTACAGGGACACTATAAGCCAATAGAGGAAATCTGCATATCTCAGCATCCCACTGATAATCTGACCAATAGGAGAAAACAAGGGAAGAAAATGTCCCAAACAAACCTAGATACTATATCAATAAAACCCAATGACAGCACAACAGAAGAAATGTCAGGAAAGGAGTTCAGAATTGTACATAATTAAACGAGCAGGGAAGCAAATGAGGAGATGAAAGAGCAAATGCAGGCATTGAAGGAGGAGATGAAGAGCAAATGCAGGCATTAAATGATCGCACCAATCAACAGTTAAAGAGCAAATACGGGAAAAGCAAAAGATCATTTCAATAAGAGAGATATTGAAAAAAAAGCAAACACAAACAGAAATCCTTGAAATGAAGGAAACAATAAACCAAGTAAAAACTTCATAGAAGCATAACCAATAGGATAGAAAACCTGGAAGACAGAACCTCAGACATTGAAGACAAATTATTTAATCTTGAAAACAAAATTGACAAAACAGAGAAGATGGTAAGAAATCATGAACAGAATCTAAAAGAATTATGGATATCATGAAAATACCAAATTTAAGAATTATTGGGATTGAGGAAGGCTTAGAGAAACAAACCAAAGGATATGAGCAATCTATTTGATGAAATAATATCAGAAATTTCCCAATCTGAAGAATGAAATGGAAAACCAGGTACAAGAGGCTTACAGGGACTCCAATACACAAAATTGCAATAGACCCACACCAAGGCACATTATTATGAAATACCTAACATACAAAATGAAGACAGAATTTTAAAGACCACGAGAGAAAAGAATCAAATTACATTCAGGGGGAAACCAATATGGATATCAGCAGATTTTTTCAATCCAGACCCTAAAAGCTAGAAGGTCCTGGAAAAACATTTACCAAGCCCTGAAAGAACTGGATGCAACCAAGAATCTTATACCCAGCAAAGCTTACTTTCAGATTTGACGACGAAAGACAATCCTTCCATGATAAACAAAAGCTAAAAGAATTTACAAAAAGAAAGCCGGCATTACAGACATTCTCAGCAAAATATTTCATGAAGAAGAGATGAAAAACAATGATGCAAATCAGCAACGGGAGGAACTAGCCTAAAGGAATAGCAATAAAGGAGAAACCAAATCATGTCAAAAACAAAAGTGAGTCAAATAACTGGGAAAACAAATCATATCACAATAATAACCCTGAATGTTAATGGCCTGAACTCCTCCATCAAAAGACATAGACTGGCAGATTGGATTAAAAAGAAAAATCCAACAATATGCTGCCCTGCAAGAGACTCATCTCATAGAAAGAGACACCCATAGACTAAAGGTGAAAGGACGGGAAAAAACACACCATGCACAAGGACACAGCAAAAAGATGGAGTATCCATCCTCATTTCAGATAATGTGGAATTCAAGTCAAAACTAGTCAGAAGAGATAAAGAAGGACATTATATACTACTTAAGGGAAGCATAAATCAGCAAGACATAACAATCATAAATATCTATGCCCCAAATATTGGCTCATTCATGTATGTCAAACAAATCCTTCTCAATTCCATAAATTAATAGACCACAACACAATAATAGTAGGCGATTTTAACACACCTCTCTCACCACTGGATAGATCCTCCAAACAAAAATTGAATAAAGAAACCATAGATCTCAATAACACGATCAACAATTTAGACTTAACTGACAATATATAGAATATCCATCCAACAAAGAATGAATACACTTTCTTCTCAGAAGCACATGAATTCTTCTCTAAAATAGACCATATTTTATGCCACAAAGCTACTGTTAGCAAATACAAGAAGATAGAGATACTACCTTGTATTCTATCAGATCACAATGAATTGAAATTAGAAATAAATGACAGAATAAAGACAGAAACTTCTCCAATACTGGAGATTAAATAATATGCTATTATATGATGAATGGATAACAGAAGACATCAGGAAGGAATTAAAAAAAAATTCTTGTAAGTAAAAGAGAACAAAGACACACCATATCAAAATCTCTGGGACACTATGAAAGCAGTACTTAGGGGAAAATTATTTCATGGAGCACAGTCAACAAAAGAAGTAAAAATCAACAAATAAACGACTTAACGCTGGAGCCTCAAAGCCCTAGAAAAAGAAGAGCAGACCATCACCAAAAGTAGTAGAAGACAGGAAATAGTTAAAATCAGAGCTGAAATCAATGAAAATTGAAACAAAAGAATCAATCGAAAAATTAACAATATAAATAGTTTGAAAAAATAAACAAAATTGATAAACTCTTAGCCACACTAACAAAGAGAAAGAGAAAACTCAAATTACTAAAATTCGGAATGAACAAGGAAATATCACAAAAGACACGAGTGAAATACAAAACATATTAGAAGCTATTTTGAAAATCTATTACTCCAACAAAACAGAAAACCTTGAAGACATCAACAGTTTCCAGAGACATATGAATTACCTAAACTGAACCACGGAGGACCATACACAACTTAAATAAATCAATTTCAAGCAATGAAATAGAAGAGGACTCAGTCAAAGCATACCACAAAGACAAAGTCCAGGACCAGATGGGTCTCAGAAGCCGAGTTCTACAAAACCTTTAAAGAAGAGCTCATTACAATACTCCTCAAAGTATTCCATTAAATAGAAAGAGGGATGACCCTCCCAACTCATTCTCTAAGCCCATATCACCCTGATACCTAAACCGTACAAGACACATTGAGGAAAGAAAATTTCAGCTCAATATCCTTAATGAACATTGATGCAAAAATTCCTCAACAAAATTTTAGCAAAATCGCATATAAAAAATATATGTAAAAAGATAGGTGACCCAAGATCAAGTGGGTTATATCCCAGGATGCAAGGTTGGTTCAACATCCAGAAATCAATAAATGTCATTCACCCATATCACAGACTTAAAGTCAAGAATCACATGATTACTTCGATAGATGCAGAAAAAGCATTCGATAAAATACCGCATCCCTTCATGCTCAAACAGTAGAAAAAATAGATAGTGGGAACATCCTTAACATTGTAAAGGCCATCTAGGCTAAGCCCATGGCCAATATCATTCTAAATGGTGAAAAAACTGAAAGCATTCCCCCTAACATCTGAACAAGGCAGGGATGCCCGCTTTCACCACTTCTATTCAACATCATCCTTGAAACTCTAGCCAGAGCAATTAGACAGACCAAGGAAATTAAAGGGATACAAATAGGAAAAGAAGAACTCAAACTATCCCTGTTCGCTGAGACATGATTTATATATTTAGAGGAACTGGAAATTCCACCAGAAAACTTTTAGAACTCATAAGTGAATTCAGTAAAGTAGCAGGTTACAAGATAAATGCTCATAAATCCAATGCATTTTATACATAAGTGATGAATCTTCAGAAAGAGAAGTTAGGAAACTACCCCATTCATAATAGCCTCAAAAAAAATAAAATACTGGGAATCAATCTAACCAAAGAGGTGAAAGACCTGTAAAATAGAACTACAGAACACTAAAGAAAGAAATTAAAGAAAATCTTAGAAGATGGAAACCCCGTTTGGCTAGGTAGAATTAATATTGTCAAAATGGCTATACTACCAAAAGTGCTATACAGATTCAGTGCAATTCAATTAATATCCCAATGACATACCTTACAGAAACAGAGCAAGCAATCATGAAATTCATCTGGAAGAATAAGAAACCCAGAATAGCTAAAGCAATCCTTAGCAGAAAGAGTGAAGCAGGGGTATCGCAATACCAGTACGTCAACTATACTACAAACCAATAGTAACAAAAACGGCATGGTACTGGTACCAAAATAGACAGGTAGATCAATGGTACAGAATAGAGGACATGGACACAAACACAAATAAATACAATTTTCTCATACTAGACAAAGGGGCCAAATACATGCAATGGAGAAAAGATAGCCTCTTCAACAAATGGTGCTGGGAAAAATGGAAATCCATATGCACAGAAGATGAAACTATACCCCTATCTCTCACCCTGCAAAAACTCAACTCAAAATGGATCAAGGACCTCGGAATTAGACCTGAGACCCTTCATAGTATAGAAGAAAGTAGGCCCAAATCTTCAACATGTGGCTTAGGATCAGACTTCCTTAACAGGACTCCCACAGCATAAGAAATAAAAGAAGAATCATAACTGGGATAGATTCAAACTAAAAAGCTTTCTCTCAGCAAAGGAAACTATCAGCAATGTGAAGAGAGAGCTACAGAGTGGGAGAATATCTTTGCCACTCATACTTAGATAGAGCACTAATTTCCAGAATATATAAAGAACTCAAAAAACTCTACACCAAGAATACAAATAATCCAATCAACAATTGGACTAGGAAATGAACAGACACTTCACAGAAGAAGATGTACAAGCAATCAACAGATATATGAAAAAATGTTCAACATCTCTAGTAATAAGAGAAATGCAAATCAAAACTACCCTAAGATTCCATCTCGCCCCAATTAGAATGGCGATTATCAAGAACACAAGCAATGATAGGTGTTGGAGAGGATGTGGGGAAAAAGGTACACTGATACTTGCTGGTGGTGTTGCAAATTAGTGCAGCCACTGGAAAGCAGTATGGAGATTCCTCAGAAAGCTTGGAATGGAACCACCATTTGCCCAGCTATCCAACTCCTTGGACTATACCCAAAGGTCTTAAAATCAGCATACTACAAAGATTCAGCCACCACAATGTTCATAGCTGCTCAATTCACAATAGCCAGATTGTGGAACCAACCTAGATGTCCTTCAATTGATGAAGGATAAAGAAAAACTGTGGTACTATATACAATGGAATATACTCCACCATAACTAATGATGAAATTATGGCATTTGCAAGCAAATGGATGAAATTGGGAATATCATGCTAAGTGAGATAAGCCAATTCAAAAAACAAGAGACGAATGATATTGCTGATAAAGTGGATGATGACATTAATGGCGGGTGGGAGGGTTTAGTGTAGGGTTAGGGTTAGGTTTAGGGTTAGGGTTAGGGAGGGTGGCAAGAATGGGGGAAAGGAAGTATTGTATAGAAGAAAAAGAGGGGTGGGAGGGTTTTGGGGGGAAGGGAAAAAAATAACAGAATGAATCAAATATTCCCCTATGTAATTTTATGATTACACAAATTGTATGCCTTTACCTCCATGTACAAACATTAAAACAACATGTATTCCATTTGTTTACAATAAAAAAAAGAGGGATAGAAATAAATCCTATTTTTGTGACAATCCAGGGGGTTAGGGTAGCTGAAGGACAGATGATCATAAGGAAAAACAGCAAAAACATGATGAAAGACTAGCTTTCCAAAACAGCCTTTCTGAAAATAAGTCTAGCAAGACATATATCTCTGGAAAAAATTAAATATTTTTTATTTTTTTTTTACTCAAACTAAGATCATAAAATTATATCACTTTGGAGAAATTCTTTTTGCCTAAGCAAATTAAAGTTCAGACTCGGGCAGCATCCCAGTTACATTCAAGTTACTGTTCCAGGAATTATGGGATATGAAAACATGGATATACCATGAAAATTTTTAGAGAATGCATGGTCCTAATCCTAGAAGATTTGGTAGCAACCCAAGTCATTTACAGAGCAATTGTAACTCTATTAACTATGCATCCATTCTTGCTGATGATGCATCTCTGAACTTACAGAGTAAAATCAATAACAACAGTGCTTAAAAAAATTGACCGAATTACACTATTCACTTATATGACTACCACAGTGAATTTCATCTTCATGTTTACCTATAAAGAACTAATTTAAAAATTATATGTAAATAGAAGAAAGATGAGTAGAGTAGAGGAAGGGGAACATGGGGAAAGAGGAGGGGAGGGAAAAGGAACACTTGGGACTTAAGTGGAGCAAATTTTATGCATGTATGATTATGTCAAAATTAACCCCAATGTCATGTACAATTATAATATCCTACTAAGATCATGAAAAGAAGACAAAGAAATTCTAAAACTTGTGACCACTAAACAAAAGACTGCCAGAATATATGAAGGAAATATCAAATGAAGGAGAAATAATAAATTCAAGAATAATATATGGAGATTTGAAATACCCATTCTTGATAGTTGATATTGCAAAGAGGCAGGAAGATCAAAACAGATCTAGAAGATATCCATAGAAAACTATAACTAACAACAACAGAAAAATACACATTATACTCATGCTTTCAAGGAACATTCTCCAGAAGAAATCATGTTAGGTTGCAAAAAAATCCCTCATTTTAAAAGATTAGCATTATGCAATATATGTTCCCTAAATATGATGAAATAAAATTAGGAATCAATAATGAGGAAAATTGAGAAATCAATATAAAAGTGGAAATAGAAAAACACACTATTTAAGCAATGAGTCTGAGAGGAAATGCAAGGAGAAATTAGAAAATATTTGCATGGGATTAAAACTAAAACAATAAAACTCATGGGATACAACTAAAGCAATGGAGGGAAATTTGTGGCTATAAACACTCATGTGAAAAGTGGAGGAAAGAACATCCAGTATTCACAGGTCAGGAAACATATTCATACAATGTCAATGCTCCTCAAACTGATCTATAGTTTCAATGGAGTCCCCCATACAAATTCCAGGTGGCTTCTTTTTGCAGAAAATTGATAATCTGACCCTAAAATTCATATGGTAATGCAAGGGAGGCAAAGAAGCCAAAATGTCTGGAAAAGTAAGACCAATATTCCAGGACTAAAAGTTTCTGATTTAAAAACTTACTGCAAGGTACAGTTATCAAAACAAGTAAGTATTTAAATAGCATAGGGATAGACATATGAATTAATGGAACAGAATTCAGAATCCAGAAATAAACTCATATTCAGGACAAGACATTTCAAAGGAGCAAGGAATATTTTTTCAACAAATGTGCTGAGTCCATTGGATATTCACATGAAAAAGAATGAATTTGGAACTCTTCCTTACTCCTTACACAAAAAGAACTCAAAATGGTTTACAGAGCTATATGCCAGAAACAAAAAAATAAGACAAGATTTCATATATAACAACAAAAACAGAAATGGCAACAAAAATAGAAAAAATTTATTTGATCAAATTTCAAAAATTGTGTTTCAGAACACATTATCAGAAGTTGACAATACATATATTTATAAGAGAAAATATTTTCATATTATATATCTTATTTGGGATGTATCTAGATCATACAAAGAACTGTTACAACTCAATTATAAAGGGACAACCTAATTTCAAAATAAGCAAAGGATCTAAATGGATATTTTTATAATGGAAATATGTAAAGGCAAATAAAAACCTGAATGATGCCTAATATACAAATCAAAACCACACTGTAATAGCACTTCACAAGTACTGGTCAGGCTATTATCCAAATAACTTACAATATAAGTTTTGGAAAGAATAAAAGAGATTGCAATCCTCATAAGTGCTGGTGAGAATTTAAAATGGTTCAGCCACTTTGGAATGGAGTGGTGTCAGTTCTTTGAGTGATCAGATATGGACCTACCATTACGACCCAACATTTCCATGCCTGGGCATATACCCAAGAAAAGTGAACATTTATGTCCATAGAAAGTGTGCACATAACTGATCATAGCTGTATTAAAGGATACATATTGTATATACACATAATCAAATATTTAAAAATAAAAAGGAATGAAATAAAGATACAAGTCTATCTCAAATGAATCATGAAAACATGTGTTAAGTGAAAAGAAGTTTAATATAAAAGGTCACATATTGTTTCATTACATTTACCTGAAACATCCAGAATAGCAAATATTTTGTGACAAAAGTAGATTAGTATTTGCCAGGGACTAGAAGAATGATGGAATGGATAAGTACTGATGTAATTACTGGATTTCTTTTGGGGGTGATGAAAGTACTTCAAAATTGATTGTGGAGATATCTCTAGAACTCTGAGTATGACAAAAGCACTAAGTTGTATATTTAGTTGGTTAATTATATGGATATGAGATTATATTTCAACAAAATTAGTATTTGGCCCTTAAGATTTATATTCAATAAAGAGTATGTAAATTATTTAGTTTAGCTTTATGTAAATCTCAAGACCTGAAAACTGGCTCCAATTAGATTCCACAGAAGCTATCCAACTATTGTTTTACAAATAATTGAGATGTGTTATTAAATTAAGAAAAAGTATAGTAGCTCCAGTATTTCAGAAGGAATACAATGAAGACTTGTTGGTTTAAATTCTATCTATTAAAAAAAAGGAAAAAAATCACTAAACTGAATACAAAATACAATTTACATACAATTTCCTATGTACAATGCTATTGTCTTATGAATTTTCTTTTCCAGACATAAGGATCCAATCGGTGACCTGCAAATAAACTTTTATGCTTCACTCCATCCCTCTTCCTGTTTTTAATCTGTCTTATTTTCTTCCTCCACCTATACCTCAAGTCCTACCTCCTATGTGATGCTTCAGGGACTCTGTCAAATATTTGGGGTGAAATATTTAATATTGTGTCCTTAATGACTCTTGCTTATGACTTTTTATTTATACTCCCAGTGATGCTGTAAACATTATACTTTATATATTTTGCCTTCCTCATTGTTTAATATACAGCAGGAAGTGGTATTACAATAGTACTAGTTTTACTAAACTTAAAATTTCTGTGAAGGAATGACATGTATTATTAGATGAAAGAGATGAATTGTTTTGAACTAGAGCATTGCTAGATGGTATCACTTGTGCAAGATTCAACAAGAAAGAAGGAAAATATAATGAGGTATATAATTTTTGAAGTGAATATCCAAATGGCTGAAGAATGGCTAAGAAAGGGTTTTCAATGAATTGCTGTCATTATAGGAGCACACAATAAGTACTTAGGCCAGGGTCACTCTTACATTCAATATTATTAAAATTTATTTCTATGCTGCTGCCAAAGATTTGTGAAACCTCATTAGGCTTATAAATGACAATAAAGATGTATTGATAGGATGTACCTTGGAGAACAGAATGAGCATGAAATAATTATGGTACATAGGAGAGCCATTCTGAAAAAATAGGATATTCAGGGAAGATATTTGTTGAAAAACATGGAGGTGATGGAATAGAGTAACAAAATATGAACTTTCAAGGTGAAAAATGATACACATATTGTAATTAATAATATGTAGAGTCACAATGAACACTAGAGAGTAATGTTGAAAATTACACATTCAAGTTCATCAATTGTTTCTGTAATACATATAAAATATGCAAGAAAACTATTCCCTTATAATCAGCAATTGTTAGAGCTTTATAAAATTACTGAAACTAATTCTGCACAGTACATCTAATGGTTAAAGTACTGAAACAAAACCATAAAGGGAACTGGGCCATTATGGGGAAAGGTTAATTTAAAAACAGAGGAGAGGGATGAAGAGTGATTTATTGATCTTCCAGATCATAAAGAACAAAAGTAAAAAGAGTATAGGTTCTGGAGCAATTGATTGATTTACTCATTCTTTCCTTAAATAATGATCTCAATAAAAACTTGTTTTGAAATGGTGGTTTTGCATTGTACCATCTCTTTCTAACTTGAACACAAAAGGTATTAGTATACACGCCATCGCGTTACTATGAGGACAAATTAGTATGATATACAAAGCAATCACAGTATTGTTTTCAAGCAGGGCATGAGTTACAACTCAAATTTTAGAGACCAAGACAATGTAAGTAAGGAATATAAACTTGCAATAATAGGAAATAGTAGTGACTCTGGAAATGCTAAAATTTCATGTTCTATTCTTAAGGAGGCAGGTAGTGTTCCAGTGCATTGTGGTCATAAAGAAATGAGTGCGCAGTGCTGTTAAGCATTCAGATTTTTCAAAGTGAAGTGAGTTAGTCTCTTTGACCTACCTCACATTTTTCTATTAAAACTCCAATCATGTATGGAATTTCAGCAACAAAAGCCCTTAAAGATTTTACTTCTCATTTTCCTTCCTTGATAAACATGCTGAAGAAGAATAACTGCAATTATTAAATCACAATTGTCTTTTCCATTCTGCTATTTTCTATACTAGTAATAGACTAATTAGGAACAGTTTGAAATTCAAAGTGATATGGAGAAATCATAAATAGTATGTCTATTCTGATCTATAGGTGAAGTAAGTATGTAGGGAATGGAACATGCACTGAAAATATCATCCAAGCAAGTTGAAGTTATTACAAATTCTAAACATGTATTAATTTTATATGCTTTACCTCTGAATATCTTCTAACAAATAATTTTACTGACTGCTTTCTGCCCTTCTCATTGATACTGATTACTTTATGTACTTTACAGACTTCCAAATTTTCCTCTATCCAGTTGCAAGAAATGGAAAACAGAATTTTGATTTCCTATTTGTATTTAGGGGGAAATTCTCAGCATATAGAATATGCCAAATCCTTTCCTTAATATGTTAATAACTGAAAATTGAACTCACTCAAAGCTAATTCCAACTTACAGTAAAGTAACTAAGTTATAAGTTGAAATTTATTGGATACAACATAATTCTCAGCATAGAAGTGTGGCTTATGCTCATGACCTTTTGCTTTCTGCTTCACCGTAAGTGAAAACAAGTATGTCTTGTATTGAGGCTTCTCAAATACCTTGTAGTGCCACTCAGTATTTCTATGCTGATAAAGTTAGGTTTGTTATGTAGCATAACATACTAATAAGTACATTTTTTCTCAGATACTTTGGACAACTACAAATAGATGATTTCAGTAAAGAAATTTTTGTCTGTGCCTACCACCTTATAATCATATAACACACTTTTTTATTTAAAATGCTTTCACATAATTAATCACATATGATCTAACACCAAAACTGAAGTAAGTAGAGCAGTAATTGTAATTTGCACCTCACAGGTGAGTTAGTTGAATGACCTGTCTTTTGCAAAACAATGTGTTACTTGGTCACTGAGTCGTGACCATGTCTGGCCTCTTATCTGCAATTAATTGACTGCCTTTTCCATTGTAAGATCTGAAATTATGTATATCAAATTACAAGACTAGTGCATGAACTGGCAAATATTTATATTAGTATGGTCAATGTACGCTCTTAGGTGTGTGAAGGATAAACAGTGTTGTTACCATGAAAGATAGTATACCTGCTTAAGAGAGTATTATCTCCACATAAAAGAGAAACAACAACAATACAAAGTAGTACATGAAGAGAAATTTTATGACATTATAATCTACAACAGGTGTAATCATCAGGAAAAGCTTCACGGAGAAGGTAGAAATAAATTTCGGAGAGACAACAAATATTCAGATTATAAGAAAGAAGTATGGCATTTTCAGAGATTAAATGGTTGAGCAAAGACAAGTTACTAGGAATGCATGCAGTGAATTCTTAAGAGAGTAAGTAGCTCACTGTGACAGAAGCAAAAGTAAAACAAAATAAAGAAGCAAAACCAAAATACCATATGGATATTGAGAAAACCATTGTTGCTGTTTTAGTGAATATTCTTGAATTAGAAGGTTAGGTATTTGGAATTAATTTACAAGTAAAGAAGAACCCTGAAAGGTTTTAAGTAGGAGTATGACCCTATCACATAGAAATGTTTAGAAAGAAAAACTTCTTTGTGGTGCATAGCATAGATCATTAATGGGAAAGTTAGATGTACTTATTATGCAATTAATTGGGTAGGTTCAATGTTTTATGTAACAGAACAATAATAATAACAACAAAACTTCATTTATTTTCTTTAAAAATAATTCACATTTAAAGAGGAGTATGTTTTGAGAACTTAAATAAGCCATAGTAGAATACGTAAACTATCTTGAGAGAAAAAAATACACATATGGTAGGAATATATAGGCATACCACCACCATATGAACAGGAAAATTCTGTGGTTGATTTTATTTATTTATTTTTATTTATTCTAATAATTTGATGTTTTAAATAAGAAGAAAAAAACTTAGGAATATGTTAATTGAATTTGAAAGATACCTGACATCCTGCAAACTTTCTCATCTCTAATAATATGTTGTATTTTGTCATTTTTCAATATAATTGAATGGCAATACATCTCTAAAAGCAAAATCAGTAGCAATAGCCATTTTAACTAGCCCTGCAGAAATAAAAAATAGTATAAACTAGTGGTATTTACATTCTTTCCCACAAATTGTAAAAAAGAGTTTTAAATTATTTTTCAGTAAAGACATTATACAAATTTTCTTAAAGCAAATGACATCTTTAAGGGGGGGTATTAGTATTTTACCATACATAGTACTTTTCTCTTTTGGGAACCTAACTAATTTTAGCACTGCCAATAACTCATAAGCTTGTCTTGATTTAAAGTAGGCCAATCTGTATAACCCTTTCTGGAAAGAGAGTCAGGAAACCAAATGGAACTTTGTTTTGGAGTGAGGTAATTGTAGCAAATCTGTAGACAAATGCTAGGAAGGAAATAGTGTTGCACGTTGAAGGAGACCCTGAACTCAGTAATCAGATGACCGTTTAACAATTATGTGACTGGGTAAGTTATTTACTCTATATGGTCCAATTTCTTCAATTGTAAAATGGAGAAAATATACATGATAATATATGTAATTCATAAGTTTAATGCAAAGATTACTCAACATTTCCAAAATGATTATCATAAGGCTCAGTCTACAGAAAATAATCCATACATGATAGCTATGATTACATGGACCTACACTTCGCTGAGTGTTTTCTTTGGCAAAAAATGACAGTCCCTGTAACTACATTCAGAATGTATGCACAATAGGAGCTTTAAATGTGTGAAAAGTAAATAGTTCTTTCATTGATATAGTAGTAGACTTAGTGACTAGATGAACATTTTTCTACATATACCTTTAACATTATCTCTGATAAAGAAACTGTAAAGAGACAGACAACTGAGACATCATTACCACATATGAGTGAGGTTTCCCTTTATACTACTAAGAAACACAAAGCAGATTCCAAGCAAAAGGCACATCCAATATGTGTGGAACTCTTAGAACATGTTCAGAAAATGAATGAGGGTAATACGTTTTGGGGGTTTGTTATAATACAAATGTAACTATAAATTTGTTATAATACAAATATAACTATAATTTTTTATAATATAAATTAAAATTATGTTATATGATGAAAAAATTGCAATATATTTTGTGAACTTTAATTTCAGAATGTGATGGTTACAAAATGAGTTATGACTCATCAATATGTTATATTTTATGTTAGCCTATGTGGGAAAGGAGAGCGAAATTTCTAGATATCATCAATGAAATTGTTTCTATTAAAGTAGCTAAACAATTTATTTTTCTGATACTTAAATATTGCTTGGAAAATATTTCCAAAATTATTGAATCAGAGGATCTTCGTAAGAAATAAGTATGCAATGTAATTGTATTTCTCCTTTTTGAAATACTGGGATAATGTACGAAATTTACTTTTGAATGTGGAAGTGAAAGTCGGAGGAGTCTAATTACTGTACAATTTGGTCAGAGGGTTCAGGAATATTCTAAAATATATTCCTTATATATATGTGAGTGTGTGTATCCTAGAAGTGTAATGTTCCTGTCTTACTAACACTAGTCTGAGGTTTCCTTTCCTTGGGTAGAAAGGATGGAGATAGCTGAATAAAACACCAGGATTCACTGTGTTTATCAGGATTTCCATGGACTTTTGTTTTTTTTCCTCTGGTCGTAGTGGACCAAATATTCTTCGGGCTTATTCATACTGGATCATGGATTTTTGTTCTGTCCTTGCACTGAGATGTCAGTCATCTAGTCATACATCTATCCTTTCATTTATTTAATAAACATTAATTCCATACTATATTCAAAGTTCATTTCTACTTGCTGCAGTTACACAAATCAATAAGAAAAATGACACAGACTGACTAAGATACAATGTGAAGAAATCTTTGACAATATCATTTACAAAGTGCCACATGACTAAGAAGAAGAAACAGATTAATTCTACCTAAGGATATCCAACAAGGCTTCACAAGAGAATTGACATTTAAGCTAAATGTTGGAG
The DNA here is from genome assembly GCF_902686445.1 of Sciurus carolinensis. Taxonomy (NCBI): domain Eukaryota; kingdom Metazoa; phylum Chordata; class Mammalia; order Rodentia; family Sciuridae; genus Sciurus; species Sciurus carolinensis. The sequence goes on along the minus strand of NC_062232.1, from coordinate 65,474,837 downwards.
AATGAATCCTAAGCACACAAACATATGAAAGGTCAAAAAATTGGGAGCATCTTGAAAATTTGTGGATTTAAGAGCACTTGGAGTTATGGCCAATAGAGTACAGGGCAGGGAATTTCATATGTGATGTCGAGAATTTCATTACATTTTTAAGGATTGTGTATATTTGCTAAGGTTAAAAGCTAGTAAAAGCAACTGAGAACCAGAGTAGTCGAGAAACATAAGAAACTTATTGAAAAATTAAGTGTTACAGAATGTTTCAAGGGAGAAAGTATCACGAGGACAAAAGGTAAATATGATTCTATTTGTATTCAAATAACATTGTAAGGAGACCAGTTCTATCAAGGCCCTTAAATTCAAGCCACTTTTGGAACATTTTTGTCATGAAATTTGTCTTTTCCTTAGTAGTGAAGTCTCAATGCTCAAAATGGAGTAATTCAATTTACTCACCATTGATGGATATTGAGTTGGAGGCATATAATCTAGTCCCTTTTCCATTGTACAACTCATTGCTTCAAGTTCAATGATAACTGGCTAAAAGCAAATGTGAAACATTAAATGTTGAGACAAATGTTCTATAAAAGGAAATCACAGTTGTATATAAAAGGCTCATATATTCCAGTTGGCCTTGTAATGTTTTCATGAAAAGATATCAGATCATAAACTAAGTACATTTACAATGCTGATTACATTAATAGCTAATGTTTGAGAGCTTCATATATGTTAGACATCATTCTTGGAATTTTACACATATTTACTCCTTTAATCCTTACAAAAACCATATGAAGCAGGTACTACTACTATGTACATGAGGAAACCAGGGCCCAGAGAAGTAAAGTAACAGCCAAACTCACAAAGTTTTAAGAAATGAAATTTGAATTCAAAGAGTCTTTTAATCACTAGACCACCCAGACTAGTAAACACAAAGGTCTAAATTTAATCATATTATGAAGAAATACAGGGATTGAGTTAATAATCTTTGTAGAGAAGATAATGTATGCCAGGCTGTATTTTTAGTGGTTTTTCAATATGAACTTATTTTATATGTCTTGTCATATAATATTAACTTACTTTACATGAACATTGAAGAAATATACTATGTAAATATATATTGAATCATCTTAACTTCACTTCTATTCCTGAAAAATTTGCACAATATGTCGTACATTTTAAGAAGTATATGAACAAAGACATATCACAAATTTGACATCCTTGAAAAAGAAAAAGTTCCTGGATATATACATATCATCAAGATTGAATCATGAAAAAATTAAAACCCTGAACAGATCAATAGTGAGTGAGATTGAGTAATATGAAATGTTGCATTGAAGGAAATCCTAGAAATATATGACTTTACTGCTACTTTTCTCCACATACATAAAGAAGAACAATTCCAATTCTCCTTAAGTTATTCCAAAATATTAAACAGAAAGGAATTCTTCCAAACTCATTCTTTAAGGTCATCTTTACCTTGATACCAAAAACATATAAGGACACAACAACAATAATGAAAACTATAATATAGCCCAAAGCCTTGAGAAATTTAGATGCAAAAATCTTCAATTAAATATATGAAACCAAATCCAACAGCACATTACAATGATTATATATGTGATCAAGTGCAACTCATCCAGGGGAACAAGGGTACTTCAATATATGCAAATTAATAAACATAATATACCATGTATCAGTAGAAAGGACAAAAAGCACATGATCATCTTAACAAATGCAGATATTTGATAAAATTCAGCATCTCTTTATGATAAAAAATGCTGAATAAATTAGGTATAATTCAACATAATAAAGGTCATTTATTATAAACCAACAGCTAACATCAAAATAATGGGGAAAAAGTGAAGTCTTTCTCTTTCAGATCTGGAAGAAGAAAAGGATGCACACTTTCACTTTTATTCAATATAGTACCAGAAGTCTTAGCCAGAACAATCTGGTAGAAAAAGACTGGATCCTAATTAGAATAAGATATATTTCATGCTCATATAAATCTATCAAAATAGATTCTATTGTCATGTATAAACAAAAAGAACAAATAAATATAACAAAATACTATAAAAATAAAATAGTAAAAGTAAAAAAAAACATTCAAATTAGAAAAGAAGCTAAATCACTGATAGCAGATGATATTTTCTTATATAGAAAAACCCCAAATACTCTACTTAAAAAATAATAGCACTAATAAACAAATTCAGCAAAATTGCAGGATACAAAATCAATGTACATAAATCAGTAGCATATTTAATCACAAGTAAATCAAGAGGGTAAGACTGCAATATAAGCTTGATGCAAGGTTAGCAAATAGTCCCTACCCCAGAATAAAATGAAAAAGAAAAAAAAGGTCTGTGGATGTAACTCCATGGTAGAGCACTTGCCTACCATGTGCACAATACTGGGTTCAATACCCATTACCATAAAAAAAGTCAATAGTGACACTATGTCTCTATTTGCTAACAGGGAATTATCTTAAATAGAAAACAAAAGAGCAACACTATTTACCACAGTCATAAAAATTAAAATACCTAGGAATACATTTAATGAAAAAAAATGAAAGAGATAGATGTACAATGAAAACTCTTTAAATTTTGATTAAAAAATGAAGAGAAAAGACACAAAAATTGAGGGACATTCTATGTTCTCTGATGGAACAACATTTAAAAAATGTCCAAACTATTCAAAGCAATCTGTAGAATCAGTACATTCCGTGCCAAAATACCAGTGACATTCTTAAAAGAATTAAAATATCTTAAAATTTGTATTTATCACAATAGAAAAGCAGGATATATTACATTAACTTAATTCAAAATATACTAAAAAAATACCATAACAGACTCAGAGACCAATGAAATGGGAGAAAGAGGCTAAAAGTAAACCCACACATCTAAAGTCAACTGATTTTCATCAAATAAACTAAGAACACATATTAGGAAAAGGACTGCTTTTTCAAGAAACCGAACTGGGGAAACTGGACATCTACATGCAGAACAATGAAACTAGATGCTTACTGTTCACCAGTTAAAAATCAACTCAAATGTATTAAAGACTTAAATATAAGACCTGTAACTACAAATTACTGGAAGAAAACATGGGGGAAATTCTTCACAAGAATGAAATGGGCAAGAATTGTTTCATAAGCTCACAAAAGACAGAAAAAATTAATGATAAACCAACAAGGACTAGAGTTGTGCCTCAGTGGTAAAGTGCTAACCCCTTACTTGTGAGGCACTGGTTTTGATCCTCAGTACCACATAAAATGAAAATAAAATAAAAATAACACAATTAAAATAAAGGCATTGTGTTCATCTATAACTGAAAAAAATATTTTTAAAATGAAAATAAAATAAAAATAAAAAGATAAATGAACAACATTACATCAAAGTAAAAACGTTCTGAACAGAAAAAGAAACAGCCAACAGAATAAAGTGACAACCTACAGAACAGGAGAAAATATTTGCAAACTTTACATTTCACAAGGATTTAATAAGGTATGGTGAACTCACTTAATTCAATAGCATAAAAAAGAAAAAAATTAAAATGTGTAATACACAAAAATAAAAATTTCTCAAAAGAAGATGTACAAGTGGCCAGCAGGTATATGGAAAAATGATCAACACCACTAATCATTAGGGAAATAGAAATCAAAACCACAATAAGTATCACTTCACTTGAGTAAGAAAAACTAATATCAAAGAAGAGAAAAGATAACAAGCAATGTGAGATATGTGGAAAAAAAGGAATACTTGCACACAGTTGGTAGAAATGTAAATTGGTAGAACCATTAAAGCAAACAATATGGATGATTCTCAAAAAAAAAAAATAGAACTCTAGAACTACCATATAACCCAGCACTCTCACTACTAGGTATTTATACAAAGAATTGAAATCAGCAGTCAAAGAGACATTTGGACTCTCATGGTCATTGCAGCACTATTCACAATAGCTAAGAGGTAGAAATTACTTAAGTGTCCCATCAACAGATGACAAGACAAATAAATTGTAGTGCATGTGTACAATGAAATACTATTTAGTCAATAAAAAGAAGAATATCCTGCCATTTTCAATAACATGGCTGGAACTGGAGATCCTAATATTACATGAAATAAGCCAGACATATGAAAATGAGTACCACATTATCTCACTACTAAACGGAATCTACAAACAAACTAACAAAAATTTGATCTCATAAGAGTAGAGAGTAGGATGGTGATTACCAAAGGTTGGGAAAAGTAGTGGGGAGGGAGGAATTGGGAAAGGCTAATCAAACACTAATTTAAGTTAGATAGGAGGAAGAAAGTCTGGTTTGCTATTGTAGTGTAGCGTGAATAAAGACAATGATTATGAATTATGTTAAAATTCTTTTACCTCTTTTTGTGGTGAGAATTTAAAAAATCTTGTTCCTCAGAAATATTGAAGTACACACTATATTATTATTAACCATATCATCATGCTGCAAAATAGATCTCCAGAATATTTTAAAATAAGTATTTAACATAAGGAATAAGATACCAATTGCCTACATAAATATGCCCTAAATACTAGCGAAGATAATTTATCTGGGAATTCTTTTCTACTCACAAAGGCAAACTTAGAGAACAATAGTTTTTCTGTGTTGTCATGTGGTCCACTATTCCATTACATAAGCAGCAGTTATTATATTTGTTAACAGAAGAGCATTTAGAGCCAATGATCTTGAGTTCTGGCTGTATTATTTATGAGCTGTGTATCTTTCTCAAAGTGAAATTTTCCAAGTCTCAAGTTTCCACATTGGGGAAAGAAAGATAATATAAATACCTTCCTCAAATGGATGTTGTATATAGTAAATTGAATGATGTAATATAAATAAAGTGTCTTGTACAAAGGCTCCATTAACTTATGCTACTAATACTTGTCTGCATTTTCCTTATAATATGAAAAAAATCACCAAATTAATGAATTTACATATTAATGTTGAAGGATATCCATTTTGTTAGGAAAGACCTTAATTAAACATTATAACCAATGCCAGACCATAAAAGATATTAGTGTGGTCATTCCTGTGGAAAATGAGGGCTAAAATTCAAAGGTTCTTCTGAGAATTCAAGTTCCTTGTCCTTATTGGGCAAGTATACATGACATTTAATTATAGAATTTCAATGAAGATCAATAAAGTCTTTACATATATGTAAAAATAATTCACATATTTGTTGATTCTTTCCTACCATTATACTAATTCTTAATCCAGTTTAGGACATTTTCAAACTAAAAAGCTTTTTCTCAGCAAAGGAAACTCTCAGCAATGTGAAGAGAGAGCCTACAGAGTGGGAGAAAATCTTTGCCAATCATACTTCATATAGAGCACTAATCTCCAGAATATATAAAGAACTCAAAAAACTCTACACCAAGAATACACATAACTCAGTCAACAAATGGGCTAAGGAAATGAGCAGACACTTCACAGAAGATCTACAAGCAATCAACAGATATATGAAAAGATGTTCAACATCTCTTGTAATAAGAGAAATGCAAATCAAAATCACCCTAACATTTCATCTCACCCCAATTAGAATGTTGATTATTAAGAATACAAGCAACACTAGGAGTTGGAGAGGATGTGGGGAAAAAGGTACACTCATACATTGTTGGTGGGGTTGCAAATTAGTGCAGCTACTCTGGAAAGCTGTGTAGAGATTCCTTAAAAAACTTGGAATGGAACCACCATTTGACCCAGCTATTCCACTCCTTGGCCTATACCCAAAGGAATTAAAATCAGCATACTACAGTGATGCAGCCTCATCAATGTTCATAGCTGCTCAGTTCACAATAACTAGATTGTGGAACCAACCTAGCTGCCCTTCAATTGATGAATGGATAAAGAAACTGTGGTATATATACACAACAGAATATTACTCAGCCATAAAGAAGAATAAAATTATGGCATTTGCTGGCAAATGGATGAAGTTGGCGAATATCATGCTAAGTGAGATAAGCTAATCCCAAAAATCCAAAGGCTGAATTATCTCTCTGATAAGCTGATAATGATACATGATGGGGGGGTGGAAAGGAGGCAAGAATAGAGGAAGAATGGATTGTATAGAGGAAAAAGAAGGGTGGGAGGGGTGGGGGGAAGGAAAAATAACAGAATGAGACAAACATCATTACCCTGTGTACATGTATGAATACACAAGTTGTATGACTTCATGTACAACCAGAGAAACAAGTTGTACCCCATTTGTTTACAATGAATCAAAATAAATAAATTATTAAAAAACTAACCGCAATCATTTAGCATCATGATAATTAAATTCAATAATACTTATTGACTTTAATAATCTCAGTAATGTAACATCACATTTGTCAAGATGAAACCCAATTGTTTGACTAATTTGATAGGTTAAAATATCCTCTGATCAGCTGAATTTAATTAATATATTTTATCTTTAAAAATAAATATCAGAAAAAGGGAGATTTCAATAGTATTTTTATCAATTTTAATGAAATCAAAGTCATGTACTAATTACTTAATTTAAAGATAGTGAAAGAATTTAGAATAGTATTTTATTGTCTTTGCTACCTCCAAAGCTGAGTACTGACAAGAAAATAGATATGACTGAATTTTAAGATGCAAACACATACAAAAAGCAATGATATCTTTTAATATTAGAGAGGTATATTTTATCTTACCTCATCCTATATAAAAGAGTTTTTCTGTTTTTCTATGATCTTTTTTTCTAACTTATCCTATATTGAAGTGAATAATATGATTTGAAGTCAGGTATCAGTTCTATGTATAATTTGGAAAAAATCAGGAAAGATATTCACTAATGCTTAACAGAGAATATGTCTGAGGGAGGAGGGAGTTTCACTTTTTACTTCATTTAAAATTCAGTTTAAAAATTGATCAATCAATAAATCATTTGAAAAGAAACTGAAGTCAATTCTGTTTGATAATGAATAAATTCATGCTCAGAAGTAAAGAATTTTAAATTCTCTTTGCTGCATGGTATATAAATATATACTTTTATACATTATGTTATACATAATAGTATATATTTTCATAATCATGTACTTTAAAAATAGTATATTTTATAGTATATTATATTGTATTTATTCTATGTCATATAGTAGGGAAATGTGGTTTTAATCTTTATTTCTTTGAATTTTAAAAAGTTTTTATTTCAGATTAGTGCTTAACATGTTTATGGTTTTCCTTTGGTGAGCTGACACATTTTTAGTTTTTAAAAATTCATTAATTTTAAATAGCAGATTTTAAAATTTCATTTAATGTGCTATGTTGATAAATTACTATCAAAAGTAAACAATTCAATAATGTTTTCTTTAGAGTTTGTTACAAGGTAGTGCAGAGTAGAGACTGTTTAAATGTTTGTTGAACTAAGCTGATAATAAAGTTAACGAACTGAAGAAGCACTGCAGTAAAAAATGCATAAAATTCAGAAATGCTTCCTCTAAAATATATTAATATTGGAAACAAAAAACAATGAAATATAGAATAGGACGTTAATGCCATATGAAACCACATAATATATGGCCCACAGAAATTTCCAAGTATTAATATATTTGAGTAGGAACTTGGATCCATACCACCCTCAGTTATTTATTTGCCATGTAACATTGAAAAAGTTATTCAGTTCCAGTATATCAAGATTCTTGTCTATTAAAAGTGGCTAATAATAATGTATACTGAAGTGAATTAAATTAGTTAGCATATGTCCAGAATTTAGAACAATTTTTGGTCTGTTGCAAATATAACCTATTCTGCTAAATTTATGTTTCCTTATTACAAATTATCTCATGGTTAATTGGTAAAAGTGGAAAGATATCAACATAAATTTTAAGTTTTGTTACACAATTTCCCTATTATGCTAATGTCCTGAAGTGATCAGAACCAAGTTTTATTACAGTTAAAGAGAAAGCTCTAAGCAATATATGAAGACATTCAGAAAGTGATAAAATTCAATAAGTATCCTTGGTTAGTGCCAGTAGTGACTTAAGAGCTCAATACATTTTCTTTATGTTAAAAGTTCTGGAAAACTGGAAGTGACACTTTCCTGATGTTAACAAAACCCAACGATATGAGTATTTTTTTTGTAGCAGATTTCTCTCGGATTATGTTTTTAATGTATAGGAAACTGGTACTTATTTAAAGCAAATATGCACAAAGATCAATATCTAGAATTAAGAAGTATAAGCAACAGAGTAAAGTTTGTTAAAGATGAACTGACTAATTCTAGAATGCATACACTAATTAAGGTTTATCTATAATATTTTGTTAGTATTCTTATTTCTATTATCATGCCTGGATTACAAAGACCTTAAGTTTTGAAGTTTTGGCTCATCTGATCCAGCTTTATTTTGCCTATATCTCTTATATTTTGTGTGAACAACTTTGTAGAATATGAGGTATATTTTTAAGCAACACATATATGATAGTATAGCAAAATGTTATAAATGTGAATAATTATTCAATAAATATTAAATTAAGCAAATGTCAGAAATTATTCAATAAGTATTAATAATTATTGTTTTTGAAAAAGGCTAATTACTAAAGTCTTCATAAATTATTTTTCTCAACTAGGCTTGAAAGGATGATAAGAAATTCAAACAGTAGAAGTTGGTGGTAGGCACGGTGGCACATAAGTATAATAAGAGCTACTGGGAGGCCGTGGCAGGAGGATCAAAAGTTCAACACCAGCCTTGTCAACTAGTAAGAACTTGTTTCTAAATCATAAATAAGTAAATAAATAAATAGGGTTAGGGATGTAGTCCAGTGACTGAACACTTGCCTAGCATGTGCAAGGCCCTGAGTTCAATCTGCAGAATTAGAAAGAGAAAAAAAGGAAACAGGGTGGGTGGGGGGGGGGGAGAGAGAGAGAGAGAGAGAGAGAGGAGAGAGAGAGAGAGAGAGAGAGAGAGAGTTTTAGGAGAAGTGAACACCATAAATAAGAATATATGTATGACTGCATGACCAATGTGATTCTGCAATATGTATAATCAAAGAACTTAGAGATTATACTCCATTTATGTATGATCTGTCAAAGTATATAAATGCATTCTACCGTAATGTACAACTAATTAGAACAAATATAGTTTAAAAAATTTTTAAAAAATACAAGATGAAAAAGGCAGACCAAGGATGGTGAATTGATTCAATTTGCCTGATGGGGAACAAAATTATGGGACAGAATATGAGAAATGTATTTGAGCCCTGTAAGTCACCCTTGAATTATTTGGTGGAAAATAGTAAAACTGTTTTGAATTATCATGAAAGTTGAAACTTTCACTTTTCAAGGCATTTTCTTGTTCGCATCTGGACCCAGGCAAAGTGACTAAAGTTCAATTACTACTGGTAACATTGATATCATATTTTAGTCATATCAGGACTTTGCCTTCGAGAATATAGAAATAAAAATAAACTTTTTGCTTTAAATTTTTCTGTAAATTTGAATATATTAAGCTTTTAATTTAGATAAAATTGAAACACACAACTTAAGTGGTACCCAGAGGCAGAAATATAGAATATTTAAATGCATAAAGTTGAATGAAAATAGTAAAAAGAAAATAAATAAATGCCTGCCCCTACATTTCTAGTCACAGAACTCAAATACAAATTTTGTTTTGTTCCACTTAATACTTCCCAGTTCTATCTTATTCAACCTTGAACTGCTTATTTTTCTTTTGCAATTTCAATTGTGCCTTCAAAATTACCAGTCAATATTCTGAATTACCAGTTCATCAAAATACAGTCCAAACCTTCATTCCTCTCTTCAATCCACCCAAACAGCAGAAACCACTCACATTCTCATCACATGGCCCACTTTATAAAGAAAGATCATCATACTCTGCTGATTAAAAGTCAGATATTTCTGTAAAAAGCATGTAAAGGAGGCAGGAGAACCACAAGTGCCAGACAAGCCTTGATAACTTCCTGAGACACTGTCTCAAAATAAAAAAAAAAAAACTAAAATAAAAGGCATGGGTATTGTAGCTCAGTGGCAGAATGTCCCTGGTTTCAATTCTTAGTACCTCAAAAAACAAAGAAACAAAGTTTGGGTAATCACCTCTGTTCTTAATGGCACTATTGAATAGTAATTCAAAGGAGCATATACACACAATGGAATATTACTCGATCAAAAAGAAGAATGAAATTATTGGCATTTTCCAGTAAAAGGACAGAATTGGAAAATATCATGCAAAGTGAAAAAAGTCAGTCCCCCAAAACCAAAGGCTGAATGCTGTCTCTGATTTATGGATGCCAACCCACAACAAGGGAGGGTAGGGAGGAGATGGATAGAAATTCATTGGATTAGACAAAGGAGACTGAAAGGATGGGAAGGGAGAGATATATAGGAAAGACAGTAGAATGAATTGGACATAACTTTATTATGTTCAGACATGAATACATGACAAGTCTAACTCCACATTATGTAAAACCACAAAAATGGCATCCTAATTGGAATGGGTTTTACTCCATGTACGTATAATATGTCAAAATACACACTACTGTCACATATATCTAGAAACTATAAAATGGGTAAGTCTATTTGGTTTGACATTGTATTATATAAAAATTAATTCAAAGGGTAATAGAATCATTTTGTGAAGAAACATGTTATGGTTTAGATGTGGTATCCCCCAAAAGCTCTCGTGTGAGACAATGCAAGGTTTGGAGGGGAAATGATTGGGCTATAGCCTTAACCTAATCGGTGAATTAATCCCTAATGGGTTTAAGTGAGTGATAACTGGAGGCAGGTGGAGAGTGGGAAGTAGTTCACTGGAGACAGGGCCATGGGGTATATATTTTGTATCAGGAGAGTGGAGTTTCTCTCTCTCTGCTTCCTGATCGCCAGGTGAGCTGCTTCCCTCTGCCATACTCTTCTGCCATGATGTTCAGTCTCACCTGCAGCCCTGAGAAATGGAGTCTGCTGTCTATGGATTGAGACCTATGAAGCCATAATCCCTTAAATAAACTTGTCCTCCTTTACAATTGTTCTGGTCATATTTTCTAGTCATAGCATTAAAAATGCTGATTAAAACACAACACGAAAGACCTTGATGAAAAAGCACTTATTTTCTTTCTCACTTCTTCAAAATATCCTATATTCCCTCTGTTAACTGTATGGTGTAATTCCCATAGTGCTAAATACCTCTAATTATCTCTATAAATTTTATCTTATTTTAAAACCTAAAATGTCCAACAACTTTACAATAGCATCTGCTTTCATATATATTGAAAAGAATTCAGCTCATTTCTGCTAATGAATCTGATATTATATTTAAAAATTCCTTCACTATCAGCACCCTTCTTTGTCTCAAAACCCACACTTAAAGAAAAATTTTCATGAAATTGGTAAAAGGTTTGATGCTATTTGAAAAAAAAAACTCAAAATAAGAAAAAAATTTTAAAATATTTCAAATTTGTCATATGGGATTTTTGTGACTAACCTTTTTCTATATTACCTAGTTAATAGGTACAATTTTGGCTGCTTATTTTCAATGAATATGAATGGGGATTAACATTAGTGAAATTAGCAGAGTAAGGATCTACAAAAATTCTTACCTCCATATCAGCAATGAGAAAACTAGAAAAAGTGGTCAAAATCAACTTTTTTCTTTTTGAGTTTGGAAATTAAATGTTTTTAGCTGTTGGGAAGAATTTTTTCAAGAAAAGTGGTGGAATCTCCTTGAGAACCATGAACATTGTGTTATTTTCATTTATTCTAATCTCATTCTCCCTGTTTGTGTTAAGTCAACAGTGTTAAATTATGGTGAAAACAACAGCCTAACAGCCTACAGAAAAGTAGAATAAGGTTGAAGCTCCTTCAAACCTCATTTCTAGAGAACTGTTATTATTTGACCTGTCTGGTGACTTATTGGAAGACCCCACTTACAGGACTATATTTATTTGACCCAATTAAGTAATTACCTACTCTTAAACATTTTCTCTGCGGTATTTGTTTTTAAAAATTAGAGGTAATTTTTAACTACATGGCTGCCTGACATGTGGGTACCATTTGGGCAAACAAGAAGCTAACCAAAAATTACAAAGGAAAAGCTGGAGAATTATATGTTCCAAAGAGGTTTCATAAGCTCCAACATATTCACTGGGGAATTGACAAATCTATGGGTATTCATAGAGCTGTATGCATGACCAGGCCATGCACATACTTAGGAAACCTCCATGAAGTTCTTGAGTTTTCACTTAAGGCTGAAATTGAGGTTATGGGAATGCATGAAAGGAATACTGAGAAAATAGATGACAACTACATATCTGAATTGTATGTTTCTCTATGTTATTACATGCTTCATAAAAAAGCGAGTGACCATTACTATTCTGCTTAAACTCCTCTCCAAAGAACTTGTGGAATTTAAGTGATGTATTTTTAAACTCCAGAAATAAACTGTGGATCATAACTTTCAGTGACAATAACTATAATTCTACTTTTTATCCAAAAGGAATTAATCACTTGCACAAAACAATATTCACTTTTGGAACTTCAAGGAATACATTTCGCATGGAACAGAGAATGATATAACAAGTAGTAGAAAATTATGATTTTTTTTTAAACATTTGCTCTTGGCTGAATTATTTCTCCTCCTCTCAGATCCCCATGTCCCTGTTTTTTCTTCATCATGACATATTGGGATCTGTAGGCTGTCAAAGAGGTTACGGAAAGAAAACACTTGCAGATTATATATCTGATAAGGAATTGATATCTAAAATACATGAAGAACTCATAAAACTCAATAACAGATCAACAGATAACCCAATCAAAAAATTGACATGAGACCTGAATAGATATTTTTCCCCAAAGAAGACATACAAATGGACAACAGACATATGAAAAGATTCTCAGCATCAAAAATCATTGGGGAAATTCAAATCAAAACCACAAGGGGATATTACCTTACAACTCTTGTGATGATTATTATCAAAAAGATTAGCCACAACAAGTGTGTGTGAAAATTTAGAGCAAAGGGCACCTCTGTGAAATGTTGGTGCAAAATGTAAACTGGTACAGTCATTTTGAAAACCAGTATGGAGGTTTCTCAAATAATAGAACTATCATGTGATTTGAATTTTTTTTCTGGATATATACACAAAGAAAATGAAATTGATACTACAAAAATATATCTGCATTGTGATGTTTGTTGCAGTATTATTCACAACAGCCCATTGATGGATGAATGGATAAAATAACCCATACACACAAGGAATATTAATTATTTAAAATAAATCCTTACCATTTGTGATGATGTGCAAGAATATGAAGGACATCATGCCAAGTGAAATAAGCTGATGTCAAAAGAAAAACACTGAATGGTTTCATTCATATGTAGAACCAAGAAGTTGAATATATAGCAACAGAGTAGAATGATAGTTACCAGGGGCAGGAATGTCAGAGAAATTGGTATTTTGGGGTCAAAGATATAAGGTTACCCTTACAAGAGATGAATGGTTCTAATGTAAACCATGTGGACTATAGTTAGTAATTCTGTATCACATAATGGAAATTTGCTGAGAGAGTAGATTTCAGGTGCTGTCACCCCCCATACACTTACATATAAGGTAGTTACATGAGAAAATATGTAAGTTTATTTGATTTACTGTTGTAATCATTTTACCATGCACATGTAAATCAAATATCTTATTGTATAATCAAATTTAGATACTTTAAAAAATAAAATAGAATGCCCTATTGTTCTTTCCTAATTTTGGGGATCTTCTTTATTTTAACCTATGTCCTACTTGACTCAGAGTTTATTCCTTAGCTGGAGATATCTCTAACCATATAATCTAAGCTTTCTGGAAATTTCATTTTCTTCTCTTGTTGGATAAAATAATATTTAGAAAGGTAATTAGCATGGATATGTAATATCTGTCATCATTATTAAACTATATCAAACAAAATATAAACAAAATATAAAGCCTTCAGATCATTTAATTCAAGTGTTTCCTTATGTAAATAAGCTGGCTATGATACAATTTCAGTTTCAAAATCCTGACAATTTAGTGTATTTGAAAAATAAATCTAAGACTCATCTTTGGGGAAATACCAACTTAGTAATTTCAGCCAGAATACACAAATATAAATTATTTCAAAAAATTCGAGTAGAAATTATTTGTTATCAAGCCCACTTGGGGATACATAATTTTTAACTTTCTTTAGTAAAGAAAAAACAAAACTTGTGGCTGGGGTAGAGAGAGAAAGTAGATGCTTTGGATGTACAAGGCCTTGAATTCTATTTGCAGTACCAATTTAAAAAGAAAAAGAAAGGAAGAGAAGAGAAAGAACTTTGATTTCAAACTGATTCTTAAGTATTACAGGACATTTCAAGGAACAAATTCAAAATGACCAGGGCTAAGAAAAAGCATTTTAAAACTCCAACATAACTAAGCAAGTCGTTTCATGTTTTAAATAAAATTAGAGATTAAATGGATGATCCCTTTATTATATTTATGATTTGATGTAGGAGGTACTTCATAATTGTATTATAGTTTTTTTTTTTTAATTTTGAAGTTTCCATTCTGTTATTTGCCAACTTTATATAGAGAAAATAAATTTCCTAACCTATCCTCTTATCCCTTGCTTGCTACAGTTTTTTGGTGCAGTTGGATACTGAAAATACTTTTTTTAAACTCTAAAAGGTATCTATGGTGGTTAGTAGTTCTTCTGCCTCAGTATCAACTCATCTTATGATTCCCTGGAAGTGTTATACTAAGTTAATGTTGTATAATAGGAGATGCATATGTTGAATAGTAAAATTCCTAGAGTCTGTTATAAAGTTATATTCTTTGCATATGTACCTATGTTATAATAGATGGACTGTGATGGAATTGTGGGGAGGGCAAAAATAAACTGTAAAAGGCCCATCCTGGTACCAATAAAAGGAATGTGAGTGAGGTTTTAACTTTCCTTTATGCTAAGGAAATAATAAATAAATAAATGTAATTATGTAAACATTACATAAATAATGTAATTTTGGTGATCTTATTTTAAAATCTTAATGCAATAAGGAAAGTAAAATACTGATGATAACTGCTCCTATTAAAGTTCTGTTTTCAGAGATGTGTTAGGTGCTGTATTTCAAATATTCCTCATAATAGAACAAATTTGCAGATAACCTCAGAAGAGTTCATTGATTGGTCAGAAACAAGATTGAAGCACAGATTTGATTACTTTTGAAGCCTATATGTACTCTTTCTACTGACTACACCAGCAATTCTCAGTGTTTGGTTCTCAGATTATAAGCCTCTGCATCACCTACGAAGCCAAATTCTTGTATCTCAACCCACACATATTGAAATGAGAAAGACTAGAATTGGAGCCTAGTAATTTGCATTTTAATAATTTCATCAGACAATCCTGCTATAAACCAAATTTGAAAATTAATTTCAACCAAAATAACATATATTGGACAAAAAGAAGAAATAGAAAAGTATCTCTTACAGAATATAACTGGCACTAAGCATTAAGTAAATATAGGAAAGTTCTAAAATGCACATTACTAACAAGGAGAAGATTATATATAGAAAGAATATAGAAATATGAACTCCTTAAAAAGGCAAATCTTTTTTGACTATAAATATAATTCTATTTATTATTTCTGATTTAAAAACTTATTTTTGTTTTATATATTTGAGGTATGCTACATGTTTTTTATATATCTACATGTTAAAATGATTACTACAGTAATTTATCACCTTCTATAGTTATCTCTTGATTGACGTTAGAAACTCCAAAATCTAGTATCTTATTAAACTTTCAATATAAAATAGTATTAACTATAGCTTAATCCTGTATATTGGATTTCTAAACTCATTCATTCTAACTGAACATATGAATTGTATCCTTTGAATTACTCCTTCTTATCTTTCCCCATCAATGACCCTGGTAACGATTGTTATACTCTGTGTTTCTATTTATTCGACCTTTTTCTTAGATTTTTGCAGGTAAGTGAGGTGGGTGGTATTATTCTTTCTCCATCTGGCTTATTTTACTTCCTCCAGTTTCATTCATGTTGTTGCAAATAGCCTTATCTCCTTTTGGAAGGCCAAGTAATATTCCATCACAAGTATTTGTGTGTGTGTGTGTTTGTCTGTCTGTCTGTCTCTCTGCTGATTTCTTTATCAATTCATTAGTTGAGTATTTTTTAATGGAGAGAACTTAGGATGACTTCCGAGTTTACCATGAAAATGTTATGTTCCATTCATCCTGCCTTCAATTTGAGCACTATGTTTCTACTCTAATATTTTTAAAATATATTCTCAGTTATAGATGGATGCAATTACTTTATTTTATTTATTTTTATGTGGTGCTGATTATCTAACCCAGTGTTTTACACGTGCTAGGCAAGCACTCCACCACTGAGCCACAGCTCCAGCCCCAACTATTTTAATATTTTTGTTGCTTTAAAATTCTGATTTTTCCTTTTGTATCAGGGATAGAATTCAAGGTTTAATATCTGCTAATCATATTCTCCACCACTGAAATAAATCCCAGTTCAGTCTGATATTTATTTGGGCATAATATGCTTGTGAAAGAGATTTTTCATTACATTTCCTATTGTTAAAATTGAGAATTACCTTGCTTTTCTAGCATAAATATGCTCATATACAGAAGTCTAGAGAATGGTTTTTGAGTTTATAGAATTATTCTATGCTAATTATTTCTTTTTGCAAACTTTGTAAAATCTAATACACAATAAAGAAAGCTTCATTCTTTTTTAAAAATTATTTTTATTGTAAACAAATGGGATACATGTTGTTTCTCTGTTGTACATGGAGTAAAGGCATACTGTGGAACCAACCTAGATGCCCTTCAATTGATGAATGGATAAAGAAACTGTGGTATATTTATACAATGGAATATTACTCAGCCTTAAAAAATAATAAAATTATGGCATTTGCAGGCAAATGGATGAAATTGGAGAATATCATGCTAAGTGAGATAAGCCAATCTCAAAAAAAACCAAAGGAAAGCTTCATTCTTTATTTTTTTTTTTGCGGTGCTGGGGATTGAACCCAGGGCCTTGTGCTTGTAAGGCAAGCACTCTACCAATTGAGCTATCTCCCCAGCCCAAGCTTCATTCTTGAAAACAATATATGAGTCATACTAAATCAGATATTTTTTTCAGAAATTCCAATGATGGTATGTGGTCTTTTGTTCACCAAAATTGAAAGATATCTAAACAAATAAATTCCTTTAATAATAGATTGTAAAGGATCATCAGTTTATTTACATTTCCCAGTAGAAATGATTTTTAACATCAGAGTAAGTTGTAAATAATCATGGCAAAGATATACATAATATTCCATGCAGATGTGCATATGTCATGCAGTATGTGTAGGTTATTATAGTGTTCTGGTACTAGTTGATACTCAGGTGATATTCATTAAAATAAAATTCAAATTGTAATTTAACACCAAAAAATATTAAAGGATCACTCAGGGTATGGAGCTGACACACTGGACTCAGCAGCTATCTAGTCTAAAGAGATTATGTTCAAAGACTTGAAAATTCAATCCAGGCCCTCAAGCCTGGATACTGATAATATCACAATGATAAAACTTTTATTTCCAAAGGTATTCAGTATAGCAACATAGTGCAATGTAAAGGACACTATACTAAGAACCTGATAATCTGGTCTGGAAGTTAGGAAAAATTTGACTTGTGTCTTAATATTGTCATCCAACTAGTTGCAGGATTTAAGCTGTTTAATCAGTTTAATATTAAGAATCAGTGGAACATAGTATTCAAGAACATGGGCTTTGTAGTTAGACTGGGTCTAGTTCTGGACTCTGTAACTTACTAACTTTGTGACGTTGGCTTTGTTCGTTAAACTCTACTGTGTGTTGAAATGTGCCCGTAGAAATAATTGTCAATGTCCTAAAGCACTAATATGTATGCATGTGCTTTATTTATCAATATGGTCTTTGTAGATATTAGCAAGTTAAGATGAATGAAGATATATGGCATTAGGGTGACCCCTAACCAATAATTACTATCCTTATAAGGGAGACAAACTTTTGGAGACAGAGAGACACACAAAAGAATAAAAGAATATGACCACAGAGGCAGAAACTGGAAGGATATAACTATTGTCCAGGATCGCCAATTGTTTTTGGCAACCACCAGAAGCTAGAGCCTTCAGAAAGAGCACGGTCCTCATGACACCTGTATTTGGATTTCTAGCCTATGGAATTGTGAGAGAATACAATTCTATTGTTTTAAGACATTTGTTTTATGACAATTTGTTATAGCAGCCCTAAGAATCTAATACAACCTCTAAAAGTTCAGTTCCCTTTTCTGTAAAGTTACTTATATTTCACTCAGTCATTTTTAGAATTAAATGACAGAATGCATATGGAATGTATATAGTGTTCATCAAATATTAGTCCTAATTATTGATGGTTTGTACACTTATAAATGGAATGATATTTTAGCTCAGATTGTCTCACCCTGATACTGAGAGTATCAAATAAGAGAATACATAGGAAGGTACACTTGGAGTGGTAATATGCTCTAAGGGATTTCTAATTTCACAAAATTTTACCTACGTTGGTTATGTAACTGGATTTCAATCCCGGAAAAAAAAAAAAAGTAATTTCTCCCAACGCCAAAAAGAATTATTGTCTTTACTTTGTTATAAAATATTTGGGGAAAATTCTCAAACTTTACCAAAGACCATACAAGTATTAAACATCTTTATCATCTCTTTCCTCCAGTCTCAGGAAAGGAAGATAAGTTATGCAAAATCAATTTCAAACACTCATAATGTAAATTAGCTGACCAAAAAACAGGTGGGAATTGAGGTTCAATAGTTCTTCCAAACTAAACTACTCTTGTAACAGAGCAGCTTACTCTGGAAGCTGTTCTTAAAAGAATTACTTTCACCTCACCACACTAATCTAATATATTCCCTAATCTTTTAAGGATCCATCTTTTTGTGCTGTACTCTAAATTCTAAAGCGAGGATTCTTTAACACACTCCCTTGTCGGGGTTTCCAGGACCCCCAGCCTTGGGCACGGTCAAGATGGCGCCTGACGCTGAGCCAAAAGCGGCCAGCTATACAGTAAACAACCAGCGAATTCCAATGATTGGCTAGTTAACGATGTGATTAGAACATGCCCCCCTCGTGTACCTATTCTATGCCTGCAGCTTTCCGCGGTTTACCTTGTGTGCCCCCCCCCCCCCCGATTGGTTGAAATGTATATAAGCCTGGTGGGTGGGAGAGTAAAGGAGCGGAAGAAGCTGAGAGCGGAAGAAGCTGAGGGCGGAAGAAGCTGGGAGTGCGCAGAAGCTGAGAGAAGAAGCGGAAGAAGCTGAGGGCGGAAGAAACTGAGAGAAGAAGCTGAGAGAAGAAGCTGAGAGAAGAGAAGCTGGGAGTGCGCGGAAGCTGGGAGTAAGAGAAGTGTAGGAGAGGGACTGTGCATAATAAACTTCCAAAGCTTCAGACGTTTGTCGTGTCTCTCTCTGCGGCCAGAGGGAACGCGATACTCCCTTTTCTTAAGTCGCATGTTAAATAGCATTTGTCATGGTACTAATGCAAAGCCTAATTTAACTTACAGAAAAGTAATCTGTCTGTCTTAAAAGAAAATCAAGTACTCCTCCCAAATTATCTGATTCCTTTGGGATGTTCTAGGAAAGAAAAAGATTCCACTACCTTATAAAGGAGGAGCTTGGCCAAAACATAGATGAGTTTTTCCTGCACATTGTCTCACCATGCCACCATTTTCTCATATAAAAGTCATTCATACCTGGAGGCCTCCTGAAATGGAGATATGAGGTGAAAACACTCCTTTATCTTCTTCAGGATCAACTTTGAATACAGCTGACTTTTTCCACCACTGTCTCCTGAATTTTTGGTCAAGTGGTGGGCAGTGTGATCTTTTAATTCCAATAAAACTCTGATATAATGAATCAAATGTATAAGCCAAATTGATTAAAATCCTAAAGGATAGGATAATGCTACCTCAAATCTGCCTATTCTAAATTTGAGTCAGTGTACAGAGAAGTAATCTTCCTGCTTGTACAGTTTCCTTGAGGCTAAAATACTCAGTAAGAACAAATTTTTAAATGAATATTTTTTGCTTATTTTGCCACCTTATATTATGAAGCTATTTCTTTTGCTGCTTTTACTATGAACCCAACCAAAGTTTTCCTATCATCATTATGGAAAAGTCCTTTATTCAAATTGTGAAATTTGTTTGAACTGAATTGTAACCCTGAAAATAATATCTAGGTCTCTATTGCTAGCTAAGAGAATATTCCATTTGTTTTTTCTTACTTCTCCCCATGAAATAAGGATGAAAATACACAAAATGATGGGTCCACAAAAATATGTAAAACAGTGACAGTAAATTATGAACATGTACACTAAACTCTAAAATTTTCCTTTTTAGTTTTGAAAACAAACTCTTCCCCAATTTTATGGTTATATTTCTAAATGCCAAATTAGATATTTAGCAAATACATTACAATAATGAGTTATAGTAACAGATCAAGATTTGATTATTAAGTATCAAAGTTTTTTGTAAATATAGAAGGAAAGGCAGAAAAGGCTTGGCATTTATCTAATGGCTGCTTAAAATTAACCTTGACTTGGCTACCAGGAATTTACATGAAATAATCCCAAAGTCAGACATGTTTCTTATTCTTTGTATTGTAGCATGTTTTCATTTATTTGTGATGCAAACAAAGAGAATGCATATTCACTTCAAATAACAAAAATTCATTCTATCTAGCTAAAGGCCTACTCCCATTAGCACTTCAATATGCAATTTACACTTACATTTGGACATTCAAATTGAGCATCATATCATCAAAGGTAATTTTGTGGATGAATTAATGATCCTTCCATTCTTTGACAATGACTGTATTTATGTCAACACCACATAAAGTAGAGACTCTAGGACTATTTCCTCTACCTGAAAATTATAAATAATGAACACATACAAACTAGTGAATGATCAGGAATATTTCTAGCTATAATAGTTATTTGTGTTTCCAGCCTACTACGATTTCTAGAAAACTGAATAAAATTACTAAATTGCTTCTAAACACTGCAAAGTACATAAGTAGATAGTATTATTGTGCCTTCATTAAACTGACTTCCTGTAGCCTAAGAAAATCTGGTTTAGGATTTTTGACCATTTGTTTGTCCAACATCCTGGAAAACAATGTCATTTCCAAGATGATATTTATTGCTTAGGTTTCTCTAGCCTGTAGATGGCTTGGAACTTGGTTGGTTACAGAGTGGATATAAAGTACAATGACCTTCTGCATCTAATGCAAGTAATAAAAGAAAATATTTTTCTCCACTTTATTTTAGGTTTCCAAATGCAATTTTGGTAGCTGTTCATAAAAACAAGGTCTAACTTTATTTCCCACTTTCTAAAATCCCAAGCCTAGAATTTGGGATATACCTCAATTGTAGAGTGATTGCCATTATGCAAGGTTCAATCCTCATTACTGGAAAAAAATAAAACCCAAGGCCTACCCTTAATTTTTTTCACCATGTCTTATTGATTTAGTGTTATATTTATAGGGGAAAATGGGAATATTTTTTCTAACCATTGCTAGGTATAGTTAAATCTTCATAATATGTAATAAAGATTAGCAAGAATTATGCATAACAAATTTATTTAATCTGTTGTATTTAAAATAGGAGATTTCAGAATAAAGACTCTAAAGACTAGGAGAAAGTGCATTTTTATGGTTAGTCAAGATTGGAGGACAAAGGGTATAATTAAGTGGTAATCAATAGACGAGAACTTCATGGGGCCTGTTTTTTCAGTCCTCTAGAACTATAAGTATAGCATAGGACCCTCTGGTATGAGGGTCTTATTACTTGCTTTCAGGGGAGATAAACAGGTCATATAATTTTTTTATGACTGTGTCTTAGGGGGAAAAGGAGGGAGGAGGTCTGAGTCATCATCCTGCTTGTGCAGATTCCTTGAGCTTAAAATGCTCAGTATGTCAAGATGATATATTTTAGGATATCATGTTCTGGACATGGACAATTGTCTCTTGCATTCATTCCTCCATTTCTTCTTCCTTTGCTATCTTTAAGTATGGAAATTAATCTCATATCAGGCACATGGCTAGCAGGATAAATTTTCGTAAAACACTTAATTCTTCTATTTGTATTCTCATTTGAGAAATTCCATGATTCAAGGGATTCAGTGAGATAATAAATTAAGAACAGAACAGTGATTGGTTCTTAGTGGACATCTTAAATGTTAGTTGCTCTCTTCCTCTATCATTCCTTAACTCAACAAAATAATATCCTATTTGATTTCCCTCCTCTCTATTTTTTATTCTCTAATCTATATGACTGCCTTTTTCTAATCCCTTATCGCTTCATCACATCATTTCTCTATTCAAAGACTTTAAATAATTTAATCATGCAAATATACAAATATATTTATTTATATTATTAAATAACTTAGTTTCATCAGAATCTACATTTCCAGTATATTTCTGGATATTTTCAAACAAATGTCTGCCCTAACCAGGGTGGTATAAATAATAATACAAATGTCCATGGTCTTTGCTCATACTGATTTCACTCTGTGTGTGTGTGTGTGTGTATGTGTGTGTGTGTGAATAGCTTCCTTCTACCTTGACTATGTCTAGATTTTACCAGTTGGCTAAAACCAACTTACGTTCTTTAAAAATAATCATGAAGAATGAAAAGGTCTAGTTTAAATCCCAGGTAACTTAAAATACCTGATTTTGGTTTCTTTCTAGGTTAATTATCTGATATAGATAAACAGTAGATACTTAATTCTGAATTAGTTTCCTTAAAAGCAAAGAGAACTGTTTACTTAGTACTACACGTCATGGATAAATTCTGCTTCAATGTGCAGTTATTAGGATGAACAAAATATTAAATATATAAAAACTTTTCTACTGCAAATAAACGTTTTTGATTTTTAAAAATACAAATGGTTTCACAAAGAGAAACAATGAATTTTGAAACATTAAAGATGGTATTTCAGAAGCCATCTGACAAATCTCTTTGTGGTTATCATAACATGTTACTGTGAAAATAACCAATGTCTAGAGCCATAGTTTTCAACTTGAAGTGATTTTGTCA